>NW_026137956.1:1602646-2277792 GCF_019393585.1 Leptopilina boulardi | reverse complement strand
TTTTTGGTGGTAAAAGGTGTCTTCCTCTACTCGTATTTGGCTATCAATTTTTTTCTACACTTTTAGGTGTGTTTTATGCAAGAAATTGCAATAAAATAGTCTGCCTAAGAAAAATTGAATTTTTTTGGGAACATTTTTATGATTTTGGATTTATGGGTTGGATGACTTTTTGGTGGTAAAAGGTGTCTTCCTCTACTCGTATTCGTCTGTCATTTTTTTTCTACACTTTTAGGTGTGTTTTATGCAAGAAATTGCAATAAAATAGTCTGCCTAAGAAAAATTGAATTTTTTTGGGAACATTTTTACGATTTGTGATTTATGGGTTGGATGATTTTTGGTGGTAAAAGGTGTCTTCCTCTACTCGTATTTGGCTATCAATTTTTTTCTACACTTTTAGGTGTGTTTTATGCAAGAAATTGCAATAAAATAGTCTGCCTAAGAAAAATTGAATTTTTTTGGGAACTTTTTTACGATTTGTGATTTATGGGTTGGATGATTTTTGGTGGTAAAAGGTGTCTTCCTCTACTCGTATTTGGCTATCAATTTTTTTCTACACTTTTAGGTGTGTTTTATGCAAGAAATTGCAATAAAATAGTCTGCCTAAGAAAAATTGAATTTTTTTGGGAACATTTTTATGATTTTGGATTTATGGGTTGGATGACTTTTTGGTGGTAAAAGGTGTCTTCCTCTACTCGTATTTGGCTATCAATTTTTTTCTACACTTTTAGGTGTGTTTTATGCAAGAAATTGCAATAAAATAGTCTGCCTAAGAAAAATTCCATTTTTTTGGGAACTTTTTTGTCATTTTTGATTTATGGGTTGGATGACTTTTTGGTGATAAAAGGTGTCTTCCTCTACTCGTTTTTGGCTATCAATTTTTTTCTACACTTTTAGTTGTGTTTTATGCAAGAAATTGCAATAAAATAGTCTGCCTAAGAAAAATTGAATTTTTTTGGGAACTTTTTTACGATTTGTGATTTATGGGTTGGATGATTTTTGGTGGTAAAAGGTGTCTTCCTCTACTCGTATTTGGCTATCAATTTTTTTCTACACTTATAGGTGTGTTTTATGCAAGAAATTGCAATAAAATAGTCTGCCTAAGAAAAATTGAATTTTTTTGGGAACATTTTTATGATTTTGGATTTATGGGTTGGATGACTTTTTGGTGGTAAAAGGTGTCTTCCTCTACTCGTATTTGGCTATCAATTTTTTTCTACACTTTTAAGTGTGTTTTATGCAAGAAATTGCAATAAAATAGTCTGTCTAAGAAAGAATGATTTTTTTGGGAACTATTTTACGATTTGTGATTTATGGGTTGGATGACTTTTTGGTGGTAAAAGGTGTCTTCCTCTACTCGTATTCGTCTGTCATTTTTTTTCTACACTTTTAGGTGTGTTTTATGCAAGAAATTGCAATAAAATAGTCTGCCTAAGAAAAATTGAATTTTTTTGGGAACATTTTTACGATTTGTGATTTATGGGTTGGATGATTTTTGGTGGTAAAAGGTGTCTTCCTCTACTCGTATTTGGCTATCAATTTTTTTCTACACTTTTAGGTGTGTTTTATGCAAGAAATTGCAATAAAATAGTCTGCCTAAGAAAAATTGAATTTTTTTGGGAACTTTTTTACGATTTGTGATTTATGGGTTGGATGACTTTTTGGTGGTAAAAGGTGTCTTCCTCTACTCGGATCGGGCTGTCAATTTTTTTCTACACTTTTAGGTGTGTTTTGCGCAAGAAATTGCAATAAAATAGTCTGCCTAAGAAAAATTGAATTTTTTTGGGAACTTTTTTATGATTTTGGATTTATGGGTTGGATGACTTTTTGGTGGTAAAAGGTGTCTTCCTCTACTCGTATTTGGCTATCAATTTTTTTCTACACTTTTAGGTGTGTTTTATGCAAGAAATTGCAATAAAATAGTCTGCCTAAGAAAAATTGAATTTTTTTGGGAACATTTTTACGATTTGTGATTTATGGGTTGGATGATTTTTGGTGGTAAAAGGTGTCTTCCTCTACTCGTATTTGGCTATCAATTTTTTTCTACACTTTTAGGTGTGTTTTATCCAAGAAATTGCAATAAAATAGTCTGCCTAAGAAAAATTGAATTTTTTTGGGAACATTTTTATGATTTTGGATTTATGGGTTGGATGACTTTTTGGTGGTAAAAGGTGTCTTCCTCTACTCGTATTTGGCTATCATTTTTTTTCTACACTTTTAGGTGTGTTTTATGCAAGAAATTGCAATAAAATAGTCTGCCTAAGAAAAATTGAATTTTTTTGGGAACATTTTTACGATTTGTGATTTATGGGTTGGATGATTTTTGGTGGTAAAAGGTGTCTTCCTCTACTCGTATTTGGCTATCAATTTTTTTCTACACTTTTAGGTGTGTTTTATGCAAGAAATTGCAATAAAATAGTCTGCCTAAGAAAAATTGAATTTTTTTGGGAACTTTTTTACGATTTGTGATTTATGGGTTGGATGACTTTTTGGTGGTAAAAGGTGTCTTCCTCTACTCGGATCGGGCTGTCAATTTTTTTCTACACTTTTAGTTGTGTTTTATGCAAGAAATTGCAATAAAATAATCTGCCTAAGAAAAATTGAATTTTTTTGGAAACTTTTTTACGATTTGTGATTTATGGGTTGGATGATTTTTGGTGGTAAAAGGTGTCTTCCTCTACTCGTATTTGGCTATCAATTTTTTTCTACACTTTTAGGTGTGTTTTATGCAAGAAATTGCAATAAAATAGTCTGCCTAAGAAAAATTGAATTTTTTTGGGAACATTTTTATGATTTGTGATTTATGGGTTGGATGATTTTTGGTGGTAAAAGGAGTCTTCCTCTACTCGTATTCGTCTGTCAATTTTTTTCTACTTTTTTATGAGTATTTTGTGCAAGAATTTTCATTAAAATCGTCTGCCTAAGAAAGATTGAATTTTTTTGGGAACTTTTTTATGATTTTGGATTTATGGGTTGGATGACTTTTTGGTGGTAAAAAGAGTCTTCCTCTACTCGTATTCGTCTGTCAATTTTTTTCTACTTTTTTATGAGTATTTTGTGCAAGAATTTTCATTAAAATCGTCTGCCTAAGAAAGATTGAATTTTTTTGGGAACTTTTTTATGATTTTGGATTTATGGGTTGGATGACTTTTTGGTGGTAAAAGGCGTCTTCCTCTACTCGTATTCGTCTGTCAATTTTTTTATACTTTTTTATGAGTATTTTGTGCAAGAAATTGCAATAAAATAGTCTGCCTAAGAAAAATTGAATTTTTTTGGGAACATTTTTATGATTTTGGATTTATGGGTTGTATGACTTTTTGGTGGTAAAAGGTGTCTTCCTCTACTCGTATTTGGCTATCAATTTTTTTCTACACTTTTAAGTGTGTTTTATGCAAGAAATTGCAATAAAATAGTCTGTCTAAGAAAGAATGTTTTTTTTTGGGAACTATTTTACGATTTGTGATTTATGGGTTGGATGACTTTTTGGTGGTAAAAGGTGTCTTCCTCTACTCGTATTCGTCTGTCATTTTTTTTCTACACTTTTAGGTGTGTTTTATGCAAGAAATTGCAATAAAATAGTCTGCCTAAGAAAAATTGAATTTTTTTGGGAACATTTTTACGATTTGTGATTTATGGGTTGGATGATTTTTGGTGGTAAAAGGTGTCTTCCTCTACTCGTATTTGGCTATCAATTTTTTTCTACACTTTTAGGTGTGTTTTATGCAAGAAATTGCAATAAAATAGTCTGCCTAAGAAAAATTGAATTTTTTTGGGAACATTTTTATGATTTTGGATTTATGGGTTGGATGACTTTTTGGTGGTAAAAGGTGTCTTCCTCTACTCGTATTTGGCTATCAATTTTTTTCTACACTTTTAAGTGTGTTTTATGCAAGAAATTGCAATAAAATAGTCTGTCTAAGAAAGAATGATTTTTTTGGGAACTATTTTACGATTTGTGATTTATGGGTTGGATGACTTTTTGGTGGTAAAAGGTGTCTTCCTCTACTCGTATTCGTCTGTCATTTTTTTTCTACACTTTTAGGTGTGTTTTATGCAAGAAATTGCAATAAAATAGTCTGCCTAAGAAAAATTGAATTTTTTTGGGAACATTTTTACGATTTGTGATTTATGGGTTGGATGATTTTTGGTGGTAAAAGGTGTCTTCCTCTACTCGTATTCGTCTGTCATTTTTTTTCTACACTTTTAGGTGTGTTTTATGCAAGAAATTGCAATAAAATAGTCTGCCTAAGAAAAATTGAATTTTTTTGGGAACATTTTTACGATTTGTGATTTATGGGTTGGATGACTTTTTGGTGGTAAAAGGTGTCTTCCTCTACTCGTATTCGTCTGTCATTTTTTTTCTACACTTTTAGGTGTGTTTTATGCAAGAAATTGCAATAAAATAGTCTGCCTAAGAAAAATTGAATTTTTTTGGGAACATTTTTACGATTTGTGATTTATGGGTTGGATGATTTTTGGTGGTAAAAGGTGTCTTCCTCTACTCGTATTTGGCTATCAATTTTTTTCTACACTTTTAGGTGTGTTTTATGCAAGAAATTGCAATAAAATAGTCTGCCTAAGAAAAATTGAATTTTTTTGGGAACATTTTTACGATTTGTGATTTATGGGTTGGATGATTTTTGGTGGTAAAAGGTGTCTTCCTCTACTCGTATTCGTCTGTCATTTTTTTTCTACACTTTTAGGTGTGTTTTATGCAAGAAATTGCAATAAAATAGTCTGCCTAAGAAAAATTGAATTTTTTTGGGAACATTTTTACGATTTGTGATTTATGGGTTGGATGACTTTTTGGTGGTAAAAGGTGTCTTCCTCTACTCGTATTCGTCTGTCATTTTTTTTCTACACTTTTAGGTGTGTTTTATGCAAGAAATTGCAATAAAATAGTCTGCCTAAGAAAAATTGAATTTTTTTGGGAACATTTTTACGATTTGTGATTTATGGGTTGGATGATTTTTGGTGGTAAAAGGTGTCTTCCTCTACTCGTATTTGGCTATCAATTTTTTTCTACACTTTTAAGTGTGTTTTATGCAAGAAATTGCAATAAAATAGTCTGTCTAAGAAAGAATGATTTTTTTGGGAACTATTTTACGATTTGTGATTTATGGGTTGGATGACTTTTTGGTGGTAAAAGGTGTCTTCCTCTACTCGTATTCGTCTGTCATTTTTTTTCTACACTTTTAGGTGTGTTTTATGCAAGAAATTGCAATAAAATAGTCTGCCTAAGAAAAATTGAATTTTTTTGGGAACATTTTTACGATTTGTGATTTATGGGTTGGATGACTTTTTGGTGGTAAAAGGTGTCTTCCTCTACTCGTATTCGTCTGTCATTTTTTTTCTACACTTTTAGGTGTGTTTTATGCAAGAAATTGCAATAAAATAGTCTGCCTAAGAAAAATTGAATTTTTTTGGGAACATTTTTACGATTTGTGATTTATGGGTTGGATGATTTTTGGTGGTAAAAGGTGTCTTCCTCTACTCGTATTTGGCTATCAATTTTTTTCTACACTTTTAGGTGTGTTTTATCCAAGAAATTGCAATAAAATAGTCTGCCTAAGAAAAATTGAATTTTTTTGGGAACATTTTTATGATTTTGGATTTATGGGTTGGATGACTTTTTGGTGGTAAAAGGTGTCTTCCTCTACTCGTATTTGGCTATCAATTTTTTTCTACACTTTTAAGTGTGTTTTATGCAAGAAATTGCAATAAAATAGTCTGTCTAAGAAAGAATGATTTTTTTTGGGAACTATTTTACGATTTGTGATTTATGGGTTGGATGACTTTTTGGTGGTAAAAGGTGTCTTCCTCTACTCGGATCGGGCTGTCAATTTTTTTCTACACTTTTAGTTGTGTTTTATGCAAGAAATTGCAATAAAATAATCTGCCTAAGAAAAATTGAATTTTTTTGGGAACTTTTTTACGATTTGTGATTTATGGGTTGGATGACTTTTTGGTGGTAAAAGGTGTCTTCCTCTACTCGGATCGGGCTGTCAATTTTTTTCTACACTTTTAAGTGTGTTTTATGCAAGAAATTGCAATAAAATAGTCTGCCTAAGAAAAATTGAATTTTTTTGGGAACTTTTTTATGATTTTGGATTTATGGGTTGGATGCCTTTTTGGTGGTAAAAGGTGTCTTCCTCTACTCGTATTTGTCTGTCAATATTTTTCTACACTTTTATGAGTATTTTCTGCAAGAATTTGCATTAAAATCGTCTGCCTAAGAAAGATTGAATTTTTTTGGGAACATTTTTATGATTTTGGATTTATGGGTTGGATGACTTTTTGGTGGTAAAAGGTGTCTTCCTCTACTCGTATTTGGCTATCAATTTTTTTCTACACTTTTAAGTGTGTTTTATGCAAGAAATTGCAATAAAATAGTCTGTCTAAGAAAGAATGATTTTTTTGGGAACTATTTTACGATTTGTGATTTATGGGTTGGATGACTTTTTGGTGGTAAAAGGTGTCTTCCTCTACTCGTATTTGTCTGTCAATTTTTTTCTACACTTTTATGAGTATTTTCTGCAAGAATGTGCATTAAAATCGTCTGCCTAAGAAAGATTCAATTTTTTTGGGAACTTTCTTATGATTTTGGATTTTTGGGTTGGATGACTTTTTGGTGGTAATAGGTGTCTTCCTCTACTCGTATTTGGCTATCAATTTTTTTCTACACTTTTAAGTGTGTTTTATGCAAGAAATTGCAATAAAATAGTCTGCCTAAGAAAAATTGATTTTTTTTGGGAACTTTTTTATGATTTTGGATTTTTGGGTTGGATGACTTTTTGGTGGTAAAAGGTGTCTTCCTCTACTCGTATTTGGCTATCAATTTTTTTCTACACTTTTAAGTGTGTTTTATGCAAGAAATTCCAATAAAATAGTCTGTCTAAGAAAGAATGATTTTTTTTGGGAACTATTTTACGATTTGTGATTTATGGGTTGGATGACTTTTTGGTGGTAAAAGGTGTCTTCCTCTACTCGTATTCGTCTGTCATTTTTTTTCTACTTTTGTATGAGTATTTTGTTCAAGAATTTGCATTAAAATCGTCTGCCTAAGAAAGATTGAATTTTTTTGGGAACTTTCTTATGATTTTGGATTTTTGGGTTGGATGACTTTTTGGTGGTAAAAGGTGTCTTCCTCTACTCGTATTTGGCTGTCAATTTTTTTCTACACTTTTAAGTGTGTTTTATGCAAGAAATTGCAATAAAATAGTCTGCCTAAAAAAAATTGAATTTTTTTGGGAACTTTTTTATGATTTTGGATTTATGGGTTGGATGCCTTTTTGGTGGTAAAAGGTGTCTTCCTCTACTCGTATTTGGCTATCAATTTTTTCTACACATTTAGGAGTATTTAATGCAAGAAATTGCAATAAAATAGTCTGTCTAAGAAAAATTGAATTTTTTTGGGAACTTTTTTACGATTTGTGATTTATGGGTTGGATGACTTTTTGGTGGTAAAAGGTGTCTTCCTCTACTCGTATTTGTCTGTCAATATTTTTCTACACTTTTATGAGTATTTTCTGCAAGAATTTGCATTAAAATCGTCTGCCTAAGAAAGATTGAATTTTTTTGAGAACTTTTTTATGATTTTGGATTTATGGGTTGGATGACTTTTTGGTGGTAAAAGGTGTCTTCCTCTACTCGGATCGGGCTGTCAATTTTTTTCTACACTTTTAGGTGTGTTTTATGCAAGAAATTGCAATAAAATAGTCTGCCTAAGAAAAATTCCATTTTTTTGGGAACTTTTTTGTCATTTTTGATTTATGGGTTGGATGACTTTTTGGTGATAAAAGGTGTCTTCCTCTACTCGTTTTTGGCTATCAATTTTTTTCTACACTTTTAGTTGTGTTTTATGCAAGAAATTGCAATAAAATAATCTGCCTAAGAAAAATTGAATTTTTTTGGGAACTTTTTTACGATTTGTGATTTATGGGTTGGATGATTTTTGGTGGTAAAAGGTGTCTTCCTCTACTCGTATTTGGCTATCAATTTTTTTCTACACTTTTAGGTGTGTTTTATGCAAGAAATTGCAATAAAATAGTCTGCCTAAGAAAAATTGAATTTTTTTGGGAACATTTTTATGATTTTGGATTTATGGGTTGGATGACTTTTTGGTGGTAAAAGGTGTCTTCCTCTACTCGTATTTGGCTATCAATTTTTTTCTACACTTTTAAGTGTGTTTTATGCAAGAAATTGCAATAAAATAGTCTGTCTAAAAAAGAATGATTTTTTTTGGGAACTATTTTACGATTTGTGATTTATGGGTTGGATGACTTTTTGGTGGTAAAAGGTGTCTTCCTCTACTCGTATTTGTCTGTCAATTTTTTTCTACACTTTTATGAGTATTTTCTGCAAGAATGTGCATTAAAATCGGCTGCCTAAGAAAGATTCAATTTTTTTGGGAACTTTCTTATGATTTTGGATTTTTGGGTTGGATGACTTTTTGGTGGTAATAGGTGTCTTCCTCTACTCGTATTTGGCTATCAATTTTTTTCTACACTTTTAAGTGTGTTTTATGCAAGAAATTGCAATAAAATAGTCTGCCTAAGAAAAATTGAATTTTTTTGGGAACTTTTTTATGATTTTGGATTTATGGGTTGGATGCCTTTTTGGTGGTAAAAGGTGTCTTCCTCTACTCGTATTTGGCTATCAATTTTTTTCTACACTTTTAGGTGTGTTTTATGCAAGAAATTGCAATAAAATAGTCTGCCTAAGAAAAATTGAATTTTTTTGGGAACTTTTTTATGATTTTGGATTTATGGGATGGATGACTTTTTGGTGGTTATAGGTGTCTTCCTCTACTTGTATTTGGCTTTTAATTTTTTTCTACACTTTTAGGTGTATTTTGTGCAAGATTTTTGAGGGTTGATTAAATTATTAAAAAGCGTTAAATTATTTTTAAACGAAAATGACAACAATGATGGCGTCGCATACACAGACGTTGCTTGAGTGTGTCAGTGCTTCAGTAAACAGCGCCAATTTGAGCAATTGACCGTTAAATGAACTATGATATAATACATTGTTTTACTATTTATTGCTTAATTTTTAATATTTTAGCATGAAGTTATATTAAATGAGTAGAACAGCCCTATTCTTTTAAACCTTCCTTTATCAAGTCTTGATTATTTTAACCCGAAATTATTATTTATTTCAGAGAAAGTTGGAAACCACAAAAAAACGTCCTTTGCGCACATGGCCTTAAGTATTAAATACGTAAAACTTTCTAAAAACAGTATTTTTTATTAGAAGTAGAAAAAATGTAATCTTACCTTGTATCCAAGTGCCAGAGAACAATTTTACTAAAAATAGTAATCATAACATCATCTTCAAATTCAGAAATTATCAGTACAAAAAGTGTCTTCTAAGTCTCGGTATCACGTCTTTTCCCCCGCCAACTGGTGGACCCATGGCGCACATTAATTGAATTTCTATTAAATTCAAAGGTGTAATTTGCTTTCGATCGTACCTGTTTTAAAAAAAGGAAACAAATATTCCAAATTTTGTTTAAATTAAAAAACATTTATATATTATTTTATTATTATTATTATTATTATTATTATTACTTTAATTTAATTTAGCAAATTGTACATACACGTGAAAAGTTATTGCCCTCTAAAAAAGCACTAAACGAGAAAATAATAAATATTGATTTTAAAATACTTTTTTCTCGAAACAAGGACACTTTTTCCAAAATCGGCCGAATTGACAAGGATCCTTATTTCATAAATTTTCTAAATCTGTAAGATTGTCCGAATCCATACAAAAACGCGATTGTAAAACGAAAAGTAGGAAAGTAATATAATAAATAACAATTGCGACTGTGTGCTCCCTGCATGGTAATAAAAAAACTTTAAATAATATACCTGTTTTTTTTTTAAATTAAAAACAAAATTATCTTAAAAAATTGTTCACTTTTTTCATTTAAAAAAAATTTTTGAAGAACATTTGTAAATCAATTTTTATTATTAATTTATTCACAATAAAAATCAATGATCTAAAAGTCATTTGTGATAAAATATTAAATATTGAAAAGAAAAATAAGGAGAGATAACAACAATAGAATCGACAGGAAGTCTAGTCATAATAAACCATTTATGACATCCTATTGTATTAATTGTCCTTCTATACCTGAATATTGAAATTAAATATTATTATTACTTGAAGTATTTGTTTATGTTTCGTTGCGTCCTATCGCCGTCAGGTGGCAGAAGCATGCAGGAAGCACAAAGTTGCCTACTTAAAAAAACTTTTTGCAAAATTAAACTAAAGAATTATCAATTGGAAAGAAGATTATTAATCTATATCTTATTTTATTATTATATCTATTATTTTTTATCCAAATTAAAAATAAAATATCCAAATATTCTTAAAAAAATTTTAATTTTTTTCATTTTTTAAAAATATTTAAAGGACATTTTTAAATCAATTTATACGATTAATTTATTCACAATACAAATCAATGGTCTAAAAAGTAAATTAATTAGATGTTCTATCATTTAGCTATTTAAATTTTTTTAATTAAATTATTTTTTTGAGTAAATTTGCTTTAAATTTTTCCGCGTTCCTTTTTTAGTAATGAATTGTTTTGAAATACATTTTTTTATATTTTGTAAACAATTTATATAAACAAATACATTGTACCGTAATTTTTGGTCGTAAATTAATCGAATTTTTAATGTTCAGAATATAAAGTTTTAAGTTTTTGGGAACGCTAATTCCAAAGAGGTCAGATTTGGATTCAGCGAACCAAAAAACCTCCAAGTACCGAATTTTGAACGAATCGAATCGATTTAAAAATTTTTCCACTATATTGGGTGGCCATATTGGGTCCGCCATTTTGAATTTTTAAAATCTGTCATCAAATTAGGATTCAGACCCAAAAAAATAAATTATCTTTTTTAATGTTAAAATAATTTATTAAGGAAATTAATATTTTTAATGTAATAAACAAAAATTAAGAAAATTAATCTTATTGCAAGAATTATAAATAATTAGATTTAAAATTAGGATATTCTTTACCAGCCTAACTTTAAAAATTTATATTTTGATTTCTTGAAAAACTCTTTAACTCACAAAAAATGTCCTATACATATTTTTTTTAGGGAACTCTTGCGTGAGAACAAAAATCCTATTGTCGAGGAAATATTTTAACTTTCTTTTGACACATATTCTAATATACACCATTACAAAAATTATTTTAATATTATTAGTCAAATTTTGGTTCTTCAAAACAATTTTTTCATTAATAAAATACATGTTAAACATAATATTGTTCTAAAATTGAAGCGATATGAAAGAAAACAATTTTTTTAACACTAATTTTAAATAACATTTTTTTTTAATACATTTGTTTCAAACTTGGAAATTTTTTTTTAAAATCATGAAATTAATTAGTAAATTTTAGTGATTACCTTATTTTTAGTTAATAAAAGAGCAATTAAAAATACATGCAATTAATTTCTACCTATGCATTATTTTGTATTGACTTTATTTTATTTGTAGAGGAATGTGTAAACTACTTATAACAATAATTTACCTAAAGTTCTTTCAAATTATTGTTTTGGTTTCGGAAATTATGAACAATTATTTGATAATTTTATTTTTATTATTCAAGTAAATATAACCTGAATCCATAATTTTTAATTTTATTCGAATTTTACGAGAAAAACAATTGTATCACCTTAAATCTATTAAAACAATAACATTTTTTTTTAGTCACTCGCGATAGCTAGAAAATTTTAGCGCTGTTGCTATTCGTAATCCCACTTCAGATATTAATAAATAATAATTAATTATTAGAATATTTCTTATTATTAAAATTAAAAAGAAACTTAATAAAAGAAATGAAAATGAAATTATACAAACTTACATTTTTTTTCCCGAGCGTTATTTTATATATAGCTAATTCTTCATAGTCTAATGAATATAATTGTAATTAACCATTGAAGGAAAGTTATGTCCTTTTTTCACTCTTCATATTACTCGACATGCATCACTACACAAACTTTAAAAAAAAAAAATATCTGAAAAACTTCAACACTGAAACTTCACAACGCGAATGACGAATGGTTATTGTTGACATCCCGTGAATGGAAAGCGACGCCATATTTACAAAAACAGCGCGTGCGTAAAGGCCAACGCACGCGCCATCTCGCGAACGAGATGCATGAGATAGAAAAGGATACATATATATCTCTGACCTTTTCTAACTCATGTTTCACGTTCGCAAACGTCTTTCGCGAAGTTATTCTGCTTAGGCTTCAATTCAGCATGCCAGCGATTTATAACTGGGATCTAAACTATTTAGTTCGTAAACATGAAAGCTTGAAATATATTTTTTGGTAGAGCCAACTAAAATTTCCCGATTGATTGCCACTTTTTGTTTTGTTGTGACAACCATTTTTTTTTGTAATGCCAACTAAAAATGCTCAACTAAATTATTTTACATTTATTTGTTCTTAACGTTTTATTTAATAGAATAATTAGTTTTTTTTTTATTTACAACATTCAAGTTATTAAAATCATAATCTATACGATTGAAGAAGCCAAAGAAGAAATTCAAATCTATAAATATATTATATTTTGACTAAAACATCATGAGCTTATACAATTAAGTAATTATAAAAAAATTGAATTTTACATTCTTTAAAATAATAATATACGCAATATTTATAATACAAAGTTTCTTCGTCACAATATCGGATAAACAATATAAGATGAATGGAGAAAATTTTTATTTGATGAATCATATTTTTTTTGTTATTTTGACTTGTTTTATATATGAATATTCGTTAAATGTTATCCAAGTTTTCTAAGGTGCCTAATTTGTTTTAATTAACTGATGATCAATAACACATATCTGTAAAATAAAGATATTTATACATATTTTGCAATGAAAATAATGTTTGATTTTAAAGATCATTTACATCTCATTCCCCCAAAAATCCTAATTAATATAATTTTATTATTTTTTACCTTATTCATTTAGCTCTAATTTTTAAATTTACGTTAATTTTCACTATTTAGCAGTAGTGATAAAATTTTTACAAATCAAAATTTAATACTTACATCTTAAACTCTTCCAAAATGTTCGAAACATGGAACATCTTTTTGAACAACAATCATTGTCTTTTTCACATAAATGCATATTGTTAGTACATGATTCAGCGTCAACTATTGTTAACGTTAAAAATAATGAATAAATTAGTGTAAAAAAGATTAATAGTAACATTTTCATTTTGATATTGGTGTGAATTAAAAAAAAAATTAAATATTTTCAATTTATACATGAAAACGTGACTATTTTCCTTCAAGTTAAAAGAGAAGTCATTGAATTAGAATAAAAGATTTATAGAAACACTGTTTAAATTCGTTATCTCAATGATTAGATAAATAATTATATTTGTAATTCTATAAATTATTATTTTTATCGTTATACATTATATATTAAAATAATAAAAAAAAAATATATTTTTCTTCTAGGGTCATTAAATAATATTAATATTAATTGTCGTTAAATAATTTGACAAGTCATTTGTAATAAATTTGTTTTTCTCAAATTTATAGTTAAAAACACCTGCGAATAAATTTAACTTTAATGAAAATTTAATTAATTTACATAAATATAAGACGTTCTTTGTCAAATATTATCTCTTCATTTTTTAAATTTAATTAAAAAAAAGTCTTTTGGAAAATTAAGCCTAAAATATGTACTTTTTAATGCCGTGGGGCATTTTTAGAAATCCAATATGGCGTCTAAACTAAGTAGAAAATACAAATTTTAATATAATTAATTAATTGATTAGTATGATCTATAAATGTTCAAAATTTTCATTTGCAACCGTAAATCAACTGCGGAAGAGTTGACAAAGAAGCTAGTAAGTAACTTCCGGTTTAAAAATTACAAAATTCAAAATGGCGGATCCAACATGGTAGATAAAAATTTAAAAATTGATCTTAACACTTAAAAATTATTACTCGGGAGTTTCCCGATTTGCTGATTACGAATCCAATGTCAGTTTTTAAAAATTCAAAATGGCGGACCTAATATTGCGGACAAAAATTTAAAACTCAATTGAATTTACTTGAAACTTGTTACTCGGGGATTTTTGGGATTGTTAATTACGATTATAAAGTCAAATTTTTGATATTCAAAACAATGTTGATTGAATTTTTAAAAATCAATCAATCAATTCAAATCAAAAAATAATTTTCTTTAAAAAAATTATTGTAATTTATTATTGACTTATTTATCTTAAAACAAAAAATACTGAAAAATCTTACAGTAGACTTCAATTAAAGTCTAATAGATGTCGCGTCTTGTCGATAAAGTCATTTCCATCTTATTTGTAATTAAAAATATTTAATTTACAAATTACTTTACTTAATTTTTTAATATTTTATGAATTTTTTTTAAATAGCCTTTTAGTTTTCATATTTTATTTTTCATTCGCATAAGTAGAAAAAAAAATTGCTAAGGAAAATGAAATTACAAAACATATATATATATATATTTAAAGGAATATGAAGTGTTTTTATTTGATTTTTTTTTTTTTTATTTAAATAATTAACAATTTTTTTTTTTAAGGCAGCAAATCTTCTTTTTCATAAAATGCTTTCCCATTGTGCTTCAATAAAAAAAGGCACATTACACTATACATATGTATATATTTTAGTCATATGTATATATATTTTATATTCACAAAATAATATTCATTGAAAAGCCATGTATAATAATAAAATTCGTACAAAATCATTTGTATAACAAAAACAGAAAAAAGTACGTCTAAACATAATATTGAGTATCTAAGCACTTTGCACAGCGCAAGTCGTTGATCGTAACCGATCTATTTTTTTTTTTTTTTATTTTTCATAATATATATAATATATATATAAAAAAATCTAAAAACTACATTCACATACATTCTCTTGAGTATATTATACCGTGTCTATAATAATTTTATCGCTTTTATACTTACACAACTAACTATCTACATTTCAATTAAAAACTAATATTGGCCTTCATGAATTATATATTGAGATTAATATCAAATTTTTCCCCCCCTCTTTTTCTTATAATTGTCGCTGACGGTCGTTTTTACAGTGCGACCAAAAAATTATTATCAAAATATCTATTATTTTTATTGTTTTTTTTTTTTGTTTTCTTTTGTTTGTTTTAGTTTTCTCTATCACAGCGTCTACCACTCGGGCGAATGTAAAAAAAACAAACATCATTAAATTTTCTAAAAGAATTGAGACTTTAAAAAAAAAATACAAAATAAAAAAGAGTTAACCTCTTAAGGCACAATGTGAAGCCACATTAGGTGTAAAATATTTCATTGTTCAAAATTGACCAAAAAAATTATTTTTAAAAATCAACATTTTGATTCTTAAAAATTCTTCAAAAAAAATATTCGAATTTATTTATTATATAAATTAAAAATTTTCAAAAAAAAAATTTATATTTAATAACCGGGATTTCGAGGAAAATCGTAAATTCGAATTTTACAATAATTTACAGTAACTGTAAAAAATTTCAAAAAAAAATAAATTTTTTTTAAGTTGATTAAACATTGCATCCAATAGAAGGTTTCGTGACTATTAAATTAATTGCAAAAACGTTGACATGTTAACAATTACTACATAATAATTGTTACTATGCATATAGTAACCGCTACTAAGTTATGTTAACAGTTACTGTAATAAGCGTTGCTATAGTTACTATATGGTATGGTAACCGTTGTCAAGTTAACAATTACTATAGTAACCGTTACCATATTAAAAGTTACTATAATCACTGTTGCTATAGAATAATAGTCGCCATGTTACTATAGTAACTATATTGCTAGGTTAACAGTTACTACAGTAACTGATGCTGCGGTATCTGTTATTATATAGTAACCGTTACCATGTTGGATGTTACTATATTTACTATATTTAAAATTTACTATAGTAACTGATGTTAATTATCAACCGTTGACACTTTGACAATTACTATAGTAACTATTGCAATCTTAAAAGTTACTATAATAACTGTTTCCATGTTGACCATTAGTAACCGTTGTTATGTTACTATAGTTACTATAGTAACTTTTCATATATAATAAATGTTGCCGTGTTAACAGTTACTACAGTAACCGTTGCTGTTGTAACTGTTATTATATAGTAACCGTTATCTTCTTAGAAGTTACTACACTTAAAAGTTACTAAAGTAACTATAGTAACTAAAGTTGTTGTTAAAAGTTTCTATAGTAACGTTTCTATGTAGTAACCGTTGCCTTGTTAACAGTTACTACAGTAACCGCTGTTATGGTAATTTTTGCTACATAGTAACTTACTGTTGCTATGTTAGCAGTTACTTTAGTATCTCTTGCTAAGTTAACAGTAACTATAGTAACTGATTGCTAAGTTAACAGTAACTATAGTAACCGTTTGCTAATTTAATAGTAACTATAGTAACTGATTGCTAAGTTAACAGTAACTATAGTAACTGATTGCTAAGTTAACAGTAACTATAGTAACCGTTTGCTAATTTAATAGTAACTATAGTAACCGTTTGCTAATTTAATAGTAACTATAGTAACTGATTGCTAAGTTAACAGTAACTATAGTAACTGATTGCTAAGTTAACAGTAACTATAGTAACCGTTTGCTAATTTAATAGTAACTATAGTAACCGTTTGCTAATTTAATAGTAACTATAGTAACTGATTGCTAAGTTAACAGTAACTATAGTAACTGATTGCTAAGTTAACAGTAACTATAGTAACCGTTTGCTAATTTAATAGTAACTATAGTAACTGATTGCTAAGTTAACAGTAACTATAGTAACCGTTTGCTAATTTAATAGTAACTATAGTAACTGATTGCTAAGTTAACAGTAACTATAGTAACTGATTGCTAAGTTAACAGTAACTATAGTAACCGTTTGCTAAGTTAACAGTTACTATAGGAACTGTTGCTATATAGTAACCGTTGCCATGTTAACAGTTACTGTAGTAACCGCTGCTGCAGTAATTTTTGCTATAAAGTAACCGTTGTTATACAACATCCGTGTTAACCATTACTATGGTATCCTTTGCTATGTTACCAGTTACTATAGCAATCGTTGCTATATATTAATCATTGCTATACTAACATTCACTATAGTAATCAATACCATAGTAACCGCAATCATAATCAAAAGCCACGAAACCCTTTTTCGAAAAATTTCATCTTAATACAAAATTCATCTAATCAATTTTTACAGTTCACAAATTTTTTTTTTTTCACGCAAATTCCTCTAATTTATTTGTCTACTGAATCATTTGCAAATATCGATTTTCTTCGAGCAACGAGCTGAGAGAAGATGTCATGTCATTGACAATCATATTAGCACTTGCTGGAAGTGGCTGCGGTAACGACATGGGATGAGTGGAACTGGAAACACTTGCCTCGTGAATTTGTGCAGCACCAGACCAATTTCTACATTGTTGAACATATTCAAGTGTCCTTCTGTATGAATCTTGTCTCATTCCCTGCGGTGGTTTCATTGGTGAACCTTGCTGTGATTGACTGATGTCACGACATTGAATTTCTTGTGTATTGCCAGTTTGATTGTGATAGCATTGATCAGTACCATTGTAATCCCATTGACAACCATTGGTACAATTGTAACGTGGGGGATTATTATTATTATTATTTTGTCCATGACAAGCATGAGAACAAAATTGAACATGACTCGAATTATTTTGTGAGCAAGCGCCTCTTATTTCCTTTGGAGTGTTTGATGTAGCTGGTCCAGGAAGATTTGGTCGATGACAATTAGCTGAAATTTGTGGACATGGAGATGTTTGCATTCGTTGTGGTGATTGCAAGTCGTGATTCATCGAGTGTTTTTGATTGACGAGCGCTGAAGGTGAACAAACGGGAGCTACTCGATGACATTGCTCCATTTGTTGAACTGGTGGTTTGGATAAATGTCTATGGGATTCAGGCATTGCCTGGTGGCATTGATCGCTGGCTGGGGACATGGCACATTGATTGTGTACCATGTTAGCGGGAATTGGTCGATGATTTTGTAATTGTTGATCGTTACAATGGGGTGAGAGTGGTTGACAACTTTGATTTGAAACTGTTGGTCTGGCGATGTGTGCCGCGGAACATGATTGTGTTTGCGGATGAAGTGGAGAACATGGTTGAGTATTCATTGGCTGACAATTGACTTGACAACCATAGCCGGGGTAGAATCCATGATCGTTGCAATTTCTTGTCAATTGAGCGGTATTGGGTTGAAGATTTTGCGGTGGTTGTTGAGGTGGAAGAGCACCAGCGGCTGGTGAATTAATTGGCTGATCGCTCACGTGACTCGGTGCATAATGAGATCCCGGTGACATCACCTGTACAGATCCTGGACTAGCGATTTGTGAGGAACAATTTTGGGTGGAAAAATTTTGCGGTGGACAATAATTGGAGGCCTGTGGGATACGGGAATTTTGACATTGGGAATAGGGTGAGGAATTGTTTGTGTAATCGGGACAATTTTGTTGCTGATTCGATTGTTGGGACATGTAGCAACGGGATATTTGTTGATTGTAATTACAAGTTTGTTGTTGCCGTTGACAGTGAAGGGGATTTGTACAAATTGGTGAACGACAATTTGGTAGAGGGCTACCACGATAAGTGACTTGATTGCCACCGGCTTGAACTTGATTGAGATATTGGAGAAATTCATCGGGCATGACGAGTTTATTCTCGACCATTTCGCCCTCGCCAACTTCGTCTAGAATTACCTCTTGATTGGGATGTAGTTCGGGCAGTTGGGCTGATCTTGGTCTTGGAGGCATGGGAGGCGATACTCTTTGACCCAGTTGTCGGGCGGGTTCAGACATTCGTCGATCCGCTGTTGGTTGTTGAAAATGACTTGTTGACATCCAATCACTGGCAATTCCCTGCGGACCCTGAAGAGACATGTTTTGGGTTTGAACGACTAAATTGCTGGTGGAATAGGGTCCTTGAAGATGAACCGAAGGATTCATTCTACTGGAGGCTGTGCTCATTTGACTACTTCTTCGAGAAGTACCGGGACTGATGGGATCATAGAAACTTCCAGGTCCCATTGTTCCAATTCGTCCCATGGCACTGACACCACTTGCCTGGCTGCTTCTTCTACTTCCAAAATCAGTGGATTTCATGCTTCCATAATAAGTACTGACGGTGCAGTTACTGTCCCTTCGAGGTTCACTTAGAGGTTGTAATCTCAATTGCAAATCAGAGAGGCTTGTTTGTCTATTGGGTACGCCCTCCATTTTGAGATCAGTGATTCTCTTGTTTAGATCACCGATATTTCCCTGTGGTTCCATTAGACCGCGACCACCTCTAATACCACCAGGTGATATTTGCGACAGTGATGATGGTTTTGAGCTTAATCTTCCCTTCAAGCGATTCCTTGAAAGTGGCTGAAGTTGTTGAACCTCAAGACCACCAACCATTGCCCTAAGAGCAACTGGAAGATCAGCGATATCCAAGTCCTCTGGCTCTTCGTTAAATGGTTCTTCAGCGAATACAACACCGTCAGCCGACACTGGACCAATGTTCACACCATTTGAATCTTCATTACAAGTAGCGACGTGAAGAGGACTTCCCTGTTGTTGCATCATACTCGGTGGACTGTTAGCTTCACTTTCAGATTTAACACTGGGGCTCGATAAACTCGGCGTTTTTGGATGAAGATAATCACTTCTACTTGGACTACTCTGTCCACCCATTCCTGGCTCATCACTTCCAGTTCCATCGCCACCACCTCCATTACCACCACCGCCACTTCCACCTCCACTTGATCCACTTCCGCTTCCTCCTTTATGCTTCTTATTGGCATAGAATTCCGCTCCATGAACTGTTTTAACATGCTTTCGCAAAGATGATGGATCTGTATATCTCTTCGAACAACCTGGTGCTTTACAAACGTATGGTTTCTGAAAAAAAAAAATTTGTCACCCAATAAGAAAGGAGAAAAGATTTATTTCTTGTAAAAGAATATATGGTCAACTTACTTCATTAGAATGTGTTCGATTCTGATGTTTGGCTCTATCGCTCGCGTTGCTAAAAGCCTTTTGACAATGGGGATATTCACAGGTGTACGGCTTTTCACCAGTGTGAGATCTTAAATGAGTTTTTAAATTCTCCAATCTTGAATATGCCTTGAAACAGCCCTCGAACTATTTGAAAGAAAGAGATTATGTTAATTTTAAATTCCAAATGTTTTCTTCTTAATAACTTCTATTTGGTAATTTTTCGGTTTACTTTACTTACAGTACATTTATGTGGCTTTTCTCCTGTATGCCTTCTCATATGAACAACCAACATGTATTGAGCTTTGAAGGGTTTTTCCTTTCTTGAACAATCCTCCCAACCACAAACAAAACTCTTTTTACTCGCATGAATATGATCATTGTTGATGTGCTTAACCAATTCATCCTGTTAAAATTTATTCAGATTAGAAATAATTTTATTATTTTCTAATTTTCAGATTTTTTTACAAAATGGAATGATAATTTTAGAAAATATACCTGAGATGGAAATTCTTGGCCACAATCCCTCCAATGACAATTGGTTTCAATAAAATCCCCGGGTTCATCGCGAAGATCTTCACTTGGACTGTTACCTTGTGGATGACTTGGAGGTATCGTTGTCGTTGTTGTGGCAGTTGTTGTTGTCGTTGCTGGCTCTTTCTTCACCTTTGTCGATGTCCTTCGGGTCGATGTATCAGCTTCAGCTGTAATTGATCTACTCGTGACATCCGAAGCGTTTCTACAGGAATCCACATTCTGAAGAAAAATAAACGGTTTTTTAATTCGGAGATCAGTGATTATAGTTTTGTTTTTGAAATTATGGATCAAATCATTAGATTTAAAATTAATATTTAAAGAATACAAAAAAATTTCTCAAAAATAAGAACAAAAGAGATTTTGTATTGCAAACTATCGTAAAGCATTGAAGAAGTCGTAGTTCCCTGATATAGACGTAACTCCGGATACCCGTCTGAGCGCGTGCACGTGCAAGTATATACGTGACTCCCCGCTACGCCCCTGGCAAAGAGTCCTTCTGCATTTTTCTTTCCTCTCTTTTTCTGCCCCCCCAGACAAACAGACACACACATGGATAACATATACACTTGGATTTCAAGCTATACTTGAGTTTTGCTTTTCCTCTAGAATCCCTCCATCAATTCCATTCTCCCTTCCAAGTGCCATTTCTCATATATATATATATATATACCTGTGGCGAATACAACACAGTGTACCATACTGAAAATATGCAGAAGCATCCACAACTCTAAAAGAGGGTAAAGGAGCGAAATACAAGCCGATACAATCGGACTGAAGATTTTACAGTGTGCAGACATTATGAGGTGGTGGGGGAGTTTAAAAAAAAAATGAAAACGCCACCGCGGATGTAAATAAATCAGGATGAAAAGAAAAAAGGAATTGTATGAAGACTCAAGCGAAATAATGTGTGTGCGCGCGAGATTGGTTGTAACCCGAGGACTGGTGCATAGTAACCCAATCCGTTCCAAAGAGGACCAAAAAACGAGGCATCGAAGAACTTTTTTGCGAAACAGTAGACCAGCAGAAAAAAATAAAAAAAAAAAAAAAGAGAAAGAACAAAAAAGGAAAAGACTTATACCAGCACTGTTCGAAACGATTATTCAATATTATTTGTTTGTAATCTTTCTGTTTTTTTTTTCTTTAGTAGTCAACACTTGTTACGCTTTATGTCTGCACCTGTTGAATTTATGCCTTGTGTTTTGCAAACAAGTTTATTTTTCCATATCGTTGTTTTTGATTCATTTTATATGTTTATTATCTGCATATTGATTTGATATTATTGGAAGATTTCTTGGCTGGGGATTTTTTGGTGACAATTCTATTTTATTTGGCTCATACATTTACGTCTATTGGACATATCAAAAATTGTAATAACTTTAACAAAATTTAATGTTTTTTAGTAGAATTTAGCGTATTTCCTTCAGGAAAAAAATATAAACTAAAAAAAAATAACACATTTTGTTTATTTTTTGGTCCATTATTAAAATTCAACATTTTTTCTAATCAAAATGCATAAAATTAACTTGAAACTCTCTACTCAGAGGTTTTCAGACTCGCTGATTACGAATTCAGTGTCAGTTTTTCTAACTTCAAAATGGCGGGTCCAAAATGGCGGGCTTTTTTTTAAATCGTTTGGATTCGCTTGAAACTCTCTACTTGGGAGGTTTTCGGGGTCGCTGATTACAAATCTGGTGTCAGTTTTCCAAAATTCAAAATGGCGGAATTTTTTTTCAAAAATCGTTGCGATTTGCTTGAAACTCTCTATTTGGGGGTTTTTAAGGTCGCTGATTTCAAATTCAGTGTAAGTTCTTCAAAATTTAAAATGGCGGATCCAATATGATGAATAAATTTATTGAAAATTCAAGTAATTCACTTGCAATTCATTACTTAGAAATTTTGTTGGGTCGCTGATTGAAAATCTGATGTCAACAACCCCAAAAAGCAACAAGTAACGAGTTTCAATTGAATTAGATGTATTGTAAGAAATTTATTTATTATATTAAATTTGAAATTCTTAAAATTGACATAAGAATTTCTAAACAATGCGTTTTTTCTATCAAAATTTCCAAAAAGAGAACGATTTTAAAAAAAAGTCCGCCATTTTGAATTTTGAAATACTAAAATTTTTAGAAGTGTGTCCAAATTACTTAGTTTAGTTAATTAATTTCTCTAAATTCAAAATGGCGGATCCAAAATGGTTGAGATTTTGAAAAATCTCTCAAAATGCTTCAAAACTTGTTTCTCAGGGGTTTTTGGAATGGCTTATATTAGTTATTATGAATCCGATGTCAATTTTTTAAAATTAAATATGGCGGATTCAATATGGCGGTAGAAAAATTTAAAAATAGTTATGATTTCTTTGAAACTTGTTATTCAGGGGTTTTCAAGATCGCTGATTACGAATCCAATGTCAGTTTTTCAAAATTCAAAATGGCGGATCCAATATGGTTGATATTTTGAAAATTCGATTGAAATGCTTTGAAATTTATTACTCGGGTGTTTTTGGGGGCGCCGATTACAAATCTGATGTCAATTTTAGAAAATTCAATATGGCGGATCCAATATGGCGGTCAATTTTTTTTTTAAATTCATTGGATTTGCTTGAAAGATATTCGGGGTCACTAATTGAAAATTTAATGTCAGATTTAAACTCAGCGACACTGAGAACATCCGATTTTATGAGTTTTTAGCAAATTCAAAAGATTTTTAAATTTTCTACCTCCATATTGAATCGTATTGAAAAATACGAAAATAAAAAATAAATAAAAAAATAATATTGAAAAACTGACCTCAGAATCGTAATTACCAATCTTGAAACGATAAGATAAACTGCAACTTTCTTTTCTTCAATATCGACTTTTGCCTTATTAGAGTAAAAAAAGTAAGAAGTGGTTTTCCATCTTGAAAAATAAATGATCAGACAAAAATGTCAAGTTTCCATTTCGCAAAAAAGTTTTTTTTTTAACCAAAAATGGATTTTTGAATCTTAATTTCAAGAAAATTCAATTTTTTACTTTTTATATTTTTCCCATACTTTTTTATATGGCTTCTTTATGAGATAGGAATTTAAAATTTTTATCGATGACATATTTTCCTAGCTCAAAATCATAGGGAAAATTTGAACCAAATTTATTTCTGACGCTCGTAATTATCAGAAAATATTTGTTTCATAAAATCCGACAATTTTTTTTTTCTTTTTTTAAAAAAAAAAAAACAATGTTAATACTTACTTCGCTTTTGGTGGGTACTACTCCAATATGATTTGCAATGGCGGTCGTTCCCGTGGAATGTGGCGACACTGGGAAAAGTTGTGTATGCGGACTGATATTGTGAGAATGACCATGTGAATGAACATGGGGGTGAGGATGAGAATGTGGATGTGAATGCCCATGGGGATGAGGGGCTTGTGCTGGTGGTGGCGGTGGTAAGGGATGAGAGTGTGGCAAAAGAGCCGCAGCAGCAGCGCTTCGCAACAGGTGAGCTTGCAATTGTTGAAGATGCGGTGTCATTCCTGGATGCATTCCCAGTGCTGGACTCATGGCTGTAACAAAACAAAAAAAGATTTTACCATTTTTTAAGCGTCAAAAAATTTCAAAAGATTTTATTACTTTTTAAATCACTTTTTTTTAATTCTTAGTAAAGGAAAAATAAATAATTTAAAAATAATTTTATTCACTTTGTCATTGTTCGAGAAATTTAAAAAAAATTATATTTTCCAAATTATCAAATTAGATTTCATAATTGAATAGTAAATAGCAAATGGTAGTTATTTATTATTCTGTAATTTGACATATTATAAAATTTACAATTTCAGAATGTTTGTAAAATTCTGAGAAAATGAAAGTAAACATGCAAAAGGTGTAATAATAAATTTTCTCAATTAATAGTCTTCGTGTGCTCTCAACGAACTTCCGGCAAGTATACAAAGTTTGAATAAGAATTGATAGGCTCAGTCTTAAGTCTTTTTTTCATCACAAATTGCATTTCTAAAACATAATTCTTTTAAACCAAATTTTTTCCCTCTTTTTTTTGACAAAAATCCAATATCTTTTGAACTAATATCGAAAATTTAGAAAAAATGCCTATAAATGGATTTATAATTTTAAATTTATTTAAAAGAATAATTTTACAATTATACTTTTTAGAATTTAGAAAATTTTTTAATAAAATATTTTTAATTTCGAAAACAAAAATAGTTAAAATTCTTCGATTCTTTTTAAATGAGTTTAAAATAAAATAAGCGACAAGCTCGTTACATCTGGCGAATCGAGAATGAAGACTATACCTGCGGTTAACAAGTCACGCCAACGTACAACCGCACCACGTTCGCCATTTGAATTCTAATTCACTGATTACATTGATTTCATCGCAAAATAATCTGCCTTTACCTTCTAAACATATCACAATATATATATCTTTATTTAGTCACTTTATCGTTATAAAATTAATAAAAATCAAACTTGACTTGTTTTCAAAGTATTGTATTATTACAATAAAGGGAAAAATGACCTTGCACACTGCTATAATCAAATTCTAAACTCGAAAAAATAATTCTTCATTGTTTGGTAGTAAATTTAAAACAATTCTCAACAAGTTCAAGGTCTATTGTAAAATAATTTTTATTTTAATACTGTAATATTTACTAAATATCTTAAATTTTTAATAAATAAACATTTTTTTCTATGAAAAACTTTGTAAATGTTGGAAAAAAATTTTTGAAAGATTTAAATTTCGCGGGCATTTTCTCTAGAACTGTTCAGTATCGCCCTCTACGTCTACTTTACCGACGTAACACAGATTGGAAACTTGTGATTCATATATTATATACGAAACTAAATTCAATTATTAACTATCATTAATTAATTATTATTATATATTATTGTACTCTTGATTTGGTAATGAAGAATCTTGTAATTCAACATTTTGATACGTAGCTTAAAGAAAATTTTACTATATGAAAGAAAGATTTAAATTTCGCGCTAATTTTTTATAACGGTTCAGTGACGCCCTCTAAATCTACTTTACCGACGTAACACAGATAGGACACTTGTAATTTATATATATTATAATTAATAGTAGAAATATAATTAATACAGTAAAAAACTAATTTTAATTGTTAATAATAATTTTAATTATTAATTAATTTTATTATTATTTATAATTAATTATTATTAATTAATAATTAATTAATTAATAATGATTATTATATATTATTGTACTCTTGATTTAAAATTAAAAATCATTGAATATTTTAATAACTCATATAAAAAGAATTTTACCGGCTGAAAGATGTCCATAGCTGCCACTTGCACTGCTACTTCGCGATCCATTGACTATGGAGGCTAGACTATTGGGACTGATTCTAATCATACTGTCAATGTCAAAACGATCAGAATATGGAGAACTACTCAAAGCTCTCTTACGACTCGCTCTTATTGCCGATGCTCGTGGACTTCCCAGTCTTGAACCTGTAAATAAAATACAAATTTTATTTTTCTTTTATAAAAAGAAAATTCTCTTCAAAATTTTAATTCGTAAAATTGAAAAAAGGAGTAAAAAGTTCGAATTGCGAAATTTAATGCAAGGAGAAAAAAGTTGCACCAACGCCGCCTAGGGTAGCGTCCTTGAATTAGAACCGCTACACCAACGCCGCCTAGCGTAGCGTCTTCGAATTAAAACCGCTACACTAACGCCTCCTAGCGTAGCGTCTCTAAAACTCTCCCGCACGAAATATGCAAAAAATCTAGAATTTCTTAACTATTACCTAATTTTGAAAATTGAGAACACAATTTCTATTTTTTTAACGAAAATTTATTAATCAAATTGTAAAAATTTTTTCTATTTTTTGCAAAAATATTTTTTCTCCTACATTTAGTAAAAATTTTGTCATCTAACAATACTTGTACGTTAGTAGAAAAAAATTCCTTTTAAATAAAATGTGCGAAAAATACTTGTGGCCAAAACGTTTTAACAGCGATTTACCATTGACCGCAGCTATAACCAACCGTAATACAGATATATATATATATATACATATACCATCGTTTCTCTTAAATTCATCATCACACCAAACATTCTCATATACTATAAAAATAAAAAGGCTTCAAAAATTAAATAATAATCCCATCTCATATACCAGGTTGACATGACTGTAGAAATAATTCTGATCCCTTTTTTTTCGTTCTTTTTTTTTACCCCAAAGCGAACATCGTTAAAACATGCAGAGTACCTGTTCGCGTTTTAATCGAGAGGAACTTCTTCTTCGTTCTCAATTTCCACCCGGTTGACCGCATCGTCAGTGCAAAAGGAGAGGAGAACAGTATAGAGTTACTCACCACAGTGAGTTCTCTCCTTTACTTTGTTAAGAATTTTTTTTTCTCTCTCTTTCTCTTCATCGAACCTATTCCAAGCCTCATTTCTTTATAACCAATTCGTTGAGCGATCAAATTTGCTGTGTGGTCACCAAAAAAAAAAAACGAGCGGCACTTCTTTTGAAAAATTTTCGACTTGACTTTGTTTTTTATTATTATAAAGAGAGAATAAATTGATGGAAGGGTGAGAAGTCTGGGTTTAAAAAACATTGTGTGGTAAACCGCACCCGAGAGTTTACCACATGCTTTAGAGTTTTGTTTCTGATGTAATGGGGTGTATTACTTTGTTATACCAGAGCCAATTATCCAATTTGTAATACGGGTTTTTTTTTGGTGTAAATTTTTCCTAAATGGAACAAATTTTTCCTGCAGAAAAAATTGATTTTTTCTTTTAATTCTTATATATAATTTCGTTGTGTCTTTAAATGCAACTACTGGTCGAAGGATGCACTCAACGCCTTGGTCTCAAATCCCGTTCGTTGTTTTTCTCAGACCGAACATAAGATTGAGACATGTAAATTGGTACCTACGATCGGTTGCTTCGATCTTCTCTTTCTCTTCTTGGTGTGTGGAAGCGTGCTACTCCGGGTGCATTCCAAAGTGTGTATAGGCTCTTTCAAAAGCTTCTTCATTACAGAGTTTACTCGCGACAATATACGGTATTTTTTTTTAATTTATTCCTATACCGATTTTATCCCATTTTAGTTAGTTTAAATCTGAAGAAAATAAATTAATTAACTTGTGAATTTTTTTAGAATTTTCAATGAGGAAAAACTCGAACATTATGAAAATAAATTCCATGCGAGGGGGGGAAACAAGGGGGGTTATTTGGATGGTAACAGAGGCAAATCTACTGACGATGAAATGTGAGACAACCTATATAGGGTAGGCGTTAAGGTGTTAATGAGGTCGTGTCGCTCGGAGTCGATTCAATTATGCGGCAGTGCAACCGGCTAACGAGCTGCCCCGTCCTAACCCTTCCTTCGTTTAATCGTCTTGTAGCTACTGCTACATCTCTCTCTCTCTCTTTCCCTTTTTTCATCTGTATATCTCACAGTCTCTCCTTCATGTCCTCGACCAACCCTGCTCCCTGTTCTCACCATTTTCTTTAGATATCTATCGATGTCTGCGTCCTCTTTGTCTCTTATTTTCACTCTAATGCTTTATATATATATATATATAAATAAAAATTTGCAAAAAAAAAATCCTTCGTCCTGTTGTACAGTTCAATTTATGTATATCATCAGTAAAAATATAGCCAAAGAATTAATTATTCAATGAATTCTAAATGGAAGATACAGTAAATATTAGTGTAACGTACAGTGGCGTCATCTGTTGGGTTTCGAACACTACAGATAACTGCCGAGATAACCTTAATCAACCTTATTTTTTTAATTATATACCTAAAAATCACTTGTTACGTCTAATAATAGTATTTTCCTCACAGTTACTTTAAGGTTATGTGATTGTTGTGATTTCATATGAAAATATTCTCCGCAGGTTTTCTCGTAAAAATTTGGATAGATTAAGCTTAAATTTTGTGAAGAACTCAAAAATAGTATATAAATATTTATTTTGCGAGAAAACATACGCACACGAAAAAAAAGTAGAATTTTTACCCCAAAATCGGTATAAAAATTACCTGCAACAAATTTTATCCTAGTTGAGGGCGCCACCGTCTATGTGAATTAGAATTAGTTACAATTACCCGCAACAAAATTTACCCAGCGTTTTTTCTGTGCGTATAGAACATGTGAAATCACAACAATCACATAACCTTAAAATATACTGAATCCTAATTTTTAAGAATAAGATTTAAAAAAAAATCACTTACCATCAATTGAAAATGGAAAATCCGAAGAAGCAATTGTATTACCAGGACCTGCAGCATGCAAAAGGTATTCTGGCCCCAGACCACCCAGTCCTGAAATGTAAAAATTTTTATTATTATTATTATTATTATTATTATTACTAAAAATTATTTCTAAAAATCAATATTTTTCGCCGTCGATAAAAAGGAGTATTAAAAAAAATTTATATTACATCACATAGTGCGAAAAAACAATGAAACTAATAAGGAAATAGACAAGTAATTCTAGAGTATATGCATAAACCACGTGGTTGAAGAATGAAAATTATATCGATAGGACAACAATCCAAAAAGAAAAACATCCGCCGGAAATGCGGGCAGTCTTTGACGATGGGTTTTTTTTTTTTTTTTTTTTTTGCTCTCTACAAAGAAACACGTGAACTGAGAGCATCCGCCCGTATGAATAGGTATATATAGGTACTTCAAGTATTAGTGTAGTTTGAAGAGTACATATATATATATATATATACGCGGAACTAAGATTCAAATTGAGGCCAAGCAAAAAAATTCAAGTTCTTCAACCCTTCAATTAAACTAATTCCTCCCTAACAATATAAATATTTCCACTGGGAGAAAGATATTTAAAATAATGGCAAACCTATAATTAAAATTCATTCCTTCAAACCAGTAATCATATACCAAGTATATAAGAAATTTCCAACAATGAATATTTATTCAATTAGTTAAGTATTGGCAATTAGTTTAATCCCTTGGCTGTCGACGAGATTGCCACTGTTTGGGTCAAAAGTGTGTTGGAAAAAAAATTTAAATGGATTTTTATGAAATATGGTATCTTAATAGGTTTTTGGTGTCGTTAATAACGAATTTGATATCAGTTTTTTAAAATTCAAAATGGCCTTAAAAACCCTCGAATAACAAAAATTTCAAGGGCGAATATGATCAATTTTTAATTTTGTCGCCCGTCATATTGGATCCGCCATTTTGATGATTGAAAAACTGACACTGAATTCGTAATCAGCAACCCCGAAAACCCCCGAGTAACAAGTTTCAAGAGAATTCGATCAAATTTAAAAATTGTTCGCCATATTGGATCCGCCATTTTGAAGTTAGAAATACTGACACTGGATTCGTAATCAGCAAGCCGGAAAACCTCTGAGTAAAGAGTTTCAAGCGAATCGGAACGATTTTAAAAAAAAAATCCGCCATATTAAATTTTGAAAAACTGATACCGGATTCGTAATCAGCGACCCTGAAAACCCCCGAGTAACAAGTTTCAAAAGAATTCGATCAATTTTAAAAAATTGTTCACCATATTGGATCCACCATTTTTAATTTTGAAAAACCGACACCGGATTTTTAATCAGCGACCCCGAAAACCCCCGAGTAACAAGTTTCAACTGAATCCGACCTATTTTAAATTTTGTCGTCCGCCATATTGGATCCGACATTTTGAATTTTGAAAAACTGATGTCAGTTTTAATTTTGACGATATATGCGTTAGCGATAGACAACAGATTAATAATTAAAAAATTTTATTATTTATTAATTTCAGATGATGAATCGAACCATAAAATGTAATTTTCCGACTTCAAAAAGTGGTATTTTTATAGTAAACGATTAATTACTATTATTATTATTATTTTTTTATATTGAAATAAGTGAATAGTTTAAAAATTACCGTGTAACGAGGCGTTGGGACTGTGCGAGGAGGCTTGAAGCTGGTGATAAAGGTGGTCCATGTAGTTGAGCCTATAGGCGGGATGGAGAGCCGTGTGCTCCGATAGGGGGTGACTTCTACGCAAGAAATCCCCACTCGAAGTTGTATTTCCAGTGGCTCCTTCACCACCTCCTCCACCCCCACCACCACCACCTGGCCCGCCACTGTCTCCGCCGTTTCCGCCACCTCCAGTATTACCTACTCCGTTACCACCCCCAGGACTTCCTAATGCCGTTGTACCGGACAATCTGCAAAAAAACAAAAGAAAAACATAATTAGCAAATTTTTAATATATTATTAATTCAATACGAAGATAAATCATTATTTGTATAATCATAAAGTTCCTTGAAAAAGTGAAACTTCTATAATAAATTGTAATTGTAGAGAATTAATTTGATAATATTTCATATACAGGGATTTATTGATTAAACGTTTTTGATTATCAAACGGGGCACCAATGGCTTTGCAAATTCCTTCCAAAGTGGCTCTTTCTTTAGATATCTATCGATGTCTGCGTCCTCTTTGTCTCTTATTTTCACTCTAATGCTTTATATATATAAATATAAATATAATATATATATTTTTACTATAATAGTAATTAAGTCAGTTAATTGGAAGTCATCCCGCTAACTATCTTCGCTGTATTTAGTGGATTACTCCCTCCACAGAAACAGAAACCAATCAGTGTTTCTAAATTCCCACCGCTCGTAGGTTACAGCCAATCGCCAATCTCTGCGGGTCCAAAAAAAGCATAAACCGAAAAAAGTAATCCCTACTAAAACAGTTAGAATAACAGAATTCATCATAGAAGAATTAGAAGGATTTTTCTTTAGGAGAATTCTACATTAGAAGAATCGAAAGAAATAGAAGAATATCAAACGAATTAGAAGAATCAGAAGAATTCATCATTAGAAGAATATTGGAAGAATTCGTCATTAGAGGAATAATTACCCACGTGAAAAGATTCCCAGGAAAGTGCCGGAATTCTCATTGAAAATTCCGACGGAATTACATCGGAATCTGGAATTTCCAAATAAGAATTCCAGTGGAAATTCCCAGGAGCACTTTCCTAAGAATCTTAATTTCCACGTTGGTAAAAGAACTTCTTTATCCAAAAGAGTACTAATTTCAAAATATGGAATACCAAAATGATCTGTTCCCGATCTTTTAAGGACTGAGAAAATTTTTGCAATTAACAAGTTTTCATGAATCATACACGACATCATCAGTAGCGTGATCTTTCAACAAAATCGTCGATCTACAATTTTTTTTTTTTCTCTTTTTTTCCTTCAGATAAAAACCACATGGGGTCCAGCAGTTTTTGTACAGTCAATTTAGCCGAAAAATGTCGAACGAAGGCAAAATGCAGAACACTGGCGCCGCGTCCTCCAAGGACGGGGTCAGGTTGTCTTCCCCGAAAGGGAGAAACGTGCCTGGCTTCCCATGCCGGAAATGCAACCCTGGACCGTTCTTTGTATTCTCTCTCTCTATCTCTCTCTCTCTCTCTCTCAAAAGGTCAAAGAGAAAAAATAAGGGCCAGGTACACAAGTGGTTGAATTAAAAGAAAAAAAAAAAAATTCATGTCTTTTAACAAAGAAGCTCTTTAGGTGTAAAACGTTGGGGAGGAATAACATGATATTTAAACGGGGAAAGATAAACGGCATAATTACAAGGAAAACATCGTCAACTTTGTTGGTCACGGCACGTTTTTTATGAAAGAGGAAGAAGAGAGGCGTTTTGTGTGCTGATTCTATTTTGAAATTTTGTCGAGTGCCAGATGACTTGTATGGCGCTTCTTGATTCTTCTTCCTCCTCTCACAGTTTAAGCCTTCTACGCATTCATCTGTCGCAGTTCTCTTCCTTTACTATCATTGCTCCTCACTTTCTTCCTCTCCCTAACTCTCTCTCTTCTCTCTGTTTCATCTTTGCAATTCTTTACGCCCATGGCAACGCACGCGCGTGTTTCTCTATCTTCTTATTGCTGTATATATGGCGAGGGCGGCTATGAAGATTCAAGTCGTTAACATATACACACACACGACACGCCGGAAATCTATCTATCTTTATCTATTAAATTATTTGTACCACATCCTTTGCCCGAATCCCACGATACTTTTGCCAATATAATTCCTTCACTTCCTATTCTACTTGTGGATATATTATCCTTTTGATGAATATGTCATCAACTTTTTTTAACTTTGGATAATAAATCGTTTTTTTGAAGAAGGAGAAGGAAACAAAATATCGAGAATGGATAATTCGAAGAAATAAGTCGATGACTGAAAAGAGGCAAAATGAAGTGCATCTCTAGCAGACGAATGTTCATGGGTTATTTATTGCCACGCAAGTCTCGCTGAAACGTGCGGCATTGCTAAAAGATGAGGGAGGGAAAACCATATGGTGCGGTGCATTTTAAACTCCAAAAGACGAGGAGAGATAAAAAAAAAAAAAGAAGGAGGAGGAGGAGGAGCGGAAAGATGAAGCGACCAGGAAGAAATAAAGCCTGATGAGGGATTGAAAAATACATGGAAATTTGAGTCACCAAGGAGTCATGTGACATATTTCTTATTTTCAGCTTTTTGACTAGTCCTCAACTTTCTATAATTTTTGAACTTGAGTACTAATCTCTAAACCTTTATACAATCCAAATTTCCTACAAGTACCAAACATCCCTATATAGGATATCCTAAAATATTCAACCTGATTTTTAACACATATTCAGAACTGTAAATTTTGGGGTTCTTTGGTCGTATAATGTTATATATAGCACGACAGCAGACGCATCGTTTCGTGTAGACTTTACACGCAAAAGTAATTTTGAAACGGTGATGAGCATTTTGCTTTGATCGCAGGACAGTAGACGCACACACACGGCGGCTTTGACAAACATTATATACGATATGTGACCATCATGAATGTTGTCTGAAAAATTAAAACTTCTGCTCCTATATAGAAGAGGAAATGATTTATTTTTGTCAAAAAAAAAAATTTCCCTCTTCTAGAAAATTTTACCGCTTATTCTTTTGAATTTTAATTTATTCAAATAACTGTTATTTTTCTATATATTTTTAATAAAACATGGTAAATATTTTCTCAAAACTAATGGTAATACAGGAAAATAGAGGGAATCGAATTAAATAAATTAGATCCAAGAGTGAAGAAATTTTGGGAAGTGTTTTGGTGATAAAAAGAAGAAGGTCGTTTAGTGTATAAGGCAACACTATATATACTCGAAAGCGGAGGAATTTTTTAAAGGCGTCATTAAAACGGAGACACAGGTTGGGTGGAATCGTTTGTACGGTTACCTGTCTCCTTAATGAAGATATTTACACGCCTGTTCAGTCGCGCCCCGCAGCAATCGCGCTCTTTTCGAAAGTCTCTCTCTCTCTCTCTCTCTCTCTTGGCTTCTTTAAAAAGTCCACATCGTGCGGGGACTAGATTTTATTACCTACCCATTGGTGACATATATGATAAGTTCCAATACTACATATAAATATGTATAATACAGGAAATATATATATATATAGATATATACCAACACGATTTTGAAAGTTAGGTCACACAACTCAACAAGTTTTTTTTTCTTGTTTTTTTTAATGATCACCAGAATTTAAATAAAAACGTCGTAAAGTAAGGTTAGTTATTAATCATTCGTTAAGCGACAAAAACTAATCGCATGTCACCAATTTCTTGGTCGAATTCAAATTGGACGACTACTAATTTCATCTTTTTTTTGGGATTTTAATTAGATATTTAAAAAGGAAGTGTGCGATAAATAAAAATAGTTTCTAAGATATAAAAATGGCAATAGTAATTAGATTTACATTAGGCCTATTAACGGTTAATCCATTTCCCAACTCTATAACGAAAATACATAACTTGTTTTCCATTCTCCCCACCAGGTGTTGGATTTGGCGCTTCATAACTCGAGGCAAATATGTATTTTCGAGTAGGCGGAGAATTAAAATTTTTTTTGAAATTATTTTTGGCTTATTATAAAAAAATATTACAAAACAAATACACAAATTACTCTAAATTAGATTCAAATAGAATTAAATCAAACTTAAAGGAAAAACAATTAATTTCGATTTAATTATATAAAGTTAATTTTGTTATGACTTGAATAAACATGCAAAATTGGTTGCTAATTAACAAAACAAAAATAAATAATTTATTTTTTTTTTTTTTGCAACGAGAACTCGTGATGAAAGTTTATCGTGCACCCAGCGGGTGTCTGACTGGAAGCAATTGAATATAATTATCACTGTTGATCATTAAATGTTAGGGGGTCAGACATGAGCTGCAGTTAACAAAGTAGAACGACGATTGAGATTGAAATTGTAAATCATTACAAAAACATTAATTCTTCTGTTTATTATAAAAGGCAACATATATATAGGGGGAGATTTCGGAAATGGTATAATAATAATTATATATTAAAAAGGGAAATTGTATTCAGGGTGCGTATACATTAAATGTGTGGCACGCGACTAATTACCTGATTTTTATAAAATATACATATATATATATATTTGTACGAGAATAATTACCACATTCGTTACGGTATGATTAACTCGTAAATGGAAGATGTTTTAATCAGTTTATGTTTCTTTTTTTCTGTTAAAAACTGAAATACTGTTAATTACAAGAAACGACTCTCGAACATGAGAATTTGTATATTTAATTGTCTATGAAATAGTAGAATATAATTTTTATTTCCCTTTGATTTGAAACAAACTAATAACAATTCATTTTTTTATAGATGTAATCCTTTTACAATCTGTCAGTAAAAAAAAAAAAAATTTTTATAACCCTCTGACATTGTCATGGCTATTTCGAGAAAAAAAAACAACAACATCTTTGAGCTTTGATTCGTCACCGTCATCCAAAATCAAGAGACATGTTATGTGTTATGTACTTTCGCGCGCTTACCATCAGGAGGCACAACTCACATATATAAGCAATCTTCAGGGCCAATCTCGTCTCCGCCCGTCGGGTCGTTCGTCCGTTCTCTCTCGCTCTCCGCGTTTTAATGTCTTCATCGAATCTTCGTTCTGCTCGAGCGAAGTAAATATAAGCAGGCGAAAAAAAAAAAGAAAAAGATCGGCGCCTTTCCACTACAAATCTTTTTTGACTATATCCATAAGAGCAACATTTTGCTCGTGACATATAAGTTAAATTTGCAGACTTTTAATTTCATATATATATATGTATATCCTGCTGTGTATATGACGGGAATTTTAATATATATTTACACCGTAAAAACCTGTCGTTCCAAACGATTTCACGACGAAAATTATATTATCAATAATAAAATAGTTGTTAATGGCGAAAAAAAAATTTCCAAAGTGAATTGTATATGATATTGTAATTGTATATAATATAATAGAATATAATTCTTTGATTAATGATTATTAATTTATGATTACAGATAATTCTGCCGAGTTCGGGTTTAGAGGTGTGAGTCGACCTTTAAGTCTCCTGCAGTGCCAGCAGCGCCACTCGACGGTCAACCTCGACACTGGAACCATATGGATTCACGTCAAAGTCTTCTGATTATAGACTGGTGTGCATCAAAAAAGTGTTTTTGCAGTTCAGAAAAGACATATATTTTTTTCTCTCACGAAAATAGTTAGGCTAAAACAGTGGGAAATCTCGTAAAAATAGTAAAAAAAAATGCCGCTATGCGATAGATTTGAAAAGCAAACAATATAGTGGTGTACACCTACGTGTACATGTATACAAACACATAGTGCTGAAGGGACATGAGTCCCTGTAGGCAAAAAGAGGCAAATCAAGAAGGGGGGGGACGAGGGATGGTGTGCATGGCGACAACCCGCAGGAACGGGACTGCGCGAGTTTATCCGCCCACGTAATCTCGATCGTTCGCGTACCTTAACCCAGCGCACACACCATTGCTCTTATAGTTATCGCCTCGCTTGCCAATGTTCATGCAAGTTGTTGTTCGCGCACGCGAACCAAGTTTCTCATTTTTATACATGAAAAAAAAAAAAAAAAATTTCCCGCTTCATTGCGCATACCCCTTACTGTAATCTAAACTAATCTTAGACCTAACCTAACCTCAAAAAATTCCTCCTAATCCCAGATATCAGGATACTTCCGTCAAATACTAAATTATTACTGAAAATAAAAAAAAAAAAATCTCCCTTTTGTTGATGCCGAACTGACGGCAGCTGAGGCAGGTGTTTACGCCAAATTCGTGCACGGCTTTGAATTGACTAGAAAAGACGAATCAAGATGCCGGAGTGTACACCTTTAGCACCTGAGGTTCAAGGAGTTAAGTCTCCCTTTAAAAGAGAAAGAGAGAGAGAGAATACATAAACAAGGAGGCAAAGATAAAGAGAGAGAACCCGTATAGGAGGATTTATGAACGACCGAAACAGTCTGCGAACCCAAGAGTCCATAGTCCTCTCTCGCTTAACTTTATTTTACTTTTGTTTTTTAACCTTAGGACGCGCGAGTACCTGCAGCTGATCCTACGACTGTATATGTATATACATATATATATATATATATATATTTAGCCAGCCAACTTTACGACTCGACACTTTCTCGCGCTCCAGAATAAGAATTTGCAAACGCTCTTTTTGCCAAGGATCTCACGTTACCTAATATAATCACACTCGAATCCGATAATTTATTCGTGAAAAAAAATTTTCTTCTACACATGGGAAAATTGAATGCGGGTATAATCTACGTATAGGACAATTGTGTAAATTGAATGCATTTTTTTTCCCCTTCGATGAGGAGATTAAATTATCAATTATACGTTTTTGAAGATATAATTACAAATTATTCATTATGGGTAAGGAAAAAACTGTTTGTTATTGATGAAAACTTTAGCCGTTAATTATATATACAAATATACACTAAAAAAAAGCATATAAGGAAAACATTAATTGTCTATATTGTATTCATTTGAAAAGTTAGGACGTGAATATATATATACGTTCGGTCCATGAGAGCAGAAAAAAAAATGCCGCGGGGTAAATGAAGAGGGTGGGAACCGAAACGCCCACATTGGGTTCCAACCGATTCTTTCGACCCCCCGTGCATCGACAATATATCCCTCCCTCCCACCCCCCTTCCTCAACCCTTTTCCTTTTCTCTTCCCTCCCGACACCAACGAACTTACCACTCGATTAAGTTATTACGTTGTGCAGATAGAATCGGAACTCAATTCTTGTAGCCCCCTTAAGCATTAATATACGTTTGATGTTTTATGGTATACTTTTATATATATATATATATATATAGAAGGTCCGAAAGATAATCTTCCTCTAAAGTCAAACATGTAGTGAAATTTATTGAATTGATGATGAGAATGATGATATGCAGTAAATGAAACAAAAACAAAAAAAAAGATTTCACTAATCACGTCAATGATTTTGCTTAATTTGTATATGTAGAAGATAGTATAATTTCAATTATGGGTTTTTAATTTTAATTATAAATTAATTGTTCAGTTAAATTATTTAATGATTCATGAAAATAATTCACTTCACTTTTACTTTATTTTCAGTTGATTTTCACTTCATTTTTACTCCATTTTCACTTCACATCACTTTTACTCCATTTTTATTCAATTTTTACTTTATTTTCACTTTACTTTTACTCCTTGAAAAATCTATTTTCAATTATTTTCAAATAAATCAAAATACTTTGCATATATGCTTTTAGAAAATCTTACAAACTATTTTTATGTAACATCTTTTTTCAATTTTAACCCGAAAAAGGGTTATTTTGCAATTTTTTAAGAATTTTTTGATTTTTTCAATTTTTTATTATTATTTTTTATTATTTATTGTTGTTTTTTCAATTTTTAGTTAGTAACCTATAATATTGTGTCTAATTTTAAGTGTCATTAAAATCAAATGTTTTTAACTTAATAATTTTAACATTTCTTAATTTAAAACGAAACATCTTCTATTATATTAAGTTAACAAATTTCGAAAAACGACACCGACCCCGTGACCTTGACACCGTCCTTGAAAAATCTATTTTCAATTATTTTCAAATAAATCAAAATACTTTGCATATATGCTTTTAGAAAATCTTACAAACTATTTTTATGTAACATCTTTTTTCAATTTTAACCCGAAAAAGGGTTATTTTTCAATTTTAACCCGAAAAAGGGTTATTTTGCAATTTTTTAAGAATTTTTTGATTTTTTCAATTTTTTATTATTATTTTTTATTATTTATTGTTGTTTTTTCAATTTTTAGTTAGTAACCTATAATATTGTGTCTAATTTTAAGTGTCATTAAAATCAAATGTTTTTAACTTAATAATTTTAACATTTCTTAATTTAAAACGAAACATCTTCTATTATATTAAGTTAACAAATTTCGAAAAACGACACCGACCCCGTGACCTTGACACCGTCCTTGAAAAATCTATTTTCAATTATTTTCAAATAAATCAAAATACTTTGCATATATGCTTTTAGAAAATCTTACAAACTATTTTTATGTAACATCTTTTTTCAATTTTATGATAAATTTTATACAATATTAATAAGATATTAATTTAAAACATAAATTATAAATATAATATACAAAATCGCACCCAAGGACTAATTTCAATATTCTTTGTTCGAATTTATCTTAATTAATTACTGTATTTTATATTTTTCAATTATTGCCCATTGTTAAAATTAAATTTTCTCCTGTACTCCCTAAAATGTCCCACTAAAATTCTAACAAAATCCTAATTTCCCCGCGGATAAAACAATGTCCCATCATCCGTATCATATTTTGAATATCCCAACGAAAAATTCAAAACACAACAAAATTCTTTTTTTTCGATATCATTTAGTTCCCTTTTTTTTTCTTAAACTTTATCAAAAGCTCATATCGGATAAACAGGAACTGGTCTCAATTGTCACGAACAATGTGAGCGCAACCAATACCGTTTTACCATCGTGTGCCTCTGACTCGATAAATCTACAGAGATTGCACTTTATTTATTTTTTTTTTTTGTCAGAGATCGGATCATTTGATTCGAGAAAAAGAGAGAGAGAAATTTTTTTTCCTCAAAGGATGCTCACAAAGAAAATTTTTTAAAAGAATAATATTATAAATATAATGCAAAAAAAAAATGAGCAGAAGAGACGCATGTTGACAGGGTGAATGAGAGAGAGAGAGAGAGAGAGAGAGAGAGAGAGAGAGAGAGAGAGAGAGAGAGAGAGAGAGAGAGGAAACAAAAGTATGGAGAATGAGATGAAGGGCAATGTAACAAAGAGGGATGCGAGATAGGAATGCGCCATGCGTGGGTCTTTTGCCTCTCTTATAGAAATCGTGGGCCAGGACCGTGTCTCTATCAGGTATCATAAATAATTCTCAAGATAGGGCGCCTCTCTTTCTCTCCCTCATGGGGCGCTGCTATGATGTTTTTCACTCAACATATATATATATATATACATATCCCGTGAAGATTGTGTCATGATTCAACATTTTGCAAAAAAAAAATATTTAATTATTAATTTAATAAATAATATTAGAAAAAAATAAATGATTATAGAAAGTATAAACATTTTAATTGGATCTTTTTAATATCTTAGTCACAAATGACATTCCAAGTTGTTTTTTTTTTTTCGCGAAGTTAATTCCCAGCCAAGTATAATATTGAAATAAGAAATGGCAAAAATGGCACCCATCCGTAAAAATAAAATGACGAGTTGTGTGTAAAAAAATTAATGAGCAAGAGTGAATTTCCTGCAAGGCTAAAACAACATGTATAGGTTTTCCAACCATCGCCAGTATTTCCTTTTTGTGGTGCGTGTAATCGCATTTTTCTACCTTAACGTCGGCACCGGTCATTCATTCGTGTAATTACTCGCATGTACCGCAAGAAAAAGGGTATCTCGCACTTAGTACCACTAATTACTATACGGTCTTCTCTGCGGTTTTCTCTCTCACTCTTTCTATCTTGTGTTTGCTCCAGTCACCCTGCTTGGAAAAACTGTAACTTGGCGAGAGAGTGTCCAACAACCATATCGGTGTATGTGTGTATATATACCTGAATACACAAGGACAAGAGGACTAAAAGGAAGGTATAAAAGAAGAGGGAGAGAGAGAGAGAGAGAAAACGACTGCCGACGTACGTATAGAGTGTTTTATGCGAGTTTCAACGGGAGACAGAAACCGACTATGAGCCGGAGGTCTTTATTCCGATTCTGAAGGCGAATCACGTTCTCAACAGGGAAAGACACTGTCTCGTAACAAATATGTAACTCCCTTCGAATCTCTATATCCTTCTCTCTTTCTGTTATTTATACTTGAATACTATACCTCTGAATGACTATAAACCAATACTAAACCAAAAAAAAAAAAAACCCCGGTTTCTTTTCTTTATATATTTATCGATTCAAAATCAATTTTTCCATTCTGAATTCAATATACTTTTGAGCTTCCAACAATTCCCACTAGGCGTTCTGCCATCGTGAGTTGCCAATGACCCTATCTAAACGCAACTGCGCTTGCGCGAAAACAACTCTCTTATAGGTCGAAAAAAGCGCGCTTATACAAAATGCTTAACAATAAAAAAAAAAAGAAAGCAATATAAAAACATTTTCACTTCTGAATTTATCGTTTTTTATATTGCTTTCTTAACGTTTTCTTATTATTAACCATTTTATATAAACGCGCTTGTCTTCGCGCAAGCGCAGTTGCGTTTAGGTAGGGTCATTGGCAACTAACCTATAGCGGCCGTGTAATTTTCAATGTCACACAATCGTAAAAATATGTATATTAAAAACAAGTCAATCGTCTTTTTGACAAACACGAAACAACTGGGTTACCTTCGAAAAAATCTCCAGACAAAAGAATTAAAAATTTTTCGAATAAATATTTAGAGGAAAAAAAAAAAATAATACTGTCGGGTAAAAAAAAATGAGAATTGATTGATTGAATTATTTGATCAGAGAATTTAGGATAAGATCGAGGACTCTGCTGTGGTATGTATATATATGTGTATTTAGAGAGAAGGAACTGGTCAGACCAACAAAGAGATGTCTGCTCTCTTATGGTCGAAGCAGATTCCGTGTCGAGTGTCTGCGTGAGCGTCTCGCGTCACCATTTCTCTCTCTCTCTCTCTCTCTCTTTCTCTCTCTCTCTCTCTCGTGACTATATGTATTACATCCATATATGTGTGTGTGTATTCGTTTTTCGTTTGGAGGATTTTTATTCGCAAATGCCGAACTCTTTCCAAGTCAAAGATCATCAACTTGACCACAACCCGCGGCATATTATCATTGTGACCACATTCGGCCTTCTGATATATATATATATATATATATATATCTGTGTTAGATGGTGAACGGAGCCTGTTTGAAAGGCACGTCACGATTGAGACGTCGAGTAAACTCGTTCTCCAAAGCGGTTGGCTTCTGGGTTCTTCAACAGTATCCGAAAATTAACGCTTTCGATCATTTTCAAACCGGCTATTGATGTTTATATGGATTCATTTGCTTTTTATGCTGCGCGTCTCCCTTCATTCATTTCTTTTTTTCGTTTTTGTGTGCACTACTCGCTGGCTTACATATTTCAGTTTGTTTGCGATAAAAATCGGAAAGACTGTAATTATTAAGGAATTATAAATAAAAATATGTATACAAAGACGAAAGAAAAAATTTTACATTTTTAATTTTTTTAAACACAGAAAATCGATTGTGTAACTTTTCCCGAATCGTATATTATGGATTAGATTATCTCACAATGAGGATGGAAATATATTTCACAATCAATTTCATTCTCCTATATATTCCGAATTTTATATTGCACATTTAGAATTCTAAAATACTGCCAGTAGGCAAGATTATAAAATCCTGATCCAATTATTTCACTAGGATGAATCGTCTGTTATTCAGAAATCGTAAATTCCATTCTCCTGGATCTCTTTTTCCCTTTTTTTTTGAAATCCTGTAAGAGTTCGAAATTCCCTATTCTGCAATACCAGATTCCAACGTTACATATTCAGAATTCCATATGTTGGAATCAATTACAATTGGCATAGGATGATTATTCTACCAGTCAGGATTCTGAAATTCTAACATTTCTATACCCCGATATTCGTCAATCCCGAAGCTAATTATTCTATACATAATATAAAATTATAATTGTTGAAATATAATTCCAAATTCCTATCCCGGTATTCCTTTATCCTGTAGCTAATTATCATATATTTACAATCCTGGAATTTTAAAATTTTAAATCTGATATTCCACTATCCAGAATTTTTCTATCACACATTACAAATTTCATATTCCACTTTAAAGATCCTATAGAATTCCGCAGTTCACCATATCGGATCCCACAATTCCAATTATTTTACTATGCCGGATTCAATATTCCAAATTATTCCTTATTTACAGAATTCGTAAATTCCACATTTCGATATTCCAGATCCGTCATTCCTTAACCTATATTATTCCATTATCTGTCTCACATATTTATAGAATTCCGTATCTTACAATTAGATATCCCATTATCTGTAAGATTCTTTAATTCCATATTCTTTTATCTCGCACATTTCGTATTCCATATATATATTCTATCCCATTATTCTACATTCAGGATTCTGAAATTTCATAATTCCATCCGATTATTCCACATTCCAGATTCAAAAATTTCTTATTTCGCTTTAACGAATTCTGAATTTTTTAATCTGAATCCACTGATCCTACAAGACAAATTTTGATATTCACCACCCACTTGGAAAGATTCCCCGGAAAGTGCCTCCTGGAGATTCTATCAGAATTCCGCCGGAACTCCCAACGTAATTCCGTCGGAATTCCATTGGAGTTCCAAAGAATTTCCGATGGGATTCCAAAGGAATTAGGACTCTTAAAAATTTGGAAAAAGTTAATCAGAATTCCGTGGGAATCCCATCGGAAATTCTTTGGAACTCCGATGGAATTACGTTGGAAGTTCCGGCGGAATTCTGATAGAACCTCCAGGGAGCACTTTACGGGGAATCTTTCCAAGTGGGCATCCTGGATGTTATCATTCTATATATTTCGTAATAAAAGAGGAAAACGAAGGAATGTGAGATGATAAGATCCGAAATAGCGGAATTTGGAACGCCGAGAATTGTGAAATTCTAAATATGAAATGATAAGACTTGAATTGTGCCCACGTGAAAAGATTCCTAGGAAACTGCTCAAGGGAATTTCCGCTGGAATTCTTATTGGAAATTCCGACGGGATTCCGACTGGAATCGAAATTCCAACCGAAATTCCGTTGGAATTCCATCGGAATTTCCCAGGAGCACTTTCCTATGAATCTTTCCACACGTGGATGGAATCAGAAAATGTGGAATGGCGGAATTTCGGGATCCTGGATTTCAGAATCTTGAATGTATGTGATAATTGGATTCAAGAAATAGAATTCGCTATCCGAAATAACGGAATGGGCAATTTTTTGAATTCTGACCATACGAGATATGAAATTTAGGATGTTGAAATGAGTAATTTAACTATATCCTCAATATGCGATTATAGAATTTGAAATAAAGAATTGGCTATAGTAGAATGTAAAAATTCAAGATTCGTGATGGTGGCGAATTTCGTAAATCTGTATGTGAGAGATGATGAAATTCAGAATGTGGAATCGAAGAATATGAAATGGCGAAATTTTGCTATGTGCGGAATCCAGCACGACGGAATATGGAATTTCACTATCCCAAAAGTGTAATAATTATATATCGAGGAAATAAAATTCGGGATCCGGAAAATCGGAACGATAAATTTTGTAATTCCAAAAGTGAGATGGGGAAGAATTTAGAATATTTCAAAATGCGTGTAATTTGGCTATTCTCAATGTATAGGATGATGAGATTTGAAATGAGGAATTCGAAATAGTGGAATGGCGAAATTCGAAATGTATAGAATTTGTGATGGTGGAATTCCGTAATTCTGAATGTCAGATGATGGAATTCGGAATTTGATATCGAAGAATGTAGAATGGCAAAATTTCGGAACTCGAGATCCAAAAAATGACGGAATTTCCTAATCTTGCAGTTGTGATGATTAGGTCCAGGAAAAATAGAATTTGGGATCCGGGATAACAGTACGGGAAATTTAGGAATTCTAAAAGAGAGAGAGATGGCGAAGGATTAGGATGTCGAACAGTGAAATTTAGCTAACCTTAATTCCATGCATCCTTAAACACCCACTTGGAAAGATTCCCCGGAAAGTGCCCCCTGCAGGTTCTATCAGAATTCCGCCGAAACTTCCAACGTAATTCCGTCGGAATTCCATTGGAGTTCCAAAGAATTTTCGATGGGATTCCGACGGAATTCGGACTCTAAAAATTTTGAAAAAATCAATCGGAATTCCATCAGAATTCCGTCGGAATCCCATAGGAAATTCTTTGGAACTCCGACGGAATTACGTTGGAAGTTCCGGCGGAATTCTGATAGAACCTCCGAGGGGCACTTTCCAGGGAATCTTTCCAAGAGGGATACCACGAAATTAATTTCCCATTTCCAAAGGCTAATTCAACGTTTTGCATTAACACTATATATATATCATCAGTGAATTAAATCATTTATCATTTGAATTTAATTTACAAAGAAAATATACCCAAATATAATTAAATCCAAAAGATTAATTAAAAATTATTTACAATCTTTTGGATAAAGGAACAGTTTTATTTTCTAATATACCGAATAACGTTTACTTATAGTGCATATATTGCATAAATATAAAAAAATGTTAATAACCCCTTTTTGTGTAGAGGGTAAATGGATCGGATAATAAATCCTATTATCTCCCCCTTTTTCCGTTGGCTATCTCGTCAGTTGATTTGGCTTCTCGTCGTCATATATGCGTACATTAAGGAATTGCATGGAGCAACCTTGGTATAAAGCAATTGTTTGGCTTCCTATTTGATTGCTTAGCGCCAAGTCAGAAAGGTGGCACACGCCTTCTTTCATTGTTGTATATACATATTTTTTTTTGCCATTTGTTCTGATCCCTCTCTTGGTCCATATATATATATTGGTAAAGCAAAATAATTATATAAAAGGGTTATATGTCCTTATGATTTTGTCACGGATCAGTGAATCTTTTTCCACATCTTTAATAAAATCTGTTTTTTGATATGGAACTCGTGCCAATTGAATAAAAACAATCCCCCCTTGTTTCATCAACTTTAAATATTAATTCGACAATTGTTTTTTCTGTGTGTAATTTAAATGAAAAAAAACGATGCCTATTTTTGTTCCGCCTCGTGTCAACAATCATCCGCATACACTTCGATGAACCCTTTTAGATCAATTGAAAGGGTGCCAATTCGTGTCATTCGATTTTTTTCCACCTTTTATATTTAATAATACTCTCTCTTTCTCTCTCTCTCTCGACAAAAGTCAAAAACCACACAAAGAGAAGGAATAATGTCCCCTGTGTGTATATATATTTATACTTGAGATTGAAGCACGGTAACGATGTTTTTCTTCCAAGTCAGTCGAGTGCGAACGTATAAATAATCGAGCAATATAGTCGGGATTGCGCCCTGGCGCTCGTGCTGATATTTGCATACAATCCGCGACAAAAGGTACGGCAAATATTTTCAACGAGCAACAACAGGGGTTGCCCGATGGCCTCTTTCTCTCTCTCTCTCTCTCTCTCTTTCGTTTCTATAGTTCTTATCTGAAAGTATATAGAGTCGACTTGTTTTTTCCCTTTCAATGATCACTAAAGACTCGACAAAAATTCGAATAAAAAGAAAAAAAATAGAAAGAAAACACGGATGGAAGGATAATAAATAAATATATATGTGTACATATATAGTTTTAATACTAGAGCAGAAGAAACCTTACGAATATATCCCTTTTTGTCCTAAGGGTTCAATTATGAATAAAATTTATTTACTAATCACCCTTTTCGAAACCTGATATTCAGCGAGTAAAAAAAAATCCTAAAATTATTAATTACAATTCTTATAATTTAAGGGGAAAAAAAATTTCCGTTTCCATAATTTCTGTATAAATTCATAGTGAATTTAGATTAGAGAGTGAATTTTCAATTTACAAGATGCAGTTTTGTCGAAGCTGATGAAGTCGCGCGAAAGATCTTATATATACATATATATATATATATAGAAGGGAAGAGGAGACGATGAAGAAATTACGTAGTTGGATCTCTTAATTCTGACGAGACAAGTTTGATCCAACCCACTATTGGGAGGGATAAGGGGAGAGATGAGAGTTGAGTTTATATATACTGAAGAATTATATTCTAGTCTCGCGGTCCTTTATTTCCCTTTGGTCTGATGTGGTGGCGAAGCCAAGAAGAGAGAATATATACCTTTTGCCCAAGAGTGGGATAGAGCCTACGGGGCCTATAGGACAACCTATAATTATCTTTACTAAACTAGAATCTTCATGATTACATGTTTCATCCTCTCGCGCTTTCCCAGGTGCATGATGGTTTGCTAGCTCGTGCGACTCTACACTTCTTTGCGTATACAAGGGGGTGTCGCGATGGATATTGTAGCAAACACATCGTTTTTTTTTTTTTTTTTTTTTCTTTTTTCAAGTGGAACAAAGTCATCTTCGTTTATACTTGAGAGAATTTAGTCGAGAATGGAAACAATTTGGAGACGAAATTGAAATATAAAGTAACTTTTACTATTTACAAAGTAAAATTTAAAACGCTCATTTTTGATTTTTACTATGGAAGTATATAAAACATTACAACCTAAAATAGTAACTCCGGGAATAGTAAGAAAAAATAGTATTTTAGTATAAATATTGACAGAAATGAGTGAAAATCACGGAGAGCTTAGGATTTACTTTGAAAGAAGTAAAAAGTTACTTTGTATTGTTTTTTTCTATCCTATCCAATCCTATCTTTTTTTATAGTATCCAATCCTATATTATCCTATATTTTTTTTATAGTATCCAATCCTATATTATCCTATATTTTTTTTATAGTATCCAATCGTATACTATCCTATCTTCTTTTTATACTATCCAATTCTATATTATCCTATCTTTTCCTATTTTATCATATTGTGTCCATATGTAATATTTAATCCTATTAAGTCCTATTAATTTAATCCTAAAAATCCAGAATTTTCATAAGGAAAAAAAGAGAAAAAATGTACGAATTTAAAAAAAAAATTTTTTGAAACAGATATTGTTTCCTGGAATATTTTTTTGTATACAGAACACCTCTACAAGAGGTTCAATAATTACTGACTTTAGGGCATGGTTGTTGTTATTATTATTCTACACCCTGAAGGTCTGTAAAGTAGAACCACTTTTTTTTTGAAAATTAAACACTAAATTCTTAGTACGTATAATTTTTTTTTATCTTTTGAAAAATGTTTTGACATCTATAGATGTTTATTTCATTTTTTTTTTCATTTTATTGAGTTTTATTCTGAAAATTTTTTTTTTAACTTCTTCTTTGGAGAATGATCTAATATTATTTAGGTTTTAATTAAATTTTTTTTTTATACTCAATTTTTAAAAAAATTTTGAATTCAGTAAAAAAAAAAATTTAGCGCCCAGAGCGACTATAACTGAACGTGTTTTTTAGCAGCAGCTGCTTGTTCCTTTCTTTCTTAAAATGACTACGCGCGAGACATCATCATCATAATTTTATAAATTTTCAAGACGAACACACACATATATATAGATGTCGATAATTTCTATATACAAACATAATTTACACCGTATAGGTATAATTTTCCAAATGATTAAATTGTTAAATAAAATGAAGGGCTTTCGTCTGTCCAATAAAGTTGCGCGCGGCTAATTATCAACAAGCGAACGAAAGGCATGCGCATATTTATCAAATGCACTTAACTTAATAGTGATAATAATACTGTATGTATCTTTCACGCTTATTGTTAATTATGCCGTGACTTCTTTATAACACGCGGTATAACCTCAAGTACACAGTATATATTTTATGAATAAATTATATATCCCGAAGAATATATATATATATATATATATATTATTAAATTTATATATTATTAAATTTATATATTATATTTAAAACATTGATCGATTGGCTAGAAAGTAATTAGCGTTATATTAACCATACAGAGTGATTTTATGCTCCGGATACCCTAAAAAAAAAATTTTTTTTAGTTCCACTTTTTTCTTGTTTAAAAAACGAAAAAAAATGAGATTAAAAAAAATTTCTATAGGGTGTCCGGAATATAAGAATCTGTATAAATATTAATATTTTTTTTAACGATATTTGATACAATTATTATTTTTGTCCTGTTCTTGTTTATAATGGTGTCACTATATAAACTCATTCACCGTTATTGTGTATATATCTGTACCACATGCCGATTACTGTGCGCTATCTTGAGCCTTCTGATCCTGTCTATTGATCTTTAATCAGATCGTTTCGCTTATATGCAACTTCACACGTCACATTTAATCGAGAAATTCAATATTATAATATTAAAGCAATTAAGTTCAGGTGGTCGCAATGTTTTTTATTTTCCTTTCAAATTCCCTCTAAGAAATAAAATCTATATATTAGTTTTTTGCTGAAATATTTCTGCGCGCATGCATTGGATTAATTTTTAGACGAAAATAGAATTTTTGTGTATTCACAACATAACCTAGAAAAAATTTTTTTTTGGCGTCTCTGCACATTTTTAAAGTTAGGTTATGTAAATTAAATCTTTTTTTCAACCTAACCTAAAAGAAGTGTATAATAATTTCTAACTTTCTAGACTTACTATACTTTTTAGGTTATGCTAATTAAATTAGAGATTTTCGTAACCTAACCTTAAAGAATTTCTAAGAGTTACAAACTATTTTTAGAATTAGGTGTTACGAATTAAATCAGTTTTTTCGCTAACTTAACCTAAAAGAATTGTATAATAACTTTCAAGAGTTACTACACTTTGTAGCTCGTTTTGTAGGTTATTTTTTTAAAGTTAGGTTTTGCAAACTAAATAACGAGGTTTTCGCACCATAACCTAAAATAACGTCTTTGAATTACTGTAAATTTTCAAGGTGTGATTATTTAAATTAAAGCAAATGTTTTAGCAAACTAACCTAAAAAAAAGTGTATAATAACTCCTAAGAGTGTCTACACTTTTTTTAAGGTTAGGTTACGCAAGCTGTCACAGACGATTTTTCACTTACCGACCGAGACTCCTCTGTAAGTTACACAACAAACCACTCGGTCGGTAATAATCAATCTTAATTGGTTAATTAGAATCAATTTTCCCAAAGAATAGCCGCAATCGCACGATTCAGAGACACTTCTCAGCGACTTCATAAAAAAAAAACAATTTTGTTGAATGGAGAAGATTTTTGAAATATTTCAAACTACAATACAGTTTATTGTTGTTTTTCTGTCTTTTGTGAAACATTTTTATTTTTTCAATAAGGTTTTTGCAAAGATGTATTGTAAACTTTCCTTGAACTCAAAATGAACCCTTTTACAATAAACTTTTGAATGATGAAGGTATTCTTTCTCTCTCTCTCTCTCGTTTTTTCTTTCTTTCTCTCTTGAGGAGAAAACATCAAGTTCTCAAAAGTCGTTTTTTTCCACGCTCTCGACACGCGGACCATGAGGCAGACAGTGGTTACCGTGCTCTGCCGTGCTATGCGTCATTATCGGACAACGAACGCAATGAAACGAGGGAACTGGTTCTCGGTGTGTTATGTTCGCTCGTACGTTCGTTTGCCCTGCGCTCGTGCGCGCCTTCATACAATTGTCTTATATATATATATATATATATATATATATACCCCTTTATAAACTTGCTATGTTTGATCAAGTAAATAACTCGCGAGAAAATAATCTTAACCACAATTTTATCGAGAAAAAAAATAAATACTTTTCGGTATTTTTTTTTTTTTTTTTTTTTTTTTTTTTGAAGAAAATTAATTTCAATTTTAGGTATTTTTTTAATACTACTAAAAAGAAGACGAACTCAAATTAAGTTGGTATAATTTAATTAATAATTTAATTTTTAATTCAAAAATTATAATGGGAGTGTGTTTTTAGTACGATTCACTCGCGCATAATCTTAGCGCAACGCATGCGTACTAATTCGGGTTCCTTCGGCCGCAGCCGACTACTGTCGGACATGTCCGAGCAATTCCGAAGTTTAATCGGCTTAACGAATGTTCTTCAGGTTATGTTTCTCGCAAAATCTAATTTATATTTTTAATTCTTTTTTAATCATTCTTTTTATTTTTCAATATTTATTTATTCAAAATTATTATTTTACTTTTTACTTATTATTATTTTTTTTTACGAGGGAAGTGGAAAATCTGCATAATCTTTGGTATTCAAGGGTTTTGCATTATAATTATCCAATAATAATAATTATTATTATTCCTCTATCAGGGATGAAATTAATCAGAATTAAAACCCTCGTGGCTAGAAATATTTTTTTACTAGAAAAAATTTTCAAATTTTATAATTTATATTACACATAACCATGAAAAGCCGATCAAAGCCGATTTCTACCGAATTTACCCGAAGCTACATTTCACTATACCATAAGTCCCTAAGCAATCATTAGTTCCTAGAAATCTCACCAAATCTTCCTAATGTCAAAATCTTACATTTATGATTCCTTTTTTTCTTGATAGAAGATTAACATAATTTGCAATTTCAATAATATGTTGAAAAAATTACTTTTTGAACACAAAGAAGACTATTTATTTTTTGTTCAAAATTCTCTCAAAAAAAAAAAAGAAAAAAGAACTTAATGACTGCGGTATAGAACGGTAGAAATTGACTTAAAGGCGAAGAAATTGGGTTCTAAGCCTCTGGAATATTCAATACGTAACGATTTATTTATTATTATTTTTTTTTTCTGAATGTAAACCTCACACATTCCGCGCCATTAATAAAAGCTTAAGTTATAACTTATTATAAGAAGATGTTGTTGACTTTTAAGAAGCCGCGCGTTCATCTCCATGACAATAATAAAGATATTTCTTCGAAAGTCCTCTCTTTTAAAGATATACTTCCAGTTTCCACTCTCTAAAAATCGAGGGAAAGAATTAGGATCTTGGCACGTCGTACCGTTAACACAGCATTTCAAACGCAGGTGAAGAGCGGAAATATGGGAAAAAAAAAAAAAAAATTTTTCAAACCCATACCTGACACTAAAGGAGAGTTAATTTAGACCCTTGGGGTCTTCTAATTCATTGTGAAATTAGGACTCACCTTGAGAGTAAGCAAGAAGGTAAAAGAAGCTCTTCACATCTTTTGCCGGTTGAAGAGGAGAAAGCTTTTTTCTTCCCTCTTCGTTTTCCACGAAAATTTTTAATTGATATTCAGGAATGTGAGACTAAAAAAATTATTTTCTTCTTTGTGAAAATAAAAATATTTTCTTTTGGAAAAAAGAAATCACTGATTGTATTATAGGTTAAATAATCAATGATTTCATTTAATGGAGAAAAACGATGAATGATTGAGTTTTAGAATCACGTGGTTTGTACGGCGGCATATCACGTTGCATCACGTCTTTCTCTCTCTCTCTTTCTGTTTGAGCTGATCGATGATTGCCTCGCGGTTCTCACGTCCCTCCAATCATACACGATTGGCTCAATCCACGCTTTCCCACTAACCACTTCATCAAAACGTCTCCCTTTTAAATAAAACGGCTTTTGATTACACACCTTGTACCTTGTTGTTATTCGCTCTTATTCCTCTATCCCCTCTCCATATTCTTCTACAGGTTCTGCTTCTTGGACAGTACTAGAGTTGAGAGCCCTTTTTTTCCCTCTCTCTCGGTGTGTGTTTCTTTTTCTTACAGAGACGGATTCACATTTAAGAAAATAACTAAATTAGGAAAAAATAATTCGCTAAAGAGTCAATAATAGAGAGAGAGAAAGAGATTTATGCCAATGGAAGATTAGGTGATGGAAGATAAAAAAATAGGATAATTTAAGTCACGTGTTTAAAATCACTCCACATATATATCCAATGATGAATTAAAAATGTTTTTCCAATTTATTGGCAATTGGCAACAGACACGTGAGAGTTGAGGTCAAAATAATGTTCTTTAGTGTTGACTTGAAGCGCGTCGGAACACAACTGAAGAGCGGTAGGACCACCCAGCCGGGCGAGGGCCCCTGCCACACAACAACGAATACAGTCGTTGTATAGAGGACTATGCCGTGCAAGGACTCCCACTACCATTCTGAAGACTGAACCTGCAAACACCATAACCCTGATCGTACCGCGGACTCTAGCAGGTGCCTCAATGTCTTACTCTGGGGATGGAAGATTGGTTTGGCAAAAGGGAAGGACGGTAGGATGCGAAGAAAGAAATAGAGAGAGAGAGAGAAGGAGAGTAGAACCGAAACGTGGATTATATAAGTGCGAGTGAGAAAGATAAAAGGGACAAGGAGAAAACGATTCTTGTTTACTGTTTGGAGAAGGAGATACAAGATGAAAACAAACAGAAAAGAAAAAATGTAACAGCGAAGAAGAAAAAATAATCTGGAACAACATCATAGAAAACTAATGAAGTCATATGGGAATGTCTTCTAATTTCTTGATTATTATTTGTGGAATTAGATTCGGATTCCTAGGGACGTTCAGTGGGTTTAAATATTAGGAGATCTTCTAATGCTTTAATTTTCATTTGTGGAAATTCTGAATTACAAACAAAACGGTTTTAGCTAAACAACATTTGGATATCAGTGTACTAACAACATTCAGATACCGATGTGCTATTGGGAAGACCAGTAAATATGTCTTCTAATTTCTTGATTATTATTTGTGGAATTAGATTCAGATTCCTAGGGACCGGACGTCCAGTGGGTTTAAATATTAGGAGATCTTCTAATGCTTTAGTTCTCATTTGTGGAAATTCTGAATTACAAACAAAAATCGTTTTAGCTAAACAACATTTGGATATCAGTGTACTCACAACATTCAGATACCGATGTGCTATTGGGAAGACCAGTAAATTTGGAAATTAGAAGGTTTTATTTATCGTTAGTAAAATTATCTCATCGCAAATTCTGAATTACAAACAGATTCGTTTTTGCTAACAATAACATTCGGAGATTAATGTATACCAAAGGAAGTCCAGTGGATTTTAGGGATTAGGAGATCTCCGAATTCGGATACTTATATGTTCTAGGGAAGAGATCAGTGGATTCGGAAATTGTGACGTCTTCTAATGTTTTAGATATCATTTGTGAAATTATATCGCAAATACTAAATCGCTAAATTAAAAACGTTTTAGCTAACTTTCGGAGATCAATGTTCTAAGGAAAGTCCAGTGGCTTTTGGAAATTGGATGATCTTCTAACGTCTTAGTTGTCATTAGTGTAATTAAATCTTCGCAAATTTTGCATTGCCAGTCCAGTCGCATTTGGAAATTAGAAAGTCTTCTAATGTTATAGTTATCATTAGTGGAATTAGATCATCGCAAATTCTGAATTTGAATTACTAACTAAAACGTTTTCGTTAACAGGATTAGGATATCAAATGCTCTAACAATATTCGGATATCTTACAGATTACCAGGGTTTTTTTTTGAGAGAAACTAAGAACCTCATGGCGGATATTCTAAATTCCAAAAGTCACCGAATACACCTATATTATATAGGTTTCGGTGCCTTTTGGAAATTGCAGCAAATATAAATTCCTGTAATGGTTTTTTGTTTTTCGGTTCATTTGACTAATCTCAACTTTATGTCATTATCACTTCTAACGTATATTAATTCTAACGTAAACTAACGTATATACTAATTCCTATACCCTAAGGAATTTCATATATATCAGCACTTATGTCTTCAAGAAAAGCAGTTCTCCTGTAATGCAAGAATATTATTTAAGCAAATATATTTCAAGACAGCTTGGTCAAATCGAATGTCATGTTGGCATGCCTTAGCGATTATTTCTCGCGTGTAAAATGGACAACAGCTTGGCGAAAGGGGTTCGAGTATATATACTCATATGGGACTAGCTTAACACGTCGCTCGTTAGACGTTTCGTCGAAGCGTGTCGCTGCTGCTGTTGCTATACTTAGATGGTTCCATAGATACCAATCGCGCAGCGTGTACACTTGATTTTGCCAATGTAGTGGTATACTCTCTCTCTCTCTTTTTCTCTCTGTGAGTCTCCTGTATAGTTAAATATTGCCATCTAGAGAATGCATTACATTTAATGCATGATATTTAATTATCTAATTGTGTTTGCTCGCTCAACAAGTACAGCGAGAAATAACGCATTTCAAAATGTATTATATGTAACAATCAACAAAATTCATTTCACTCAATCAGTGGGCGTGACTTTATTACTTGCCATTAAAATCAACAGAGAATGAAATAATCTCTCTCTCTCTCTCTTTCAAGGGGGAATTAAGTCATTTGCATAAAACTAACAAGTATTTCCTTCTGTTCAACTCCATAAACAACACTCTGGTATTATCAAATCTAAATACTTCTATAACAATAATTGAATTACAGAATAATGATTTGATGAATAATTCTAAATTACAGAAACGGATAAGAATTACTTTGAAGTAGTAAATTGGAAGTAAATTGCAATTAAATTGCAGATATAAAAAAAAGATTTCGTTTTTTATTCTAAAGATTTTATGCAAAAAGAGAAAACGGAATTCTTACGCGCAACTCTATTTGGGAGATAATATTTGATGATGCGATCAGATTAGAAGATTTCATGAGGATCGTAATAACCTTGGGGATGTTTAATAGCTGATACAATATATTATTATCAAATCCGTTTCATGATATCAAATCGTTATTCGGTTTTCCAAAGCTTCCCTGATACATTCTACAAATATATTTATATATATATGTATATCCGCACTAAAAGAAAGTGCAATGTTCCAATAAATCAAATTTATGGATAAACTCGGTCTAACTGAAAATTTATAGATCCTAAGTTATGTTTAGAAAAGACCATAAATTCTGTAATCCGTAATTTAATGCAATCTCCGGCTTAACTACACACATATATGTATATGTCTTTTTGTACCAAAGTGCATGTGTGCATGAAATCAAAATCTCCTATACCCGGAATAATTAATTCTCTTTTATTCATAACATTTAGATCCGTACGTATATAAATTGTTCCTATACACCGTCAGAGAAAATTTAACTTTTTTTTTTGACCCACAAAAAAATCAAACATTTTCGGAAACTATAGGACCAAAAAAAATACCCGTGTCTGACCGTTTTGCTGTAGATCAAGTCGTTTTAAAAAGTTATTAATTTTTTATAAAATTTGGTATCTAGCGGTTTTAGGGGTCGCTGATGAGGAATCTGATGTTAGATTTTCAAAATTCAATATAGCGGTTAAAATTTTTAAAAAATTTATAATATTTTATTCAACTTGGTATCTAGGGGTTTTCGGGGTCGCTGATTAATAATCTGATGTCAGATTTTTAAATTACAAAATAGCGAATCCAATATGGCGGTCAAAATTTTTCTCGAAATAATTATTTAGTTATTTTTATTATATTATTATTATTTTTATTTTTACTATTATTACTATTATTTTTATTATTATGCTGCTATTATTATTATTTCAAAATTTAATTGTTAAAACATTAAATGTTGATTCAACGAGATCCGTATAATGATTTAATCAAACTTTGCTCAAGATGTTTGGGTCTTGGTAAAAAAATTCGAAGACTGCCGTGTGTTTCGCCTTGAGAAAACAATCTTGCTCTTGTGAGAGAAAGAGAGAGCCATAGCCCTATATCTCGAAGTTATGCCAGGATCGAGTGGAAGAAAGGACAGTGGTGAAGAAGAAAGGAAAGGGGAAGTGGAACGGGAGGAACGGGAGAGTGACTTGTGAAACTCGAACAGCAATCAGTCGCATCTTCCAAGGTAGAAAAACGTGTGTACTGAACATTGAACACAAACGTTTCTGATAATAGATGGAAGAAAAATAATTCACAGGGTATATATATATAGGTATATGAAGATCCCGAAGATTGAAGGTAGAAGAGGATGATGCGAAAATATTATGAGAAAGAGGAACAAGAGGGAGAAAGGGAGATGAAAGGGATGAGGAAGATTCAAAAGGAAGGAAGAAGTTCTCTCTCTCTCTCTTTCTTGTATATGAAGAGAGAGAAAGAAAGAGAGTAGGGAGCGGAAAAGGGTCCGAGTGAGAGATTTGAGAGTAAAAGAGGCAGATAGGCGGGTACGGACCCAAGAGAGGATAATTGAGTTATTACTGCAATTGTAGACCACCTTGGAGGCTCTGGAACGACCATAACAGGTTCTGAAAATCGCATACATATCTCTCCCTATGATTCTTGGGGGCTCCTTAGCGATAAAGGATTATCGTAAATGTCCGAGTGTTCACCTACTCTCCTGCAGCAGCATTAGGTTCAATGAACTTTTCTTCTCATCTCATACTCGCAATTTGAAAGGTCATATAGGTAAGTATCAAGGTGAAGTGAGGGTTAAGCATTAGATTAAAACGTTCCACCAAGGCCATCATATTCAATATGTAACCTTCCTCCTGACATGCTTTATACCGCTCTCAGAATAATTCTTCTCTCTATTGATAATTTCCAAATAAATTCATCCAATATAGAAAATTTGTATTTCTGCAATCGACCTAAATTGCTGTTTCTCCTACTTGGTATGAGGAGAAAAAAAAATTGCATTAAAATTGCATTTTCCAAGATAAGGAACATTTTATGAAACTGGTATACGGCGATATTTATGCAAATTGTAGTGTGTTTTTTTTTTCGTTAATATGGAGATATGTTATACAGTTTTGTAGCTTTAGGGTTTAGTACGTGACAAGATTAAAGTCTCAAGGATGTTTTCGAGACTATTTTAGAATAAAAACTGAATTAGCTAATTTTGATGATTCCATAGAGAATTGGAAATTATTATTTTTGACAGGTGGAAGAGTCAATACAGTCGATTTCGGAGTCTTCTCCAGAGAGGATATTCACTGCGTATAAAAGTTAATTAGTCAGACTTTCAACGCTAAGCGTCGAACTCCCCTCTCGTATCTCATCAGCAGCATCTCCTTCCTTCATCCCGCACACCATTCGTGTTTAATTACTTTATAATCCAGGTTTACCATTTCACTTTCAGACAGAATTTATCATATAGCTTATAATTTTGGGAGGATTTTAGATTTCTAGGGACCAAAAAGAATTACTCTAATGTTTTAGAAAGTGTGTTTCAAGATCGGTATAAGAAAATGGTAAACAGTGTTATCGGAGATGCGAAAGTCAGTGTGTGTATATATATACGTTCAGCAGATATATATAATTGTGTACACAATCAGAATTACGATGGAGATAAATATATAAAGGGACGGTGTACCAAGGCGTGTACGAGGCTCGAGACCTAGTAAGTTACACCTCCTGCTCTTATCCGCTGAGATCGCTCGACCACGCGGGTACTTGAATGCCCAGCTCTTCGAATAACTTTACTACCGGTTTCGTACCTCTCTTGCATCGGCCTCTAAGCTTTCAGAGATAACCCGCCTCCTACGCTTCTGCTTCCCTTCTGCTTTATTCTTGAGTTGCGTGTTCCTCGAATATAGGATCTCTTTAAGACTCTCTCTCTCTCTCTCTCTCTCTCTCTCTCTCTCTCTCTCTCTCTCTCTCTCTCTCTTCTCTTCTGATCCGAGTCTCATTTCGAGACTTCTTCGTGATACTCGATCTTTTCAGACCATAGGAAAAAGATCGCCCTTCTTTTCTTCATCATCAGTTATTCCCTTCGTTTATCCATTCCTACACACAGGGTTCGTGAATTTGCATCAAGGTATGTTTTGCACAGAAGCTGTGATGGCTTATTAGCCCCAGAGCAGCTGCGTGTTGATAATGAGGCCCCAACCTTTTTCCCCCAAAAACGATAATTGGACTTTCTTTCCAAAAAAAAGGATACGCCGCTTCATATATGCGCCTGGTGCTTAAACGATTCCATCTTTCTTCTCGCATAAAAGTGCGCGAGGATTTTTAAAACTTACGAAGTTACTATATATATATATATACAAAGAGAACTTTATTTAAAAATTATAAAAGAAAAGTTGTTTCACAGCTTTTAATAAAATTTTCCAAATCATTTTTCCCCCAAAAAAATTGATTTGTGAAATATTTTTACAGAGAATTTTTTTGGATTTTAAATCCGTTTGGTTAACCACAAAACACTCCTTCTCTGTCTCTATCTCTCTCTCTAGAAACACGGCAGCTCTCTTGAACGTTTCATTGCTTCGCGGTTCTTTTATATCGGGCGTACGATGACAGTGTTATCGGTATTTCAACAAACATTCAACGTGGTTCGCCAAGTTGTATGCAGTACATTTCCGAGAACAATGGTCTCCACAGGTCGGTGCAGGAGAGCGACAGAAGGCGCGCAAGAAACACTGTGGGATGCTGCACGGAAGAAAATGGAAGCAAAAAAAAAAAAGAAAATAAGACAAACAAGCAAAGACGTGGGGAAAAAAAAACTCGTTCAGAGTCCCTTGGATCAACGTTTCCTTGTGGGTTCCTCGCGAAAAGGGGATATAAAGGAGAGTTTGGACGCACGCGCTGACGCGACAACCTCATTTGTGCACGACGGCTTCCAGATGAGAAGAAGAAGAAGAAGAAGAAGAAGACGAAGACCATGAGTGAAAAAGGACAGAGGAATTTACGGACTCTTCTTGATGATGGTCAGAGAGAAGATGAAGAGAGAGAGAGAGAGAGAGAGAGAGAGAGAGAGAGAGAGAGAGAGAGAGAGAGAGAGAGAGCGACAAGTGCAGATGTAGCGGATGAAAAGAGGAAAAAACATTTAGGGAATTCAAGAGAGAAACTCGATAATCAAGACACGAAGTATAGGAGAACAAGAGGTGTATGGCCAGTGGACCCAATGAAGAGATGATGTTGAGGGATGTTGAGACTGAAGAAGAAGAAAGAGATAGGGGTTGAAGTCGATGATTTTAGCCTCACCTGATGAATATCTTTTGGGAACACTTAGGAGAGCTGATGATCACTGTACAGATATTCTCAAGTGGACATAGAAGTGAGCACAAAAGCAATTAAGACTTCTAAACGAAACAAAAATTCCAGCAGTTGGTTGTTTAGGTATGTTTAGCAGTACGTTTCAGAAGGTTTTAAAAGGTTTTTAAAAGATTTTAGAAGGTTTATTTAAGAATTTTCCGAACTTTAAACAGATAAACTACTCTACTAATTTGTAATTAAAAAGTTTAACCTTGATGACTAATTTGCCGCCTGTAATAAAAAATTTTAGCCTCACCTGATGAACATCTTTTGGGAACAATTAGCAGTGCTGAAAACAAAATTTTAGATATATTAAACAGATATCCTCTAGTAAAAACAGAAGTAATAAGTTTCCCAAAGGCAGTGTTAAATATAATTTTTAGCTGTAACAGATTATTACAGAAGATTTATTAAATAATTTTCCACATTTCTAATCTATGGACTAATTTTCAGTGTGTAAACATTTTCTAACGTGCATCTATTAAAAGAAATATTCATCTCGGAATATGTCTATGTTGATTCTAACAGCAATATTTTTTCTTTGGTGACAGGGAAAACATGACTCTACGACGTCAGTCATTTGAGTGTTTAGTTTAGATGAAATACTGTCAGTCATCACTTATTTCTGGATTTTCATGCTCATTTCTTTTTTTTTTATTGCATATTCAAACATCCGCTTTCCATCGCACAGTAAACTAAAATAACTAATTTTTTTTTTTTAAACTTTAGTACTACAAAAAACTTTTTAATATCCCAAAAAGGGTTTTTTTTTCCTGTAGAAAAAACGTTTTGGCAAAAACTGCGAGTAATTTCGAGAACAACCTTAATTATCATCAAGAAGGAAATTTGTGGTCCATCTCTTGGCTTGGAAGATTGGTACATGCAACCCTGCATCTTGGACGGCTTTACGATGGTTCGCGAGACTGTTTTTGCAGCAAAGCCATCTCGTAGTGTCCTCGGGTTTTACTTCACGACGAACCAGAGAAGCAACGCTCTCGAACGTTGTCGTTATATACCCCATACACTATGTATCTCTGATCCCAGGGACGCATTTTACTTGATTAAACCATTGAATTCTTTACTTTTAGATATGACTTTCATATAAAAATTTTTGTTCCCGTGAATGTAAAACTACTTTTATTTTTTGCTCATCATCAACATCCCCCAAGTGTTTCCCACGTGAAACGAAAAGGTATTCACCGCAGACGACCATTAATGTTTTCATTTCTCTCGGCGAGCTCAAGTACTTTAACGTCTTAAATCCTAATGATGTTTCTTTACTCCTAGTGACATTTAATGGGAATTTATGACAATTTATCAATTTTTTGTTTCACTGAAATTTTTTTATAATTATCGCAATTAAAAAATCAGTACAACATTATTTACTCGATATCTTCATTGATTAATTCTTGGAAGATATGAAAAAGAAGAAGTTCAAATATGGACACTAAATACGCCAAACATTTGAAATACTAAAGAAACGTTTTAAAGATGAAATATAATGATGAAGAGGAAACAGAAAAAGGAGAGTAATTCGCTTTTGAATTTGACGTGGTGGTATGTCAAATGGGTAATTAGAGGTTAGCAAGATCGTTCTAGCACCGCGAGAAGGGAGAGAGAGAGAGAGAGAGAAGAGGAGGGGAGAAAGAACTCTGGGTATTGAGAGCGAACGTGATCTTCGATCCGACTATACCCAACATCAAGACATTGGAGACTTGGACAGAGCAGCAAGATCGACTACAGCTCAATCACTCTTCGTCTTGTACCCTTTCCATATCCCATATCTCTTTCTCTCTTTTTCTTCTTGATCCTATACTTCTTTGTCACTCCCCTCTCTCTTTCTCTCTCTTCATTTTGATGCAGTTGGTTCCCTCCTCTTTGTCCACACACAGCTCCATCTCTATTTCTCTACTCTTTTCCTCTCTCTCATATGCGCGTTCTTTCAAACCGTTTTATCTCATCGTGATCTCCGGCTTCACGTGGCGTGCCCTAATGACGTCTCGAACCCGAACCCAAGTACCACCGTTGCGCATCTAACGAGAAAGAGAGCCCTTTTTTTTCACGTTCCAATGCTAATCCACGTGCGCCCCTATATATAAGTTGAGAACGCTCTCTCCACAAAAAAAAAATCACCAAAAGCTTCGCCGCGGCTATTCATCGGGTGTTTATTAGGTCCACGGACATCGTAGCTCTTTCGCACGAGACTTCGCGGATTTTGTCGTCTTTTGCATGCATGGTTTCGTCGACCTCAGCGACTTGAGTTGGAAAGCAAAACGAGTTTCGATATGGCGAAAGCTAGTGCAAAGTGCTCCGACACACAACAACGAAATGGGTCCTCTGAACCAGTGTTGCGTGGATTGGTCGCGGACAAAAGAGTAAAAAAAAGAAGAAGAAGAAGTGAGGGGAAACTGCCTCGGTTGGAATCTCTATCGAGATGATCGTAGGGCCCATAGGGAGAGAGAAAGAAAGAGAGAGAGCACCAGTAGTAGCGCGGACTTGAAGAAAAAAGACCTTGACCGTGCCGATCCTGGAGGACTGCCGCGGGTCGAACCAGTTGCCAACCGCTAAAAACCTAATTAGATGTCATAATTATACTCAGTGATTCTCAACTTGTGTTGTTTGGCAAACTTTTGCATTGGGAGGACTTCTGGTTTTACGTACTGAAATGATTGCTATATAATAATATACTAAAAGAGGAAAAATTGTGATTGGATTTTTGGAACAAGAAGAAACGTTGACATGGGAAAAAGGTTTAATACTTAATTTACATACAATTCCGATTGCACTTGCAACAATTAAATCCCAGCAACGGATATCAGAATTTTCGAGGAAATTAATTTTTTTTATCCGGTTCCCCTTGGAAATTAAGAATCCGGAGGATTTTCTTCACCATTTGTAAATTATAATTTCCCTTACCTTTTGGTAATCAGGAATCCGTAATAGATATCCCGCACCTTCTAAAATTAGAAATCCGTAGAATATTTCAAAATTTTCTACTAAATTAATTTCTATATAGATATCCGATACCTTCGGAAATTAGGTATTTCCCTTACTTTTTGCTGAAATTAGAAATACCCAGAATCTCCACAAGATATAATTTCCAAAAGCCGACAAATATCCCAATAGGAATGAATCAATTAAACAAATTTTGAAAATCGGTAAACAAAGACTAAAAGGAATTGTCTCCCTCTGTTACGGAATTAATACATCAGTAGCATTTTAGTAGAACTCCTGAAGAAATGGAGTACATTTTGATGTATTAATTCCGTAACAGAGGGAAACGATTCATTTTGGATTTTGTTCACCGATTTTCAAAATTTGTTTAAATGATTCATTTCTATCGGGATATTTGTCGGCTTTTGGAAATTATATCTTATGGAGATTCTGGGTATAATTCTAATTTCCAAATAGGTTCGAGATATTCTACAGATTTTTAATTCTCAAGAGGTAAGGAAAATCCTACAGATACCTAATATCCAAATGGTAGGGGAAATCCTTTACGGATTCATAATTTCCAAGAGGTAAGGGAAATCCCTAATTTTCGAAGATACCGGTTATCTCTAAGAATTAATTTAGTAAAAAAATTCTAAATTATCCTACGGATTTCTAATTTCCGTAGGTACGGGATATCTATTACGGATTCCTGATTCCCAAAAGGTAAGGGAAATCCTAATTTCCAAAACGGGATACTCCACGGATTTCTAATGTTCAAGATACAGAATATCCCATACAAATTAATTAAGATTATTAATCTTGATTCAATCTATATGAAATTATTAACATATTTCAATAATTCCATTAAATTTCAATTAACGCGAAAAATTATTATTAAGCTGTTAATCGATAATAATTTTAGTAAAGAGATAATTCAAACTGTGTTTATGGCTATAATGGGACAGCGTTAATTGTCCATGGATAAGGGTTGTTTATGTAAAAGTCACGCAATTTCAAACATGGGAATGATGCGAAACGACGACGCCACCTGTTGCTCCAGAGGGAGTCTCTCTCTCTCTCTCTCTCTGTGTCTTTCTAGAATGCTTGAGGAGAGGAAAACGTGTTTGAAAGCGCACTCACTACTGCGTAAGTGCGTGCGCAACTAACAGTGTTTATGAGTGCGTGTCTAGCTGATGTAGACAACCCTTTGCACCGCCTGTTGAGCAGCTCAACTCAGTTGCGGTGGCCTTTGATGATTCATTGACGATTCGATCGTTACGACTCTGTTTCTCACTGATATACCTTATTATATACACACAAAGTTTACGTCACAATCATTCGACGAAGACAGTTTTACAACATCACGAACTATCATAATCAAAAAATTAATCCTTATGGAGCTGATACTAATTAGCTTTATATTAATGGAAGAAAACAACAATTAATTATTATTGAGAATAATCATAATTCTTTTTCTTCTTCTCACATATTTTAACTAATCTAGCAAAATTCACCAATTTTTTTCCATTGAGAACAGTTTTAAAAATTCTAGTTTTTACTTAATGGTACTAATGTAACATGAAGATGATAGAAGATAAAGGTGAGAATGAATGTTCGAAGCGGAAGAATAATAATTTGGGGGTAAATTGTTGATTTTAATTTTCACTGTTGAGAAGAAGAATTATTTCGAGGAAGTTGAGGGAGTGCGGCCCTGCAGCCTCCCATCGTGGACCGGTTCAAAAATACCTCGGATGCCCGGCAGTGCAGCCAAGGAGGGAGAGAATAGAGAGAGAAAGAGAGCGGGGGCGAGCGAGAGAGAAAGAAGGAAGGAAGAAAGAGAAAGACATTGGGAGAAAGAGAAAGACAAAACAGAAGATAGAAAGAGAGAAGTGAGTAGAGGAGAGGAGATGTTAAGCGATGGAGAAAAGGAGAGAGAAGGAAAAAGAGAGTTAGTGGAAAGGAGAGGGAGGAAGAAAAGAAGGGAGAAGGAGGAAGAAAGAGAGAGAGAGAGAGAGAGAGAGAGAGAGAAAAAAAAGCAGAAAGAAGATAGATACAAAAGAGAGAGAAAAAGGGAGATCTGGAGTCTCCAAAGGTTTACGGGGTGAGTGGAGGTAGAACGCGTCTTTATTATACGAAAGAGCGGACGACGACCAAGCAGCCCGCCTCCGATGATGTTGTACTCACGATTCTCCCTTCTCTCTCTCTCTCTCTTTCCCTCTCGTATTATATCTCCTCTCTCTTTCCCTCTACTCGTTTACGTTTTACGTGCACGTTATTAAACAAAACGCTACCTGCATACGTATATTATTAAATCACATATTCATCTAGTCCAAAATCATCAAATATATATATGTAGGTGTAAATTCTAACCATCCACACATCACTTAGTCACAATTTTCAAACTGGAAACAAATTCTTAAAGGCCTAAGCAGAACTAATTCTTGAACGGGAACGCAAACGTAATGGAATGAGTAAGAGAAGGATAGACATAATGTTTGTCCTTCTCTTACTCATTCCATTCCGTTTGCGTTCCCGTTCAAGAATTAGTTGTGCGTTGGCCTTAAGCCTTGCAAACCTCTGATGGGAATGACTGCGGGGATATATAAAAGCATCCAATTAAGCCGGCATCACAGGGAGAAATAACTTCATTTTGAAGGCTTAGTACAATCCCAACCTGACAGATGTCATTCCAAAGAATCTTTTCTTCTTGTCTCGCTGCTAATCGACTGATGTTAATAATAATATTCAAAAAATTTTGTTGGATTAAAATTTAATTTTAAAAATAAAATACGCAAAACTATACAAAATAAAAAAAAGAATGAAAAAAAAAATTAATTCAAACAGGGAACAATTTTTGAAAATATTTATGTGAAACAAAGAAAAAAGTTAATTTCTCGGTGGAATTAAAAGTGTATTCTCTTGCTGTGCACTGATAATTCTTAAAAATTCATATATATATATATACAGTCGAGAGATGACAACCGTGCATGGATATTAAAAAGATCTTAGCGAGATGAAACTTGCCGCTGATGATGCTGTTGCGTGTGAAATTGTTATTGTCTATTTTTAACAAATTTGGAATTATGTAATTTTTTTTGTTTATTATTTTATGGGCAAGGGAATTTTCAAGCTGGAGAAAAATGGAAGAAGAAAAATGATATTTTTTTTTTTGGCAAATTAATGATTTAGCTATAACCAGGGATCGATTATGTAAATCCATTTTCACTTCCAATTTTCTTTCCCCCTTTTATTTCCACTTCCAATTTTTTCTATTTCCACTTCCACTTTCTCCAATTTCCATTTCCACTTCCATTTTTTTCTACATCCACTCCGACTTTTACTCTTTCCGCAATTTCCATTTCATATAGTGGAAATGGAAGTGGGAGTAGAAATCAGGAAAATTAGAAGTGAAAATTGAAGTTGGAGGGGAAATTAGAAATACGGGAAATGAAAGAGAAAATGGAAATTAGGAAAAGTGGAAGTGAAAATGCTTGAAAATATGGACCAAAAAATTATTTTACTATGCCGAAAGTTTTGTTACATAACACCGTCCGTACAAATAAATAATTTTTTATAAAACCTGGTATCTCGGGGATTTCCGGGTCGCTGATTACGAATCTGATGTCAGATTTTCAAAATTCAAAATGGCGGATCCAATATGGCGGTCGAAATTTATAAAAATTCACCAATTCATTTGAAAGTTGTTACTTAGGGGTTTTTGGGGTCGCTGATTACGAATATGATGTCAGATTTTCAAAATTCAAAATGGCGGATTCAATATGGCGGTCGAAATTTATAAAAGTTCATCGAATTCACTTGAAACTTGCCATATTGAATCTGCCAATTTGAATTTTAAAAATCTGACTTCAGATTCGTACTCAGCGACCCTAAAAACCCCTAGACACCAAGTTTTATAAAAAATAATTAATATTTATAAATTTCGACCGCCATATTGGATCCACCATTTTGAATTTTGAAAATCTGACCCTAAAAGCAAAAAATGACCTGATCTAGCAAAACGGCCAGACATGGGTATCTTTTTTTTGGTCCTAGTTTCTGAAAATCATTGATTTTTTCGTGTGTGAAAAAAAAAGTTGAATTTTGTCGGACGGTGATAATTCCTGATACTTCTAACCACAGTTTTTGTTTTTCAAAAACAGATAATAATAATTTTGATTTATGTGTAGAAAAAAATTTGTGATCAAATTCAATGACATAAAAATTGGTAGGAAAAAAAAGCTCACGAAACAAAAATTATTTCTAATTTCAACGCAAAAAGGGGGAAACTTTATGATTTAGCACGCTGGTTTAATTACAATAGCAAAACATTTCGCGTGTATTGTACGCATTCATGTATATATGGAAATATATGTTATAGTCAGTTTCGGTTGAACAATTTTCGTAATTGTGCCCAAAGGTATTATATATAGTGTGGGCGCAGTAAAATGAAGATGTATGTGGCAGAGTGTTGCAAATTCTAGCTGCATCAGGTACATATAAGAAACAACAGAGAGGAGTAAAGAATTTTACAAGCACTGTTTATTGGCTGACCATTGGGGTCTAATAAACATACGTAAGGCCCCTATAAAGTCGTAGAATTCCTTCTTATTATATATACACGTTGGTGCGAGCATTTTATCCATCCAACGAAGCTTCCACATTCGAGAGAGGGTGGCAATATGCGGCATGTAGAAAAAGACAGAGAGAGAGGGATAAAAAGTGGAAGCTGAAAATGAAAGAAAGAAAGAAAGAAAAAGGCGCTAAAAAGGTGAGGCGCTTATAAAATCATACTCGCGCTCCTTTATTGGTACCGGGACGAGCGGGAAATTATATGTATATACATTCCAAAGAAAACCTGTTTTTTGTGTATATAAGTTTCTCAGATATTTATATATATATAAAATTGGAACGTTTTGAGTATCAGGTTTGTTCTTATGCATAACACACCCACAATGAATGCGGATTTCTTTAGTTGCATTTTTATATGTTTGCTAATCGGTTATTCCAATTGCTAAATCCTCAGGTGACAACTGCAGTCGAATCTGCGTATTTGTATATATATATAAAGCAAATAACGTTTCATGATTTTTGTCATCAAAATTGGGTATAATTTTTTTATTATCATAATCTTTTATAGTTACTGGTAGAAAATTATCAACTAATAGTTACTGTTGGTTTGTCATTCATTCCTAATAGTTTCTACCAACTGGATAATGATATAATCCTAACAGTATCCAGTGTATAATGATCATCCATCAGTAATTACTGGTTGATTATAATCCAATTATGGATAATCATCTGGGTACTGTTGGGATTATCATCATCCAGGGATAATAATAATAATAATAATCCTCTTTGCTAATGACGATTTGTTCCAGCTCCTCAAATTGTAAAAATATCCAACGCTATTTAAATAAATTAATTAAGTATCTGTTTCAAAAATCTGTATCTTTCTTATATTCAATTAAGTCACTACCGAAACATTGTGACAAATGTACAAAAAAATATATACACACACACACACATGGTCAGAAAAATAAACCCACGTTCATATATTTGATTAAAATAAATATTGTATATATATCTAAATTGTGGAAAGTAATTTGTTGAATTCTGATAGTGCTGTCAAGATGTGTATAATATATTTATTCGAGCCTAATTAAAATTCCTCGAAACTTTTTGAGCATAGAGGGAACCTAATTAAAGAGAGTGACGAAAATGACACGGCATCTTTTTAACCCAACAAATTAGTAAAGAGCAGAACACACTTTTGCACTCGAAAAATCTAAAAGAATTAAGACTTATATATTTATATTTATCACACTCAATGCGTTGATCATCAAGAAAAGAGCTTTATTCACGAAACGTTGGTGGGTTTCAATTAAAAAAAAAAAAAAAGAAAGAAAAAATGTATAATGAGTTTTCTCATATATCGATCGACGATATAATCTTTGATTTTAAAAAAATCATCTTCGTAACATCTCTATATAAAACAAAATGAGAGAGAAAGAGATTGTTTGAAAAAAAAAATATAAGCTTATATGGCACTATGAGTCTACAAAATTCCTTCGTCTACGGACAATCGATCATTTATTTTTCTTTTTTCTTTCTCCCCTACTTCTCTCTTTCCCTTATATATTCCCGCATCTCATCTTTATCTCATTCTGAGAGGAGAGCATAATGAGCGCGCCGAGTGCAAGGTGCATCTTTTCGAGACACGATGAGTGAGAATTCAGTTTTGAAAAATGGCGGCCATAATATGTTTACCGTGAAGGAGAGATGGGTGTCTAAAGTCTATCGCACTCTGCGTTGGCTGTCAACGCTCCATGATAATTATTTCCAATTCACGGAACGGATCAGCAAATCTTTTCTTGGATCTCTCTCTCTCTCTCTCTCTCTCTCTCTCTCTCTCTCTCTCTCTCTCTGTTTGACTGTCAGTATCTTTGTCTCTGTTGCTAGAATAAAAAATAAAGAGACAATTTAATTCTGCAACGATTCAATCTCATAACTGATGTTAACAATTTGTAATGAATTCCCCGAAATGATATGAGAGTAGCCTATTTAATATACTCGTTTCTTGATTTGTTTTGTGTTTAGTAGTAGTACACTGAGAAAAATGTTTAGTCAGAGCAACCAAAATTAAGTTGGGTCAATAAAAAAATTTTGTTGGTATTTAATCAACCAAATAATCTGTTTGGGTAAACCAAAAAATTTGTTTGAGTGTTTTTTATTCTCTTAAGGTACGAAGCTGAGAGCAAATTAATTTTCAACCAAATAATTTTGTTGGTCTAACTAATAAATGTTTAGATGCGAAAACTATACGACTTTGTTTCAGCCAACAAAAATTTCCTAACAAAACGATTTTGTTGCAAAATCATTTTTTTTTTCAATGTTCATATATCGTTGGGTAGACACATTGAAGGAGCGGATTGATGTTGACCAAATAGCAGACGCTTAAAATCGTGACGAGTTATTTTAATATTTATTAAACGAATATGATATATCAGTGAACTCATGCGCCAACAGTACCCTCATTGAATTCAGTGTTCCCTCCTCCTCCTCCTTATACAAAAGAAATAATTCTGGCTTCGTTATATATATTGACGCAATTGAATATAATATAAGAAAGTGAGTAGCAAACTACTTTCATCAAAATGGCTCTGGGTTTTGCAAAAGTCTCAATTCACTAAATGCGGACGTGAAAAAATTCTCTATTTAGATTTACAGATGTTCTATATATACTATATAGACACACACTTGAGAACATGTGTGTAATTTCGTACGATAATTGCGTTTTTGTCTTAAATTTTTTTCATTGACAGTGATGATGATGCATTGTTCTAATTTTATTATCATTAACTCTAATAACAAAACCAAAATTTAAACATTTAACATTCAATGAATCAAATGAAGAGAGAAATCTGAAAAATAATCTATTTCTGTTCTTAATTGAAATTTTTGCAAATAATATAGTATAATTTATAAAGATCGCTTGTTATATATATATATATATATATATATATATATATATATATATATATATACAAGGAGAGTCTGTTATGTTGCGTTCTCTTTCTTTTTTCTTGATTATACACTAAATGTTATCTTAACGTGATTACTTTCGTTGGATCAACTTTCAATTGATCCACCGCCCAATATAATATATACACAACTTTATTATTAAAAGCGCAATGTGTCGCTGAATATTTCGCTTTGGAATCGTGAAGGAATGTTTTCTTGCTAATCATAAGATGACATCTCTTCAAACACATTAATACAAGACGTGTTTAATTTTAATATTTAAAACGAAAAATTTAATTTTTATTCTTACATATATGAATTTAATACCGGATTTTATTTATATATATATAAATAGTAATTTCAGGTATCTATTGTAAATTAGATAAGTTAAAATTCCTTCAGTTCTTCATCTTATGGTAAAAAAGTGAACAGCAAGTATATATATATAAGACTATAAGGTATACTATTATGGTGTTTATCGTATACCTGCAATCACCTGTAAAGAGAGCTATTGTATCGTTCAAATTTAAAACTTTTTATACCAATCGACTTCACGATATACAATTTCAGATTATATATACAATAAAGTGTAATTGTGTTACTTGTTACTACAATTTATGATATATCTCTACTGTTTCCGACAGTGATCCGCAACTCACTATGTTTTTCCTTGGCATGAATATATTATATAGAGCAGAAAAATCCATGTCTTACGTTTCTGATGATTATGATGCTAGTTTGTTTTTTTTTTTCGTTTGATTTTTTAAAATACGTAAATTATAATATTGCGTGGAAAATCTTTACTCTATATACTCGACAAGATTTAATCTTATAGAGATTGGCAAAAATTTACCAGTAATTTTCAACATTTATGTCTTATCATGTGAATAAATCATTTGACTGCGACTGGTTTTTAAATAAAAATTTTCCATCATTTATTAGTAAGAAGCAATTTGATGATGTGAATAAATTTCACATTTTAGTTTTTATATAATTTACAAGTTATTGGTGAATGACCAAACATAACCTAACTATTCGGAAACTAACCTAACTTAACTACTGCTAACCAAACCTAACCTTACTTAAATTAACCCCACTTAACCTGACTTAACTTAACCTAACTTAACCTAACTTTACCTAACTTTACCTTAGTTAACCTAACTTAATCTTACCTAAGTTAACCTCTCTAAAGCAAAATCTAACCTTACTTAATTTACCTAACCTAACTTAACCACTCTTAACCAAAACTGAGGGCCAGTTTCACCAACTATGGTTAAAAGTTAATCAGCGAATAATCCCTAACCAACTATTACTATTATTATTATTATTATTATTATTATTATTATTATTATTACTACTTATTACAATTTTATTAGATTAGTAAGGTTAAGTTAAGTAAGGATAAATTAAATAAGGTTAATTAAGTAAAAATAATTTAAATAAGGTTAGGTTTGGTTAAAAGTGGTTAAGTTAGGTTTGAGTTAGGTTAAGTTATGTTTGAGTTAAGTTAATTTATATACGGTTAGGTTCGGTTAAGTTAAGTCAAGTTAAGTAAGGTTAGGTTAGTTGAGTTTAATTTAAGTAAGTTTAGGGCCAATTAATTCCGATTATAAAAGTTAATCATTGATTAAAGTTGAATTAACCGCTTATGACAAGTCGGTTAGGGATTTAACCGCTGATTAACTTTTAACTGGAGTTAACTGTCCCTAAACTTACTTCAATTAACCTCAATTAATCTAACAATACTTAACTTGACCTAACTTAACCGAACATAACCGTATATATATATATATATATATATATACATATATATATATATATGTATGTATATATTAACCTAACTCAACCTAACTTAACCTTAACTTAATTCCAAACCTAACCTTACTTAAATTATTTTTACTTAACCTAACCTTATTTATTAACATATATCCTTATACTTTACTTAACCTTACTCTAACCTAACCTTACTAATCTAATGAAATTGTAATTTTTCACTGATTGAAATAGTCAAATCTATTTTACCGACTAATGATAATGCAAATTTGACTGTTTCAATCAGTGAAAAATTCTACTAATTTTCAAATAAAAACGACTAAAATTCAGTGAAAAATCTTACCAAAATTATTTTAATTGCTAAATTTTAACTGTTTGTCCAGTGAAATCTCAATATGATTCAAATTTATAATGTTTCTATGAAAGTATTTTTTAAATGAAGAATGTATGGGCTTAATTTTCTTTTTTTCTTTCATCTTAAATTCGCGCCTTGCTTATATGGGATTTCATTCGAGTGTTAATATAACTTGAAAAAAGAATTAACGTCGCTTATACATGTGTGTGTATGTGTGTGAATATAACTTGAAGTGCGCGCTCTCTGCCACGATATGCGCCAAACCAGCAGTCCAAAGCACAGTTGACTGGGCTCTGCGGCTACGGCATTAGCATTAGTGCGGGCTTCCAAGGGCATTAATCAGGATTAAACGCGTTGAGCAGGGCCGCGGCAGCACTGTGTATACGGGGCCAAAACACGAGGAAATTTTTTTTTTTTACCATCCGTGCCCCCTAAAGGCCTAAAAGATTATTATTCTTACCTAAGATCTCTTCTTTTCTCAAGGGACTTGGATTTTTTTTAATATTACCTTTTTTTCTCACTAATTTTCATCTAAATTACTTTTTTTTCAGATTTTCCTTTTCAAAGGTGCGACCCATCACACATAATTTTTTTTTTTTTTTTTTAAAGATTTGGTTGAAAATTAGAAATTTCAAAAGAGGGTAAACTATCTTACACGTATTTTTTTTTCTATTTTCAAATTAATTTATTTAAGTGGAATAAAAGAATTTGAGGAGCTGGGAAAATAAACTTTAAATTGGAAATTATATTTTTCAAGTTTAAAGTGAGTGAGGTTAATTAAAGTAAGGTTAGGTTTAGTTAAGAATAGTTAAGTTAGGTTGAGTTAGATTAATTTATATATACGGTTAGGTTTGGTTAAGTTAGGTTATGTTAAGTAATGTTTGGTTAATTGAGATTAATTTAAGTAACTTTAGGGCCAGTTAACTCCGGTTACAAGTTAATTCGCGGTTAAATTATCCCTAACCGAGTAATTATGAGCGGTTAATTTAACTTTAATCGATGATTAACTTTTATAAGCGGAGTTAACTGGCCCTAAACTTACTTAAATTAACCTCAATTAAACTAACCTCAATTAAACTAACCTTACTTAACCTAACCTTACTTAACTTGACCTAACTTAACCGTACCTAACCGTATATAAATTAACCTAACTCAACCTAGCTTAACCACTGCTAACCAAACCTAACCCTACTTATCTTTACTGAACTTAAACTAACTTTACTTTAGTTAACCTAACTTAATCTTACATAAGTTAACCTCTCTAAATCGAACCTAACCTTACTTACATTAACCATACTTAACCTAACTTAAACTTACCTAAGCTAACCTTTCTAAACCATACCTAACTGTACTAAAATTAACGTAATTTAACCTAACCTAACTTACCCACTCATATCCAAACGCAAACTTAACTTAACTTAACTTAACCTTACTTGACCTAACCTTAATTTTGGTTAGGAGTGTTTAAGGTCGGTTAATTTCTGAACGGTTAAATTTTATTCTATTAAGTTAGGTCATGTTAAGAAAGGTTAAGGTAAATTAAGTTAAGTCAAGTTTAGTAAGGTAAGGGTAATTGAGGTTAATTTAAGTAAGTTTAGGTTTGGTTAGGAGTGTTTAAATTTGGTTAATTTCTGTAAGGTTAAGTTAAGTCAAGTTAAGTAAGGTTTTTGTAGCTTTGGTTACAGGTTGAGTTAGGTTAGATCAAGTTAAGTAAGTTATTGTTAGGTTTGGTTACTAGTGGTTGAGTAAGTTGAAGTTTAGGTTCGGTTAAGTTATGTTAAAACAAGGTAAGTTAGGTTTAGTCAGGTTAAGTCAGTTTAAGTCAAGTTAGGTTAAGTTAGGTCAAGTAAAGTAAAGTTAAATTAAGTCAGGATAATTTATGTAAAGTTAATTTAGTAAAAGTATGGTTAAATTACCTCATCAATGTAAAATAAAATCTTAATTCTAATAAAAAAATTAATATCTTTAAAATTTTTCACTAAAAATAAATTTAACACTTTCTCATTGTAATATAATAATGTAAAAAACTGTAAAGAAAAATATTATTTTAAACTATAGTCTGATTCCTTTGTATTATAGTTTTTTTTTTTTTTTTTTTTGAAGTCTCCTGATTATGATGTTGAAAACTTTTACACGCAAATAGATATTAGATTTAATTGCACATGAACCTCTTTCAAAACGATTTATAAATTCCCCACTAATTTGCGCTTTGCCTATATATATATATGTGAATTCTAATCCAGATGTCGAAAGTCTATACTGTCTGAAAAGATGATGGCATCCTTTCAACTCTCTCTCTCTCTCTCTCTCTCTGTTTCCGTGAAAGTGTTTCGTGGGATTCGGATGTAATTTAGCAATTTTATTTGGATATTTCAAGAGTGAAGCCAGAATGGGAGGTCCCGGGTATAATAGGTGAAAACGGGCAGAATAAGGCGTTAGAGGTAGCGCTCTGGAGGTATATATATATATATATATATATATATATATTGTTGGAGCCAAGATGGGGAAGTGCAATTTCGGAAATGAGTATATAGTATCTTATATATGTATATAGATGATAAGTAGTGGTGGAAGTTTTGCCCGTGGGGTGAGCATCTGGCCATAATTACTAAATTATCCCTTGACTTGACCAGGGCCTGTCTTATATAGTAAAGCGGAGCGCGATTTTATCCAAGGAGGAGGATCATCGTGTGCTTCGGTTTACTCATCCTCTATATATATATAATGCTTTTACGAAACGATAGCAGTTTATTCCATATTGCTATTTCTTTTGCTCGATGATCTTCAAGACTACAAATATATATAGTCAATTTTTTTCTCATCGATGAATCGAAGTACATACAATATATATATATATAAGAGCTGATGCGGATGAGAATTATAGGAGTGCGATTTTGAATATTCCAGTAGAAGACGCGGCACGCGGCCAAAATGGAAGAGAACAACTGATCAAAGATGGAAGCATATATAAAAGAGAGGGGAAGAGGATGAATGCCCGAGGAGAGATAAAGAGAGACAGAGAGAGAGAGAGAGAGAGAGAGAGAGAGCATGAAGGAAGAGAAAATGATAGAGAGATAGAGCAAAGGAAGGCAGGGCAACGAATAAGAAGGTGGAGAATCGAGCTGTCCGGAAGATGATGCATGATACCTCGATTCAATGCACAGTCGTGCGCTACTACAACATTTTATATGAACTTTATCCTCGGCATATACACGGATATTGCAAAGAGAAATTCTAGATGAGAAATGTGCATTGAACTTGATATTAGGAACAAATATTGATGGATATGTTATTGATGAATAATTCCTGGGGATTACAAATTCGTGTTGGCTTTCCATAATTATTAGTGGAATTGCGTTTTTATATATATAGGATAAATCCTGAATGTATGTTTTAGGTTCCTTTTGTATTTTTATATATTTGTTTTTACGGCTTGTAGCACTACAACTGAACATTATATCCATCTAATGGTTATCATTAATTAGTAGTTACTATTTGATGATTATTATCCACTGATGGTTATACTGCGAGATGATCTTTATTCAGTGAAATTATACATCAGTTGATAATGATGATCCGCAACAGTTTTAATTATATAATCAGTAACCAGTGGATAATGAAACTCCAATTCACTAATAACTGCAAAATTATCATCCACTACAGTGGTTACTAATGAATTAATATTATCTAATACTGTTTTCTAATGGATTTATTATCATCTACTATTAGTAATTAGTTGATTACTATTTAGTATTTAATAAATATTATGACCATCATCCACTAGTATCTAAGATCAGTTACTGATGGATATTTATGTCCTTTTTAGCTTCCTTAGCGTTAGATGACATTTTGAGTTATATTTAGTCTAGTTATACTGATTAATTGGATGATCATCATCCAATGGTTACTGCAAAATAATCATTACCAAGTAGCAACCGAAGTGCCCTTAACTGCGATGACGAAGATTTGACGATCAAAATCTTCGTCATCAGCAGTTAAGGGGTTAATGATGATCATCCAAAACTAAGCAGCAATTAATAATAATCAGTTTTTTTCTAAATTTTTAGACCTTATATTCTTGAAACTTTTGTACCCCAATCGGATGAACATGTTTCTAATGGATAGTCATCCACCATCTTATATAGCTTTCTATAATTTCCAAAAAAAAGTAAAAGAATTAACTAGTTACGTCTCAATTTATAATTCATGTAATTAAAAATCAGCATATACAATTATAAAACAAATCTATAGGGTATTACTAAATGAGTAATTGATTTCATTAAAGTAAAGGGAATTATGTTCGTTTTAACGTAGGCGTGAATATTCACATTTAACGTGAGCGCTGTGAGTGTGTGTGTGTGTGTGTGTGTGTGTGGATAAAAGTTGGTAAAATCCTCAAGATTCGAACAAGTTTAAACGAGGGAAGGTATATACGCGCGCAGGTAAGCCGTTGTTTGCACGAGAGAAACATTTGCTCTATTGGTTAAGAAGTCTATCACAGTGTGTACATGTACGAGAAAGCTGTTGCACAGGTGCTCTCATGCCACGTGGCTATGTGTACCTTCGATCAACATCACTCGGCACGAGGACCACTCTTTCTCTCAATGTCTAAGCTCATTACACAACTGAAAAGTGAGAAATTAAGAAGTCGTAATTTCCTTTTACTTCAGCTGCGCTCCACACAGCTAATTAATTGTTTTCACAACGCGTAACACATATTCTCTCCAAGTACTTTTTCTGTCTATATATATATATATGTTCGCTCCTATAAAATTAACTATACGAATAATTTGACAAAAATTTAGATTTTTTTTAAACTTATACTTCTGTCATAAATTTCTTTACATTAACTTGACAACGTTATGTAAGGTTAGGTTTCGTTTAGAGAGGTTAAATAAGACAATGGAGTAGTATAAGGAGAGCGAACGACCATGTTAAATCTGCGTTAAAAGTGGAGCAAATTTTGGTAACCGCTTAGTGCACTGGAAAAACTCGTGTCTTCGAAACGTCTTATTTAAAGACATTAAACGTTTTGAAAACGTCTATACTAGAATAAATGTCTAATTTATCTGTCTTCAATATAAAGTGTCTAGAAATTTCAGACACTTTTTGCGTCTAATGAATAAAATCAAGTCACTTTAGTGTTTTATAATCTGAGACATAAAATGTAGACGGTAAAAGTGTTTAAATATAAGTCATTTTAGCTCATTTGAGACATTTTCGCGTTGAGACACTTTGCAAAGAAGACGTTTTGTGGATTCGGGTAACCTCGGGAATATTCGTCTCGTCTCGATATTTGAATCTATGGTGGTCGCTGTCTAACATAACCTAGCTTTTTCACGTGGTTTCATCGTGAGAGTGTCACGAATGTTGTGATCTGTTTGTAAGCGATTGGATAAAACATATATCAAGATGAGTGAAAAAGTTGTATATTGTTGTATAAACGAAAGGTGCAAAAAAATTAAATTTAAAACAAATAAACAAGATTCCGAATTAAACTGTTTACTATGTGAATTAAATAATTAAATAATGTCTGCAATGAAGACACTTCTGGCGTCTTGAAAAAAGTCACTCAAAGCGTCTTTCTAAAAGACATCCCAAAACGTCTTAAAATTGAGGACAAAAGTGTCTCAAATGAAGACACCCGTTTTTGCAGTGTGTCATGAAAATACGTAATGGAACACTAGCGCCACTGATTGTGTTAAACTCAGCTGGACAGTCAGCCATTGTAAAAGTTTTAAAAATAAGTAGCAATGTATTTTTGGGTTATGTTCAACGTACATCTAATTTTTGACCACTGTTTACATACTTCCCTCGAGAGCGCTTGTGTTCCTTTACGTATTTTCATGACACTAAGCGGTTATCAAAATTTGGTCCACTTTCAATGTACGTCGTTCGGTCTCCTTATACTACTCCATGAATTAGACTAAGTTAAGTAAGGTTAGGTTAAGTTATGCTAAGTTAAATTAATTTCTGTTTTTTTTTTTTGGTTATGTTAAGTTAAGTAAAGTTAGGTTACGTTAAGTTAAGTAAAGTTAGGTTAAGTTTGGTTTGATTAACTTAGGTCAAGTTAAGTAAGGTTAGGTTAAGTGAGATTAATTTAAGTAAGTTTAGGTTTGGTTAGAAGTGGTTAAATTAGGTTAATTTATGTTCGGTTAAGTTTGGTTCAGTTAAGTTAGGTCAAGTTAAATAAAGTTCGATTTAAGTAAGGTTGGTTTCGATTAAGTTAGGTCAAATTAATTTTTCTGTACGGTTATGTTTGGTTTAGATCGATAATGTTCTGGTAAGTATGGTTAAGTAAAGTAAGTTTAGGTTGATTATCTTAGGTAAGGTTAGGTTCATTTCTTTACGTTAAGGTTTGGTTAGGTTAATTTAAGAAAAGTTCGATTAAGAAAGGTTAAGTAAGGTTAGGTTTTGTTAGGAGAATTTAAGTTAGGTTTAGTTAAGTATAAGGTTAATTTAACTACTGTACGGTTAAGTTAGATCTACTTGAGTACAGTTGAGTTAAGTAAGGTCAAGTTGATTAAAGTCAGGTTAGGTTAGAGTAGGTTAGATTAGGTTAGGTTAGAGTAGGTTAGATTAGGTTAGGTTAGAGTAGGTTAGGTTAGAGTAGGTTAGAGTAGGTTAGGTTAGAGTAGGTTAGGTTAGAGTAGGTTAGGTTAGAGTAGGTTAGGTTAGAGTAGGTTAGGTTAGAGTAGGTTAGGTTAGAGTAGGTTAGGTTAGAGTAGGTTAGGTTAGAGTAGGTTAGGTTAGAGTAGGTTAGGTTAGAGTAGGTTAGGTTAGAGTAGGTTAGGTTAGAGTAGGTTAGGTTAGAGTAGGTTAGGTTAGAGTATGTTAGGTTAGAGTATGTTAGGTTAGAGTAGGTTAGGTTAGAGTAGGTTAGGTTAGGTTAGGTTAGAGTAGGTTAGGTTAGAGTAGGTTAGGTTAGAGTAGGTTAGGTTAGAGTAGGTTAGGTTAGAGTAGGTTAGGTTAGAGTATGTTAGGTTAGAGTATGTTAGGTTAGAGTAGGTTAGGTTAGAGTAGGTTAGGTTAGGTTAGGTTAGGTTAGAGTAGGTTAGGTTAGAGTAGGTTAGGTTAGAGTAGGTTAGGTTAGAGTAGGTTAGGTTATAGGTTAGGTTATAGGTTAGGTTATAGGTTAGGTTAGGTTAGGTTAGGTTAGGTTAGGTTAGGTTAGGTTAGGTTAGGTTAGGTTAGGTTAGGTTAGGTTAGGTTAGGTTAGGTTAGGTTAGGTTAGGTTGTGTAAAGTTAATTTAGGTAAGTTCAAGCGAAGTTAAGTTGTAGATTGCATTAAAAATTTTTCTGATATTTAATTTTCGACTGATATTGAATTGGTTTTGATTACAAATTGGATGAAAATGCAAATTAGTGAATTAACGTTTGCAAAGAGAAATGATAAATAAAAGCAGGATGTATTAAATGCGATATGCGATAAAAGTACGTGCACAAGGCAATGCCTTGCTATTTATTTCTTATATATATATTGTAACCAAAGATCGTTGAAGGTATCGTTGCGACTCAATTGTGAGGCTTGATAAAATATTGATTGAATTTTTTTTTTTTTTTTTTTTTTTTTGCATAAGAAAAATTTAACGTTTGCAATGAATAAATAAACACACATTTTACTATCCTATATATTCATTTCTCTTGGAAATTTGATGAAAAATTTTGTTAAATGTATATATGTAATATCCTCCTCGTCAGTTTATTTACACAAGACTATTATGAGATTTTATACTTTGTTTTTCTACTTCAAAAAGAGGGATGCCTTAATATAGAAAAAAAAAATATATTTCCTAAACAAAATAATATATTAAAGGAAATTTTATGAGAAAAAAAAAATTTTTGTTTTCTTTGAGAGAACGAGATAAAAAAAATATTTTTTGTTTGAGAGGATTTTTCTTATTTTAATGCAAATTTTTCTCTAGTATTAAAATTAAATTAAAAATTTAGTAGCAATAGTAAATAGTAATATACTTTTGTTCTCAAGTGTTAAAATTGTGGATATTTTTAGAAGAGGGAATTTCCTCTCAAAGGAAGAAAATTTTTTTTATGCATTGTATATTTTTGAAATATATGGTGAAATTCCAAAGACATGTGTGTGTTTGTAAAATCGAGAGGAAGCTGAAACAGGAGCTTTTGCGAGAGCTCGTTAAAATTTTTCACTATCCGAGTCTGAAAGAGTCCAAGAGGCATTTGAAATTAAACAAACGCGCACATCACATGCGGTGAACACATTCTATACAACAACGTTCGGGAATAGCATGTCCGAATATTTACATAGGATGGTCCTGATTTTCACCATTCCATATGTGGTCCAATTTGCCTTCCACTTATTTTATAATTTCCTGTTTTTTTTTCTCTTTTTTAAATCTGTTCATTCTAAACGACTTTCTAATTGCAAAAAGAATTGATTTTCATATTGCTTATAAAAATAAAAATTCAAAATAAAAAAAGAAATCTTTAATTTATCTTTCATTAACAGATTAAAAATATTCTTTTGATATTTTTAATTTATTAAATTAAATATTACTTCCAACTGAAAGAAAAGTATAATATATAAAAAGGGAGAAGAAGCCCTCCATTTATATTTTACATAAACGAAATTTTGATATAGAAATTTGTTTTTTGACATATTAATTAGTATTTCTTTGGAATATTTAATGAAAAATGAAAAGTATATATATATATACACGTTGAGAATATTTGCATTTTCAAGTTATACAGTAGTGACAGTCCGTTGCAGTCAGACTGTCTGAATAAGCGCGCACGCATGACATATAACACAACAGTTGTGACTAATTTACATATATGAGCAAGATAATTATTATCTTTCGATTTAAAGGTATATACAGTCAATTTAAAATTTATTGTTTCATGTTTTCAAGCCTCATTACCCATATACTCGACGGGAGGGGAAAAAACTTTTTATCTAAATACTCTTAATACGATAATTTAAACAATAGAGATAATATATATAAAACATATTATCGTAATATTGAATCTGCAATTATGTACAAATTAATTTTAAATAATACATCCTAATTTAATTTTTTTTTTATATAAAAAATTTCACAAAGTATTTAAACATCATTAACAAAAGATAATTTTTTCTTTTTTATCCTGACAAAAATATTTAATTTTGTGACAGATTTAATGATAAAAAATTATTTTTTTTTTAGTTTGATGTGTTGAAGAGATTCTTTCATATGGAAATGAAAATTTAACACTTGTCAAGCGTGTGACATGCGGAGGTTGTCAAGGACCATTAGCAATATATTTTTGCAGACAATTATATTCTGAGCAAGCAGACAAAAACAAAGTTCACTATATATATAAAAGCGCATATCTCTTAGAAACATCGCTTAATTGTCTCCATTAAGACGATTAGATTGTTAGTGGGACGAATATGTCTACAGCGAACCACCTGTAAACGACCGAGAGTAACAACAACATTAAATAAACCAAAGACATATATATGTATATGTATACCTCTAAGACAAAATGATTATTATCATTTACTATGGAAATTTAATATCCATTCTGTTTTTTTTATATACTTGACACTTGAACTGAAAGACAATGTTGTAATAGGGCAATGACATCTGTGGAATGTGGAAATGTAACCTTACGTTATCTGAATCCAACCTAACCTAAGCTAACCTAATCTAACCTAACCTAACCTAATCTAACCTAACCTAACCTAACAACACCTAACTTAACAACCTAACCTAACCTTACCTAAATTATCCTAAAGTAACTTATCTAATTTAACTGAACTTAATGTAACTAAATTTAACCTAGCCAACCCTAACTTAATATAATTTAACTAAACATAACCTTAGCTATACTTTATCCTAAAGTAACTTAACCTAATTTAAATTAACCTTATTTAAACTAGTCTAACCCAATTCATCCGAACCTTATTTAACCATAACCTAATATTACTAAACATAACCTAACTTATATAACCCTACCTAGAATTAACCTAACCTTACCTAAAGTATCGTAACGAAACTTAATTGTAATGTAACTAAACCTAACTTAACTAAATTTAAGCAAACCTAACCTAAACTACACTGAAAGACTTTTCATTTCAAAAATTAATATATTTTGTTTTAAAATTTGGAAAACTCTGTTTTTGTACTATATTTAGTCGTATACGAACGTACTAGTTTTAGCCAAAAAATATCAAAAATTAATATGGTCCATACTAATTTTCAGTAATATTTGGTTAGAAACTAGTACATTCATATACGACTAAAATAGTACAAAAACAGTTTTTCTCAATTTAAACCGAACCGAACCTAACCTAACCTAACCTAACCTAACATAACCTAACCTTAATTATTTTAACGTAACTTAACCTAATTTAACTGATCCAAACTTAACTAAATTTATAACATAACCTCTAATTTAGCTGAAAATTTTTAAACCCTAACCTAATTCAACCCTAGACTAATTTAATTTTCCTCTCAATATAAAATTTCGTTTCTTTTTGGATATGTGAATTATTTTTCTTTACAATACATTGAACCCTATATTGTTTTCAGTCTCGATTGACAATTTGCGTATGTATTTGTATGACTATAAAAATGCAAGTGAAGACTCAAGTTATCGCGATGTGTCGTATCGTGAGCCAAGTATTGAGTGTCTTTCGCGCATATATATATATATATATACGTTATGTACCGCGTGAGCAACAGAACGTTATGAATGTGCGGAATTTATCAATGGACAACGCACCAATGATAAATTGTGCGAGTGGATGGTATCGCTCTCTTATGCAGTGTATATATATATATATATGTACATGCATTTCTATGCGCCTGAGAAAAGGCATATATAAGCCCCAACGTGCAAAGAAAGAGAAAGGGGTTGGTGCGGCAATACAAGAATGGATTGATCCAAGGAGATATCAAATCTTCTCTCGCTTATCAACATTAGTCATTTCTCAAAGATTTAATATCTTGCAGAGAAAATAGAGATGCAGGTGCATCGGCGAAGAGAGATTTATATGTCCTTTTCTTTCACACTATTATATATATATACATATATATATATATAGAGAGAGAGGTATCTACCGTCAACTGGGGTTATTATGGTACAAAAATTGTCATTTTTTTTTTGTTCAAACTTTTTCATAGTTTTTTTTTTTTTTTAGAAAAAATTTGGACTTACTGAAATTAGTTTTAAACTGGGAACAACCTGTGAAGAAATTTTGCCAGGGCACAAATCGGGCCCGGATCAAGCTGCCCTATTAGGAAATGAAACGCCGCGCCTGATGTGGTCCTGATAAGGAACTTCAGAATTTTCTGGTCGCAACTTATTTAAAATGGTTAAAAATTTAAATTTGTTTTGAACACGTTCAAACTTGTTTTTTTATTGAATATTGATTGTAACTAGTTTTAGACGGTTTGAATGTGATTTAAACATTATTTCATGTATTTTTAACTTTTTTGCAAGTAATTTCGATTATTTGACCAAAATTAACTATTCGCTTTGAACGTGTTAAAACTAGTTATGAACTAGTTGAAATTTGTTTTAAACTTACTAGTTTACTTTTCAATTGGTTGTAACTAGTTTTAAACAGTTGGAACAGGAATTGAACTTGTTTCAAAACTAAATTTGAATATGTTTCAATATGTTTGTTTCTGGTTATAAAGTCATTAAAAGTAGTTTTGTACTTTGTGAAACTTGTTTTGAACTTATTAGATCTATATCGAAACTGATGGTAACTAGTTTTAAACTATTTGAATAGTATTCAATCTTGTTACAAACAGGTTAAACGTGTTTCAAATGATCTCAAACTTGTTCCAACTAGTTTCAATGTGTTTCTAGTGATCTCAAATTTGTAAGAACGAGTTTAAAGGTGTTTCAAATAATTTCCAACTTGTTCCCAACAGGTTTAAAGGTATTTCAAATAATTTCCAACTTGTTCCAAACAGGTTTAACGTGTTTCAAATGATCTCAAACTTGTTCCAACTAGTTTCAACCTGTTTCAAGTAATCTCAAACTTGCAGGAACTAGTTTTGAATTAGTTGAAATTATTTTGTAACCATTGGAAATGGTTGCAACTACTTTTGAACCATTTAGTTTTGAATTTATTGAAACTAATTTGTCAATTTTTGCTTTTGAACTTCTTAAAACTAGTTTTGAACTATAGTTGAAACTAGTTTTGAACTTAATGAAATTGTTCGAAACTACTTTCAAAATGTGTTTCAAGTTTGAAAAACCTATAAAAGCAGGACGAAGATCATGTTTAATAGAACATTTTACCCTAAAAAAAAATTGATATCAAGTATTTATATCGATGAAGATTACTGTAATATTTATAGAGAGCCATTGAAAAATGGAACAAAGCTTACTGTTTTATAACTCGCATTTATGCGTTACATAAAGAATGAAATAAATAAATATAATTTTAGAATACAATTCGCGATATAAATAATTCAATATTATTTTTTTAACTTATTAAAATTCATATATATAGTTAGTTTAACTATATATATATGTGTACGTGCATGACTATTATTAAATATATTTTGGTGCGTGTGTCACAAGAACCATTCGCTTTTTCATTATAAATGTATATCCTTTTGACTAACAATTAGATCAACACTTGTAGATTACACACTTGCACACATTTGCCTCTCTTTTGTCGGGACTCAAAACATGAGTATATATAATTAAAAATAACTTACCGGAACAAATTCAGTTGCTTTTAAGTTAAAACCCCCTTTTTTCCTTGTCGTAAAATAATTTGCAACTTGCGGGACATTTAAAATATGCTAATCAACTCATTCTATTATAATCAACATAATTTTTAAAAAATTGTTAAAAACACAATTTTCTCTTTTCTTTTCTTTCTTTCTTTCTTCGAATTTTGAACAAATAGTGTTGAATTTAAAAATATTTTCATTTTTTCTTTATGTTCTCTATTCTGAAATTTTTCAGTCTTCACTACTGGCTCAGCATTGGTACCAATACCGCGCCAGTGGTGAACACCGACTTTTCTTTCTCTTTAAATTTAAATTAGTGAAAAGTGAACTAATACTAATTCACATTAGTAAGAATTTTTTTTATTAATTTTTAGTAAAATATTACTATTTGATTTAGTAATTTTAAATTTTTTAACTAAAGTTTTAGTAAAAAGTAACTAAAAATTAGTGAAAATTCTTACTAATTTAAAAATTATAGTATAGCTTATACTTTTCACTAATTTAGATTTAGAGAGTTTGGTAAAGAGTAGTTTTCTACTACATCGAAAAAAAAATATTCTTGTAAATAGAAGAAAATTTCTCTTCCAAAAATCATCTTAAATCAAAAATATATTACTCTTAATCGGAGAGTATTTTCCTCTTATTTGAAGAGGTATATTCTTAATCAGAGAGTATTTTTCTCTTATTTAAAGAATAATATTCTTAAATGCATTAAAATAAGAAGAATCCTCTTAAATCAAGAATAAATTAAAACTGTTACTAATAATTCATTTAATAAACCGAATCTTTTAGTAAAATTAAAAAATAAGTTTGAATTAGTCAAAAAGTGCGACTATTTCCAAAATTTAGAGAGTAGAAAAAAAAATTGCTGTACTGTGTGACAGAAATTTAAACAATATGGTGAATATAAATAATAGAATTTTCTCCTTTTCTATATATATATATTAAACATTTCGAGAGCATCACGTTGTCAGATATAAATTGAAGAGTGCTACTGATGTGTCAGGAAGGAAATTATCGTCTTCCTTAATTAAGAAGTAGGTTCTAAATCCATATGGTAGACACTCATGGGACCTATTTTTCATGAACGTCTGAAGTTTTTGTTTCTTTCTCTCAAATTTTTTTTGTTTTTTTTTTTTTTGATCCTTTTTTTTTTCTTCACCGTCGCGTGGAATTTGTATGCGAAAAAAAATTAGAAGCTTTTGGTAACGAGACTACGATCCACGGACAGAGAAACTGCCGATGTAAAAATACTTTGACTGTGTATCGCGTGTATTCTCGTATATATATAGTTTATATGTATATACTATATAGTGACGGAAATAGCGAGTCTCGTATAGGTATAGTCGAAGAAGAGAAAAGGAAACAAAAAAAATAAAAAAAATATGGTAAAGGAAGAGGGGTTAAGGAGGGGGGGGGGGGGGAAGGGAGCAAAAAAAAAAAAAAAAAAAGAACAGAAGCAACTACTCGCTGACACAGAGAGACGCGAATTTTGTGTCTGGCCGTCGCATCGCAATTGGTCGCTCGCGCGTTCACCACGCACCAGATGCTTCTCAACTCTTTTCACATCGTTGAATATTAGAGGCGTTAAAAGTTAAAATTGTCTCACGTTCATACCATTAAAAATGAGATATTCGATAAATTTTATTATCGCGCTCGTACACGCGCATCTTTAAAATACAAATAACTTCTAGGAAAAAAATATATAATTTATTTATGAATATATAATTGTATTTTTAGATGTTAAATACAAAGAAAAAAAATAATTTATACTTTAAAAACGATATTCTTATTCGAGAGTAAAATTCTTTTTTTCAATTTTTGTTGTAATTTTGTAATTTAAAAAAAAAAAAAATTATAAATATAAAATTGCCCTACCAGGGCTCTAGTAGGGAATGATACGCTATGCCTAATCAGGCCCAGATCGGGGCCGCCTTATTAGGGAGTAAAACGCCGCGCCTGATACGCACCCCTTATTAGAAAATCCAAATTTTTTACTCGCCCTCATCTGACCCTGATCAGGTGTGGCGTTTCATTCCCTACTAGGGCCCTGGTAGGGCAATTTTGTATTGTTAATTTTTTTTTGTAATTTTTCTAAATTATTTTAATAACAAAAATATTGGAGATAAAAAAATTGATTTTCGTGTAAAGTAAAAATGGAATGAAAGCAAATTTAAAAATTTAAAGAGAAAATTTTTTGATAAACGATCATATATATGTGGCACGTGGGGGCGGTTTTAGATAACGACCTTAATAAAAAATTGGCACGCCTTTTTTTCAAAGGTTTGCCATCAAAGGCTCGTTACCCTAATCTTCGAATGTAACATAGACAGAGAGAGAGAGAGAAAGAGAGTGAGAGAGACTTAATTAACTTAGATTGAGACATCGTTTCAATCGTCGACTTGCTAACGGCTGAATCTTTCACCTATGACGCTTACTAGTCGGCTTGCCCATTCTCATTTCCTTTCCCCTCAAAGATATTACCATTTCACACTTAATTTACCGTAAAGCGTGGCAAAGACACTTCTATATATATATATATATATATATATATATATATATATTTCGGATCCTCTTGATTTTACAGCACGACTATCTTATACTATTTTATCCTACAATTTTCCTAAATAATAATTATATAATATCGATTTTGAAAAGAAATTTCAAAATTTGGATATTTTGAAAAAAATGTTGAAAATTGAAAAAAAATTAATAGATACAATTTTATGTGTCAAATGAAATTTTTAATCAGTTGTGAATCCGATTGAAAACAAGTAAGAAACGAGTTTGAACTAGTTTTAAACTATTTTTAAACTAGTTTCAACTAGTTTCAAACTAGTTCAAACTCGTTTAAACTCAATTTAAGCTATTCAATTGTTTAGATTCTGTTAAAACATATTTCTAACAAGTTTAAAATCAATTTTTATAAGTTCAGAACTAGTTTCAACAAATTCAAAGCTTTTGGATTCTAATACAAAACCTAAAACAACAGTGAAAATAATTTTGATAAAAATTTAAAATATGTTCAAACTAGTATAAAACCAATTTTTATAAGTTCAGAACTAGTTTCAACAAATTCAAAGTTTTTTGATTCTAATTCACAACCTAAAACAACAGTTAAAATAATTTTGATAAAAGTTTAAAATATGTTCAAACAAGTATTAAACCAATTTTTATAAGTTCAGAACCAGTTTAAACAAGTTCGAAACTATTTTAATCTAATTAGAAACCTGAAAAATCAGTTAAAATAAGTCTAATATGTTCTAACTAGTTTAAAACCAATTTTTATGAGTACATGACCAGTTCAAACAAGCTTATAACTATTTTAAACTGATTCAAAACTTGTAACAGCAGTTAAAATAAGTTTGAAACTAGTTTAAAAAATATTTTAATAAGTCTGAAACTAGTTTTAAAATATGTTTAGTTTAAAATATGTTCTAACATGTTTGAAACTAATTTTAAAATGTGTTTAGTTTTAAAATATGTTTTAACAGGTTTAAAACTAGTTTCAAAATATGTTCTAACAGGTTTGAAACTAGTTTCATAATATGTTTAGTTTAAAATATGTTTCAATAAGTTTGAAAGTAGTTTAAAAAAGGATTTAATTAATCTGAAATTGGTTTAAAATATGTTCTAACAGGTTTGAAACTAGTTTCAAAATATGTTTCAATAAGTTTGAAAGTAGTTTAAAATAGGATTTAATTAATCTCAAATTGGTTTAAAATATGTTCTAACAGGTTTGAAACTAGTTTCAAAATATGTTTCAATAAGTATGAAAGTAGTTTAAAGAAGGATTTAATTAATCTGAAATTGGTTTAAAATATGTTCTAACAGGTTTGAAACTAGTTTCAAAATATGTTTAGTTTAAAATATGTTTCAATAAGTTTCAAAGTAGTTTAAAAAAGGATTTAATTAATCTGAAATTGGTTTAAAATATGTTCTAACAGGTTTGAAACTAGTTTCAAAAAATGTAATTCTAATTACAATAGTTTAAAAATAGTTTCAACTTTGAAAACCTTTCAATTTTAAAACCACTTGTAACAGTTTTAAAAGACCCACTTTTTCCACTTTAAAACTATTTAGAATGAATTCAAATCTAATTCAAACATGATCTATCCAATTGACACGTAAAAAATTACTTTGGTCCTTTATTTGATTTTGCTAATTTAAAACTAATCTCAGAAACTTTAGAAATATTAAAAAAAAAAAACTTTTTACCACAATAAATATATTAAAACTAGTTTTGTCAGTGAATGCTTCATAGTAAATGCAAAAAAAAAAAATAGTGTGCGAAAGCTTGAACAATAGGAAAACTTTCCCTGACCCGAGATGTGAGGTTAATTTGTGCGGATCTTGAACTGAATGATTTTGCTCTCATTTTCCTCGCTTATGAATAAATAATATTTTTAAGGTCCATGTCTCTTCTGTTCCTTTTTTTTTTGTCTAGGGTAGTTAATCCTTTTTTTTAAATTCTCTCCTTTTTTATAGATATTTTTTTTTTTTTTGCTTTTCGTCGTAATTCGATTTCTTATATACTACATCGTCGCGGCAACCTAGTAATTTGCTGTACACGTTATATACTTTTTTAAAAAAAATTTTTTCGGAAAAATAAGTTATAGAGCTCATAAAATGCCTTTTATATATATATATTTTTTATTTTTGAAGAATGCGGTCAAATTTAGCCTCTAATAGTGTGCACGGAAGTTTTATATATTTACAAGTACAATATAAATTCTTAAGCTTCTAAACTTCTAAGGATTTTTTTTTTTATCAATTTTTTTCCTTTCTAAAAGAAGAAGAGGAAGTAAAAATTTGTACATTTAATTTACCAATTAAATTTTATCATCACACAAAAAAAATTCATTTGATTCAAATAATTGGTTATATACTTGACTATGGAAAAAAAAATTTTTTATCTAGAATAGCTATATATGTTTCTCTAGAATAGCGAAAACTTTCTTTGTTTTAGTGAAACATATCGCTGTTCTAGTGAAACTTATCGCAATTCAAGGTAAAGATTTTGTAGCAAATAATTATTATTTGAGTCAAATAAATTTTTTTTTTTTTGTACAGTTTTAACTTCTTTTTTTTAGTAATTTTTCAAATGAATCTTTTTGAAGATTTTTCTCTACGAAAAAAAAAATTATTCTTTCCGTGTGATGTTATACTTAATAGCTGATCTTGTAATATATGGGTCGTAAATTTCACTTAAGTATAAATAATACACTCTTCATTGCATGAAACGCATTCTAAACTCCGTCACATAAAATGCAATTTCTTGTCCTGATGGCATTAACTGACTGATGTTATCCATTTGTACAGCAGTAAAGTTCATAATGCAAATTTTGAAGCAAAATTAATAGACATTATACTATAACAATTGTTTATATCTCTTAGGGTCACGTGAACAAAGAGTACAGTGATATCTAGAATTAATTTATAACAAGTGAATCTAATTCTTTCTAATTTAATTTGTCAATTAGTCAATTATACTTGTTAAATCCAAATTTAGGGAAATAAATTTTTTAAAAAAAATGAATTATTTTATTTTAAATGAAAAGTGAGTAATAAAAAATTATTCTAACAAATTTAAAGAAAGATTTATGAATTATTTAACCTAAATTTTAGCTAAGTTTTAAAATATTCAGTTCGATTTTAAAGTAGTTGATTTTAAAGCAGAAACATCCAATTTTAGTACAAAAAATTATAACTATAGTTATAAGATAGTTCCGCACAAGTTTAAAACAAGTTTCAATATTTTAATAAACTAATACTAACAAGTTTAAAACTAGTTTCAAGAATTTAAAAACCAGACTAAAAAGTTTAAATTTATTTTCTAATCGGTTTAAAATTTGTTTTAACCATTTTTAAGGGTTAAGAAGTAGTTACAACCAAATTGCATGTTTAAAACTAATTTTAACAAGTTTAAAATAAGTTCTTGCATGTTTAAAGTCGGTATTTTTGCGTTTAAAATTACTTGCAATTAATACAAATACAGTACTAACAGTTTCAACTTAAAAACATATTAGATATCAAAAAAAGCTTAAAACCATTTTCAACAAGATTCTAAACTATTTAAAACAAGCTTAAAAACTAGTTTAAAAACAATTGTAAAATTTACATAAAGTATTTAAATTTAGTTACAACTACTGCAAAATGTGTTTAAACTAGTTTTAAAATAGTTTTCACTAGTTTGATATAAAAATTTTAACTACTTCAAAAATAGTTTTAACAAATTCTAAAATAGTTCCCACCAGTTTCAAAATAGTTTTAAACCAGTTCTAAAATAGTATTTACCAGTTTATAACCATTCTCAATATAAATTTTGAAAAACTAATTCTAACAAGTTAATTCTGTTAATGAATATATATTCCGCAATCATTTTTTAAACCCCCCAATGGAAATATAGAACCGATTTTCGGTCCTAACAGACAGTATTATAAAATTTATTTTGTCACTTTTAATATTTGACAGTAGATTTTGTTTAACGTCTGATAAAATCCTTTTGTTCCCGTTTCAGTAGTTTTAGGTACTCAAAACCTTTTAAAAACATTCCAGCGGAAATGTATCAATTGGAATATTTACGGAATGTTCATCCGTAGAACCTTTTAAAATCATTTTAATGGAATATTTCAATTTTTAATATTTCCGGATGGTTCATATTCGTAGTATCTTCGAAAAAACATTTCCGGTGGCATATTTTAATTGGAAATATATTTACGGAAGGTATACATTATCCTCAGAATCTTCCAAAATTATTCCAGAGGAATATTTAAACTTGAATGTTCCAGGAATGTTTATTCATAGAATTTTCTAAAAATATTCCGCGGTGAAAAGTGTTTCAACCCAGTGGGAAATTGCCAATGGTAACTATTGGTCCAATATTGGGCCACTCTTTTGCCAATAGTAAATTTCCCATTGGGAATTGAAATATTCACGAAATTTTCATTCGTATAGAACACCTACCTAAATCATTTTATTAACCCATTTTAACACAGAAAATTAAAAGGCATTAAAATAAGCTGCAACGCTTATTATTTTAATCCATTTTGGTATTAAAATAAGCAAAATTGGATTAAAATAATAAGCGTTACAGCTTATTTTAATACCTTATAATTTTTTGTGAACGGAATATTTTAATTTGATTATTTCCGGACGTTTTATTTCTATAAAACCTTCCAAAAACATTCCCACAGAAATGTTTCAATTGGAATATTCAGTAAATTTTTATCCGTAGAACCTTCCAAAATCATTTTAAAGGAATATTTTAATTCGGATATTTTCGGATATAGTTTATCCGTACTCTCTAAATTTAAATCAGCGGAATCTCGCTGATTCTCAGCTATAAGTATACCACTGATTCCAATCAGCTAATATGCACTGATGAATTAGTGGAATTTCACTGATTTTTCAGCGTATATCCGCTGATTGGTACCAGTGGTATACTTATCGCTGATTCAAATTTAGAGAGTAGAACCTTCCAAAAGCATTCCAACGGAATATGTATATTTCAACAGGAATGTTTTTACCCATCTTTAAGGATTGAAAACCCAAATAAAATAATCCGTAGAAAGTTTGCAAACAATCCGCAGATTTTCAACCTACTCTTGTTGGAAGAAAATCCAATGGTTTAAAACAAATGTAAAAATCTTTGTATTCTTTGTTGAACCACCAAATTTTCAACCGCTAAAATCGCTATAAAATCCAATTCGCTAAAAAGTCTGCAACTTGCTTTTGATACTTTTATTATCTGCATCTTTTATTTAAAATCTGCTAAAATCTTTTTGCTCTTCTTTTAGTGTACTTTTAGGTATACTCGCACAGAAAGAAAATATTTATTTTGCTTCTAATTAATATTTGCTTTAGAAACTAACAAAGAATATTTTTAAATATGTTCCTACACCCATTTAAACTACTTTAAATTAACAAGTTCTTTATTTCAAAATTTAATGGAACACTCTGTATAGGGACACAGAAAATTAAAAGGCATTAAAATAAGCTGCAATGCTTATTATTTTAATCCAATTTTTCTTATTTTAATACCAAAATGTATTAAAATAAGCAAAATTGGATTAAAATAATAAGCGTTGCAGCTTATTTTAATGCCTTTTAATTTTCTGTGGAAGAGTATTAATTTAATTTTGATATCTAAAATCGGTACTATTTCAGTACTTTCACAGTTTACAGTGAAGAATTTTCATTTTTCGCTAAAATAATAGAAAAAAACAATAAATTGATGACTTACGGATGAGGTGGTGGTGCATGAAATACAGCGGCCGCTGCCGCCGCTGCGGCTGCGTGATGTTCCCATGCTACAGCAGCCGCTGCCGCCGCCGCTGCAGCAGCTGAACCATGTCCATGATGAGGATGAAATGGCGACGGTGCTGGGGGATGTGGATGCGGATGAAATGCCGCATGAAAAGCCGAATGTGGATGATGGGGTGGCGGTGGCAATAGGGAAAATGCCTCCTGATGATAAGCCACTTCCTTTTCAGGCATTTCTCTTTCAACCGTCGCTCACCTTTTTCTTAATCAAATTTTCTTCTTTTTCAAAAATTATACACCTCCAATCAAGATAACACTTTCTTTCCAATCCACTCTCTCATTTCTCCCAACATAGTCCATTCGATTTTAATTAATGTCTTCATTCACCTTATATGTAAAGTTTTCTTTTTAGAAAAAAAACCTACTATTCGCTTACAAAAATAATACTTTTGTCCTCTCAAGTACAAGAAGATGACATTGTCTCATTATTTTCTTTTTTATTCCGTTTATGGTTCGTTTAAAAAAAAATTTTTAAATAAAGGACTTGATTTTTAGGAATTTTATATTTCGAGGGAGTATTTTATGAATGAATAGCATCCAAAAATAGGGGTAAAATTTTCTTGAACTTGGAAATCTGTAAATTTTTGGAATTTAAAAACACTTATTCCAAATAATTTAAAAATTGAAGTAATAATCCAGTGCTTGTTAAAATACACATCACAAAAATACACTCACATATCCGTAAAAATAAAAACGTGTCTTCAGTATTAAACCGAAATCCTTGGTAAAATCCTGGAGCACTGATTTAAAATAAACACTTTGTATTTAAATAAAAAAAAAAATTTTTTTTGCACTATACATATACACCACTATTAGCAATTAATGACTCCGCGGTCACACGTTGACACGAGTTTAGCACTTATTAAAAGCAGCAAACCGGTCATCGGTGCTTATAGTTTGGCGGATATGGCGGTACTGAGTCTGACTGAGTCCTTCTCTGAAAGAGGGGTAAGTCATGCCGAAGCAGTCGTCGTGCATTCTCAGTGGGCGTGCGACGGAGAGATTTCAAGAGAAAACTCAAAATAAGAGCGAGAGAGAGAGAGAGAGAGAGAGAGAAGAAAAAGTGAGTAAAGGACGGTGTACAAGATGAACTCTGGATGGAGTTTTTTAAAGTGAATCAGTGAGAGGAAGAAGGAGAAACCGATTTGATAGAGAAATAAAGAGAGAAAGAGAGAGAGAGAGAGAGAGGGGGGGGCTAAGGAGAAAAAGAGATAAAGAATGGGTCCATTCCGGAAGTGGGAATGAGATGAAAAGATGATGTGGAGGGGTGCTCTCCGTTTATGGAAAGAGAGAGAGAGAGATAACCAACAGTGTGTTAAGGAGCAAGATGGCTCGTACCCATGGAAGAGAGGGAGAGGGAACGCGTGTCAGTTCGACAACTCAACTAGCACCAGCCGTGCCTGACTCCCACTACCACGACACCGAACCTCCTCCTCCTCCTTCTTCTTCTTCTCCTCTCGGATCCCTTCCACAGGATTTGACTCGTGGTGTATGTATCTTTCTTTCCTTTACCACTCGTCGTCCCTTCGAAGGGCCTTATTTCTCTCTCTCAAATGGTGAACACTCTCGTGTGTATTCTCTCAACTTAAATCTGTTTGTTGAAATTATTATCGGATTGTATATATATACATATTTACCATTTGAGAATATAATGATATATTTGAAAAGAAAGTTTTTGGCAAAGAACATATACAAAACTGGTTTACAAAGTTTGAAGGACACTTAAGGTATCACATCGGTAAAACCGTTTTCTATAGATTTTCTTGAAAATTTTACCATATATTCTTATTATCATTCTTGACAAATTTGCAAAATATGAAGAATTTTTGCCGTACGAAACCAGAGATATTAGCAATCAAAGTTGCTTATTTTGCATGGGAGACGGGACTAATGTATGGGGGAGAAGTACATTTTCATAAATATCATCAGAAGTTTTCTATAAATTTTTTTCAAAAACTAATGTTGAATTCACGAATAAATTTGGAACTAAAATATACAAAGAAATTTATAATTTACCGTGCCGTTTATTTGTAATTATAAATTAAAAATTTTATTTCATGACGTCATTTGCAATATATAGCACACCCGCCACTTTGATGTGGCAACATCGCAGGATGGTAACATTAGTTAGAGAGAGACAGTAGTCCACAGCAGTCAAAGCGAGACTTATAGCGACGTTGTCAAACCTCCTACTCCTTCCAATCGCTGCTAGTGTGGGGTATACGTGTACGAGTGTATTTGTAGAAGTAGGTACAGTAAGGGCTGAGAGTATAGGGAGTTGAGGGCGAAAGTATAGTGCGGGAAGTAGTAATGCGAGCTACAAACTTTTGACTCCGATTAGTGCCGATGTGATACCTTAAAGAAAATTGTTTGGTGAAAAAAAAAAAAGTATATCAATATATATGTTTTAGCGAGTATATAAAAAAATACAGTTGATGCGGGTTAATTTTTTTTAAAATAGTACAAATAAGTTTAAAACTTATTTTAACCCCTTCGCAGTCTGGTAGAAAAACCGTTTGTGGCCCAAAAACGATCCAAAAAAAAAGTTTCCAAAAAAATAACATATCATCGTATTGAAAGTTTTTGGGATCGTTGAATACAAATTTAAGATCAGATTTAAAAAATTCATAATGGCGGAAAAAATTTTAAATTAATTCTATTCGTTCAAAATTCAGTACTTGGTGGTTTTTGGAGTCGTTGAATTAAAATGAATTTTAAAATTTGGATTCATAGACTCCAAAAACCCCCAATTACCGAATTTTGAACAAATCGAATAAATTTTTTAATTTTCCGCCATATTGGTTTGCCATTTTAAATTTTTTAAATTGGGATTCAGCAACCCTCAAAAACTCCCGAGTATACCAAATTTTGAACGAATCGAATCAATTTAAAATTTTTTCTGCCATATTGGATCCGCCATTTTTAATTTTTTAAATCTGACCTCAAATTTGGATTTAGCGACCCCAAAAACATTAAAGAAACCATTTTTATGCAAATCTGGTCAATTAAAAATTTTTTTGGACTTCATTAAGTCCGAAATTCAAAATGGCGGACACAATTTTTGTATCTTATTGTGACATTTAATAAAATTTAGTATATAAGTACTTTTGAGGTCAGGTTAACAATCAATGATTCCAAAATCCCCTGAGTACAAAAATTTAGCCAAATCCGATGAATTTAAAAAAATTATGTTCACCATTTTGGATCCGCCATTTTGAATTTCGGAATACTAATGTCAGACTCGTAATCAGCAACCCCAAAAACCCCCGAGTGACAGATATCAAGCAAATCGAATCAATTTTTTTAAAAAAAGTCAGCCATTTTGGATGCGCCATTTTGAATTTCTGAAAACTAATGACAGATTCGTAATCAGCGACCCCAAAAAATCCCGAATGACAGATTTCAAGTAAATCAGAATTAAGTTATTAAAAAATTTGATCCAATTTTAAATAATTTTTTTTATTTTCACGTATAAAAAAAATTTTTTAATAAATTAATTTAAATAAATATAAAATGAAAATTTTTGTTTTAATACAGTAATTTAAAAAATTTTATTTAAATCAAAAAAAAAAAATAAAAATAAAACATTGTCATATTGATACCTATATCAATTTTTGTCAGTAATTAAAAAATAATTTTAAAAAAACATGAATATTTTAGAAAAGAAAAGAAAACAATTATGGTGAACAAAATGTTTATAGAAAAGGAGAATTTAAGGAGACAGAAAGTTTAAAAATAATTGTCAAAAAAATTTACAAATTCTAAAAAAAATTTTTAATGAATTAATTAATTCTTTTTATGAATGAAAAATAATTTACCGAATTTGACATACAATAAAAAATTGTAATGCTAATGGAGCAAAATGGCGGACATATTTTTCGCTGATTACGAAATTGATATTAGTTTTTCAAAATTCAAAAAAATAATTATGTCCTCTTCCGCATCAACCAAGAGGTAGAACATTAGACGCGCTCATTAACGTGCTTCCCCATTGCACGCAGTTTGTTCAATTACAAATTAAAATTATTTTTATTCAATTTGTAATTAAGGTCAAAATGTGCATTAGGCCTAACCACGCCTCAGAACAAAATATATTACTGCAATAGTTGAAATAATATTAATATTGCCAAAATTTTATTTGGACTGTGGGAGACCTTAAAGAAAAACATTCCTTAATATAAAACATATAAAAAAACATTAATTATTAAAACAAGTAAAGAAAAAAACCATTATTAGTAAAACATAAAATAGAAAAAACATTCATTAGTAAAACCTGTAAAGAAAAAATTCATAATTAGTAACCAGAAATAGAAAAAAACATTCATTAGTAGAACCTGAAAAGAAAAAATTCATAATTAGTAACCTGAAACAGAAAAAAACATTTATTAGTAAAACCTGAAAAGAAAAAATTTATTATTAGTAACCTGAAACAGAAAAAAACATTCATTAGTAAAACCATGGTAGAATAAAATCATAGCGCTAGCTAGAACTGATAGACACAGTTAGGTAGCACAATGAATTTTCTCTACCAAACAACCTGAAAAGAAAAAAATTCATTAGTAAAACCAAAAAAGGAAAAACATTCATTAGTAAAACCTGAAAATAAAAAAATTTATTATTAGTAACCTGAAACAGAAAAAAACATTCATTAGTAAAACCATGGTAGAATAAAATCATAGCGCTAGCTAGAACTGATAGACACAGTTAGGTAGCACAATGAATTTTCTCTACCAAACAACCTGAAAAGAAAAAAATTCATTAGTAAAACCAAAAAAGGAAAAACATTCATTAGTAAAACCTGAAAATAAAAAAATTTATTATTAGTAACCTGAAACAGAAAAAAACATTCATTAGTAAAACCATGGTAGAATAAAATCATAGCGCTAGCTAGAACTGATAGACACAGTTAGGTAGCGCAATGAATTTTCTCTACCAAACAACCTGAAAAGAAAAAAAATTCATTAGTAAAACCAGTATAGAAAAAAACATTCATTAGTAAAACCTGAAAATAAAAAAATTTATTATTAGTAACCTGAAACAGAAAAAAACATTCATTAGTAAAACCATGGTAGAATAAAATCATATCGCTAGCTAGAACTGATAGACACAGTTAGGTAGCGCAATAAATTTTCTCTACCAAAAACCTGAAAAGAAAAAAATTCATTAGTAAAACCAATAAAGGAAAAAAATTCATTAGTAAAACCTGTAAAGAAAAAAACATTCATTAGTAAAACCTGAAAATAAAAAAATTTATTATTAGTAACATGAAACAGAAAAAAGATTCATTAGTAAAACCTGAAAAGAAAAAATTCATAATTAGTAACCTGAAATAGAAAAAAACATTCATTAGTTAAACCATGGTAGATTAAAATCATAGAGCTAGCTAGCAGTGCTAGACATAGTTAGGTAGCGCATTGAATTTTCTCTACCAAAAAACCTGAAAAGAAAAAACATTCATTAGTAAAACCTGAAAAAAAAATTTATTATTAGTAACATGAAACAGAAAAAAACATTCATTAGTAAAACCATGGTAGAATAAAATCATAGCGCTAGCTAGAACTGCTAGACACAGTTAGGTAGCGCAATGAATTTTGTCTACCAAAAAACCTGAAAAGAAAAAAATTCATTAGTAAAACCAAAAAAGGAAAAACATTCATTAGTAAAACCTGAAAATAAAAAAATTTATTATTAGTAACCTGAAACAGAAAAAAACATTCATTAGTAAAACCATGGTAGAATAAAATCATAGCGCTAGCTAGAACTGATAGACACAGTTAGGTAGCACAATGAATTTTCTCTACCAAACAACCTGAAAAGAAAAAAATTCATTAGTAAAACCTGTATAGAAAAAAACATTCATTAGTAAAACCTGAAAAGAAAAAAATTTATTATCAGTAACCTGAAACAGAAAAAAACATTCATTATTTAAACCATGGTAGAGTAAAATCATAGCGCTAGCTAGAACTGCTAGACACAGTTAGGTAGCGCAATAAATTTTCTCTACCAAAAAACCTGAAAAGAATAAAATTCATTAGTAAAACCAATAAAGGAAAAAAATCCATTAGTAAAACCTGTAAAGAAAAAAACATTCATTAGTAAAACCTGAAAATAAAAAAATTTATTATTAGTAACATGAAACAGAAAAAAGATTCATTAGTAAAACCATGGTAGAATAAAATCATAGCGCTAGCTAGAACTGCTAGGCATAGTTAGGTAGCGCATTGAATTTTCTTTACCAAAAAACCTGAAAAGAAAAAACATTTATTAGTAAAACCTGAAAAGAAAAAAATTCATAATTAGTAACCTAAAACAGAAAAAAACATTAATTAGTAAAACCTGTAAAGAAAAAAAAATTAATTAGTAAAACCTGAAAAGAAAAAAATTTATTATCAGTAACCTGAAACAGAAAAAAACATTCATTATTAAAACCATGGTAGAATAAAATCATAGCGCTAGCTAGAACTGCTAGACACAGTTAGGTAGCGCAATGTATTTTCTCTACCAAAAAACCTGAAAAGAAAAAAATTCATTAGTAAAACCAATAAAGGAAAAAAATTCATTAGTAAAACCTGTAAAGAAAAAAACATTCATTAGTAAAACCTGAAAATAAAAATATTTATTATTAGTAACATGAAACAGAAAAAAACATTCATTAGTAAAACCTGAAAAGAAAAAACATTCATTAGTAAAACCTGAAAAGAACAAATTCATAATTAGTAACCTAAAATAGAAAAAAACATTAATTAGTAAAACCTGTAAAGAAAAAAACATTCATTAGTAAAACCTGAAACAGAAATAAGATTCATTAGTAAAACCTGAAACAGAAAAAAGATTCATTAGTAAAACCTGAAATGAAAAGATTCATAATTAGAAACCTGAAATAGAAAAAAACATTCATTAGTAGAACCTGAAAAGAAAAAATTCATAATTATTAACCTGAAACAGAAAAAACATTCATTAGTAAAACCTGAAAAGAAAAAATTCTTAATTAGTAACCTGAAACAGAAAAAAACATTCATTAGTAAAACCTGAAAGGAAAAAAATTTATTATTAGTAACCTGAAACAGAAAAACACATTCATTATTAAAACCATGGTAGAATAAAATCATAGTGCTAGCTAGCACTGCTAGACACAGTTAGGTAGCGCAATGAATTTTTTCTACCAGAAAACCTGAAAAGAAAAAAATAAATTCATTAGTAAAACCTAAAAAGGGAAAACATTCATTAGTAGAACCTGAAACAGAAAAAACATTCATTAGTAAAACCTGAAAAGAAAAAAATCATAGCGCTAGCTAGCATTATTAGACTTCATAGTGGCGCTTAGGTAATCTAACAGTGTTAGATAGCACAATGAATTTTTTTATACTAGAAAACCTGAAAAGAATAAATTCATTATTAGTAAAACTTGAAACAAAAAAACATTGATTAGTAAAACATGAAAAGAAAAAAAAATATTTTAAATGAGCACAATTTACACAAAAAATATTACAAAATTTTAGAATATTAGTAAATATTTTTCTTACCACGATGATTTTGCTGAAAGAAAAGTTAGTAAACAAGTACAAAAAATTTCTATAGTTTATTTACACTTTTATTTGTAAAAAATTAAGTTAATTTTTCCAAATAAATGTAAATGAACTAAGCATGTCTTATAGAATAATTAGAAGATAGCGACACTTTAAAAAAGATATATCATGCGAAATTACTATACAACTACAATCAAACTTACACAAAAAAAAAATTCTCTGCCTATACCTGTATTTAAAAAAATTACTTCACTCATTCAAAACTTATCGGCCTCCCTGGCTATATTTAAAAAACGCGAAAATCCTAAAAATGACGAATATTTTTTTCACATACCGCCCAAAGGGTCGATTACGTAACTTTCCCAAATCCCACATCTCACTTTCCACATTTTACATCCCACATCTCACTTCCTACATTTTACATACCACTTCCCACATCTCACTTCCCACATTTTACATCCCACTTCCCACATCCAATATCTCACTTCCCACATTTTACATCCCACATCTCATTTCCCACATTTTACATCCCACATCTCACTTCCTACATTTTACATCCCACATCTCACTTCCCACATTTTACATCCCACTTCTCACTTCCCACATTTTACATCCCACTTCTCACTTCCCACATTTTACATCCCACTTCCCACTTCCCACATTTTACATACCACTTCCCACATCCAACATCTCACTTCCTACATCTCACTTCCCACATCTCACTTCCCACATTTTACATCCCACATCCCACATTTTACATCTCACTTCTCACTTCCCACATTTTACATCCCATATCCCACATTTTACATCTCACTTCCCACATTTTACATCCCACATCGCACTTCCCACATTTCACATCCCACATCTCACTTCCCATATTTCACATCCCACTTCCCATATCCCACTTGCCATAAATCACATGCCACTTCCTATATTTCACATCCCACTTCTCACATCTCACTACGCATCTTTCACATACCACAAATGTGGGAAGTGAGATGTGGAATGTGAAATATGGGAAGTGGGATGTGGTATGTGAAATATGGGATGTGGTATGTGAAAGATGGGAAGTGGGATGTGGGGTGTGAAATATGGGAAGTGGGATGGGAAGTGGGGTGTGAAATATGGGAAGTGGGATGTGGGAAAGTTACGTAATAGACCTCCAGGTGCAATGGACCTACACTAGGGATTACGTCCCGGAACGTATCCGACACCTGAGCTTAAAATCTCTCTCACTCTCTCTCAAAAACAAATTGTGGGAAGAAATTAATAATTAAACCTTTAAATTAATTTAAATTTTTGATGCAGGAAATTTTTTTTAAAACATAAATTGATTTATATTTAAGTTTTTAATATAAATTTTATTCAATGTTTTTATTTTAATTCTTTAAATTTATTTTGTTTTCTTCAAATGAAATTTTAATTTTATTAATATTAATTTTAAAAAACATTTCAGTTTATTAAGAAATTGTTGACAGAATATTTTTTAATTTTTAAATTCAAAAATGTATTAACAATTTACAAAAAAAGGAGGGGGGGCATTACAAGAAACAATTATCCTGAAATATAAATAACAATTTACAATATTTTAAATGTAGAAATTAAAAATTTAATACATTTAAAATAATGCTTGTCATTTGTGGTAATGAATTTCTAAAATAAAATTTTAGAAATTAAACATTTCAGGGTGTGTCGCTACGTTCAAAATAAAATTCACTTGCCGATCGCGGATTCACCTCGGCGGAGCGATGGCAGCATCGCCTCTTCTGGACCAGTCCCCCAGTGGCCCCTCTTTTATGCGGGGAGACCGGGGAACTATGCAGGGGTCATGCTTTCTCTGCATCCTCCTTCCTGTCCTTCAGCCTGGAAAAAAAGAAACATTTAAGAATTAGAAACAAAAATTAAAAATTACAATTTTTCATACAATCAACCCTAGCAAAAAATTACACGTGTAGATTTGGCCACATGTAATTTCACGTGTAATTCGTACTTTGAATTTAAAAATTATTTTTTTAAAAAATTCCACGTGTAATTCATTCTTTGAAACATTCTTGAAATATCAAGAATTACACGTGTAACAGATATTTTGAAACTTTCTTGAAATTTCAAGAATTGTTACACGTGGAACTACGTACGTATAATCGATACATTGATATTTCTCGAATATTTTATAAACTTTTATAGGTAATTATGTGTAATTTATATTTTGGAATTTTTTTTAAAATTCCAAGAATTGTTACACGTGTAATTAAACGTGTATTTTATACTTTGATATTTCTTGAATATATTATAAACTTTATGTACATGAAGTTACACGTGTAATTCATACCCAGGTGGAAAAGTTACCGGTAGTCATTACCGCTCCCGCTACCGGAATATTCACTACCGATAGTCACGACCGGTAATTTTTCCGGAAATTACAATCAAAATTTATTACCAAATAACAAATTTTGATTGCAACTACCGGTAGTAACGAAAAAATTACCGGTAGTACCGGAAGAATTACCGGTTGTGACTACCGGTAGTCCCAGAAAAATTACCAGTAGTGGCTACCGGTAGTCCCGGAAAAATCACCGATAGTGACTACCGGTAGTAACGAAAAAATTGCCGGTAGTGAACCAGAAAAATTACCGGTTGTAACTACCGGTAGTACCGGAAGAATTATCGGCAGTGACTACCGGTAGTACCGGAAGAATTACCGGTAGTCCCAGAAAAATTACCGATAGTGACTACCGGTAGTACCAGAAAAATTACCTGTAGTAACTAGTGGTATTACAGGGAGAATTACCGGTTGTGACTACCGGTAATCCCGGATAAATTACCGGTAGTGGCTACCGGTAGTCCCGGAAAAATCAGCGGTAGTGACTACCGGTAGTAACGAAAACATTACAGGTAGTGACTACCGCTAGTACCGGAAAAATTACCGGTAGTACCGGAAGTATTACCGGTTGTGACCACCGGTAGTGGCTACCGTTAGTCCCGGAAAAAATACCGGTAGTGGCTACCGGTAGTCTAGGAAAAATTACCGGTAGTGAATATTCCGGTAGCGGGAGCGGTAATGACTACCAGTAGTCACTACCGGGAAGTTTTCCACCTCGGTACTTTAAAACTTTACACGTGTAACAATTCTTCAAATTTCAAAAAAGTTTCAAAGAATGAATTACACGTGTAATTACATGTGTAAAAAGTTTATAATATATTCAACAAAAATCAAAGTATAAAATACACTTTTAATTACACGTGTAACAATTCTTAAAATTTTAAAAAAGTTTCAAAGTATATCTATTACATGTGGAATTTTTTGAAAAATAACTTTCAAATTAAATGTACGAATTACACGTGTAATTACATGTGGCTAAATCTACACGTGTAATTTTTTTGATAGGGATGTTTTTTTCAATTATTATAATTATAAAATAAAAAAATCTTACCGTGGACACCCTTCGCCCATGCCCGATCTCCATCCCAGAGCGGCACTCGAACGGTGGTTTCCAAATTGGCAAAAAAAAATCACTCACAAGCGGTTTTAAGAATTTCGTACCCTCCCGGCGAACCACGTGTTAACTTAAAAAAAAATTTCATTTAATACGATCGCGGTTTTAAATATTACGAACACTCCCGAAATGAAAAAAATTATTTTTTTTTAAACAAAAGTTGAAGAAAATTACTTCCTAAATAACTCGATCGCGGGTTTAAAGAAATTGCAAACACTCCCGGTAGCTTACACTGACTCGAAAGAATTAAAATTTTTAATATCAGCTTCATAGTGATTCTTTCAAACTAAATAGCCCTCGGAGATCCCTACTTTCAAAGTTAAATTTCCATTTAGAAAATGTGAAAAATAACTGTAAAAATAGACCGAGTTCTAATAAGTTTAAAGACTTTTGTGTACTACAAAAAATACGATACCCTTTTTTACTTTCGCCCTTATTTTTGAAGTATGTAACAACCATGAGCCATCGAGGAGTAACACGTTCTCACGTGAAAAAATTCAACCCCTAAATATTACTCGATCGCGCGTTTAAAAAAAAATACGAAATACTCCCGAAAGGGAAAACACTGATTTTATAAAGAATTAAAAATGTTAATTTAATTTTCACGAACACGTGGTCGAAACGCCCGATGATATCTTGCGATTTTGAACCAATGTCAATGACCGACGCTAGAGAAATGATCCCCCACGCCATGAAATTGATGAAGCACAAAAGTAAATTTGAAACCACGTGGTCATACCTAAAGACGCGCGAGAATAATTTTAATTTTTGCACCAATCACGTTTAAGGCAATGAGGGGGATGTGAAAATGCGAGACTGAGAGGGCAGAAACGCGTCTATTGTTTTCTCTCTCACTCTTATTTATATCTAATATGTAATTTTTGATTAAATATCGTAATATTTAGTATTAAATATAAAAAATTATGCGGAACAAAAAAGAAATTTATTTTTTTAATTATAATGTATATAAACATAATATTACAATATAAGAATCAAAAATATATATTTTAGAAATATATTTATCCCCGCTCCATTTCCAATTCAATAAGAGTGACAAACATAGAAGAGCTATATAGTGGGTTGTTTACGGTTAACCATGGAATGTCATATATTCATAACAATAAAAAATAAACATAAAGTAAATAAAATTTTATATTTTAATGAAATTTTTATAAAAACATTTCATTAAATTAGGAAATAATTTTATTCAAAATTTTTAATATGTTACGAGACTGATGAGAGGGGATAGAAACACGTCACTTGTTTTCTCTCTCAATCTTTTTTATCTAATACGTAATTGTAGATTAAATATTTTATAATATTTAGCATTAAATATACAAATTATGCAACAAAAAAATAATTATTTTTTTTAATTAGAATGTATGTAAATAAACATAATGTTACAATATAATAATCGAAAAAAAAAATTATCCCCAACATTTCAAATTCAATAAGAGTGACAAAGATAGAAGAGACGCTTGCCTGATTTTCGCGCTACCACGCGACAAAATTGGCGCAATTTTTCATTTCAATTAACTTTAAATGTGACGCATTAAAAATTTTTTCTTTTACTATAATAAAAATTAATTTAATGCAATAAAAATACTGGAAATAAAATTTTATAGTTTTTATAAAATTTATTTGAATTAATTTTTTTTCAAATTTTTTTTATAATTATCCGAGATTGAGAGTTTTAAGCGAATTTAAAAATAGGTCACTTTTCAGAAAATATACATTGGATTTGGGTTTTCGAAATTTTAAATTTTGACCTTAAATTCGGATTCAGAGTTCAAAATACCTTAAATATCGTTAATGTGCATTTTAACACAAAATAAATGAAATTTTCTATTTAAATTGTAAAATAAATTCTTTTATATCATTATTCGCACACTATACAGGTATCAATTATATTTGTTTAAGTAATAATTAAATAATTATTTTTAACTAATAAACAATTTAAAAATAATAAAAATTACAAAATTTTTTTTTTCAATTTAGAGAACCCAAAAACTTTTATATACTATATAAGTTTTATAAAAATTTATCGAATAATAAAAAAAATACATGAAAAATTAAGAAAAGAAAACACAACAATTATGGGGAAAAAATTGTTTATAAAAGGGGAGATAGAATTTAAGAAGACAGAAAGTTTAAAAATAATTGTCAAAAAATTTAGAAATTCTAAAAAAAATTTAATGAATATTATTCTATATACTCGTATAGTTGCCATGGTAACAGTCACCTTAGCAAGCGTTACCATAACAACCGATTTCATGATAACCTTTACCATGGCAAACGTTACCAGGGCAAACATTTAAGTAATTGAAATATTTTTTAATTTGTCTTCATTAAATAGTGTATTAGTATTAAATAATTTAGTTGACTTGAATCAATTAAATAAAGTTATTGTATCAAATACTTTTTATTTGTTTCAATAAAACAAAATATTTGAGTGAAATAAATAAATTAATTGTTTCAAGTAAATCATTAATATCGTTTCAAATAAATATTTAATTGATTGAAATATTTTTTTATTTGTCTTAATAAAATAGTTTATTACCATTAAATAACGAATTATTTGTATTAAATAATTCAGTTTATTTGAATCAATTACATAAATTTATTGTATCAAATACTTTTTATTTTTATCAAATAAACAAAATATTTGAGTGAAATAAATGAATGAATAGTTTTAAGTAACTCATTATTTGTATTAAATAAATTTATTTATTCAATTCAATTAATTATTTAATTGAACCAAATACAATTTATTTGGTTCAAATAATTCATGTTATTTGAATCAAATACATATTTTTTTTATCCAAATAAAAAGTATTTGAATCAATTAAATATTTTTCAAATAATTTGAAATATTTGAATCAAATAATTTTTTTTTTCAGTGTAGAATACAATCTTAAAAGCAAATCGTGGAAAAAATTGAATTTTTAAGAAATAATTGATAAAATTTAAACCAAACATTATTGGTTTGGTTATATCCTTAATTTCGATAGGTTAAAATTTCAGCGGTCCCTTCTCTTAGAATTACTATTATTTTTCTTTAAACATTAGATACTCTTTTTTCGGAATACAAATAGAATTTCATAACCCAGATTCGTGATTATTGGGGGTAAAAAAAGTGTGTCTGTATATATATATATATATAGTACAAGATGAAAAACCTGGAGAGGAAGTGACACATCAGAATGAAGCAATTAGAACTGACAACAACTGGTCAGTTACGAGAGTTTGGTACTTTTTTTTCTATTAGATGCGATTATGAGCAGAAAAATAAATACGTTCTGGTCGGAAACCTGTGTCAAACCAACCGAGGTGCCGATTTCCGGTTGTTTCTCTAGCTCGATGTCCTTTCTTCGAAATATCTCGCCTTTCAAGTCATCTCCATCCCTTCTTCAATAACAATGGGAAGCTACATTGTATCCGCTTTCAGGTCCAAAAGAGAAGTCGAATTTTCTTTAAGATTTTGTAACAGATTATTTCCACACTCTATATAATTTCGAAACAAAATTATTATTTATAATCTCATTCTGCATATTATCCAGTATTGTTTTTTTTTTTAATTAAAATTTTTCTCTTACAGTAAAGAAAAGAAAATTTCACAAACAAAAAAAAATTGTTTTTCATTTTATAAAAAAATTTTTAATACTAGGGAAAGTGTATGAATTACTGCTGATGCGCCAATTACTGCGATTTTTATAAAATTAGTAAAACTTAATAATTGAGAACATAAAACTGTTTCAAAATGACTTTAAAAATTATTTCAAATGATATTTGATATTATATCCACTAATGATGCATATTTCGACTATTATCAAATTATTATTTATTCAAGTTACAATTGAATCTATCACAGTAATTAGAGCATGCGTATATTTTTCTCATTCTGCTATATTACTGTGGTCTATCCAGTCAATCTAACCTCTGAATCAACACTTTTAGCGTTGCAGTAATTGATGCACACCATTCGCAGTAATTCATGCAAACTTGCAGTAATACCAGCATATGCCATTTTTAAAAAAGTTAAAATTTTTAATAATATAGGATTTGTTATTTCTTCAACTTGGGATATATTGATAATATCCCGCAGATATCCTAGGGATGTCCTATGGATATCAAAAGGATCTCTTAAGGATATTCAAAAAATCGGCGGTTTGGATATCCTTTGGATATCCCATGGATATCTGAGGATATCCACAGGATATCTTCTGGATATCTCTATAGACTTTCATAAATGTCCTCCAGATATCCTATAGATATCGTCAGGATATCCCACAGATATTTTCGGGATATTCTCAGTATACCTTCTGGATGTCAATAAGATATTCTCAGGATACTGTTTTTAAAGTCATTATAAGACTACGAGTGAGAATATTCTGTGAATTAAATTTTATATAAATAAAATAAAATGCAACTTGTTTTTCGAGACAGTTGTTTAATTTGAAAAATTATTAACTAATTTTTTTCTCATTCGTGATTCATTCCTTTATTCATATGCTTAATATTGTTAGAAAATAAATTGGCTTTAAACAATATAAATTCTTCCACGCAAATAACGAATAACTATTAATATTAATTATACATTAAGTGCATGAGTTTATTTAAAAACTTTGAAAAATGCGTTTCAAATCTTCATTTAAAATAAATTAGGAGCTCATAAGATTTTTGTTTTTATTATATTATTATTCATTATATTAGCTTAACAATTTTAACCTTTAAAAATATATGTTGAGATATTAAATATCCCGTGAATATCCTAAGAATATCCCACGGACATCCTGAGGACATCCTATGGATATCCTGAGAATATCCCATGGATATCCTGCGATATAATATTCAATAGATATTTTCTGGATGTCTTAGTGATATCCTGTGGATATCTTATGGATGTCCTGTTGATGTCCCACAGACCGGCGGTTTGGATATCCTAGGGGGATATCCTGGGGACCATTCTAGGATATCAACCATTGATATGGATATCCTATGGATATCCTTTTGTTATGAGGGAAGTATCGTTTCTATTTTAATAGACACTAATAGTGATTTAACAAAAATAATTAAATCATTATTTCATTTACACTTTTATCATTTTATCATTAAAGTCGGTCTTGGGTTGTACATCACAGTAATTGGGACATTTACCCTACAAATTTGCCTTTAAATACATGATGCTCCACGAAGAAAGGGGACCTTAGCTGCGCAAGAAAAAATTTTAGGTTATGTTTGTGACTATTGGAGAAAAAATATACAAAGAGCATTAATTCTAAATGATATTTCATTCATTAGATCCGAAATATTCAATAAAAATAACTGATTTTAATTTTATATAATTAAAAAATGAACATTTAATTAATGAAAAAAATTAACACTATAAACGTAACTTAAAAATTTTTACAGCTAAGGTCCATGTAACCGTGAAATGTCAGATTTATAGCAATATTGTTTAATTCAATTAGTATATAAAGTGTTTCTTTACTATATCTTTACTCTTGATCAAATATTTGATTCTTAAATATTTGTTTTTTGCTTTCAAATATTATGAATGATATTTGCAAATATTTCTGTTAACTAATATTAGGGTAAAAGGCAAATTGTTTTAGTGAGTTTTATAAATTTTTTTTTTTTGCATTTTAATTATTTTAAATAGTTTTTTTTTCATGCCTTAAATTAATGATGCTAAAAATTATATGTATATGTCGTTTTATTATTTTTTTAGTAACCTTTTTTTAATTGTATTTTTTAAAAATAAAAACCTACAATTTAAAAAAGAAAAAAATTATTCACATTTAAACGTTTCTGAATAAAATATATACAATTCAATTTAAATAAGGTTATTTTGAGCTTCTTTAGTTTGTAGAAAGCAAAAAGACATTAAAGGCTTCCGTGACGAAGTAACCGATAATCATCGGTATGAAGGGACGAAGTGCATAAAGTCATTAACTAACTAACGTATAGTACCAGCTATATAGTGTCTTGTTGCGGTTATCCTTCTGGTGGATTGCCTTTCCAACCTTTCGCCTCCCTCAATAACATCTTTCAGCGTCACTCTCTGTGCTTATTGCAAACACCCGATAGGTACTTCCCATTTATTTTTTTTCTTCTCTTTTTCTATTATTTTGCGGTTCATCGATTTTGTCTATGGCTCTCTTTAGCGCTTCCTGTATTTTTCTCTCTAATACATACACACACAAAAATTAACAAAATTAATTAATTTAAATCCAACTGAAACTGTTTAAAACCAGTTACGAGACAATTTTAATATAGTTCTAACCAGTTTTAAACCATTTTAACAAAATAGAAAGTTGTTCAAACTAGTTTAGAACTATGAAGTATATATGTTCTTAAAAGTTTATAAAGTTGGTTTTAATTTTTCCAAACTACTTTAAACTAGTTCTAACTTGTTGAAACTAGTTAACAACTAGTTTAAACTAGTTCTAACTTATTGGAAATAGTTTGAACTAGTTCTAACTTGTTGAAACTAGTTTTCAACAAGTTTAAACTAGTTCTAACTTATTGGAAATAGTTTAAACTAGTTCTAACTTATTGGAAATAGTTTGAACTAGTTCTAACTTGTTGAAAGTAGTTTAAACTAGTTCTAACTTATTGGAAATAGTTTAAACTAGTTCTAACTTATTGGAAATAGTTTGAACTAGTTCTAACTTGTTGAAACTAGTTTAAACTAGTTCTAACTTGTTGAAATTAATTTTAAACTAATTTGAACTAGTTCTAACTTATTGAAACTCGTTTAAAACTAGTTAAAAATTATTGAGAAGAATTTTAAGCAAGTTTTAACTTGTTGGGAATAATTTAAAACCACTACAAACCCGCTGTAATTAGTATTGAAATAGTGCTAATTTGTAGGAACTAGTAAAAACTAGTTATGACTTATTGAAATAAATTTTAAACTGATTTAAAACTTATTTTAGATAGTCCAAATCAATTATTTCTTGTTGAAACGAGTTCTAAATTGTTGAAACTAGTTTTAAACTATAGTTAAAAAATTTGGAAATCAGTTTTACGCTAGTTCTAACTTGTTAGTAATAATTTGAAACCACTACAAATCCACTGTAATTAATTTTGAAATATTTCTATTTTGTTAAAATTATTTTTAAACTAGTTCCAATTTGTTGGATGTTGTTTCAAATTAATTTGTCATTTCTTCTATTTAACGTAAAAATAAATTTATTTGGTTATAACTTATAATTAAACTTGAATTAAACAAGGTCTAACTTGTCGAAAATAGTTTAAAATAGTTCTAACTTGTTGAAACTAGTTTTAAAATAGTTGTATCATTTTTAAAATAAATTTCAACTAGTTTTAATTTATTGATTGTATTTTAAAATTAGTATAGTTTCGTTAAAACTAGTTTTAAACTAATTCTGAGTTGTTGCAGATAGTTTCAACTAATTATTTCTGGTTTAATCTAGTTCTAACTTGTTAAAAATAGATGAAAACAACTTTTAAACTTGTTCAAAATAGTTATAACTAACCTCATTGACAACATTTTGCATTAATTATTTCTTGTCAAAATTAATTTTAAACTATTTCTAACATGTTGAAACTAGTTTTAAAGTAGTTCTAACTTATTGGAAATAATTTGAACTAGTTCTAACTTGTTTATACTAATTTTAAACTAAGTTTTAATTTATTGAAAGCAGCATAAAATTACTTTTGACTTGTTTAAACTATTTTATGACTTGTTGAAACTAGTTCAAACTAGTTTAGGCTTGTTGAAATTAATTTCAAACTAGTCTCAACATGTCCGAATACTATTATTTTATGGTTTTAAAGTTTAAAATTTCTATATTTCTAAACACTATAGTTTAAACTGGTTTATTGATTCTTTTTAATTGCGGCTTAAAATGGTTTAAAACTAGTTCCGTTTGATTTTAAGGGATTTGAAACTAATTGCTACTTATATATTTTTAACTATAGCGTGACAATATAAATATATATATATATATATAGTTTTGACTGAAATGACTAATTTAATACTATTTTCTCAAGTTTGAAATTATATCTATATATAAGTGCGGTTAAATTTAACTTTATGGTTTTAATTGGTCTCCAACTGGTTTTTGATTGTCTTGACAATGTTAAAACGTGTTTTTACTTTTTTTTCTCTTTATTCATACAATAAACATTAAACACTTGAAGAACAAGAAGAAAAAGAAGAAGAAGAAAAAAAGTGAAGTAACGAGAGAAAGACGTTAGAAGACGCTTGTTTTCGAATGTCCTCCGATCTCTCTCTTTCTCTCTTAACTATTACAATCGATATATCCAATCCTTTCTGATCTGACCGAGAGACCAGTAGAAAAAGCGGTTACCACGCTTCGTGGTATTCGTGTAATCCGGTGTAAATAAAAAACAATGTACGTAAGTAAAGCGACGACCTGGCAACATCGCCACTCGTTACATTTCTGATCTGGATACATATATACACGTAAGTTAAAGATCACGTCTTTTCGTTCCTCATCTTGTCCAAGCTAATGCTGCTCAACTCTTTTCTCCCTCTCTTTTATTTCTCTTAATCGAGAGTTTGAAGACAGAAAAGAAGAGAGAAAGAGAGAGATAGAGAGAATCATCGAGTCGACGTTCGCAATAGCCCGAAGCAATCGCCCCTCTTCGATTAGCTTCGGGATCCTTTCAAATGAAATATAGGCAACGAAGAGAATGCGAAAGCGATCGCACGAATTAAGACGTTATTACCTCGTAATATTAATCTCGACGCACTGATATAATGCTCTCTTCGTGGGCTGCCAACACGGGGCATATATGCGAGAAAAGCAAACCCCGCAGGACGATCTGAACAGACATTTATTAAGGAGATATATATGCAGCTTAAGACTAACGATTTTTTAACGTTTAATTACGTTCAATGTGTGTCATTAAACATGTCAAAAAATATCAACGTTAGAAAGAATTTCGAAAATAAATTATATATCAAGCAAATATATTCAGGATTTAATGTTTGCCACACATATATATATATATATATATATATGGCACACATGATCTTGTGCAGAAATTTTGACTGGGACCTGGGTCAACCTGAGGGTCGATTCCATAACTTTCCCGCTTTCCAGTTTCTATACTTCCTACTTTTCACATATAACTTTTCACATCCTATTTTCCACTTCATGCTTTTCAATTTATACTTTTCAGATCCCACGTTTCCTACTTTCCACTTCCCACTTTTTATATCCTACTTTCCACTTCCTACTTTTAACATCCCACATACTACTTTCTACTTCCCACTTCCCACTTTTCATATCCTACTTTCCACTTCCTACTTTTAACATCCCACATCCTACTTTCTACTTTTTTACATCTTACTTTCCACTTCCTATTTTTAACATCCCATTTCCCACTATCCACATCCTACTTTCCACATTCTCCTTTTCACATCCCACTTTTTACATCCTAAATTTTATATCCTACTTTCCACTTCTCACTTTTCACATCCTACTTTCCACTTCCTACTTTTCACATCCCACTTTCCACATCCTACTTTCCACTTCCCACTTTTCACACTCTATTTTCCACTTCCTATTATTAACATCCCATTTCCCACTATCCACATACTACTTTCCACTTTCTCCTTTTCACATCCCACTTTTTACATCCTACATTTTACATCCTACTTTCCACTTCCTACTTTTCACATCCCACTTTCCACATCCTACTTTTCACTTCCCACTTTACACACTCTATATTCCACTTCCTATTTTTAACATCTCATTTTCCACTACCCACATCCTAATTTCCACTTCCCACTTTTCACATTCCACTTTTTCTACTTCCCACTTCCCACTTTTTATATCCTACTTTTCATATCCTACTTTCCACTTCCTACTTTTAACATCCCACATCCTACTTTCTACTTTTTTACATCTTACTTTCCACTTCCTATTTTTAACATCCCATTTCCCACTATCCACATCCCACTTTCCACATCCTACTTTCCACTTCCCACTTTTCACTCTCTATTTTCCACTTCCTATTTTTAACATCCCATTTCCCACTATCCACATCCTACTTTCCACTTCCTCCTTTTCACATCCCACTTTTGACATCCTACATTTGACATCTTACTTTCCACTTCTCACTTTTCACTTCCTACTTTTCACATCCCACTTTCCACTTCCCACTTTTCACACTCTATTTTCCACTTCCTATTTTTAACATCCCATTTCCCACTATCCACATCCTACTTTTCACATACCACTTTTTACATCCTAGATTTTACATCTTACTTTCCACTTTTCACATCCTACTTTCCTCTTCCCACTTTTTACATCCTAGTTTCCACTTTTTACTCCCCACTTTTCACATTCCACTTACCATTTCTTACATCCCACTTTTTGGATCTTTCATATTGTTAAATATGGAATGTAAAAAGTGAAAAGTTGGAAGTTTAAAGTAGGGTGTGAATTTTGGGAAGTGGAAACTTATTATTGTTAAAAAATTTTAATTGTAAATTGTTTATAATATCATGTAAATGATAAAGTGTAATCAGGAATAATTGTGAAAATTTCTGCACATGAAAAAATTTTATTAATTTGTGAGTAAATTTTTTTTATTTTTATATCACTATAGAACTTGATGATCAATGAAAATAAAAATTGTTTTCCACTTAAAATATATGTAAATTCAATTAATCATAAAAAAAAATTTCTATGCGATTAACACAATATTTTTTTTTTTTTTTTAATTAAATTTAAGTATTCAAATATATGTGAAAAGAAAGAAATTTTTTTCTCCTTAATATTGACATAAAATTTGTTATTTTTTAAATCAATAAATTAGTATTTAAGATTTAGATATATTCAGCTGTTATTGGGATAATATGGTTTTGGATGTAGACGCCTTTGGCAACACTCGACATCTCCATATGTGGTCCAATCTTCTCTCTCTCTCCCTCTCTCTTCTCTTTCCTTCTGAAAGTATATATATATATATATATTTCGACAAATATATCACTTATGATCCTCAGTATATTATTTAAATTAATTAATTAACATTTGAAAATTCCTTCTTTGTTGCCAAAAAAAGTCGAATTTACCTAGAATTTAGGGCATAAATTCATTTTTGTTGAATTATTTGAGAAAAAAATTTTTTTTATAAATAAAATTCTGCGTAAAATGTATTATGTATTATAGAAAACAATTTTTAAATTTCACCTACAAAATGAAGAGAACTCTTTTTTATTAAAATTTTATAAATAAACAATTCAAAAAACTGTTAAAAAATAACCATTTTTTTAAACAAAAATTATTTAAAAAACAAACGTTCCAAGACGAGAAAAATCAATTTTTTTGTTTTTTTTGTCAATTGATCTCGAGAAAATTTTGTTTTTATTTAACACAGCTAAAAACTACAATTGTTTATAACATTCAGAAAAATATTTTTTTTTTGGTACAATATTTTTAGAGACTTATATTGATTACCGTAGAAGGAAAAAAATAACTTAACATTGAAAAAGAAATTTGTTATTTTAGCTAATTTGTTTGAGAAATTCATAGTTATAATTTAACATTGAAAAAATTAGTATTCATTCAAACTAGTTTCAAATTAATTATGAGTTTTTAAAACAGTTTCAAATAATTTTTAGTTCTGGTTAAAAATAGTTCTAACTTATTAAAAGAAGGCATAAAACTAATTCAGACTTGTTCAAACTAATTATAAGTTGTTAAAATTAATTTAAACCTAATCCCGAGCCTAGTTCTAACAAGACCGAACCGATGAGTCATTGGAAACAGATTGCACTTATTTTTTCTTTTTTAAATTAGTTTGAAACTAGTATTAAATTGTTAAAAGTTATTTAAACTTGTTCTGACTTGTTAAAAACTAATTCCAACTTGTTGAAACAACTTTCAAAGTAGTTTTAAATTGTTAAAAGTAGTTTTAATTAGTTCTAACTTATTTATATAAATTTTACAATACGTTTAACTTGTTGAAAAAAGCCTAAAACTAATTCAGACTTGTTCAAACTAATTTAAACCTATTTCTAACAAGACCGAACCGAGTAATATTGAAATCAGTTTGCACTAATTTTGTCTTGTTAAAACGAGTGTTAAAATTAGTTTGAAACTAGTATTAACTTGTTAAAAAGTTATTTAAACTTATTCTGATTTCTTTAAACTAATGCCAACTTATTGAAACTACTTTCAAAGTAGTTCTAACTTGTTGAAAGTAGTTTAAAGTAGTTTAATTTAGCTTTAAAGTAGTTATAACTTCTCCGTACAAGAGTTTTCTTGATTTAATACTACTTTTTCTTAACAATGTATAAGAATGTTATTGATCTTTGTGTATTTAAAGTTGAAGAAAAAAAAAAAATTAATAATGACATATGTAGTGTGAAAAATACACATATACTGTAATGAAAAAGAAAATGTATCAATTTAAATGACATTGAGACGTCACAATATAATATACAACGTTTTATTCTATTTTACGATTTGTTCAAACGCTCATGTTAGCCATCCGTCTTGTCAATATAAAAAGGAGACAAAGATTTTCCTTCAAGTTCACCACACCCCCCAGGTGACAATATTCTTGTTTGATGGTTTCAATCTCTACAAATCCATATGGCTACCTGTATAAAAAAAAAAAAAAGAAAAAAAATATTGAAGGACCAGAAAAGTGACATTCATCCGTAAAATCCTGCGTGTAACACTGTGTAGTATACACGTGTTGTCCCCTTCCACACACCATTTGTACATATACATATACATATGTACGTGTAAGTCCAGCGGAACCAGACGTTTGAATTTTCTCCTACATACATTTCTGAGAACTATATGATCTGGTCTGCTTCCACTTCAAAAATCATTGAAGAGGGTCCCCCCAAGTTGTATAAACTGAAAAATTTTCAATTCACACGAATATGAAAGTACCTGGTTAAAGGCGATTAGAATTTTAATTCAAAAAAAAAAAAAGAGAAAAAAAAACATTGTAATAATTCTTTTCATAATCTATACAATTTTCCATTAATTATTATGCAAGAATGATGATAAACCTATACGGTTATAACTATTCGTATATATTTCGAAAAAAGATATACTCTCACACCAATATAATATTCATCAGATATATATATATATATGTTGAGGGCGCTCAAAAATATGAGCTTTTGATATGTAAATTGTTTTGACACCCAAAGGTGGTTATCCAATTTCATAATTTACAGTATACATATCCATAAAACTCTATTAATTCCCAGAACCAAATTCTCTTTCCACTATTGTATATATATATACCTAAAAGAGGCACTTTTTTACCTTAAAAGAAAAAAAAAATCTAAAAACTCCCATCTTGAAATCGTCAGACTTAAGATTAAGATTTAAGTATCAAGAGAACGCCGCAGATTATCATTCTGATTAATCACTTTGGTCGTTTCTTTATATATATAGAAAGAGAGAGAGGGAAAAGAGAAAGACGACGGCGGGTGTAAAGCGAAAGAATAGACAAGTGCGAGAGAGTTTATTATAAGGATCGTTATAACAGCAAATCGACAAACCAGTCGAAGAAGGTTCGAACACGTGTAACTAATAGGTTGAATCGATGGGGACTCACCGGTAGCGTTCCAGTCATTTCCTCGAAATAGACCCATCATCGAAGAAGTCAAGAGAGAAAGGGGAAATATATATATATATATATATAGTCATAGTCTCGCGCGGTTTTATTTCTTCGAGCGTTGGCCATTCTTGTTCGAAGCAAAACCCTTTCCCTTCTCTCTATATAGCCACTGGGTTGATGTGCGAAAGGTGGGGGGAGAGGGGAGAGTGAGGTAAAACAGAGTCGAACCAATGACGAGCCCTTTGAAATGTAAAGAGAATGAGGGGGGGAATCGTGGACCAGGTGAGTCCCTCTCTCGCAAATTCTCTTCAACTGACCTCCCCTCTTTCTTCCCTCCCATTGTTTGATAACTCTCTTTCTCTCTCTCTCTCTCTCCCTCTTTGAGTCTCACGTCTGCACCTTATTTTGTCCTTTCCTCAATATATCTCTATTAGTTCTTTCTTTTATATATAGTTTCGCGTTTGTTCTTTAAACTCAATATGAGTCGGTTTTCACCGTGTGTGGGTTAAATTTTATCTTTTTGCGCAGATTAAAGGAGAAGGCTAAAATTGCGTCTGCGCAGAAAATTCGTCAATATTCGTAAATTTACGAAGATTTACGAATGTTCTGCGCAAACGCAAAAATCTGTTCCTTTTAATCACGAAGGAGACCCCACTGCTATACTGCCGTACGATGTAAAAACTTAGTTAAGTCATATTTTTGACAAAAATGAGTTTTTGGTATCAATGGATTCGTAAGAAAAAACTGCGTCTGATTACGTTATTAAAAATTTTTGATTTTAATTATTTATTGCAAAAAATAGTTATTAAAAATCTACAAAAACCCAGAAAATGAAAGAATACTTGATAAAAACTCAGTTAACTCGAGTTGAGTAGTCCAAAAATTGTAGGAAGCGTTGAGATCGAGCATAAGATACGAAATAAAAACTTAGTTAACTCGACTTGAGTGTTTTCTCTTTCGAAAAGTGGCATGAGCCGGACACTGCATTTCGATGGGAGCAAGCGTAAGTCAACTTCGTTAAAGTTCGGATTTTCGTCGGTTGAATTCGGAATCCCATGCATTTAGCTTGAGTTAACTAAGTTCTTACTTCTGAACGAAGGCTCGCGCTCGCCTACCTTTTCGAAAAGCACTACCTAACTCGAGTTAACCAAGTTTTGCTTTTAAAAAATAAAACGTAAGTCAATTATTTAATATAATTTGTTTAAATAATTAACTTTTGACTTCAGAATTAAAAAGAACTCTATCAAATTACCTAAAAAGTGAAGTTAGATTAAAGAATTATTTATATTACATTAGGTTTTTAAATACAAACAGTTTTTCGTCATTTTCTCCGTTCGAACAAAATATGACTTAACTAAGTTTTTATTTAGCACGGCAGTATATTAAGCCCACGAAAAGTTGAAGCTTATTTCCCCGTTTCTCTTACAATTAACGGAGGTGTCGAACCTATCGGAAAAGTTGGGAACTAGTTACCCACACTGACACAAAATGTGTACATACAGTTACTAATACATAGAATTTTCGCAAAATGTCTGCCGTGACATAACCTGCATAAACTGATTGTTTTTATATCGGTTTGTTTTTTTCTGTTTTTTGTAAATAATTTAAAGAAAAGTAAGGAAATATGATTAGTCATGGTTCCATTAAAGGTTGCAAAACAAATTGTGCTAAAGGCAATACAAAATATAAATCTATTTACAAAACTATTTTCAATGAAATCCAAATAATAATAATGATGAGTTTCATTTTAAATATAAATCTTAGTATATTTTTATCACAACCATAATTAAAATAAAATATAAACAGTTTAATAATTTATATTCACTTGCAGTTACTAATTTTACTTAGTTACTGTGTTTTTACACAATATAAATAATTATATCATGTTTATATCCATAAAGATTCTCCATGTTTACATCGCTCATGTCACACTTTTAGCAGACGAAATTTCGGAGGTATCAAATTTTCCCGTTAGGGTTCGACACCTCCGTTAATTGTAAGAGAAACGGGGAAAACGGCTTAAGCTTACCCCGGACAGTGGGGTCTCCTTATACTACTTCGTGCTTTTAATATGCGCGGAATTAAAATTTAACACTCACGCGGTGAAAACGGCCGAAAGGCCAATTAACGGAATTGCCAAATATAACAGAATTGTCATTTAACAGACGCACGTTATACTTAATCGAACTGTCATTTATCCGAATTGTCACTTATTAATAGAACTTTTGGTTAACCGAATTAATATTAAATAATAGAATTATGTCGTTCGATTGAAATATGACACTCAACCGAACACGCGGTCATGTTCACTTTGAGTTTGAGATTAATGTTAAATTATTGTGGACAAACAAATAATTATTTACAAAAATATTAAATATAATAATTGAGTTTAATAAACAAACGTATATTTATAATAGCTCTAAAGAAAACTTTCATGTTTAAACTTGATTTACACAGATTAACGAAATTAAATAATAGAATTTTTAGGTTAGGAATCTTGATAACTGAATCATATAACTGCCAATCATATAACGCAAAAGTTGAGTGGAAAAGGTGCTTAATTTAAAAATTAATCAAAAACACAAATATTCTCTAAGTAAATAGTTTACTTTAATTGATTTATTTCATATAATTTATATCTGATTTACAAGATTCTGCATTACTACCAATATTAAAATATATCCACACGAAAAAAAAGTAGAATTTTTACCCCAAAACCGGTATAAAAATTACCTGCAACAAATTTTATCCTAGTTGAGGGCGCCACCGTCTATGTGAATTAGCATTGGTTAAAATTACCCGCAACAAAATTTACCCAGCGTTTTTTCTGTGATCACAATGTAGAACATAAAATATATTTTCTACAGTTCTTCTCTTCAGGTTCATTTTGAGTAACGTGAAGTTGTCTGTTAACTCATTTTAATGCAGATCTCATAATGGAGATGCCCTTTTTTCAGACAATTTAAATTTACATATGGTAAATAATAATTTTTCAATTTTTTTAACGATTTCAAAACAATAATTCTATAAACGTTTTGAAGGGAGTGTGTTTAAAAAGGGTTAAAAAAAAGAGTTAAAAAGTGGTTAAAATATAACAATTAAAATTTGCTCAGATTCGTTTGAAACATATTACTTAAGGGTTTTTGGGGTTGCTGATTACGAATTTAGTATCAGTTTAAAAAAATTCCAAATGGCGGATCCAAAATGGCGGACATGATTTCTAAAAATCGTCCCCAATCCGCCTTGAGACTATTGTTACTCGAGGGTTTTTTGGATCACTGATTACGAATCTGGCATCAGTTTTCAAAAATTCAAAATGGCGGACAAGGTTTCTAAAAATCGTCCAGACAAGCTTTCGTTTAAAAAAATCATACCCGAAGGCCTTGAAAAGTTTCTTTAAGTCTTTTTACTATACAAAAACCTATAAGGGCAAAATGTTATTTTCAAAAGTTTATAGAAGATACAAATTTTTGAACGTAAGACTTATACATAAGATAATGGTTTTTTATAGGTCAAATTAATAGCAACTCTTAAGATTAATTCTTATTGCACGGTTGGACATATTGGATCGGCCATTTTGAAAATCTGACTCCATATTTTTTTAATCAGCGACCCCGAAAACCATCATGTAACAAGTTTCAAGCTAATCTGGTCGATTTTTAGAAATCTTGTCAGCGTAAGCTTGCAGCAACATTGCGACAATATTGCCAATTTTGCACAGCAAACTTTTTGCAAGCTTCAAATGTTCCACCTGACCGAAAAGCTTTCATGAGAAAGATTGCAGTGTAAAATTACTCCATCTTATTGTGCAATCTTTCGGTAAGCTTACCATGCAAGCTTTCGGTCAGGTGGTACATTTGAAGCTTGCAGTAAGTTTGCGGTAAATTTGCCGTACAAGATTGGCAACATTACGCAGTAATAAAATCACTTGTTATATTCTCACAATTCACAGATTTTCTTTATCACTGTGGTTATTAAAAAATTTTATAAACACAAATTGTTAATGCTTTAAAATAATACCGACCGGCAATCTAAATCTTGTATATATACAGCTTCGCAATGATTCATGCTGATATGAATAAATGTACCAAACGTGCATTGTACATTTGACAGTGACGTCACACTGACTAATAGTCATTGCGGAAAAATCCACCATCGCAAGAAAAACGATAACAGAAAGATCAGATTTTTATCATATTCGATTTGTTAAGACATAACTCACAAAATCAAAACTAGTTTAAAAATCTATATACGATTTTCAACAAGTGTGAAATTAACCTATCATTTTTCTCAGTATTAGTAGTCGCTATTTTTCGCAGGTTCTCTTATTCTTAACAAGATCGTTAGAACCGGTCAAAAGAGCCGAAAGCGAAAGACCGGACGTGTTTTGGAAGCGGCATAATTCTAACATCGACCGATGCAATTCTTGACTTCTTGGAATAGGATTGGCTCTCTAGGGATGAGAGGGGGGAAGTAGAGAGAGAGAGAGAGTCAGATCTTTACGTTCACGTTTTTAGGCCCCCCCGCGGTTCAAGCTCATTAACCGCCTTCGTCTCATTCTCCTTCGCGTAGCCTTTCAAAAGTTTCGTGGCGTGACGAGTTCGCGTGTGCCTATATATATACATATAAGATGGAAGAAAATGAGAGCGTGTGCGTCTTCGCTGATCAGGTAAGAAAGGAGCCGCCTAAACTGACACGCGGGGCGCTAGACACACTGGGGTTCGTTAGTTAAAGAAGAAAGAGAGAAAGATACTTCTTGATGAAGGATAAAGTGGGAGGCTATGAATGATCTTGACTTCCCTTCCTCTCTCCAATCATTTCTCCTCCTTCTCCTCTCTTCCTCCCTTGTCGTCGCGTATCCTTCTGACGAGATAATTTGTTTCTCGTTTCCTGGGATTTTTAGGTAGAGACCAATATATATATATATATATACATATACACCGAACGGCGAAGATTGCCAGGAGTGACCAGATACCGCGGCATGTCTTATTATTACAGGCCTAAAGAACACTCTCGGGCGTGGGAAAAGGACAGCAACAAACATGAGCGCATTTCAGTGGCTCACTCTTGCTTTTCGGTTGGTCGCCCAAAAAAAGACTCATACAGGGACCGTCACTCGATCATTATCCGGTTACATCTTCTTTCATCTCATCCAAAGACTTTTCAACGTTTATGTCAATCACGCATCACTGTTTCAATATATAAATATTTCTCTAAATTATCACAACTTTGTATATATATAATTTTCCTCCGTATCTAAAGTTAATTATATTAACTCAGTTATATAAGTATTTTGAATAATGGGGATCAGGTCAAGAAGGCGTTAGAGCGACATAATGGAATTTTTTTAAGGCTGGGAAATGTCTCATTTTGTGAAAAGGTTTGCGAGTCAAAAGAAGAACGATGGATGAGGTTGAAAAGAAGAAAGAAGAAAAAGGAAGAGAGAGAGAGAGGAAGGTGAGGGATGGTAGTGGTGATGGCGTGGGGCGTTGTGGCAAGAGAGCAAAAGGTAGGGTTCTTTACGGAGGTGGCGCGAGACACAAACCAGGCAGACAGGTTGGTCCGTTCGCCACCCGGGGGCGACCCAAGGTGGCCGTTGCTCGCACGTCGAGTCCCATGGACCAACACGATAAAAGGTCCAAGCTATACGCTAAAGCAACAAGACCGACAGAGATGCCGTGACTTCAAAGCAACATGGTGGCCTCGCCCCACGCGAAGAAACTCGAAGACCTCCGAAGAAGGACCCGAACTCAAACGCAAAAGGAGTTTGAGTGCTCTTCTTCTTCTTCTTCTTCTTCTTCTTCTTCATCTTTTGCTTCTCAATTTCTTTCTCCTACCGGGGATTTGTTCTTAAGCGATTATTTTGTAGCATACCCAAATTGGAGGGAACAATTTTATCTTCTGGAATAACAATAGTAGAACTATATATAGGTATTGTATTTAGTTTCGAAGATCATTTGTAATAATTCCCGCATTGAAATGGTACTATGGGTGGAATTATGAAAACCATGAGCGAAATCGATTGTCAAGCTAGTGGACCCATATTTTAAAACATTGGGAAAAATTTCAGAAACCATTGCTCATATCCGCTTTTCATGGTATACAATTAACATTATTTCTACTGATAGACTAAAATATTGCAAACTATGAGAATTTTTTTTTTAATTCAACGAATTATCGATTATTTCTAAAATCTTAATTTTATACTTAATAATACTTAATTTTATCTTCTTAATTTTACTGATTTTGGACAATTGCTAAAAACTTAGAAACGATGGGGAATATCAATTTTTTAATTTTACTGATTTTTGAACATTGCTAAAATCTTAGAAACCATGGGAATTTTTTCTTTTAATTTAACGGATTTTGGACCATTGCTAAAATTAGGCAGCGTAGGATTGATGATCATCTAAATATAGGAAAATGTATAGTCAACAGTGAACCACGTTTTGTTTTTCCATGTACAAAATCCAAAATCAGTAAAATTAAAAAATTCATTTTCCCATATAGTTTCTAAGTTTTTAGCAATGTTCCAAAATCAGTAAAATTAAAAATTGATTTTCCCACTCCTTCCCTTCTTGGAAACCATAAGAAAATCAATTTTTAATTTTACTGATTTTAAACCATTGCTAAAAACTTAGAAACTATGGGAAAATTAATTTTTAAATTTACTGATTTTGGATTTTGTACACGAAACACAAATCGTGGTCCACTGTTGACTACATTTTCCTATATTTAAATGATCATCAGTCCTAAATTCTCAGAGATAACTTTTGCAGAAGTTAGGAATTACAAATGCAATTTTACATTTCTTACAATTTTGCAGAATTAATTCGGTGAATCTAGATTATCATTCCCGCATGTTATCAAAAAAGCTTTTTGTAGAATGTAGAAGTTAAAAATTCAAAATCGTCAGTATATATGGAAGAAAAATACTTTGTTGAATTAATTCAATATGATTTTAACCTTAAACCCAGCGGTCTTTTAATCTGGAATTTGACATAATTTGAAGGTTATGTTACCCGACGTTAGCCTCAAATCCAGCAGCATCATGACTTATAAAATTCACTTAATTTTGAGGTTATGTTACCTGATTTTAACCTTAAACCCAGATATCTTGACCTAGAAATTGACTCAATTGGAAGGTTATGTAGTTAGTCGATTTTAACCTAAAACTAGGAGTTTTAACCTAGAAATTGACCTAATTTTGAGGTTATGTTAACCGATATTAGTCTCAAACACCACGGCGTCTTAACCTAAAAATTGACCTAATTTTAAGTTTATGTCAGCTGATTTTAACCTCAAACCTAGCCTCGTCTCGACCTAGAAATTGACTTAATTTAAAAGTTATGTAGTTAGGCGATTTTAACCTCAAACTCAGCGATCTCTTCTGACCTACGACCTTAATATTTGACCTTGAATTTAGCCGATTTTAACCTGAAACTCAGCGTTCTCTTCTGATAAACTCATAATTCAAGGTCAAATATTAAGGACATATGGTTTTAAGATTAAAATTTGTTAAAAGTTACCTCAAAATTAGGACAATTTCTTAGTTAAGAGAGCGAAGATAACCTAAAAATTCAAGGTAAGTTCCTAAAGTTCTTACATCAAGAAATTAAAATCAGTAAACATAACCTTAAAATTAGATCACAACTCAAAGCTAAAATACGAATATAACCAAAAAAAAAAATTGCAGACTTAGGTGGTATATTATTAATATTGATAAGAATTTATCTAGTACAGGCACTAAAAACTATTTTTTTGGACATATATAATTTCTCAGAATTAATGAAGTGTTGCTAATAATTCTCACACCCGCTTGTCAATATTTCTGCGTGTTTTTAAACATCGTGATGCTAATTAATATATATATATATATGTTATAAAAGTTTCCTAACACATTTTTTTAATGACTATTATCCATTAGGATGAAATTGGAACTCTGAATATATTCAAAAACTAATGTTTATTGCTTTTATATATCCAAAAGTCATTGATGTCGGGAGAAATTAAAAAAAAGGGAAGTGGGGGTAGAATTTGGCCTTTTGCGGTATATATATATATATATATATATATATATATATATATATATATATATATGTCCTCTAATCATGACTGCGAAGGCCGCCACTCATCCCCGACGGAACCCAATGGGATAAAGACGTTCTTCGGCCTAATTGCTGTATATAGGCATGGTAAAAGAGTGACCGACCAATCACGTTTAGGTTCGTAGTCTGCGCGCGCGGGGTTATTAACTTGCTTCAGGGCAACACATATATATGTATAGTATATATGTATATACATAATATATATGTGTGTGTATATATGTACCAATATGTATATACATATATATAGCGATGTGAAGAACTTGCAAGCTGTAATAGGATACCCATAATCGGGACTTTTTGCTGAGCCCCAAAGGGGTGCAGGTGTCATAAACCAGGTCCCGACATGGAAATGAACTTGTTCGGGTCCTATATATATATATAACTTTTGAAATTGCGTTCCATATGGAACAAATTCGTTTATACTATATAGAGTCCCGGGTATTTCATATATATTTAGTCGAGGATGACGACGTTTATATATATATATATATACAAAACGTGACACAATGAAAGAATTTTTGTTCCTCACTGCGAAAAGAATTGAGTTTTTACTTTTTTTTTTAGTCTGGTCACCATAATTAGTTTTGCTTGATCTGAAACAAATGAGCGTGAGAATACTTTTGAGTGCTGTAAAATTAGAGCGTCTAAAGGTAAAACTGTGCGATGTTAAAATGCTTTGTGTTTGTGTAAAAAAGGCGGTCTTAGAAAAAAAATGGTATATTGTTAAAAGCATATGCAAAAGTAATTTATTTGGAAATATTTGAGGGTTTTTTTTATCATATAATTGGACTTTATTAGTTAGTCGTCGGAAGAAATATATATATTCAGTGCGAATCGAATTTGATGAAATAATGTTTATTACGTGTCAAAGTTATTATTTTTTGCGCCGTCCGAGGGGCTGTTCACTCTTGAATAGCCGATTTGTAATGTAGAGAATATACTAGGTATATCTTCCGAATATTCATCAATTAACATATGAAAATGTAAATTTCTTGATTCTGAATATATTTTATTTTAAGTGGAGATTACCGACGATTATTGAAAAGGACGTTTGAATTTGTTGCATACTATATGCGAATCCGAACGAATCTCGTCGATTCCAGTAAAATCCTAAGTCATGCAGTAAGAATTGTTGTATAAATAATATATAAAATTATTTACACTAATTATTATTATTGACTGACTTTTTTTAACATAATCTTCACTTCCTTGTATATATACTTTATTTAGTCAGCGCAACACGATGCAGCGCAAAGAAGGAATTTGTGAATATCAACGAGTCCGTGCGATTCCGTTCGAATCAGAAGCCGAATCCTTGCGATTAAGCGCGAGGTATAGTCAATGGCTCAAATACTACCGAATTATACAATTAATCTATTTTTCTTGTAAGTAACTCTCAATTACTTCAAATAAAATGAAAGCACTATTTTCCTTAATTTCAAAATAGGAACTACGAAAATGACTAGCAAAATCCTTAAAAATCTTTAATGAATTCTCAAATATTGTTCAATTGAATTTTCAGTGAACATCAGTCCCTCGGCGCCGTCGCTGCATGTTTTCGATGAATGAAATTGGAGAGGTTTTTGAATAGAAAATATAATTTGGAAATTAGGATAAAGATCCGCAGGTAAAAAGGCAAACATAACCTTAAAATTTTAATTTATAAATCAAGAAGCGAACATAACTTCGAACTGACTTTTCTATAATCTAGACACTGTAAAAAAATTTTTGTCGTATTTTACAGATTGAACTTGTAATTTTACCAAAATCTGTAACTGAACTTATTTCAAAGCAGTAAATATGCAATAACTGATTTAAACTTTATACTTTTAAAGTAGCACATTCGTAATTTTCTGTAAATTTACTACTTTCAGACTAGTACCAAATATTACCTATACTTTCAATGTGATATATAATTACTACCGTATTTGTAATTTTACAGTTTTTTGTAAAAATGCTAACATAACCTAGTCAATTTGCCACATTTAATTAAGTAAAATCACTGCTTTAAAAGAAGGTAATATTAGGTACTATACTCTGAAAGTAGTAAATTTACAGGAAATTTTTTTTACAGTATAGGTCAAAAGGCGAACATAAAGCCATACTATTAATGGGTGACAAAGTATTTGTAAATCTGCAATATATTATTTCTGCTACAGTCATATATTTAATATTTCTAAATTAACCATATATACGTATTACTCATTTAACTTTACCTTTAAAACAGCTTAGCATGTTGGTTCTTTCGATAATACCGCCGCCACATATTTCAAAAAAATGAAACAAACAAAAATTAATTCATAAAATTATCAAACTAAATTATTTATTTTAACACTTTTGAGAATCACTGCAATTATTAATCACAACACTGTAAAGTTTTATATCGAAAACTATTTGACGCAAGGGGGGTTTGTACGTATATACTATAATATACCTATAACAATTACGATCCAGAAACCTAACCACGCAACTATATTAACGCCTAAGAGTAAAAATTTTAATGACTGACAAATATAAAGGACTTAAGATTTAGAAGATTTTAAACGAACTTTCAAAATAGGCACATATAAAAAACCGCACTCACTTAATTTCACATTCACAAAGTCCATTTTTCATAAAATCTCGATGTTTTGATGTAAAATTGTTGTGATCAACTGATATTTACGAACTGTCACTCTTCGTGGCAGCAGAGTTGCCAATTAGGTTATTCAAGTTGGGTGGGGGAAATCCAAAATGTCGATGAAGCGGTGCACAAATAAACATAAGAAATGTACGGGATGAAGTCGAATATTTTTAATATCTCGCTTAAATGAAATTTTTGAACCTAAGTATGTATTAGGATTTTAGTTTCTATTTTTAATTACCTATTTAATACAATAATAAAAAACGATTTTATTTATTTAGTAAATTTTATTATTGCATTAAATAGGTAATTAAAAGTAGAAACTAAAATCCTAATACACTTAGGTTCCAAAATTTCATTTGCGCTACGACAACTATATCTTATATATATAGGTAAAAAAAGCGCGCTTATATAAAATGCTTATTGCTTAATAATAAGAAAACGTTAGTAGTAAAGCAATATAAAAATATTTTCACTCTAATATTTATTTATTTTTTTGTTAATTATATTGCTTTCTAATAAAATATATATATAAATATTTTTTTTTTTAAATTCATCGATTCAACATTTTGAACATAGATCCACACGTTATAAGGCGAACATAATCTTAAAATTGTAATTTTTAGATCAAGAGGCAAACATATTTTAAAAATTAAAAGACAAATAACAAGTGAAGGTCAAATGACGAATATAATACAAAATTTCCAGCCTCAAAATTAAAGATTAAGAGGTGAACATATCGGGTGTTTTCGGCATTCACTCAGAGTTAACTCTAGAGTTAGCAGTGGTGCTCAAATGTAAATTTTGATTTTCAGTTCGTCTGTTGGTTGTGAACGTTGTTGATTGGCAATTTGGCATAGACGATTCATTTTGATTGGCGCAGGGTTTGCAATTGTAACAACATGTGAAACGGGCCTTTTATTCTAGTAATGCAATGTTAAAATAAAATTTTTTGTTTCTAGATTTCATAAAAGTCCCCAAAAATTTATTACAAGATGACCCAGAGTTAACTCTGTTTTCTTGCGAGAGTAAAGAAAAAGGGTCAGTCCTAACCTTTAATGGCCGACAAAATTTGTGAACGGATTGTTTGTTTTGAAAAGTGTAAATTGAAACATAATAATTTATTTTTATTAAAAATTATTTTAACTTTTTATTTATAAAAAACAACTTTAATTAAAATAAATAATCTAGTTCCTTAAACAATTCAGATTAATTAAAGTTAGGGAAATAATGAAAAATTTGAAAACTATAAACTTTAAAAAAATAACACGTTTATGGGTAGCAAAAATATGTTCCATTTTTAAATGAAAAACAAAAAATACGTATAAATTAAAAAAAGTAAGCAAACAAGGACAACTAACTTCAAACTCAGGGTGATGAAAATAGAAAATCAATTATTTTATTTAGGTAAATAAATTTTCAAAGATAATATCATTGAGCACCACTGTTAACTCTAGAGTTAACTCTGAGTGAATGCCGAAAACACCCATCATCAAAAAATTTCATGATCAAAAATCAAAGGGCAAAAATAACTTCAAAATACAGGGAAAGTTGAAAATCAGCAGTCAAACATAACCTCAATATGTTTAAAATATAATAAAATTTATTTTTTTTTATATACCTGTTGAATATTAATTGGCTTTTAATAAATTTCAAATAGCTTTTTATATAAAATTATTTAAACATGTTAATTTTAATTATAAAATTAATTAATTAAATTAATAAATTTAATTTCTTTAAATGTTGTCATCATTTACAGTGATGCAGTCTATTACCAATAAAGCATAGTATACCCGATGTCGGTAAAAAAGTACGCTCATCTATTTTTTTCCACGTCACGTATTATAACCTGTCACTTCACGTATTTCCACTCATATTTCACTTTTAACTTTTACTTATTCCTTTAAACATCACTATTTTGACTAAACACAGGTATTTTTACATTCTGCTAACTTGCATCTCTCACTATACATATAAGTATTATAATGATCACTTAAGCGTTTTTTAATTTTTATTCACTAGTTAAAAATCTCACGTATTTAAATTGCACGAATTCCCCATTCCTTCAAATATGTGAATTCTCGTTTTCCGTATTTCAACCTCACTACTTCTAATATGGAATCGCGTTACTGATAATAATTCTTTTCTTTTTTAGGGAAGGCAATTTTTTGCTAAAGTTGTCAGTTGTCCAAGTCAAGTTATGAATATTTATAGACTTCCCACACAGCACAATATATTGCTGTAAGCTTACCTCAAGCATACATGTAATTTTTGTAAGCTAACCCTGTAAGTTTCAGGTAAGGTTGAGGTAATATAAAAATGTCCGCCATACAGTATAAGCTTACACAGTAATGCTATGGTAAACTTACATGGTAATGTCATGGTAAGCTTACATATAGTAGGGGCACTGTAAGCTTACACGGTAAGATCACTGTAAGGTTACAGTAAGCTTACACGGTAAGCTTATATTAATTGCTAACAAATAACAAAGTATTAATTTATCAACTTACAGTAAACAATAAATTGTTTTGCACAATTATATTTATTTTGTCATTTATATAAAAAACCCCGATAGGGTTTGCTTAAAAAAATTTACTGCGCATTCGTAAGTGCCATAGAAAGCTACTGCGCATAAATATTTTTAAAAAATTATTTATTGATACCTTTGAAAACTTGCCGTGTAAGCTTACTGTAACCTTACAGTGACTTTGCCATGTATGTTTTTACTATGGCCTTACTGTGTAAGTTTACTGTATGGCGGACATTTTTATATTACCTCGACCTTACCTGAAGCTTACAGGGTTAGCTTACAAAAATTACATGTAAACTTGAGGGAAGCTTACAGCAATATACTGTGCTGTGTGGGTTGGTTATCAATTTATCTAAAAGTATAACGAAATTTTATAATTACAACCAATTTCTAGCTTTTAAAAAACATCAATTTTCTTATATTGATAAAATTTTAATTTTCAATCACCCAAGTCATTTTTCCTCCAAAATTAACGTTTAAACTTAATTTTCACCATACATGATGAAAAATTTCATAAACACATTTTCATCTGGAATTATATATATCGAAAAGAAATATAAAATTATTCTCTTTAATTGGCGTTGTCGTTGTCGTCAGTGATACACTGAAATACAGTTGTTGGAAGGGAACGCGCGCTCATGAATCCGCAGCATTGAAGAAGAAGGATGAGAAACTTCATACTTAGAGTTCTTGTAAGGGCCATTCGTTTTCTCGCTGATAGTCAACTATTTGCAATGAAGGCGCACACTTAAAAAAAAAAAAAAAGAAAAAAAAATACACTTGCTTGTGCGCGCAAAAGCTTTAAAAATTACGGTAAACTGAGGAAGAGCGATGCCGACTTTGATCTTGTTGCTTCATCCCAGAAGTAGCGCTCTCTTGAACGATCGCTTGACTTCGAATTATTGTCTCCGTTCGTTTAAATTCGAAACAGATTCCTTTGCTCATTCTCAAGTTATTCGAAGATTGTCGCGCACACAATCCCAACAACACTTAAGGTGTTCAGATCCTGGAAAATCAAGAGGAGAAAGTGCTAAAAGTTGTCGTTGTCGTCGTCTCAATTCCATGACCCAACAATCACTATAAAATAGAGACGTCTAATTTTTAAACACTTAGTAAGCAAATTATCTGCGGAGAAATATGTTTTTTTTTCTTTAAAAAAAAGACCTTCAACTTTATGGAGGCACAAAGAAACAGTCTGAATTTTTTTTTAAAGATGTCAATTTATTTTTAAATTTTTCTTACCTGGATAATAAAAATGTAATATAGATATAATAATCAGTATTAAAAATTGAAAATTATAATTAAAAATGTAAATTTAGTAATAATTATTATTTTATAACATGTCAAAAACTTTGGTTTTGACGTAGTTGAAACGGACATAACCTCAAAATTAGTATCAGAAGTCAAGAGATGTTTTTATTATTATTTCTAAAACGAATATATTTTAAAAATATTTGTTTCGCTTATTGAACATAATTAAATTTTATATTTTAAATAAAGAAAATATTGAAAAATATTCTAAGTCCTATTTGAAGTATTTCTGGATAGAATTTAGTATATGGGCTTTATCAGATTTTTCTAGTTTGAATTGCCTCTCTATAATTCAAACGGGATTTTTTTTTGTAAAATAGTAATTTATATTGATTATTTTTTGTGTACATTTTAAACACTCTTATTTAATGTTTGTATTTTCTATAAAGATTTATAAAACACAAAATTGATACATCAGTGCTAATTTTTTTTAAAATAGCGACTGCAGCTCCACACGTACATTTCCAATTTTAAAGTACGTTTGTCCTTCTATTGATATTTTACATTCTCAATGCTTATTCTTTTTTTTCCGATAATTTTCGAGTTAGTAAGATAACTAATTAAATAATTATTCCAACAAACTATACTTATGCGAACTAATAAAAATAGTAACCACAACTAATAAATTAGCAGCAGTATATTTTATTAACTAAAAATGGTAACTCCAACCAATCTTTTCTCTCAGTGCACACATTTTTAGAAAATCAAACTTTTTTTTTTTTTATATATTTATTACAATTTTTTTTCATTCCCCTATAAATATCAAATGAAAAAAATATTCAAATTCAAGAAAATTAATGAATTTAAAAAATTGGTTTTATGCATATTTTGATAGATCTAATATCAGAAAAAAAGGATGAACGATTTTTATCGATCCAATTTCGTGATTTAAAGTTAGGACAGGTAGTTTATTAAAATGTATTTTTCAATATCGTACTGAGATTACTCCCTGCCGGGGTATAATAAATGCCCCTATCTATCTTTCTCTCTCTCTCTATCTCTCTCTTTCTGGGGCTCTCATCGCGACTATATCGTGGCGAATTGGAAGAGGCTTTTTTGAAGCGGGTCTTTACGAGCGTTAAAAACGCGAACGAAGCATAAGCAGAAGTATTCGTCTTATATTGCAAGTCACTCTTCAGAGAGAGAGTGAGAGAGAGAGAGGAAAAAAGTCTTTGTTTCTTATTTGTTCTACCTGGTCCGTATTTTGCGCTGACCAAACGAGGAAAACCAAAATTGATTCTTCTTTGCGCTGCGTCAAACACCTCAACCGCTCATCTCTCTCTCTTTCTCTCTTTACTCGATGTAATCATTTCGGAAGCGCCATTTGCCCATCTCGATAATCCACCGGAAAGTTGGACACGCTTAAATTGTACAGAATATATATATATATATATATATATATATATATATATATATATATATTCTCATGTACTGATGATTATAATGTTCGACGACCCGTCAAAACGCCACTGCTTATTATATCCATATAAAGATATCTTCAGGTGTAAAAGTCACTGGTATATTTTTCCTAAAAATCTCTATTAAAGCCAAATAAACTTAAAAATTTTTCAATAGTAATTTTCCCTAGTTTTCTCATTTTGTGGGGTACGCTCACGGTGCGCCAGAAGGTGGTTTAAATAAAAATGAATTGGCACTTAAAAATTCTTTTTGATTACACAGCCCCACAAAAAAAAGTGTCGTGCGCGGCAGCCTAGACTAGTCATTTCCTATGTATTTTGACGCGCTGAACACGAATCCGAAGTCCGTTTTGCTCCATCACGTCAGGATTTTTTTCTAACCTCCAAAAACCTGACGGATTTTGAGAGGTAGGCTATTTTTTTTAAAAATTGATGGATTTACTTCAAACTTGGTATCTAGGGGTTTTTTGGGTCGCTGATGACGAATTTAAAGTTAGATTGTCAAAATTCAAAATGGCGGCTCCAATATGGCGGACGAATTTTGTAAATATTGATGGATTTATTTCAAACTTTGTATCTAGGGGTTTTTTGGGTCGCTGATTACGAATCTGAAGTTTGATTTTCAAAATTTAAAATGGCGGCTCCAATATGGCCAATATGGCCCCAATTCCAATAGCGCATTCAACAGAAATGAAAGAAAACTATGAATATATGAAACTAGTTTTGGATAAAATTAGATACCGAGAACACAACTGGCAAATTTGTGGAGATTTCAAGATTTTAAGCATACAACTTAGACAACAATCAGGTTTTACAAAAACACCATGTTTCCTGTGTTTGTGGGACAGTAGAGATCAAGCAAATCACTACATTAAAAAACAATGGCCAAAAAGGAATTCTTTCGAACCAGGTTCAAAAAATATAATAAAAAATCCTCTAATCGACCCTTCAAAGGTGATAATTCCACTCTTACACACGAAACTAGGAGCAATTAAACAGTTTGTCAAAGCCTTAGATAAAAAAGAAAACTGTTTCAAATACCTGGAACAAAAGTTTCCAGAAATCTCTGATGCGAAACTAAAAGAAGGGGTTTTCGACGGACCACGTATTCGCAAATTGTTAAAAGATGAGCAATTTATCACCAAGATGAATAAAAAGGAAAAAGCCGCATGGCTTAGTTTCAAAGCAGTTGTCGGAAATTTTCTGGGTAATCACAAGAGTGAAAATTGGGAGCAAATAGTTAGTGATATGATTAAAAACTTCGGTAAGTTTACTTAGACTCGCATCGGGATCAATTCCCTGAAAATTTGGGAGATTACAGTGAAGAACAAGGAGAACGATTTCATCAAGATCTTAAAGAATTTGAGCGTCGTTATCAAGGAAATATGATGGCCGACTACTGTTGGATGCTGAAAAGGGATATTGTACCTGGAGGCATCAATTTGAAAAGAAAACCATTACACAGATCCTTTGAGGACAAAAGAGTGCGCTACCATAAAAAGACGTGAATACCTTACTTATATATATAAGAATTTTCATTTCTAGTTTTGAAAATCTAACTTCAGATTCGTAATGAGCGACCCAAAAAACCATTAGATACCAAGTTTGAAGTAAATCCATCAATTTTTACAAAATTCGTCCGCCATATTGGAGCCGCCATTTTGAATTTTGAAAATCTAACTTCAAATTCGTCATCAGCGACCCAAAAAACCCCTATATACCAAGTTTGAAGTAAATCCATCAATTTTTTAAAAAAATAGCCTACCTCTCCGAGGTTCCGACAGGTTTTTGGAGGTTAGAAAAAAATCCTGACGTGATGGAGCAAAACGGACTTCGGATTCGTGTTCAGCGCGTCAAAATACATAGGAAATGACTAGTCTGGTCTGCCGCGCACGACACTTTTTTTTGTGGGGCTGTGTTATGATTCTTAGATGAATAAAAAACATTTCTCAATAGTTTTTAAAATCAGTTTACGTGCCCGATTTAAATAAAATTGAGTTTTTATATAAAAATAGTGTTTTATGGGGAATCAGAATTTATTTAATCTAATAAATACTGTAATAAATGATAAAATAGTTACTTATTTTCAACTTTACATATAAATAATTATATTGCTGTAGTGTTTGTGTCCAATTTAAAAAAATTAAATTATAATGTTAAAAGAACGATTTTAAGAGTGACAAAATTTATTTAAGAGAGTCGAATGATCTCTGAAATTTTTTGGCAAGAAGAGACCTTTAATTATCGCTCTATAAAAACGGCACTAAACGTGAAAATGATAAACATTGATTTTAAAATACTTTCTTCTCGAAAGACGGACACTTTTTACAAAAGCAGCTAGAGATCCTTATCTTATATAAATTTCCTAAATCCTAAAGATTATACGAATCCATACAAAAGCACGATTGCAAAACGAAAAGTAATATAATGACAGGTACATTACCTCCTGCCGCCGTCAGATGGCAGCAGCATGCAGAGCGTACAAAGTCGCAGCTGTTATTAGATTACTTTTCTACTTTTTGTTTTACAACCATGTTTTTCTATGGATTCGTGCAGTCTTTTGGATTTAGGAAATTTATAAGATGAGGATTTTGGCTGATTTTGTTAAAAGTGTTCGTGTTTCGAGAAAAAAGTATTTTAAAATCAATACTATTTCACGTTCAAAGCGATAATTAAAGCTCTCTTCTTGCCAAAGAATTTCAGATACCGTTCGACACTCTTAATGCATAAATATAAAAACGAAACAAGAAAATAACTTCATTGTTAATAAATTTATATGAACCCAAATCTAAAACATCTATTATCTATACGTAAATAAGTATAGATTAAATAAATTCTGGTTCCTCATAAAACACTATTTTTAAATATTTAAAACTCAATTTGTTTTAAATTGGGCACGTAAGCTGATTTTAAAACCTATTGAGAAAAGTTTTTTATTCATCTTAGAACCATAATCAAAAAGAATTTTTAAGTGCCAATTCATTTTTATTTAAACCTCCTTCTGGCGTACCGTGTACTTGAATCAATTGAAACATTTTTAAGATTTCCATTTGCTCCAATTATGGTGTTTTAACATTAGTGCATTTATCCTAGTAAGTTAATTATTCTAAAAAAAAAATTAATCAAAAAGAACAATAGAAGCTTGAAATTACAAATCGCTTTGAGAAAAATTCTTCAATTTTATTACAAAATGTTTATATTATAGAAGAAAAGAGCAATAGAAAAGTTTGAAGTTACAAATTTTCGAAAAAAAAGAGCTGATAATTTTGCTCCATCCAACTCGATTGGAACTGTTTTCATATATGTGTTGTATTTGGATTAGCGATAAAAAATTTGATGCCCGCGCAATATTCATGGAGTGGAGGTAATGCAACGATATCAGTGCTCGCCACAATCTGAACGCAGTAAATCAAAATCCAATTTTTTTTCTTTCATTTACAATTTTGTGAATATATTTGAAATTAAAGACAGATATTGCTGACATCTCAACTTATTATATATGTGAATTGCAGGTACCTTTTTGTACAAAGCTGACTATAGCTACTTGCTGCTCCGGAAATGTTTCGGGTTTTGTAAGTCTAAATTATAATACCAGAGACTCGATGTCTTCTTTAAAGTTCTATATTCTATTGAAAATCGGTCTATTTCGAACAATACTCCAAATCCCTGGGGGTTATTCCACCATATATACATCAGATGGGAAACCCGTATACTATTGAAAAGCATTTTTGCCAATGATGTTTCTCTCTATAGTGAAAAAAAATTTCCTGTTAACCAAAAAAAAAAAAACGGTTTTTGAACACGAATAAAATGACAGAAAAAGGACAAATTTGAAAAAAAAAGTCATAAATACATTCGGTTTCTTAAGGATGATTCATACATTTGTAAATTATATATAGAGGTTGCGAGAATCTAAATAAAAAAAATCTTTTCGATTTGAGTACACAGATACTAATTATCAGAAATCATATATAAAATCGATTATTCATATTTCAACCAAGGGTTTTTAACTGAATCCTTTTCAGTCATTTTCTGCTAATTTCACTCAAGGGAATTCTATTAGTTATTGTTCTCGCAAAGTCCTTTGAAAAAAAGAAAGAAAAGACTTATTTCGAACAATAAATAACAAGCATTGTATTTAAAAAGAAAATTAGTGTTCTAAACGTCATCCTCTAGAGAATATAAATAGTCACGTGTTAACCTTGGTGCAAAAACTTAATAAGAAAATAGTTTCATCCGAAAATAATGATGCTACACAAATCTTGGTCTAACACCCTAACATTTCAAATTCGTTTCGCTTTCTTATAAACTGGAATGTGCTCTGAACTTACGTTCACCTGACTATATATATATATACGTATAGAGGAAGAGAGAGAGAGAGAAGAGAGCCCCATAGAGAATCCTTTCGCGCGACACTAATAATTGACACTGAAGAAAGAGAGTATTCTGAAAAACTGTTGAGGTCGAATACGAATTGTGTGTGAGAGATAATATATAGAAATCCGAGAAAAAAAAGTTCCAGGGGGTCCCAAAAACGTATGTAGTGAAAAAGAACCACGCCCCGAATATAGTAGTTTTTGGGCCTTATTTTTTTTCTTCTCTCTCTCTCTCTCTCTCTCTCTGTTCGCATATAAACACAATAGGAGATCCTCGATTTTTCACTGTCGACTGGACCGAATAACCAACCAGTCATGCCGATGTTGGTTCGGCCTGGTAATCATCTTGTTTTCGACGTCCAACACCGCCGCGCGCAGCCAATGCGCGCTTAAAGATTGAAGAATAACGTGAAGGATCGAATTGGCGTTAATTACGTCGCCACCGTAACGAAACAACCAAAAACCAACGACCGAGCCGTGAAAGTGAGATCACCTTGTATAAATATATATATAAAAGAATAGTGCAAAGACCTTATACGTGTATAATCGGTTTCCATTTGATTATGGTTATATAGGGGAGGATATATATATATATATATATACAGATTGAACCTGCTTATTGGACTGAACTTGTATCAGATTCGACACTTGTCCTGCGGCAACAACAAACTTTCACTTAAGAAGGTTCACAAGCCTCTCATCTCACTCAAAATATAGACTTTTTTTCATCGTTTATGTGAACCATACAACCTCCAATGCTCTCATACTCCACTTTAATAATAATGAGTGAGAGAGAGAGAGAGAGAGAGATAGTAATATATATTTCGAAACTTCTTAAATTAAGAGATTTTGCCTGATGTCTTAAATATATCTCATGCTTGCGAATTATGTGTGTTTTTTTTTTTGTTCACTTACATGAGACACCATAACGGGCATGCACATGATTAATTTTATATTATGGGAGCAATTAAATGATCAAAAAAACTAATTTGGCGCTACAAGTGCAATGTTATAATTTCTTTTTTTTACAAAAAGGAAATTAAGAATAATTGGAAACTTTCATGGAAAGTAGATTTTTTTTTTGTTATAGTCGCAACTTCTTGCGCAAACAATTTTATAATTAAATTAAAATATTTGTTCTTTTATTATATATGTATACATCTACTTATATTATAAAAAAGATTTCGCAGCCACCGGTTCTAAAAGTTGAATATAGGTTTAAAACGAACATAACCTTAAAACTCAAGGCCGCATGTCAAAAACATAGGTTGAAACAAAAATAACCTTAAAAATCAAAGTCATATGTCAAAAACATAAGGTTAAAGACACAAATAATCTCTAAATTTAAGGTTGAATGTCAAAAACAGGTTAAAAACGATAATATAACTTCAAAACTCAAGGCAAAATATCAAAAACATAGATCAAACCGAACATAACCTCAAAAATCACAACCATATCTCACAGAAAATTAAAATTTCATTAAAATTTTAATTTCTTGCCCTAAAAATTTTATTTCTTTTTTTTTTTAAATTTCAACTTTTAAAATTTTAATACTGTTTTAAGATAAAAATTAAAAGTATGGTGTAAATTTGTAGTGTTATTTTGCATGCGGAAGAAAAGTTAACTATCTTAGCTAATATTTAGTTTCTTTAGTTAAATCCAATTGCTATTATATGAATAGCAGTTTTTGATGATACCGGTAATAATAATTATTGCTATTATAGTTAAAATTTATAAGTTTTGTGACAGTTATAATTATGAGCTACCATAACTAAAAATTATCTATCCGTATATAATATAGGAAACTGTTTTTTCTCCGTGTGAAATGAACAAAAATTTTTGAAGATTTAAAAAAGTTTTTCCAAAAAAAATACAATTCAAATGACATATAATAAAAACAGACATCATTATAAGTGTAACAGAGGTCTTCATAAAAAAAACAACCACTAAGAAATGAAATATTTTAAAATGTAGTGTTTTTTTAACTCCTCCAAAGTTTTGTGAAGTGTTTTTTTTAAATCTTCCAGACTTATAATATATTATATGAAGGCATTTAAGAAATCAAACATAATAAATAAATGATCGCTATAGCAATGTATTTAGAGAATTAGGAAATTGAAATTAATCTTAAAAAAAATTTATACATATAGAAGCCAACAGTAGCGCCATCTGTTTGTTCTATAACCCTAAAAATGCTATTTGTTCAATGTCGCCTTTTTTCATTCGATTCTCTCTGAATTTCTCATTTTAAAAATTAAAAAACTACACAATAATAATTTAGTTTCAATTGCAATAAAATCAACTTATACTTAGAAAAAAAATAATTTAAAAAGTGTACTTATTGAATTCTTTTGATTATCAATGGAAAAAAACATTAATTTAAAATTTAGAGAAAGAAGGGAGGAATTCACGAAATGTGATGTCCATTTAGGGGTAGAGATGTTTACTTTTATACGTGACAGAGCGTGACATAGAAGGGGGTTGGGGTGAAAAAAAAATCCGGAAAAAGTCCGTGACATGATTTTGTGAACGTTCACAAAGTGGAGAATCGAATCGAACAAAGGGAAAAGCGTCATCGAACACTATAGAATATACACATGCTCTGATGCAGTAGTATACAAACTTGTATATATATATATACTAGCATGCATGCATTAATTTGTTTTCATGCAATTTAACCTTTAGAGGGCCGGCATTTTTTAATTGAAAGTCACCATGTTATAAACTGAAAATTTGACTATACTTATGAAGTCAATATAAGGTAGAAAAAACCTGACACCGGAACTGGCCACTATAGTGGCCACCCTGGCCCTCTAGAGGTTAAACATGCACAAAAATATTCATACTTACGCTATAGTAAATGTCTTTTCTAGTTTTCAAAAAAATCACCTATTTATGTAAATCATCTGAATCTGCTATTTGTGCACAGTAATGCAATGCATAAAAATAGTCACACTACAGTATAAATGTCTTTTCAGGTTTTCTAAAAAAATCACCTGCTTATTTGGATAAGCAATTTCTGCTCAGAATTAAATGTCTTTAGAGGTTTATAAAAATAATCACCTGTTATAAAAATCTGAAAGAAAAATAATAATTATAAATATGAAATTAAAATAAGTATAATGTTAATGTGTAATAATAATAAAAAATATATTCATATATATATATATGCTACTCAAATATATTCTCACCTTGTAAAATGTCAAAAAAAAAACCATGAATGAAGTTTAACAATATTCCCTCCAAAAAGGCAAAGTGTCAGCTGTCAGAGGTCAAGAGATAGTAGCCTAACAAAGATCTCGAGGATCTTAATGAAGACATCTTTTGAGTTATCCCAAGAAAGAAGGCACACCGTTCCAAATCATCCGCACAATGGACCAAGTCGGCGCGGCGGTTAAGGTAGTGTGCCGCGACCAGATCGACGCATAATGGAACCAGCTTTGTTGCTTCCTGAAAAGAGAAGACGATCTTCATGCCAATGTGCTGCAGGTCGAAACCATACATATATATATATATATAGGTATATATATGTATATACACGAGGATGAGGTGGGTATGGAAACTGGTCCTTGTTCACTGTCTTGTATTCTGTGAAACGAGAACCATTCCCGTATATACACTCTCGCAGTCGCGGAACCAAACGCGTGAAAAGGATTTCACAGAAAATTCGAACACGATGGGTGTTGGCATTTATGGTTTCGGTCCGTTTAGCAGATACCTGTATATACTATATATACGCACCAATATATACACATATATATACTCTACCTGTTCAGCTTCTCTCATTCGTAACGGATTCTTCGAACCAGAATCTTCACTCGCGAATTCAAAGATACTGATAGGCCTATCGCATACGAATTCATGAAACTATAGACGCTTAATGATCGCAATAAATTTTCTCGTATCTGCTCTGACAAAATGTTCGCTGCTCTCTGCACAAAAATATACAGCCACCTGCAAAAGTGCAACAGACAAAAATTTATATGATTTTCAACAAAAAGGAAAATTATGTTCTATTTACATATTTAATAATTAATAATAATTTAATTAAATACTGTAGGGCGAAAATTGAAACAATATTTTACCATAAAAATATAGTTGAACAAAAGTTTTCTTAATTTTCCGTATTATTATTATTATTTTGAATACTTGTAGAAGAAAAAAGAAAAAATTCCTAAACCACAGAACGATTATAATATGTTGACAAATAAAGAAAAAATTTCTTTCCTCGTAAATTGCACTAATAATGATGTATTGTAAGATTACATAAGCTTTTTAAACAGTAAGCTTAAAATCTTTCAGGTAAAGTCCCGAAAATCCGAAAATCTGATTTCGAGATTTAAAAGTTACCTGACTATAAAGGGATTTACACCAAGGGCATTTAAACTTAAAGAAAAGATATTGCTCACTCACTGCGCCTCTGATTTTATCTTCTCTATATATACTGCTGTATTATATGGAAAAAAAATCAGAGATATATATATATATATATATATATATACGAAAATGGGAGTCTTTAGTAGAAATGTCTATTATTTCAAGAAGAAGATATAACTTTATGTTATTTCCTAATAGCTAACATACAGCTAAGAAAAACATTTTTGTTATAACCATTTATATAATACAACTTTTTACAAATAAAATATAAAGATGAAACGAAACCTTCAAATTTATTACAATTTCAAACTCTATACACTGCAGTTTTTATTTCTATATTATATATCTTTTATTTTCTTTTATCGCAAATAAATTTCAAATACTTAATTATATATTGCGTATATGAAATTTTTTAAATTTATCTTTAAAAGATTACTATTTGGAGAATTAACTAATCCATCAACTGTTTTGATGTGAATTAATAAACAACATAACCTTCAAATATGCCAGTATTCGTAATTTATTAATTTAAAAAAAAATTAATTATCGTCAATTGGGGTAATTATGCCTACAAAAAGGGTATTTTTTTAGTCAACATGTCATTAAAATACAGAATTAAAATAAAAATTCGTAGCATTCCAAATCTTAATTTTAATCGTTTTAAATTATGAAACATAATTGAAAGAGATATAAAATTCAACTTTAGAATATGAAACGGATTGATTCGGAAAAAATATTTTGTTGAGTTACAATTAAAATTTAAATTCCGATAGAAACTGATTGTCTTGAAAACAAATATCAGAATGTTTCAGAATAATATTTATTAAAACTGATTGAAATTTAATGCAAAATTTTTCGTCAGGGCTAGAATCAAAATTTAAGTTAGAGAATAAGAAATTGGGAAAATATTGTCAAATAACGAATAATTATTTATGAATGCATAAAATAAAATAATTACCAGACGCAAATAACACTACGTTAGAGCATTATTGTTCATCTTAATTGAAAACTGCTTGCGTATTTGTAATCGCGTAATAAAGTGAAATATATTTTTAGGTTATAAAAATGAAAACATGTGTTTTCACTGCACAGGAACGGTATTGCCAACTTAAATAATATAGCGCTAAATTTAAAAACTTATGAAATTATTTATTATTTAAATAAATAGTAATTGATTTTTTTTTAAATAAAAATTACTAAATATTCGTACTGGTAAATTAAAATTTTTTCATATTGTTGAAATATTGGAAAAAATAATTGTAATTTAATATCGCTCTGCAAATAATGCCAAAACCTATAGAAATCTGAAATTCCGGCCAAGATCATTTGGAGTAACTTGAAATTTGTCATTTTGTCAATTCGATATCCACAATTCAAAATAAATTCAAGTTTTTTTATTACAATTTTTTTTATGTTATTACCCAGTGGGCAAAAAACCATGTTCGTTCTAAAAACGTTCTAAGGACGTTTTTAGAACGTTTCGTGTCCGCCAAATAATGTTCTGGAACATTTTAAAAACATGGATGTTCAAATAATGTTCCAAAACATTATTTGGCAAACATGAAACGCTGGGTATTGAAATTATTACAATTTCATTATAGATTAGTAACTAGATTAGGTAAAGTTAGATTTACTTAAGGTTAGGTTTGGTTGAGAGAAGTTAAATTAAATTGAACCTAACCTTATAAGGTTAGGTTAAGTTTGGATAATTTATTTAAGGTTTGGTTAGGAAATATAGTTAGGAGTATACCTCTCTTTCTTATAATCATATAGGATTAAGTTAGGTTAAGTAAGTTTAGATTAAGTAGGGTTAACTTTGGTTAGGAGTGGTTAAGTTAGGTTAATTTCTGTACGATTAAGTCTGGTTAGGTTAAGTTAGGTGTAATTAAGTTAGTAAAGTTAAAATAGGGTTACCTTAAGTTAGTTTAATTTAAGTAAGGTTAGGTTTGGTTAAGAGAGGTTAAATTAATTAAGATTAGGTTAAATTAGGATAATTTATTTAAGGTTAGGTTAGAAGTGGTATGAATATACTTAACCTAACTTATGTTAAGTATAAGGTTAGTTTTGGGTAGAAGTAGTTGAGTTAATTTCTGTACGATTAATTTAGTTTAGGTCAAGTTTTGTCAAGTTAAGTTAAAGTTAGAGTTTAGGTTAATTTAAGGTTAGATTAAGTTAGTATAGTTTATGTAAGGTTAAGTTAAGTAAGGTTACGTTGCGTGAGTAGAAGTTAAATAAGGTTAAGCTTGGTTAAAAGTGGTTATACAATATGTTTCATATATGCAATAATACACATTTGTACCTAAATTCAGCACTCTCGGTCAAAATAGCTACAACTATAAATTCTACCAGAAAGGAACGGTCATAAATCTATTTTGTAAAAAGAAGATGACACTGAAATCTAAAAAAATAAAGAGATAAATTTTTTTTAAAAAATCGCAAAAAAAGAAAATCAAAAATATATATGAATAAATAATGAATGAAATGAAGAGACAAACATCGAATGAATGACAAGGATATCTCTCGATTCCGGATTCCGATTGTACCTTGGGGTTTTTACGAGTTTATTTAACGAAGCCGAAGACAGCCTCGACTATAGTATGGTAAACGAAAATGCTTGTTAGAGCGTATGATCACAAGGAGTGAAGACGAGTCCTCAGAGGCGAATGAAAGAGGGGGTGTCAGTCGTGTGACACGTAAAGTGTCGAGAACTGGTAACTGGTACCTGATGATCTTTACGAGCAGTAGTATATGGGATGCCAATCCTAGTTCTAATCCTACAAAGCTTGATGCCGACGCACCACAAGGCTTATAGAAAATTTCTGAACAATTTATCCCCCGGCATGCAACACATAAAAAGGCACTTTTATTTCAAGCTGGTGCATCCACACGTGGTAAATGCGTCGCTATAAACTATATATATATATATATATATATAACAATATAGTATATAAATATATACTCTTATACTTAACAATGGTCCATGACAAGAGGTTCACTCTCGGATCTTTTATAGAGGGACCCCTTCAATTTGATTGTCCCGGTCACGTATATGTGTTTTTCCAAGAAGATTTGTTAGTTTTGTATATAAAGAGAGAGAGAGAGAGAGAGAGAGAGAGAGAGAGAGAGAGAGGAGAGAGAGAGAGAGAGAGAGAGAGAGAGAGAGAGAGAGAGAGAGAGAGAGAGAGAGAGAGAGAGAGAGAGAGAAATTGAAGAAAACAAATTACTCTTCTTCTTTTTTTCTGGTCAATATTGACTTGCAAGAATATCTCTCGTTTTAATATTAAACATATAGTCATTCAGATAAGATCATTATAATGAAATTCATGATATGATGAATAATAATGATAATAATAGTCGGTAATAATAAAAAAATTTATAGGTTATGTTTATGATTGTTTTAATTTGATTAAAATTAGTTTCTTTTTAATTACCTATGTATAAAATCATCAGTTTTTATTTTTGATGTATAATAAAAATGTAATCATTATAATGGTTTGTATATTGAAAGAGTTTGATCCTTTTTTGTATTTTCACTCCAAACTATCACAAACATAACCTATTTTTTTTGCTTCTTAAGTCCCTTTGTTCTTTATTCCAAACTATCATAAACATAACCTATAATTTTTTTGCTTCATACGTCCCCTTCTTCAGAGCAATTCATATATTTGTTTGCATTACAGTTGATTATTATATATATTTGATGAATTATTATTTATTACTTTTTTTTATCAAATTGTAGATTTCAAGGACCTTTATAATTGTTAAATAATCCTGTTAGGAATTTGTGGCCTTTGGTCCGAAAAAAAATTGAAGAACAATAAATTTGGTTAAAGGTTTTTATTTAACAGTAAAGAAAAAAATTCATTGTATCGAATCAGAAAAAAGAAATTCTAAATTGAAAAAGGAAATTTATTTCTTATCAAATATTATGTTAAAAACTCCTACTGTATAATTGTTTTTTATGGTTATTGTTTACTGAGGTGGAACATTGGTCAAAACTATATATGACGGTTATTCAAGTACAACCACAACCATAAAATTGTGGAATGGGGCGCATTTTCTCTCTCTCTCTCTCTCTCTTTCCAGATACCCATTGATTGTGTGTTAGTTTTCTCGCAGGTATATTACACGTTTGGTTTTTATAATAAATACCGTTCCTTCACACAGGATTTCCCAAATTTTAGCAAGCGTACAAAAAAAATTAGTTCCACTTAATTTTAACTTTACATTACGAGGTTTTTTTTTCTTTCTTTTGAAGAGAGAGAGAGACAGAGAGAGAGAGAGAGAGAAAATCAATTTTCTCGCTTTTACTTGGTTAGAAACATTATATCCAACACAACAGCTGTGTAACATGATAAACACAATCTTGTCTAGGGAAATTTTACGACCTTTATATATGTGATTCAGTTACAGAGATTTAAAGATATCACAGGTGTCATCAAATAGAAAATAATTACATATAAATGAATGAAAAACGATGAAATTATATATTTGAAAATAGAATTGTACTAGAAAATTACATTTAATATATATTGTATCGAGATTTTAAAATGAAAAAAAGTAACTATTTTCCCTAAGGCTATTTTTAGGTTAGAAATGAAATGCGCATGTACGTACGCATGCGCATTTGGTCAATTATTAATAAACTACCAGCGCTCCTATGAAATTAGCGCCAAATTTGATTTTTTCATTTTTAAAAGAATTCTATTACATATATAATTAATTTTTCAAATTAGAATTTGACAAAAATTCATTTTAAAACAAATTTTTATCTCGATTTTTATTACAGAATTTCTCTTTATACAGTTTTTCGTATAATGTAATTTTTTACTTAACCGAAAATTAATTTCTATTTTGATCGAATTTTCATTTGACAGAACTTTCATTTTTTTCGAATAATAACATTCGGCAGAAATATTTCGATGAAAATAAATTTTAAAATTAATCAGAAATTAAGCAGAAAATTTTGATTGGTTAATTTTAAAATTCGCGCCCAAATATTTCGGTTACCGTCAACTTTTTTTATCTACATTTTGAAATTCTGCCACTAAATTAGAATTTTTTTCTGGTATTTACTACCAAAAAAAAAATTTGTTTATTATTTTTCTAAATTTTACATAACACAATATTTCTTCTACTTCTAGGAAATTTGTATTTCATTTTGTTCCGCCTAATTTCCGATGAAATGAAAAATATTATTTTTTTTCTTCTTCCAAAGAAACATTCATTGATAAAAATCAACTTGTACATCATGAAAAAAAGGAGCATAGAAAGAGAAGAAAGAAAGAAAGAAAGAAAGAAAAATATTGAAGAAAGATAGAAAATGATACAAATCAATTTAGACAAAAGTAAACGAAAAGTTCTTGAAAAATGAACTTGTAACCGCTCCCGAAATTCATTAGGATTTACAACCTGAAAAGAAATTGTGATAGGATGCATTTTTTTTTTTTTTGTTAACCCCCATGTGGCTTTGTTCGATGATTTCTCTTTTTTTTCTTCATTTTTTTTTTCTTTTTGCCCTCAGCACACGTGCAATTATATCTTCCTCCTCTCTATGAGTTTTGAAAACGTCATCCCACGCAGCGACTGAGAACCGCTTGACCAAGGTAAAAGCAGAGATGGGCCTCCAAGTATCCCAGAAACCGCAGGGGTTCTTTCAAAAATAGGACTTGAGGCTATGCGTTAGAAATTCCTCACGATTCCACGCAAGAGACGACGTGTTCACAGGATATATATATATATATGTATATGGGAAAAAGAAGAAAAGAAAATTGTATACCTATATAATGTCCTCACACTGTCCTTTTCTATTGCCTATAAATCAGCTAATCCTCATTCAATTTGGTGACCTGAAAAATTTCTGCCGAAAGTCTCTTTCTTCATCATCATCATCATCATCTTCTTCTTCTTTTTTTCTCTTAAATAACCTTCGGGAAAATTATTACTCTCTAAATCTGAATTAGTAAAAATGTTTACTAATTTAAATTAGTGACTCACTTTTTGCTTTCAAAATTAGTTAAATTTTACTAATTTTTAGTCAAAGTTATTAATAATTAGTAAAATACTAAATCTGAAGCAAAAAGTGAGTCACTAATTCAAATTAGTAAACATTTTTACTAATTCAGATTTAGAGAGTACAACGTGAATAAAATAGAAATTCTCTTAAATTGGGCACAAATTAATTTTAAGACAGCACATCTTCATTTTAGCATCAAAAACAGAAGGAATGCAAATAAATAAAATTTTCCTTTTTAATCGTCAGCTGAGAATAACATACAAGTAACAGGTAGATTTATGTTTTAGATATCATTTGTAGCAAAAAAAAAAAATCCGTTTTTATTGTTCATTGGACGTCGAGGAATACAAGCTATGAAACTTTATGTCCCCGCTAAGCACCCAACAGATTTGTTAGGCACGTTCTCATCTCTATATAATATATAAAGAACAAAAATATTTACTACCATTCCCATATTTAATCTTTGCATACATATAATATTCAATTCAATTTTTCAACAAAATTTAAAGAATGAAAGAAAATGTTTAGACATGAATATATTTCGTGATTCTGAATATTATTTCTTCTTTTTTGAAAAGTACTTTACATTGTATATTGAAATTGAAAAATAAGGAACTTTGTTTACCCTAAGGCTATTTGTAGGTTAGGAATAAAGTGCGCCTGCGCATGGGAACAAACTAAAGGCACTCTCACACCTTTTTGGCTGCCTGCCTGCCTGCAGGTTACCATGGCAACGTACGAGTGTGAGTGAGACAGAAAATTTGAATATTCAAATTTGTAAATTTTCTGTCGCACTCACTCTCATGCGTTGCCATGGTAATCTGCAGGCAGCCAAAAAAGTGTGAGAGTGCCTTAACAGCGCTTCTATAAAGTTAGCGCCAAATTTGAATCAATTTTTTTTAATAAAAAGTAAAAAATAAGCTATTTTTTTTTGTTAATCGCAGATAAAATGGGACTAATGATTTCTAATAAGAAAAGCAATTTTTGAAAATGTTTTTTTTTTTATTGATAACCCGAATTTGGTAATTAATACATATTTGTCATAATTTTTAAAGTTAAATGATACTAATGAGTTTGTAGTATCCAAGGGATTGAAAATTGCAAATAAATCCGTCCCTGCTTTTAGTGCTATCTCTCTTTCTCTCTCTCTCTCTGTTTCTCACACACACATTCACACGAATACACACACTGCACCCTTTCCGACCGTCGTAACCCCCCTCCCCCTCACGCCCTTGTGCTCGCATCTCAATCTAGACCCCTCGTCATGTTTTAATTTCACGGCCGCTCTTCTCCTTCATTCTGAGCCCCCACATTGCGAACTTCTTATCCCCACCACTTGTCAAGAGTCCTTGAAGAAGGCGTGGCCAGGAGTTGCTCACTCATAAAGAGAAATTTGCGCGCACATACAACCTGCAAAAGCGCAATGTCGTGGGAGGATGACTGGATAGTGGAGGGGGGGGAGTAAAAAAGAGAGGGGATGATCCTGCAACACATACACATACATATATACATGAAACAAACTCCCCTCTGTGACCCCTTATATTCACCTGTTGAATCCTGGTTGAGGTGCAACTTTTAAACGCAGCGTGGCGATTGACTCTTGGGGTGGGGGTAACATCGTTAAAAAGAGAAAGAGGGAGGTGGTAAAAATTGAGAAGAAACCAAGGTAGAAATTATTGTGAATTCTGGTGGATTTTATTTTGGGCTAAATTTTTTATGAAAATAGAAATATATATATTTTTTTAAAATTATTATTGTAATCTCTTTTTTTTTGGGGGGGGGATTTTAATACTTCAATGTCATTTGGTTTCAAGTGGAGATCCAAGTGGCGCCATCTAGATGTACGGAAGGAAACCTACATCTGGATGGCAACCCGACTTACGTCCTTGTAACTCAAAACTTATTTTTCAAGGGGTCAAATTGAAACATATTTTCTTATTGGACCAAAAAATAATGATGATGAAACTTAACTTTAAAAAGAAAGAATTAAATTATTTTAAATTCTTAAATAACATAAAAAAAATTGACAGTTGATCGCACGGTTATTAATTAATTATATAAAATTATGAACTAATAAATATTTTCTTATTTCTACATTGCAAAAAAGACTTAAAATCATCAAAAGTTAGGAAAATTGTTATTGTTTGCCAATCTTATATTATTATTTGTTTAAACAATTTATTATTAATTATTAATAACATTTTTAAATACACATAGACAGTAGAAAATTTCTTTAAACTCAACTTTTTCGCGGTATAGTTATTATATGCAAAATTTATAAATAAAATATAGATTTGAATTTGCTACAAATATTGTTTAAAATTTAAACAATTATTTAAACAAATAATTGTTGTTATTTACTTACTATTTTCCGCAAATTTTTTTTCCCAATTTTGCCATTATTTTATCGAGCATAAAAACAAATAAAAATTATTATTTCAGCAATTATTGTTTAAACAATTTATTGTTGTTATTATTTACTAAATTTTTTTTTATGATACACCTAAAAAGATATGCAATTTATTTCCAATTTTGTCATTTATTAAGCTAAATACAAAAACATAAGTAGTAAAAATAAAATTAATTTTTTAAATAATTGCAGAAAAAATTTGTTTAAATAATTAAATTTTTTATATGTACACATCGCACGTAAAAAAGATGGAATTTTTCAACAATTTTGTATTTTATCAAGCTAAGAAAAAAAAAGTTTTTAAATTCATTCCGAAATAATTATTTTAGGTATTGTTTAAACAAATTATTATTGTTATTTACTATAAATTTCTTCAAAATGTACCAAGAAAGATGCTTTTATTTACTAATTTTACAATTTATCTAGGTAAGTATAATAATGAATGAAGATTTTATATAAAATTATTATTTCAACAATTACAACTGTTTAAACAAATAATTATTGTTATTTATTAATTTTTTACATTGCTTCTAGAAAGATGCAGTTTTTTTGTAATTTATTGAGCTAACCATAAAAAAATAAAAAATAAATATTAAATCATTTTTTCAACAATTGTTTAAACAAATAATTGTTATTTACTAACTTTTTTCTTAGTACTAGAAAGATGAAATTTTTCTCCAATTTTGCCATTTATTGAGCTAAGTATAAAAACGAATAAATATTCAATACTAAATTATTATTTTAGTAATTGTTTAAACAAATAACTATTGTTAAGTAATTATATTTTATACATTTCACGTTAAAATATAATTTTTTTTTCCAATTTCGCAATTTATTGAGCTAAGTATAAAAATAAATATTTAATATGTAATTATTATTATTATTTCAACAATTTTTTAATCAAATTATTGTTGTTTTAAAAAAAATTAGTAAATAATAATAATAAGAATTTGTTTAAACAATTGTTAAAATAGTGATTTTACATTTAATTCTTACTTCTTATTATAATTAATTCAATTAATTGTAAAATTAGAACAAAATGACATCTTTTTAGGTTTACTACACTCAGAGAAATGTTTTATTCGAACCAAATATAATATATTTGAGTTAAATAAACGTATATTTGTCTTACAATCTACTAGCCTATTTATTTGGGGTAAATAAAATTTTTTATTTAAATCAAATAAATATTTATTAGACTGGCAACATATCATTTCTCTGGGTGTAAAAAAAATTAGTAAAATAATAATACTTTGATTAAACAAAAAAAAGAAAGTTAATAACGTCTTGTTAACAATTGATAAAAAAATATTATTATTAATTATTATTAATAATATTATTATAAATTGACTTAAAATTATAATTGAATCGTGAATTTCGCACTCAGAGAAATGATTTATTTGAACCAAATAAAATATATTTGAGTTAAATAAACGTATAATTGTCTCAGAGCCTACTAACTTATTTATTTGGCGTAAATGAAATTTTTTATTTGTCAGAAATAAATTTTTCTTTGGCTTAAATAAATTTTTTATTTCAATGAAATGAAATATATTTGCAACAAATAAATGAGTTAGTAGGCTCGGAGAGAAATATACCATTTCTCTGAGTGCGAGAAGGGCTCAATATTGAATCATGGTGAAAAAACAGTTCTAAAAATATTGACAAAAATGATTATAGTTATTGGTTTTTTTTTTATTAAACATACATAATAAGTACACAGGCACTATCGAATACTCGAAATGTATACAAAAATAATCTAAATATTATTATATTTATATAATACGTAAAACTAAGAAGAAGTTCGTTATGTACAACAGAGTTTATTTTTTATAGATAAAAAATTTTTTTTTTTTTTCTAAAAATGTAAAACATAAGAATAGAATATATATATATATAATAAGTCCATATATATCTATGTAAATGCGATTTTTTGCTGTCACTGTGACACAAGCGAAATATCGCCAACGTCATTCAATACATATATGATCGAAGCGATTCGAGCACTTGGTTAAAAAAAAAAAATTTAGCCAGGGAGAATTTTTTTTTTTTTTTATTAATAACACCTATCCGTTTTTTGTTAAAATGTTTCTTAAGTTATTAAAAAAAAAAAAAAAATAATAATAAAGCTATAATTATTCCACCCGCACAACGCATTCTTCTCTGCTCTCCCTTGAGTCTCATTAAATTTCCTGACATTGTTCGACTTCGATTCGAAACCCTTAAAAACAAAAATCATTTTTTCTAATTACATTTACACAGTTTTTTTTTTTTTTGTTAATTTCTCCTTCGCACAATATAAATTAGATTTATTAAAAAAAAAATTCGAAGTCGAACGACGTGACTATTAAAAAAAACCGTACAAAATAGACTAAACATGTAAACAACAACAATATTAATAATAATAATAATATTAATAATAAATCATACAAATATAATACGCTTTTTTTCCAAATTCGATATTTAATATATATATATATATATTATATCGTTAATCCCGTCCAATATCATGAATTGAATTTTTTTTCCACTTGTCAAGTGCATAGAGTCGCTCAATTTCTATATTTAAAAAAAAATGTATAGAAATTATACACTTAATAACTTTCTTTTTTTACCGTTTTCTTTACATATATATATGAAATGTAATACACAGTATAAGATATATAAAAATGTCTCTCGATTTAAATACGTAATTAATTGGAGAATTACGATTTTGGAAGATTTTTTTTTTTTTTATCATTGGCTATATTTTGGCACGTTGAATGGACGCAATTAGAGTGCGTTTTTTCGTTAGATCGAATGCTCTGACAAAAATATACAGTCGAATAAATTTTTTTTTTTTTTTTTTTTTGATACTTAAAATTCAAAAGAGCAAACGATCGAAACGAATGAATTGACTGAATGCGTCATTAAAAAAAAAAATGATTTGATTTTTTTTGTAACATTTAAACTTATTTTTATAATGACGCTTTCAGTCAATGTATACAAAATTGCGAATTATTCTTGAGCAGAATGTGGTAGGTTTTCTGCTATACTGACAACGACGAATTTTAAAAACCAGAAGCGGCCTGCCGCTGTACTCAAATTCGTCATCGATTTAGGTAAATAAAAAATAAAAAAAAAAAATAAAATAAAGATGGAGACGCGACAGTATAGAGCTGAGATAGTATAGTAGATTCGATGGAATGTGTCGTGTCAGTCAAATCCATGGCACCTCCCTCCCTCACCGTTGAAATTTTTGAGCTCACGAAAAAACAACTACAAGGAATCAAAATTTGATTCCCTGTCGCTATTCGCCTGGAAAATGAAAAATTTTATTTTAATTTTTGAACGGAATAATGATAATAATAATTAAAGTTACAGTAAAAAAAAAATCGTCGACAAGAATCAATTATGTACACAAAAAAAAAATATTTACCTGAAACAGCGAAAGATTTTATTAGAATAGCGAAATATTTAATTGAAACAATGAAAACTTTTTTGCAAATATAGTGAAATGTTTCGCTGTTCTAGGTAAATATTTTCTTAAAAATTGTTGAATTTTTATGGAATATGTTACTTGGGGGTTTTAGGGGCCGCTTATTACGAATCTGAAGTTATCTTTTCAAAATTCAAAATGGCGGATCCAATATGTCGGACGAAAAAATAAAAATTATTCAGATCGGCTTGAAAATTGTTACTCGGGGGTATTTGGGGTCGCTGATTAAGAATCTGAAGTCAGTTTTTCAAAATTCAAAATGGCGTATCAAAATGATCGCTAATTGAGAATTTGAAGTCAAATTTTTATAATTATAAAAATCTGACTTCAAATTCTCAATCAGCGACCACAAAAAAGGCTCGGTATCAAGTTTCATAAAAATCAAACAATTTTTTAAAAATTCGTCCTCCATATTGGATCAGCCATTTTGAATTTTGAAAAACTGACTTCAGATTCCTAATCAGCGACCCCAAAAACCCCCGAGTAACAATTTTCAAGCCGATCCGAATCGGATATATTTTTTCGTTTGACATATTGGATTTGCCATTTTGAATTTTGAAAAGGTAACTTCAAATTCATAATGAGCGGCCCCTAAAACCCCCAAGTAACAAATTCCATAAAAATCCAACAAATTTTTAAGAAAATTTCTAAAAAAATCATTAATTTTTAAAAAATTTGTCCGACATATTGGATCCGACATTTTGAATTTTTAAAATATGACTTCAGATTCGTAATCATCGACCTCAAACCCCTAAAAATTTACTGCCTACTTCGTTTATTTATGTTTTTAAGTATAACATCCAATAATTTAAAATATTTAAAATTCCATAAACAATTTTTATTTAAATAATTTCTTGTAATTGCCTGTATTTAACACTGGGACAGGCAAAAATTTAAATTTATAAAACGTGGATTTTGGCAACATTGATTATAAGTTGTATCAGCTATACAATTTAAAATTTATAATTAATAATTATTACAATTATTGTTCGACAAAATTTAAAAAGTAACACTTAGTACGAGAACGACTATTCAAATTACGCGCCAAATTGTTTTTAGGTTATAACCAAGTTCTGACGTATGATCAGCAGTACTGTAAACGTAGAAAAAAAATAATAGCCATTTTTCATATGAAACATGACATCGTATTATAAAAATGTAAAATATTATTAAATTATGAGTGTTTTGCAAAATTTGTTAACGTTATTTAACCCTTTCAGGGGCACATTATTCTAAGCATACAAATTTTTGTTTCATTACGTATTTATACTTTTTTTGGGTCGCTGAATACAAATCCGAGGTCAGATTTTGCAAATTTTAAAAATTCAAAATGGCGAATCCAATATGGCGGACATTTTTTTTTTAAATTCAATATATTCGCCATATTGGATCCGCCATTTTGAATTTTAAAAAACTGACATCTGATTCGTAATCAGCAACCCCGAAAACCCCCGAGTAACGAGTTTCATACAAATTGCATTATATTTTTAAAAAGTCGTCCGCCATATTGGATCCGCCATTTTGAATTTTGAAAAACTGACCTCAGATTCGTAATCAGGGACCCCAAAAACCCCCGAGTAAAGATTTTCAAAGTCGTAGCACTTCGCGTTTACAAATAGCTGAATTAATTATTAAAAAAATGCATATTTTTCAGATTGATGGAATAATATTAAGTTAACAATAATAAATTATTCATAAACAATATTATAGATTCGTTATATTATATCCTTAGAATCTAAAAATAAGAAATATATGATTATTATTAGATAAATATGCCGGAAATACCAAAAATACAACAACAAAAAAGGTGGGACGTATACGTCCCACTGCCCCTGAAAGGGTTAATGCAAAAAATATATATTTACAAAGTATGAAGCAGAATATTATTATTAAAATAATTATTTAGTATTTAATAATAGATGTCCCATTGTTGAACACAAATCTTCAAAACAAGAAAAATGTATCAAGTTCCAAAAATTTTAAATTTTTCTACTTAATCACAATATAATCTTAATAGAATGTGTGCATTGTGAAAAAGGATGTTAGTTTTTCAAATTTCAAAATGGCGGATCCAATATGGAGGTCTTTTTTTCAAAAATTGTTCGTATTCGCTTAATAATTAGTATTCAGGGGTTTTTGGGGTCGCTGATTACGAATCCGATGTTAGTTTTTCAAATTTCAAAATGTCTGATCCAATATGGAGGTCTTTTTTACAAAAATTGTTCGTATTCGCTTAATAATTAGTATTCAGGGGTTTTTGGGGTTGCTGATTACGAATCTGATGTTAGTTTTTCAAAATTCAAAATGGCGGTTCTAATATGGCGGATAAATATGACAAAAATATTGGTTTCTTTGAAAAATTATTGGATTTTCATGCAAATGGGTATCTTAGGGTTTTTGGGGTGGCTGATCAGCCATTTTTAATTTTTCAAAATTTTAAGATACTGACTTTAGATTTGTAATCAGCAACCTCAAAAACCCTTGGAAAAAAATTTTCTGTACATTTTGGTCACTTTTTGTTGAATTCCTTCTGCCAACGAAGAGTTTAAAGGTGAAGAAAATAGAACAAAAATTACATAATTGAGAAAAAAAAAATAATTCAAAAATTCTTACCCTATCGGAATTGTACAGCTGCGCATGTTGAGCCGGAAGTCTCAACGTACTTCCAAGATCACGTTCAGCCATCGTGTGACCCTCACTTGTACTGTCCCGAACATCTCTAATATCCTTACGATCAGAGTTGGCTATCTTTGTCGAAGGCTGAATCGTCGTCTCTCCACAAGACCTTGCTAACGTTGAACCAGTATCCACCAAATCTAAACGAAGTAATTGATTCGCTGATGTTTGAATTGTCGTTTCAGTGCAAGAGCGAGCAAGACTTGATTCAAGATCACCTTGAAAATCATTGGAGCGCAAAATTTTTGTTGCTGGCTCAACAGTAGTTTCACCACAAGATCGAGCCAATGTCGATTCAGCGTCTACTGTTCTTGTAACTGTTGCTGAAACCTGTAAAAAAAAGAAATTCTTTTTTTAAAAAAAACTATTCCTCTAAAGTGACAAATTGAAAATTCATTTATCGTACCTGAAAACCAGCACTGACAAGTGCTCCAGTCGGAGAAATTGGAGTCTTTTTCACTCGAATTTCTGCTTCCTTGCAATCGCTACTATTAACAAGATTTGATTTTCTCATTCCAGGGTGGACTCCACCTTCTAAATAATCAATTAATTTGTGTTCCTCCACGGAAAATGTGCTCTTAATCGTAGGCTTGTGAATTGGCTGAGATGACTGTGGAGCTGATCGATATTTTGCACGTGGAATCATTACAGTCAAGGAACGGTCACGTTGCTCAGTGTTAACAGTTGCTACTGTAATACAAATATAATTAATGTATTTGAACATTTTTTTCCAATTGACAATTGCTGAAAAGGACAAATTTTTGAAAGAAACTTACTTGGAGGAACTACCGGCATCACTTTTCTAGCATGATGTCGTAATCTATTACTAGGTTTTCTAATGGGTCGTTTTACTGGAGGTGCTGGTGCCAACATTTGTGGAGGTGGTGGCAAAACATGAGGAACATGATGTGGAATCGCCAACTCTGTAACGCTGCCTTCACTACTTGTATCGCCTCCAGTTCCTGCACCTGGAATCATTGCTCGTCTATCACCAGAAGAGCGTCTTCTTCCAGGATGACGTAAACACGCTAAACCAACGCAAACAGCCAACAATCCAAGTAAAACTGCTCCCGTTGTTCCTAATGCAATTAGCAGTACTTTCAAATTAATTTGACATTTCTGTCCACTGTGCCATGGGAAGCATTCACAAGTATTGTGACCATGAGAATTTAATACACAGTGTCCTTTATTATTGCAAGCTGAACATCCCAATGGAGCTTGTGAGCATAATCGACCAGGATAAGCAGGATTCTCCGATAAATCAGCCCAACCTTCCTTACAAGAGCACTGATATGATCCTGGAAGATTGAAACAAACTGCATTCATTGAACAATCATGATGCGACCATCCATCCTCTACTGTTGTACATTCATCGAAATCTTCAGCTTCAACCTGAGAAAAAGAGAATTAATGAATTTCTACTCTTAAATTTCATTTCAATGATCGATATAAACATACCAAACTGAGATTTCGAGAAGCGTAGACCTCAGTACCACCGAGACTATAATTGCTGTTCACTAAATATTTTCGAATAATTCCCTTCAAATGAGTTCCATTTGCATTGTCAAATAGATAGACATGGAATTTTACTTGAACGGGTTCGGGAACAAATCCAGCAATTTTAACACCTTGATAGAGATCACGTAAATCACTTTGCATCAAAGTTCTATCCAATGCTTCCTTTACGTTAGGCGCTAATCGTCTATACTCTGCAGATGATGTATCATTCATACTGTCTGTGTAGAGGACATTGTCACGACCAATGCGATCCAAACCGACACGAAGGGTGTATGTGTAGGTAGCTAGAAAAAAGAGGCAATAGAACATTATTTTAAAAATTCTATTGTATAAAAAATTCTTTAATTTATATCGAGTCTATTAATAATAATCTAATAGAATTTTAGTTTCTGTATTTTTGTAATTAAATTTTTTTTTGTATAATTAGAACTTACGTTTACATGGTCGATCAGGGAACATTCTAGCAAAACCTGGTCTGCAAACACATCGCATTTCTCCACTAAATTCGGCGCACATCTCAGCTTTAAAGGCTCTACATTCAGGAACACATTGATTAATTACTGGATGAAGAGGAATCACTGGGGCACCTAAAATTCCTCCAGCTAAAACTCGATGAATTTCATTGCCTGCTGGATCTTGTTCATCTCTCGAGACTTCTTCTCCATATTCAGCCTCAACCTGTAAAGTTAATTAGTTTCTTTTACAATGTGTAATGGAGTATTTTGTTACATAGAATATATTTCGTATATTTTTTCGAATTTATTTTTTAAATCTACTTAGTGCGAGTCGATTCTATTTTTGTTTAGCGCCTTAGGGATTTTTGTAAAACATCTAGGTAGAACTTGATTTAGACTTTATCTAGATCTTGGTCTAAACGTTAAATAGACGTCGATTAGACCTTTCTTTTCTCGCTGGGATATTGAAACGGTTGTCATGGTAACGGTTCCTATAGTAACTATTACCATGGCAACCATACGAGTGTATGACGGACGTTTCGACAAAGCGAAACTATTAGGCTTTCGGCCCTGGGACACGAAACCCTAAAAATGGTCCATTATCAGTTAACTGAATTTATTGAGTCCAAGGATATTTTGAATCCTTTTCCAGTCTGGTTACAGAAAAGGTTTTAGTACCCAGACTTTTTTATTTTTTTGATTTTAGTAAGGCCTTTGACATGGTACCTCATACTTTATTACTTTTGAAACTTAAATCTTTTGGTTTGTCAAATTCGGTATTAAAATGGTTTGCTTCATAACTGTGTCTGGGAGAAGGCAGGCTGTTTTGGGACAAAATGGAGTATTCTCTGATTGGTGATGCATTGGAACGGGTGTCTCTCAGGGATCAGTGGTCCTTTGTTATTTAATTTTTTTACGGATGCGATTTGAGGAATGTTCTAGAATAATCTAAACATATGTACTTCGTCGATGACTTACAAATTTATATTCATTCTAGTCTGGATGATTTAATGGAGAATCTTGTCTTAATGAATGAAGATGTAAAGTCAGTATTAAACTGGGCAACAACAAATATTCTTGAAGTAAATATTGATAAAACTTATTTGATGATTATTGGAGCAACTTGTATACAAATAATATAAATTTCCCAGTGGGCAAAAAACCATGTTAGTTCCAAAAAACATTCTTAAAACGGTTTTAGAACTTTCATGTCTGCCAAAAACTGTTCTAGAACATTATTTGAACATCCATGTTCTTAAAATGTTTCAGAACATTATTTGGCGGACATGAAACGTTCTAAAAACGTTTTTGGAACGAACATAGTTTTTTGCCCACTAGGTTGAGTGATTATTTGTCGATTAATTTTAATGATACTATTATTCATTTTGTAGATTCACTAAGAAATTTGACTGTCATTTTTAGACCAAATCTTTCTAAGGACATAAGCAAGTTGGTAAAATCTGTAAGAGTGTTTATACGACTTTATCACAATTTAAAATTAATAAAAAAGCCTTAAGTCAGAAATTTTTTTGGCTACCTCTGGCGTTCCTCAGGCTTTACATTTGGGTCCACTCTTTTTTATGCTCTTTATTAACGATACACACCCTTTATTTAAACATAGCTTATATCAACTTTTTTCTGACGACCTTAAATTATATAAAGCTATCTCTTGTTAACAAGACTGTATTGAACTTCAGGCTGATTTTAGTGGGCTTGTCGATTGGTTCATTTTTAAAAACTTTTTTTGAATATTAAAAAATGTTATGTCATCTCATTTACTAAACATAGAAACTTTTTTGAGCATTGCTACAAAATGAGTACAGAAGATGTTTCTACAGTAACCACGGTGCGTGACCTTGGGGTTATATTAGTTTCTAGCATGGATTTTAATACACACATATGTCAAACTATTAATAATGCCAATAGAATCCAGGACTTCGTCATCCGTAATATTTCATTTTTTACAAATATTTTGGCCTTAAAAATACTTTTTTTCTCGTAAGTTAGATCTATTATCGAGTTTGCTTCTCTTATCTGTCAGCCTTATCAAGATTCACTACTAATTGAACTTGAACGTATTCAAAAAAAGATTTTTACATTTTCTTGATACGTCCAGAATTATCAGTGAGGCAAATCAGTTTCATACAAGTTTGGATTTTAACGTCCACTTGGAAAGATTCCTCGGAAAGTTCCCCCTTGGGGGTTCTATCAGAATTCCGTCGGAACTTCCATCGGAGTTCCAAAGAATTTCCTATGGGATTCCGGCGGAATTCTAACGGAATTCCGACGGAATTAGGACTCTAAAAATTTTGAAAAAAAATTAATCGGAATTCCATTGGAACTCCGTCGGAATTCTGATAGAACCTCCAGGGGGCACTTTCCAAGTGGGCGGCATCTCTTTAAATATGTTTATTACTAAGCTACGAGTACTTGCATATAATTATGATTAGACTGTTATAATCTTCGTTCGGTTCGTGGCGAAGAAGAAGGAAGGTTTTTAAACAATTCGAAATCGTATCACCGGCATTCGGATAAATAACCAGGAAATATATTTACCTCTTCAGCTCCAGGTTCAGGTGGTTTCTGATCACTCATCACAACGAAAATCGAGTCAATGGAATCATCGCTGGCCTCATTTTCATAAGATGCAGGAATCGACTGAAGAATAGTTGAAGTTATTGTTGAAATAACATTCGTAGGATTGATGAGAGTTTCTGTTATTGTTTCAACAGACGTTGATGTCATGGTATGAGTGAGCAAAAGCGTTCTAGTAGTGGGAGGTGAACCAAGAACTGAAGTTTGAGTTCTCGTTATGGTGAGTGTCTTGAATTTTGTGAACTAAAGTTAGAGAATGAAGATGAATTACTAAACTGTTATGATTAAAAAATCATTTTAAAAAAAATATGAATCTGAAGAAGAATGATGATAATAAACTTATTAACAATAAAAATGATTTTTAAATATTGTTGTTAATACCTCTTTTGGCTTCATTTCCAAAATAGAAGTAGATCTATTTTCACTGACTTCGTGTTCCTCAACGGTGCCAATGATTTCTTTGACGATTTCAATGCTTTCTCCTTTGATAAATAGTGGTATGTCTTTTGGTTTTGAAGTAGTTGGTGATGATTTACTAACAGAACTTTCGACCTTTGTTGCGATACTGTATACAACTCTGTTATCGGTATTATTTCGCATTGAATGTCTTGTGAAATGTGGTCTGAAAGGTTTTCGAACTTTGGTGACAGTTTCTCGATGAATGCTAGTTGGTCGCCTCTCTTTATGTTCTGGTTTTGAAGGATAGGATAAAGTTTCTGTTGATTCAATTTGAGTTGTAGAGGGCAAAATATTCTCCATACTGGGTTCAAGGAAAACTGGATAATCCGGTCGTTTACTTGGTTTACGGGAGACAATTACAGTTGACGTTGATGGTTCTGTCGATGGAGATTTACTTGCTTCAATGTGCGATGGTTTTGTTGCTGTTGGCATCACTAGATTGGTTGTCAAAATTGCCGAAGGTTGAATGGAAACTCTGAGAATTAAATAGATTATCAAAAGTGATTATCATATTTTGTATTATATAAAATTTTTTTTTTATAAACTACTTACTTGGATGCTTGTTTGGTTTCAAATGGTCTGGCAGTGTAAATACTGACATGTTCCGTTCGTTTAGTTTCCACGGGTCTAAGATCCTCTGGAACATCAACAACCACTGGTAAATCCACAGTGCCATGAATTATCGGTATTTTTGATTCAACATCTTGCATAACTGGTATGTGAGATGTTGCTACGGCTGAAGCTATTTGTATTGATCCAGAAACAGCAAGAACTGGTCTGACAGTAGCGATTTCGACTGGTTTTGATGTTTTCACTGGTGGAGGTGGTACCATATCTTCTGATAAAATATCCGCCAAGAATGGTCTAATGTGAGTAGGTCTTGCACTTGGTGGAATCATTTTAACACTTGGTGGTGAAAGTGTTGCTGCTTTACTAACTGATTCTTTCAAAGGAATAAATAACGGTGGTGGTCTTAAGCCAGATTCGTTTAGAGTGGTAATTTTTGAATCGGATGGACGATTTGTTGTTGTAATTTTCACAGGTGGTGGCGATAGTCCAACAACTTCTGTTGGTTTTAGTTTAACACTTTCCTGATGATCGGGCTTTTTAATCTGATCCGTTGGCTTTTGATGTCGAGGTGGTGGCATCATGTTTTGAGATGGTACCTTAGGTTTGATGGTGGTTGACATACCTTTCCTTTGAGAACCATCACTGGGTGAATCTTTGGCGTCTTCTTTAGAATCAGTACTAGCGAAATTCGTCTGGAAAGCAGTTTCCAATGTTTCATCAATTGGTTCTTTGTTTGGTTTAGGTTTTTTCACAAGTGAACTTGGAGGTCGTTCAGTTTGTGTTTTACTGTCTTCCTCATTGCCAATTGCCTCAATTGGTAGAGAAAATTGTGGTGGTCTATGCGAGTCATGTGGTTTTGCAGATCCAGATGTAATTGTAATTGGTGCTGGAACACGTATTTTAGGTTTTGTTATGATATGCGGATAATCTGGATGAATTCGTACACCAGAACCATGATCAGGTCGAGATATGCCAATGTACGTTGAAGTTGGTTTTGGAATTGCTTGGTCAAGATTTGGTCTTGAAGCCAGTGGTTTTGATCGATTGTGATTTATACTCCAATCAGGTTCAGCATTTAAACTGATAACTTGACCGGGTCCTGGTTTCATGTGTCCCTCACCAAAAAGAACGAAATCTGATTGATCTGGTCTTAAAATTTTAGAAGGGGGTTTGGTAATTATTTCCGGTTGTTGATAATTTCCTGGTTGTGCATCAGGACGTCCGTAAGGTCTACTGTGACCGTTTGGTTCAAATTGTGGAATTATTGCCGGTGGTTTTAAATCAATTGTATCGTCATGTCCTGGAATTTTTGTTCCTTGATAGGAGAAACTTCCTTGGACGTTGCCATAAATTGGAGCTCTATTATCGTAATTAGTTACACCATAGACTCCAAATGGTTTACCTTGAATAACAGGCGTATCGTAGGGTCTAACTCCATATTGATTACGCAAATCGTGACCATTGTTGTTGATAGGATATTGGAATATTACAGGTTTTTCATTAACTTCAGATTTTTTGTATGCATTCTGATTTTTTGTCTCATTTTCTGTGTTTGAATAATCCGTTGGAATTTCCGATTGTTCTTTGTCGTATTCGGGAGGTGTTGCAAATTTAACAGGATCGGAGTCTGCAGATTCTGAATCATCTACTGGTTTATTTGATTCATCGTCAATTGGAGTTGGTGAGTAATATTGATTACCAATATTTTTTATTTGCTGTTCAGACGATGGATTTTTATATTCCACTGCTCCAGTTGGAATGTATTCGTCAGTTCTCTCTGTTTGTGTATTTGGTGTTGGTAATTTCTCAATATTAGAGAAATTTGGAACTATATTTTGCTGATTTTGCATGTTATTCGTGGATTGTTTGTTGTTTGAAATAATATTGTAAGGAAAATCTATCTTATGCTTCTCATTAGAAGTATTCAAATTTTGTTTATTGATAGCAAAACGATTCGATAGATCAATTTGGGGTTTCAACGGCAGTCTTTGATTAGTGACAAACAGAGGTTTCTTAATGACGGGTCGTTCTGAATGAGGTCGATTATTTGTTCCTCTTGTTGGATAACGAGGTCTAAATGTAGGTCTAGGTCGTCTTGTCAATGAAATTCGTGGAGGTTTTTGATCTAATTTCCAATTTTTATTGCCTGATACTTCATTACCAGTTTCTGAATTAGCGGAAGAAAATGTATCCAGTGGTTTTTCGGTTGATAGTGAGACTTCCGTTCTTCGGGGTGGTGTTGCTTCAATTGGTTTTTTAAGTTTGTTAAAATCTCGTCGCGGTGGTAAATGTTGAACGGGGAACGGATGAGGTCGATGAGACACAGATTGAGGTCGAAGATTTACTGTTTCTGGCTTGTGATGGACCAAAATTTCCGTATGCACGTGACCTTGACCGGCTGGAGTGCCAGGAACTTCGGGTCGACGAACTGGATAGCGTTCCACGGGTCGTAGAATTGATGTTCCATGTGGTTTTATATAATCCTGATGAGTTTGTGATAGTGGAATTACATGCGGTCTCTTCGAATTTCCCGGTTTTGCAGTTATTGGTTTGTACGTTTTCGGTGGAGATGGTGGAATCATAAAGATTTTATCGTCCGTTGGATACTGTAAATTTTCTCCCTGAAAATAATCAAAGGATATAGTAAAACGAAAAATAGTTAAGTTGTGCAGTTACTAAATGGATGACTTACCTTTGATATGGATGTAAATGTAGGTCCAACATCTGATTCAGGATAAGGCGATGGATCATCAAAATATTGACCACTGATGTGAGGTTCATTGGTGTCTCCAAAGATTAGTGCTTGAGTGCCGCCTTGTGGTATTACAACATTTGCTACTTGACTTGGTTGAAGATTAACAAGTAAAGGTTGTCCTGTTCCTCTGTCTATTACATGAGGTACTTGATGTACAATCGGCTCCGTGAGTGATGGATTTGATTCAGCTTGTTGAGAAAATTCCGAAGGTTTCAAATGCAGCTTATCCTGTGACCAAGACTGATGATTGTCTTCAATCCAGGGTTTTGTTTTTAAAGAATAATCTGTTTGCAGCTGTAAAAATTTGAAAAATAAAGAAATAAAATCAACTACCAAACTAAGAAAAGGTAAATTATTTCAAAGCATACCTTATTTACAGAAGTTGGCAGTGGTGGTGTTAGAGGTTCCTTAGGATTCCAGGGATATTTGGGATTATCAATCTCCGGGAGTTGAGGATACTTTTCAACATTCGGTACATTAGGAGGCCTTAAAAGTGGATCGTTTTCCAAAATATCATGCTTTGAGCTAATTCTCTTCGGAGGTGGTAAAAGTGGTTGAAGAGGATGAGGTTTTTTCGAAGGATTCAGTGGATACCTAATTGGAACCTTGATGTGTTCTTCGTAAATCTGATACGCGGGGATAATTTCCAGGGGAATATTTCCAATGTGTGAAATTTCTTTATGTTTCAAATTTTCGCGATTATCTTCCACAACTTCGAGAACAGGATGCACTGGAATATTGGGCACTGACATTGGTGGCGGTTTCATGCCAATATGTTCGTCGTCTTTTAGAAATGTTTCCGGTGGTCTTGGTCCCATTTTTCCAGGCTTTCCAATAATTACATCACTATTTGCTGTTATCACTTCTCCGGGAGATATCGGAATTCCATCCGCAAGACTAGCGGTTACCTTGTGACGTGTTTCAGGAATATGATTGTGGTTCACATTTATTAGATGAGCTGAAACAAAATAGAATTGGTATTAAATATTTAAAAATTGTATTAAATAGTAAAACATGATATTAAATTCAAAAAAAAAATAAGGAAAAATTATGAATTACTTACCAACATTTTGACTTTCGGCGGTTTCTATATCACCATCGGCAAATTCCGCGACAGGTATATAAATCGGTGATCTAATAGTTGTTGTATCGGGTGCCTCAGAAACTGGTGCAGAGACAGCTGCTGCAGCAGCAGCAGCAGCTATCGGTGATGTATCATTTCTACGATTAGCTGTTTTTCCTTGCAACAATCCGGCCATAGCGGTAATTACTGGTCCCAACGCTGATAGACTATTAATTCCAAGAGATCCCAAGTTCAGAAGATTGCTTACTTGTATGTCTGAGTTTTGAATAGTAGGTCGTTTATTTTGCTCCGAATCCTCTACTGATTCAGGTGGTACAATTTCTTCCTATTTGAATAATCGAAATATTTTCAAAATTCAATCAAAAATTAATGAAATTAAAATTTTATAATTACCTGAATGGAAGATTCCTGCTCCTCGGGATTCGAATCTTCAGATTCGGAATTACTGTGAACATTGGATGGAAGTACTTCAGAACTTTCGGGTACTTGAACAACAACATTCTCATGACTAGCTGTTGCAAGCGTGTCTTGTAAAGTAGTACTGGTTGGCACACTCTGTTCATCGTCGTCGAAAAAAATAATCGTTGATCCAGTCACGACATTATTTACAGGATCAGAATGTTGTGACGTTGTTAAAAGAGCATTCATGTATCCAGCTTCAAGTAAACTTGGCGCAATTGATTCGGTGACAACATTCTCCACGATGTGAGATCGTGAGGAAATTGTAGTAGCTGTTTTCCCGTCTAGACCCGCCTGGAAACATTTAAAAAAAAAAAAAAAAAAAAGAAAGTATCGTTACTGGATTCTCTCTAAATGCCTCTTAAAACTTTTATTTTTTCTCTGCTATAAAATTGTGCTGACATAATCAAATTAAAAAAAAAATTACGCGGTTTTTGAAAATAATTTTCACTTTCTATTTAATTTTTGCTCGTAAAAAAAATTATTTTAAATTAAAAAAATATTTTTTTTTAATTACCTGAAGAAGTGTTGTGAAATAAGTAAATGTTGTTAAATAAGTTTTTGTCGCATAAATTTGAATTGGATCGGGTGTTTGATTGGCGGCAATTGTTTTAATTGATGTTTTCTTTGGTGCTTTCTCAAGTACATAATCAGTTGATGTGGCAACATTTGTTTTAATAACAGTGCTGTCTTTTTCCAAAAATGTATTAAAATAAGTGTAAGTGATATAGTAGGTCTTGGTTATATCAGGCGATGCACTTTCATTTTCATCGAGTGCAGTCAATGTGGTTTCAACGCTGATAGGACGAGGCGGCGGCGCTGACTCTGTTATTATAAGCTGAAAACCGAGTAAATACCTAATAAACATCAGTCACTTTCTATATACGAATGGCAAAGGTCATCACCTACTTCTCTCAGAAGATGCGAGAGCCTTTCGCTTATAGCTATTATATATATATAGAAGACTTAAAAGGGATTTTGTCAGTTGAAATTTTATCCCGTTACTAATACAATTTTTTTTTTTTTTTCTTATATAATTTAATTTACTATTTTTTTTAGAGTTCATAAATTTTCATAATGCTTCTTTGAGAAGGAAACAGATTTTTTTAATTGCTCGTAACAAGAAAAGAAAAAGTGGTTATTAATTTTAATATTATCTCATCATGAGAAATAAATTTTATCTTAATTTAAAAAATTTAAAATTGAAATGTAATTTTTTTTCTTCTAAATACACTATACCTGTGTGACAGTATCACTTGTCGATTGAATTCTGGTTCTTCCATCCTCAGTAATTGTCTTTTCTAGAACTCGGGTACTCAAATAAGTGTTTGTTTCCGGCCTTGGTGCCTCTGAGGGTTCGAGAATCATATCCAAGTAGTATTTAGGAGCTGTAACTGTATTTGTAATAACTCTGACGCTACTCTCTAATGCATTTTTCTCATCTGGATGATCAGTGTTTAGTGTTAGATATGTATAAGTAGTTTTAAAAACTTCTGTTTGTAAAGTAGGTGAGGCTTCCAATGTATAGGCAGCGGCTTCAGATGCTGGCTTCCGGTGACGTTCTTCTGTAGCCGTATTAGCAACAACCTGGAAATTTAATTTGTCATATTTTCTTCTAAATTAAAATTCTAAAATTAAATTCCAAATTAAAATTAAAGGATTTAATTTTATTAATTTTGAATTTTAATATAAATGGAATGATATAAATGCGTGAGGGGGAAATTAAGAATCACCTGCTGATCAGTAGAGACGATTGTAACTCCATCTTTGGTGATGGTACTGAGATAAGTAAAGGTCGTTGTACAAGTTTTGGTAACAAATTCATTTGGCTTTTCTTGTGGAAGTAGCATGACAACTGCATCTGATAATGTTAAAGTTGGTTGTGGATTTGAATTCTCCCACCTTAGAGCAGGAGTTGGCCCCGCCACGATGACCTCAACGCCATTGGACATAACTCTTGTTGCAAGATTAAATTTTCGTCCTTCTCCTTCAGAACCATCATCATCTTCTTTTCCAATGTATTCTGTCGTTTATATACAATTTTTTTTTTTTTATTTACGATCAAATCACAAGGATGAAAATTATTAATAGTCACATGATAATAAATTACAGGACAAATTATATTTACTTCAAAATACAAATTCTAAAATTACATCTCTAATTGAAATTTTAAATACCCACCTTGAATTAAAATAACCTGTTAAATAACCTGCTAATTAAAATTTGACAAATTTCATAAAAGTACGACATAAGAAAATAATTTTAGTTCAGATAAAGATTATTGTCAAAAAAAAGTATTTCTGAAATATTAGAAAAAAGTATATATACAACGGTTTGCCTTTTTTTATGTACAATTTATACAGATTTGTTTTTAATTTCTTTATTGGTTTTTTAAAAATTGGGGAGAAAAAACGGAGATCGAAAGCTTCCAAAGTTGCATAATTTATACTTGTTTTTCGAAGACAATTTATATATACAATATACAGATGCAGAAGTATTTGAAATAAGTATTTATGTACAGAGTTTAAAAATAGTACTATAAAGAAAAGAGATAGAAAAGAAGCTTTTGAAATTCAAATTTGTAACTTTGGAAACTGTCAATTTCACCTTTTAGCGAAAATTTGATTTTATCATTCTATACAATCAAGAATGATAAATTTTACTAAATATTTTCTGAAAAGCAATATAACATCACAAAAAAAAAAGATTGGATAAAATATATTTTTGAAGAACAATTTGGAATTTAATTTTTAAAATCAAGATTCATACATGAAATGGGTAACAGATTATTAGATAAGTTTTACTGTCCAGTATCTTCAGCACTGGAAAAATGTACTTCAAAGCGGAATTCTACTATTTTTATTACTTTAATAAACTTTAAATTGACAGTAATTTAAAGCTAAATTTAAGCGGCACAGTACAAAAATCTCGATTTTAAAATTAAAGATTAGCAAAAAATTATGTCTAAAAAAAACATAATTCTCTCAAATCAATTTGACAATCATAATTTGTGATGTTATTTTACTGATCCAGAACAATAAATGGGATACTCACCAGTAATAATATCTGGATTATTGTTTGATGTCGCGAGGCTTGATGTCAATTCCGCGGTTGGTGTCACTGTCACTGTAATGGGAACTGTCAATGTCAGTGTTGTCACTCTTGGTCTAACAGTCGTTGACGAAGTCACCTCCGTCTCAAGTCCATTAAGTTTTGTTACAACATACGTATAAGTTCTCAGTCTAGTTGACGTGACAATTGTCTCAGTGTAATAGACACTTGTTTTTAATGCCGGTGTTGGAATAACAGAACCCGAATGATCAGATGTTGGTACAACTGAATCAAAAATTGGTTTTGATGGTAAAATTTCAGGGAAATCAGGACGCGATAGTGATAGATATAAATCATCCGCTAAACCAGCTTCAATATCTTCAGGTGTTGGTGAAGTGAATGTTGTCGTTACTTGATTGACAATTGGACGCGATTTTTCAATACTGGAAATTATAATTTGACTACTTTCGAGAATGTATTCAGTGTCCAGAGGAATGACACTTGGTATATCAGCGTCATCAAAATCGGTGAAATATCCACTTTCGGTTTGTGGTGATTCTTCTTGTTTAGTAGATGAAATAACATTGACGAATGTTTCTAAGGGTTTGACGGTTAAAGAGTCTTCTTTAAGGGGTGGATCAGTTTTTGGGGTTGTTGATTCAACAGAGGAAATAGTATCAGAAATTATTTTTGGTTTCATAATTGGAGGTTGGTTCGAAATTTTATCGTCTTTAGTAGAAATTGTTTGTTTGCTGGTTGTAGATTCAATTGTCTCTTCAGTAGTAGTTGATATAGGTGTTGTTTCATCTATTTGGAATGATTCTGTCGTAATTTCGGGTATGACGTCTTTTGGAGAATTTTCAGTAACCGATTCTAATGGAGTTTCCTTAGTTGTTTCGTTTTCATTAAGAGTAAATGATGTTTCTGTTGTGGTGTCATAAAGATTCGTTGTATACCCATTAGTAGTGGATATTTCATCAGTTGTTCCTTTATCAATGTCAATTTTACTTTCATTCTTTTCTTTAGGATTTTCATTGTCTTTAACGTCAAGCTTAGCATCTGTGTCTACAACAGCATTTGCTTTATTACCATCCAAGAAGGAATTGTCTTTAGTATTCACAGTATCATCCATTTCTTTTGCAATATCTGTTTGTTTATCTTCTTCCTTATTTTGAACATTACTATCATATTTAGCACCATCATCTCTATCTTCATCATTATCATCATCATCATCCGGAAAAACAGGGAAAAAGAAATTATCCGTGATTATAATCGGATTATTAATATCCGGTACAATGGTTTCTTCAATTTTGGAAACCTCTGACAAATCTTTATTGTTAGGTTTGTTTTCAATTGTATTTGGAGTTTCGGGAAGTTTTGGTGTGTATAGATTCAGATTTCCATTTGGAATTTCTTCCTCTTCTTCGGAGTACTCTTCGTCGTCGTCATCATCATCGGACGGTAGAGTAAAGAATCCGGTAGTGATGATAGCCAATGTTGGCGAGGGTTGCGGTATTGGTCGTACAGAAACAAGTTTTTTTCTAGTAACCCTTTGGAATGTCGACGTTGTACTGGGTACAATTTTTCTTCTTCTAGTGATCGTTACCTTGTGCCTAGCAAATTCGGAATTAGGTTTTTCCACATCGGGATCACTAAATTCATAGGGACGATTTCTATCAAATTGATTACCGTAATTTTGTCTAGCGTTCTCGGTATATTGATAGTCAACATTTGGCAATTCATTAGCGTAGCCAGGAGTGTGAGCTGGTCCACGTGGACGAACACGAGTAACAACAATTCTTCGAGGTGAATGTGAATTGATTTCCTGTTCATGTGTATGGGAAACAATTGGTCTACGTCTCACAACAGTGCGGGCAAATTGTTTGCCATTTCTGCTTCTCACAACAGGAACCCTGATACGTACACGTTTTCGTTGTCTCTCGTCTGTTAATTTTTCATAATCGTCCGAATCTTGTACTCTCTCTCCAAAAGAATTAGTCGGGTTATTGTCAAATTTCTCGAAATTCTGTTCTTGATAGTGATTGCTAGTGAATTTCTCTCTGTCATCCAGTTCATATTGGTAATCACCTGAAACGGTATTCATCCAATTTTTTTTCGTTCTTCCTGACAGAGTAAAAAAATGTCATTTGTCGAGAAGTTGTGTCATTACACAAACAAAATCGTGGATTTAAAAATTTTGATAGTGTCTGAGAGCTTGTTGAACGTGTGGGCGCGCGTGCGGCGGCAATAATATTACAAATATCCCAAGAATGTTAGCGTGGTACAATGGGACAGAGGAAATTGGGAAAAAAAAACGAAATTAAGACTCAAGAGAGACAGAGAGTGAGTGAGAGATATAGAAAGAGTAGAGATAGAACTGAAAGGAAAGGAACTATACGAATCATCTACTAAAAATTAATTACAAAAATTATTTGGGAATGAAACATTGATGTTCACGGATTCAGTGAACTGTGTTCTAATCTCTCTCTTCATTAGAAATCTTCAGTGAAGATTTCAAAATTTCTAACTTTGGCGCTTATTAGATTATATTTTAAATAGTTTTTACGCCCATATGTATATTTATTCTAAAATAGAAATCATTCGGTAGAGTGATTGCTTATAGGAAATAATTAATTGTACAATAGTTCATCAACAATGGTTGAGCGAGGAGGATATGTTTTATGATGAAGTTGAGGATGAAAGGGAAATGCAACTGTATGGCTACGGATGAATGGGTTTTTTTTTAGGTGTAAATGGACGTGGAAATGTGCCGTCCTACGTCACCCACTACGCTCTCAAGACTTTGAGTCGGGGCATGTGGATTTGCTGGCTCCTCGCTTCCTGACAATATGTAACCCTCTGATTCGGAAACTCCTTGAAGTGTTGGTGGAACAGATGGTTCTACTGGTATATCAACATCTCTTCTTCTTCTCGGTGTTGTTGTTTCTTCTCCAATTTTCACAGTGCTAAGAACTGTACTAAATTCCCCAGGTCGTCGACCAGAAACATAAAGGGTCACTACACTTGATTCAGGAGCAGCGGGAGCAACAGTGTCCTTTTTGGCTGATTTACTCGATATTTTATAACGACGTGATTTTGATTCTGTTTCTTCTTCGGATGAATCGTCATAATTTTCCGATTTATAATCGGCATCGACTGGTTGATTTCTTCGTTCGACCTCTCCTGGTAGAGTATTGCTCTGAGATGCGGGAGCAGCTGCAAAAAGTGGATCCAACAAGGGATTCGGTTGCTGTGGATTTTGAGGTTGTTGAAGAAGATATAGCAATGAATTAAGATTTGCCTGTGGAATCGCGGCAGTTGGTGTCACTACAACTGTATCGGTAATGAATTCTGTTGCTGTGACGACATCAGAGGAAGATTCAACAAGTGTTGTCAAAATTTCCTTTCCTCGGAATGTTAGGGGAATAATTGTGCTTTGGAGTTTGGTGATCGTTGTCACGTAAGTTGTGGTGCGAGTGTCAAACCGTGTGGTTGGAGTTGCAGGTGTTGTCATGCCACCTAGTAATGGATTTTGTTGACCCAATTGACCGAGAAGTAATTGTGACAGTAAAATATTTGCCAAAGGGGAATTTGCACCGGGAAGGGATGGTTGAACAGTAGAGATAATATTTTCTACTGAATAAATAGTGGATGGTATAATGACAGATTGTGATGCCCTGCGACCTCCTAAACTTGTTAGGGTGTAGGACACTCTAGTTGTTGGTTTTTCGTGCAATAAAAAACGGGTTACTTCAACTTGACCCTGTGCATTGGTTCCGGTATTTTGAGAATTTATGACAACCAATGGATTGCCATCACCACTAAGGACTGTGCTGTATAATTCTGGGGCTAACACTTGTGTACTTGGCTGAGCAGTTATGATGTTACGTTTCTCGGTGATTCCGTTGGTTACATATGGAATTGTTACCTCCACGGGTACATAATGGGTAACAGTGATGGTTCCATCAAATTCAGGATAGACAAATCCAGCTTCTCGAAAATCTTCATGAGGTCCTCCTCTTGATCTGGAAGGTAATCGTCTGTTGTTACTACCTCTTCCTGAATTTCGTGACGATGATCGTGAACTTGGAAGTCTTCTCGATGAATCTCTACTACTGCCTCTCAATCTGGAACTGGTTCTTGATCTAGTGTCTACTCGACGAGTTCCTGATGTTGTTGGTCGTTTATAACTGGATCTAGTTGTACCTGTATCTTTTTCCCTTAAGGTGAATTGTCGAGATAATCCTGATACTGGTGATGGTTTTACGCGAGGTGATGTTCCACGATTTGGAGTTGGTTTGGTTCGGGAACGGAGATTATTAACTTCTGATGATTCGGAATTGTCGATTGGTTTTTTTCCCGTTATACTTGGTCGTGGTACATTCAATGATCTTCCACGATTCGCATATTTGGAATTGTATTTGGAATTGGTTTTACTAAAATCCTCATCACTTGAAGCGGCATCAGAGTCAATTCTATCTTCCAAATATCCTGAGGATTGTGACGAAGGTCTACGGGCACGATTACTGTATGCTCTCAACTGACTTGCTTGACGACGAACTCTTCTATTTCTTCCATAACCAAATGGTCTGATTTGAACGGGTTGTTTAAATGATTTTGCTGTTCTAGAGGAATTGCGTGCCGGTGCAGTTTCCTCGTGTTCTGAACCTTCATAATCGTTGTCAGCTATTTCCTCCACGGGAATATCTTCTAAATGTTGAGAATGTTCGCTAACTGATGCTTCATTTATACTTTCAGTGACGCCTTCCGTTGGTTCGGGTTTCTTGCCAAAAAGTCCTCTTGGTGGAAAAAGACCAGTTTGACCTTGTCTGGGTCTTGTAGATGGTAATGGGGTTGTTGGTCGAACATTCGCCCTAGCACGACTTACAACACCATTCTGACGAGTTAGATTATTAGGCCTTCTTGGTGCTGCTGGTGTTGTTGATCGTGGTGCAGTTGTTCCTCTCGGAGATACGTTTCCTAAAAGCGGTCTACTGCGGAATCTCAACAAAGGATTCGTTGATCTTCTTGGAGATTCTGTGGTGGTTTGTATAGTTGTTAAATCTTCATCAGCAAGTGTGTAGGGAGTTTCTTCGGTCACCAAAGTCGTTGCAGTGAATTCATTTGCATTATCTTCTTGATCATCTTGACGAGAGGTTGGCGTTACTTTGGCTAATGTTGAAGAGGGTCGAATTCCAGGTCGATATCTGCTGGAAGCTCCTGGAAAGACAGAACTTGAGGCAATGCGAGACGCTGGTCTTGCCGAAGAGCCACGTATTGAAGATGGTCCTCTTCGGTTAGCTGAAAATGATGACGAAGGCGTTATTCTTGACTGAGATCTACCACGAGTGGATCCTGCTGGTGCACCAGAACTTGACAGTGTGCTTGTTGGTGAAATTCTTCTGCCTGCAAATCTTCTCGAATTTGATGGCGATAAAGTGGATGAATAAGGACCAATTGGTGAAGTTACTCTAACTCTTGATGATGCATATCGGTTACCTTTACCAGCCAGTGTTGCAGTAACTGTGGGTGTGACATCAGTTCTTGTAATTGTCGTCGCACCTTGAGCATTTTTACGTTTTGGATTGAAAGTAGGACGGTTTCTTGAGGCGAAGGGTCTAATGACGGGAGTAAATGTCCTCTTTCTGCTTGAGAAGGTTAAACGTGATTTTTTGGTATTCTTCTGGCCATCTTCGTCCTCCTCATCGTCTTCTCCATCCTCGTCTTCTTCTTCTCTTTCTTGATTGTCATCTTCGTCGTTAGCAGTGGGATCTTCTGACAAAGATGACTGAATAACAGCAGGTGAAGGTGAAATGTGAATTCCTGTTGCATGATTAGGTTTTAGAGTTGCGGTAGGTGCCAAATTGTGACCAACAGTGGGACTTGTTAGATAGCTAGAAGTGCTTTCAATGATCTGAGCATATCTTCCCTCGATGCTCGTACCAATTACTTTTGATTCATAAAATACTGACGTACCATTAGCGACAATATTTCCTTGAATAAGCCTTACTAATCCAGTTCGATGACCATGAACTGGAGAATGCGTTGCTAATTTTGCTTCATCAATCTTTGTACTGGATGTGCTTTCGATGACTTTAGCGTAAAGACCATCAATTAGGGTTCCAATTTGTTTGGTGGTAAAGAAAACGGTTGATACTTTATCGGCATCGACAATGCTGCCCATATTTAGAGAAAGAACTCCTGTTGGTAAAACAGGAGTTGCTGTTGAAGATTTTGGTGTTTCGAGTTTAGTAGAACTTTGTTCAACTTGGGCATACAGTCCATCGATGTAGGTACCATATACGTCTGTAAGATAGTGAGTAGTTGTTCCATCAGCTACGTGACTTGATCTGACTGTTGATAATAATCCAGTCTTTGATAACCCACTAGCTTTTGATGGCGCAATTTCGTTCAAAGCCTTTTCATTTGTACCGAGGACTTGAACAGTTGGAATAGCACCTCCAATTGCTCGACCAGTAGCTACATTGTCAGCATCTTCGGGATAGTAAACACTGGTTACGGTTTCTAATCGACTATTCAAAACTGTTGAATCACCTACGTAGGAGGTGGTGAAATAAGTATAGGTTGTGTAAAAGGTTGTTGGATCTAGTGCAACTGTTGCCAATGGTTCAACGGAGCTAGCACTGTCTTTAATTGTCTCAATTCCATTCCACGTGTTGTCTATATTAATTTTACTGCTTGGTTTCTCGGGGAAAACGGGAACAAACGATGCAACTTCATTGTCAGCTGTAACTTTTTCCTTGTCAACATTTTGATATGATGGACTGTCTGAAATATCGGGTCTGTATGTCATCACCGAACCAAGTTCAATGGTTGGCGTTGCTGCAATTCCAGGTTCAACGACATTGCTCACAATTTCCTCGCGACTTGTTGTGATTGTGTCACCACCTTTGTAGAAAGTGGTCCAATAAGTGAAGGTTGTGAAATAAGTTACGGGTAGTGTGCTACTACTCTCGGCAGAAAGTACAGCGGTGGGTTTTATAGTTTCTGTGACGACATTCGTGACAGTTTCCAATCGACTGACAACATTGGATTCATCACCTTTGTACATGGTGGTAAAGTATGTGAATGTTGTGTAACTTGTCTGTAGCAAAAGAGTAGGAACAGGTTCAACTTCATGATGATTTGATTCTGAAAGTTCCTGATCCTCAGGGACGATATTTCTTCTTTCGGCAACGTCCAAAAGGGTACCACCTCCTGAACTTGAGGAGGATATTACGTCAGTTATCATTGATCCTAATACTTCACCATCGATTGGTGTGTTTGGTTTCACGTGCATTTGTTCCGTACTACTTTCAAATGTGGTAGGAACATCTGTATCTAAATCGGTAATTCCCTCAGTGGTAAAATAATCGTTGGCTGGTGTTGTAACTTCCTCTTCTTCGGGTTTGTTTAATTTTTTGACATCTTTCTTTTCTTCTTTTGCTTCCTCTTGAGATTTTTGACGTTTTAGTGCTTCTAAATAGGCAAGAATCTCCGGAGGGGGAATTTGTTCGGATTTTGATGGAGCGACTTGAACCGAAGTGGGTTGAATCTTTTCGGTGACAATATTCGTAAATACTTCGGTTCGGGTTTCTATTTCTGTTTCATCTTCGACAAAAATTGTTGTAAAGTACGTGTATGTTGTGTAGTAGGTTTTTTCTACTTTTTCATAGGATTTTGTACTGGATATCCCAACCTCACTGGGTTCTAGTTGGGAAAGAATACCATTGGGAGTGGTAGCTTCCTCCATTAATGTCGTGTCTTCAGTTGACGGTAATAGAGGATTTTCGGTGGTGAATTTATTTTCCACTGCCTTAGTTGATGGAGATTCGCCTGCGACTCTTGTTGGTGCTATGAAAATCGATTCAGACTCATCAAAGAGACCGTTAATGTCAACAGATGCTCCATTTGGACCTAGAGTTTGCGTGATGACATTTGTTTCGACGACTTCGCGACTCGATACACTTGAGGTACTCTCCTGGAAGAATGTTGTCAGATAAGTGTAGGTAGTGTAGAGGGTTTTGAAAATGAGTTCAATTTCTTGGTCCTCTTGCTTTTGAATAGAAGAATTCTCGAGGATTTTCGTCGAGGTGGAGCCTATTTGACTCGCTGTTGGTTGGATAAGTTCTGTTAAATATGTAACTTCGGATGAAACAGCTTCGCGGGTTTTTACCGAAGTGGTGGTTTGATCATTTTTTCCGGGTATAAAGAAAGTTGTGAAATAGGTAAAGGTTTTGAAAATCGTTGAAGGTAGTAGCCTGGTAGCTAGGGAAACTTTATCAGACTTGGAGGTTTGGTTTTTCCCTGGTATTTGATTTCGTGGCGCTTGGTGTTTGATACTTCTGCCCTGGGGATCTAGGGATAGAATTGCATTCGCAGTGTCGTCGTCTGTTGAAGCAGGAGTAGTGGTGGTTGTGGTTTTAGCTGGTCTTAATTTTGGTCGGAGTCTTGCGGAACCCCGCAATCGGAATCTAGGAGTCGTGGGAACGTTTTCTGTTGTTTCCTGAAGAGTTGTTAAACTCTCTTCAGTCGTGGAAACATATTCCTCAGTATCAGTTTCTGTTGTTGCATAATCCCGGGTTGTGGTTTCATCAAACGATGCACTTGATTCATCGGGGAAATAGTAGACATTCGAAGAAGTGTGAACAATTTGGGCATAATTTGTACCAACGTACGTTCCATAAATTGAACTCTTGTAGTGTGTTGTGGTTCCATCGAGGGAAGTTGTGGAATCGATTACTTTTAGAAGTCCAGTGGGTTTTAGTGAATTGGTTTCTAAATCGAGTAACAATGGAGATGTGGGTTCAACGTGTCCTGAGTCTTCGTTGGCGATACTTGGTTGTAATGTGAAAATGTCTTCGTTACTCTTGGCGCCTAAATTTCTAGGTGGGAAACCTTGGGGACGATTTCTGTTTTGTGGTAATTCGGTTTTTCTACCGACTACGTTTGTTGGTCGGATTTTGAGAACTGCGATTCCATCGTCTGGTCTTAGGGTTGCGTCACCTTTGATGGTTGTTGCGGGACGTCCAACTGGTGCTGGAGCAGTGCTTGGTGAGAATACAATAACAGTGTCACCGACTGTTGTGGTAAAATCGGCAAAACCATGATATGTGACAGTTGACAGTGACTTGGGATCGGGTTTTTTAGCCGATACTTTGGGTGGTGATTTGAATATTTTTGGCGCTCGTGGACGGAAATTCTTTTGTTGATCGTCTTCAAATGTTTCGGAAGCAATTCGTGAAACGTATTCCTGTTTAACGGTGTACGTTGGTAAATCATCTGCTGGACGAACTTTGGCGGGTTTAAATATTTGTGAATCGTCATTTAAATCATGTTCACCTAAAACATCGTTCTCGCTGAGATTATTTTTCTCCTCGGTTTTACTTTCGGAGACTGATTGACTTGCTGATGTTTCGTATCTTTCAATGGCGCTAATGGGTGAATTTTCCAGCGTTACTTTTAAATCCTCCTGTTGTGCTCGCGATGGATAAACCAAATATGCACTTGTTGGATCGGGTGATGGTTCTTTATCGTAGAAAATTCTACTTGATGTTGATAAAATTCTCGCGTAAAGACGACCATTGTCAAGAGTTGTGCCAAGTACTTGTGTTGCATATTCAGTGCTTGCACCATCTTGCACGAAAGTTCTTGCTGTTTTTGTTAAAAGACCTACAGGTGGTATTGATTTTCCAGGTCGGGCGGGTACTAATAAAACTGTAGTCACTCCTTTGGTTTTTTTTTTTCTCGAAAAGAATCAAATTTTTTGTCAACCATTTTACATGAAAATGAATTTTTCCCCAAAATGTACATATAATTTGCATTTAAATTAGAAAAATTGTGAACGAATTTATTAAAAATTTAAAAAAAAATAGATAAAAGAAATTAATTTGTAAAAAATTTATTTTTGGGAGATAATTTGTCAGTCATGTTTTGTAACAGTCAAAAATTTTGTAATTAAAGGTTAATGAGAGTATTACCGTAATTGTCGATAGATATATTTACAGGTATTTTTTTTTGTGTAAATTAGCGTATGTCGTTGGAGAGACGGAGTGGCGGACGGACGTTGGAGGTAGACGGCATCCAGTTGTTGTGAAGAGTTGAAGAGGCGAGGAGCAGACGGGAACAGTAACAGAAACAGAAAAAAAGAGAGAGACGTCTTAGTAGACGAGCTTTTTCTTACATTGAAGCTTTTTTTTTTTTTAAAAAAATCCCTGTTCCGCGAAACCCTGCCTCAGATGCATAATGATTCATTGCATTATTTATTCATCAATAACCCAATGGCTTATTAGTTAGAGAGTTGTTTTTTTTGCAGGCATTAGCATAAAACAGTGCAATAAATGTACAGGCAAAAGAGATAAAGAGATAAAAAGATAAAGAAAGAGAGAAAGAGAGAGACAGATAGAGTAAAGTAACAGGTGAATAAACTCCTACTGCTGAATTATCTCAACTTATTATTGTCATAAATTTTTTTTTTACACTCGATTTTATTGAACTATTAATTTCTACTATTATTTCCTATTTTTACACTTTTTTTCTCAATTGTTTTAAAAATGGAAAATTAATTTTTTTTACAGTTTAATTTAATTTAATCCTCAAAAAAATATTCGGGCAATATGAAACAATTTCTAAAAAGCATTATAGGAGTAATTTTTCAAAATCCGTTTTTGAAATTTTTTTAAACATATTTTTATTTGAATTATGTTTTGAAAAAAACGTTTAATTTATCAGATTTGAAAAAATGCTTTGTATATAATAATAATTAAATAGATGAAAAGAAATATATTCAGCAAAAAAGAAAATTAATTCTCAACATGTAAGTAGTTTAGAAATGAAAAATTTGTATTAAAAAGTGAATCTAAATTCGAGATAGAAAATAAAAAATGTATAAAAATTAACTGTACAGAAAAATTTGATAGAATAATGCAATATGGATAATATTATTATATTGAATATAATATATAACAAAATATAATATATAACAGAATATATATATATATATATATACAATGTATACAGTTTTTACGTTCCTCTTTTTACTTCCGCGTGGAAAATAAATACGAGATTGCAGATATTTAATAATAATAAAAGAAAAAAAAATTAAAGCAATCAAGAGGCAAGGCTGCAGAAGAAACGGATATCCGGCTTCGGATATAAAAATGGCAAAAGAGAAGTTACATCGAAAAATTAATTACACGGCCGCACATCGCGTCAACACGCGTGTAAGCATATTTTCAATATTGTATATATTAATGTAAATTCAATATTATTATTATTATTATTATTATTATTATTATTGGCAAACCGATTGGAAAATAAAACCAGAATTATTTAGGTATATACAAATGTGTGTATGACAATGCGCATTGTACTCAGAAATATCGAATTTCATTTGAAAAATAATATTTTTGTAATTTAATTTTTAATATTTTTAAAAGTGGAATTAACTAAATTTTTAAATTGAAAAAAGTTTTTAAATTTTGTAAATTTAAAATCGAATTTTATTTTGTCCGTTTAAAAAATTATCAATTATATATTTTGTATTTAATTTAGAAAAAAAAATTTGTTATTTTCAGAATATTGTAAAAAAAGTTTGTTTTTTTTTTAAATTGAAGTTTCAAATTTTTTTTCTTTCAATTGTGTAAACACGAAACTGTTACATTGCTCGCCGCAAGGCAGGAAAGTTTTTTTTGACACCTTTTTATTAACGAGATTTCTGTGTACCGTGCGCTGATAAATCGAAATTGATATAGGGAAAAATTTGAGAGAAAAGTATGAGAAAAAAAAGGAAAGAAAATTATATGCTTATTGCATTCCATTTTTAGTTCTTATGAAAATTGTTTTTTTTTTTTGTGAATTATGCGAATATTTTGAAAAATGAATAAAAAAAAATTAGTATTAGATAATCGCAGATTATATTAAAGAATGTGTTAACATTTTTTTTTTTTTGAAAGAAAGAAGAAAAGTGTGAAAATTAAAAAATGAGAATTGTGCTCGATCAAAAAAAAATATATATATATATACAAAAGACTAATTTGACATGCTGTATATTTAAATGTATTCGAGCACAATTTTTTTTTTTTTTTTTTTTTTTTTTAATGTGAATGTGTTTTCGTGATAGTGGCGTTAAAGAAAATTGTAATCGCGTCAATTATAGCGTGCAAAGGTGAACACGCTGAAAAGCCATTATAATTTTCGTCGCTTACCGTCCAAATCCCTTTCTATTCTTGCAGGTCTGATTCCTTCATTGTTTATGCTACCATCTGTAAATAGAAAAACAAAAAAAAAATTTTTGTCAATTTCAATCAGAAATAGAAAAAAAAAAAGGAAAATCTATTTATAGAAATTATGTGGAAAAAAAGGAAAAACGTGTCTTATATTCTATGAAGTTAGTAAAAAAACAAAAGTTTTTTTTCAGGTTAAATAAACTCTATACGTTCATTAAACTTCCTGCTTTCACGCGGAATATGAATATAAATGCTAATGATTTTACCTCAAAAAAAAAATGTAAATAAATATATGTGCATAAATAATTAATTTGTGTCCTAAAAAAAAATTTTTTTTTCCCAAGAATTTCTTGAATATGAATGGTTTTTTTTTTGAAATGTATTACATGGTAAGAAAAAATTTTTTTTTTAAATTAAAATATTTGAACTATAAATCAGAATAATGTATAAATTTTTAAATAGGCACAGTGTAAACAAATTAAAATAGCAAATACGATGATCAAATCATTTTGACAAAGAATTATTAAAAATTATTTTTTTAATAATTTTTGCAGGAATTTATAATTTTTAAATATTTTTCTAAATATCTAAAGAATTTATAATGATTTTTCAATAGTTCCTTAGCAGAAGGAAATAATCATATTAAAGAGTTTCTGATGACGCTACACTAGATGGCGTTATTTTTCCAAGTTCTATAACCAATCTGAATAATTCAATCCTTTTTGTATAAGTATTATTATATTGTTACGTTCATTAAAAAAATAATGATTTACTAAAAAAAAAACAGTCAATTTAAAAATAAACAGAAATTTTCTTTAAAAATAAAAAAAAAAATTGCAATACTTTTTAAAGTTAGTTGCTACTTTTTTGTTTTCCTAGAAAAATGTATGCAGTAGATAATAATTCATAATCAGAAACCGGAACAGTAACGTTTGTTTTTGTTTTCATAACTCCGTTATTGCTGCGAATCTACACTCTAGGCTTGAAGCTATACGCAAATATTTAAAAATAAATTTATATATTTATTATTTAAACAAAATGTAGTTGATAAGATAAAATAAATTTAACTTAATAATTTTAACTTATATCAAACATTGGAAACTTATTCTTATAAGAAAATAAACAAAACACACGGACAAAAAAAGTGAATTATTAAATCCGATTAAATCTAATAACCGGATTTTTAATATTTAACAAAGATCTGGTTTATCGTGGAAACAAATTTTTTGTTTTCTCAACAGTTTTTTTTTAAAAAACTGTTATCACAACAATTTCTATTTGTTTGACGAACAAAAAATTTGTTGCAACAACAAACCAGATTTGTTAGTACTTTATTAATAATCCTTTTTCTCCGTACACAATAAATTATAATAATAATAATAATAATAATAATAATAATATTATATTATATATTATATTATTATTATTATTTCTCCTATTATAAATTCTCACACACTAAAAAATAGTAGAATTTTTACCCCAAAATCGGTATAAAAATTAACTGCAACAAAATTTATCCAGCTATTTTTCTGTGGCAATAATTTTATATTAAACAGAAAAAAAGAAATTGCTTACAGATGCTAACTTATGTTTGCTATCGAATCTATCAAAATTAGTAACAACAGCTAAATTTTTTCCTATGACATCGAAAAATTTTTCTACATGATAACAATATCAGTCTTAATTTTTAAAAATTTACTGTTACAGCAAACTTTTTTGATCTCACAGAAAATTTGTTCGCTATATTAGCTAACGTAATTTGATGTGACAGCAAATAATTCGCTACCACAGCAAATTTTTTTTATGCGTGTATGACATTTACATTTTTAACCTTATCTACACTGAGAAAAAAAAATTTAGTGTTTGCAACAAAATTGTTTGATTAGGCAATTTTGGTTAGTGTAACCAAATTTTGATTGGCTGAAACAAAGTCACAGAGTTATCTCAACCAAAAATTTAATTAGGCCAACAAATTTATTTGGTTGAACATTTTTAAATTCCAACCAAAATTCAGTTACGACAACAAAATAATTTGGTTAACACAACAAAATATAGTTTGGTCTAAAAAACCAAATGATCGTTTGTTGTTATGCCATAACAAAAAACACTCAACCAAATTTTTTGGTTGACTCAAACAAATAGTTTGGTTGCTTAAATATACCAACAAAATTTGTTTTGTTGGCCCAACCAAATTTTGGTTGCTCTGACTAAACATTTTTCTCAGTGTAAGTTCATGAAAAATAGCTATTTTTGTTGTCCGTCTGTCTGTTTGTCTACTCTCTAAATCTGAATTAGTGAAAATTTTAACTAATTTGAATATATCAGTGACTCACTTTTTGCTTTTGAATTAGTAAAATTTAACTAATTAATAGTAAACAAATTTTTTTTTTTACTATTTAATTAGTAAATTTTAACTAATTCAAAAGCAAAAAGTGAGTCACTGATATTCAAATTAGTTAAAATTTTTACTAATTCATGTTGATATAAATTTTGTTAGAATTAAAAAAAAAAATTTTAATTTTTCAACTTTTTTTCGCAAATAATTTGCTAATTGTAGACAAATCGCATCTTTCTCAACAAGAGAGAGACATGAAATTAGTACATGCGTTCTTAGCACACACACAAAATGATGCATCTCTTCTATTAATGAACAAAAAAAAAAAATTTTTTTTTTCGTCCCTCCTCAAGGGGACCAATTACGTGGAAATACACACAACGTGTATAATGGGGGAAGAGAGGGGGAGGGGGTGAGGGAATCGTCTGGCGCAAATGCCTTTAGTGGAAATAAGAAAAGGAGAATCTCACACAGGCCAACATTGAAGATGTCGTCCAGAGGCCGCGACTTACAGTTATTTGACCGACTCCTTTGCTTGCTAAAGTCGTCGTCGTCTTCTTCGTCGTCTCGAGTGCGCGGAACTCTTTTAGCGAGCACTCATACACTCACATATATGGATGACATACGGAATAACCTTATAGGTGTCCTCCGTACATGATTTTTTTCCTCATCATATATATACTAGATATGTTTATAAGGATCAATTTCTTTGACATATGACTTGCATTTTTTAGGTTATGTTCGTTTTAACCTTTTTTTTGTTGAAATTTGGCCTTGACGTTATGTTCGTTTTTAACCTATATTTTTGATAATACAATACATTATAGTAAAACTACTGGTATTGTTGGCAGTAGTTGTACTATGTCAAAAATATAGGTTATAAACGAACATAACCTCAATGCCAAATGTCAAAAAAGAGGTTAAAACGATCATAACCTCAAAAATAAAGGTCTTATTTCAAAATAGTAGGATCAAAACGAACGCAACATCAAAGATAAAGGTTAAATGACAGAAACATAGGTTAAAAACGAACATAACCTTAAAATTCAATATTTATGTTAATAAAATATGTTAAAAACGAGCACAACTTTTCCTTTCCACACAGCACATGATATTTCCTAAATATTTCTGAAATATTTCATTGAAATTTTGAAATATTCCAATGCGAAGTCCTTGAAATATTTCTGAAATTAGGGAAATTTCCGCCTATAAGAAATATTGCCGTGTAATTTTGCTGAAATATTTCATTAAAATATTATAGAAAAATTTCTAACTTAAATGATGAGCACTGGTCGATCTCAGTTTCAATGGCCTGTATAGCTGCGTAGTAGATTTTAATTTTCTAGGATTCTAAGGTGTTGAACATGTTTAAAAAATAACGATTGATTTCATATTCTCTCTGTACATTGACAGATTTTAAGTTAAGACACCACTGTGTTTGAGGTTAAAACATAATTTCAAAATTAAGCTCAGAGTCAAAATACTGATCCAAGTAATTAACTTCAAACCCAGCGGCCATTTGTGACCTAGAAATTTACCTAATTACGAGGTTATGTTAATCGGATTTTAATCTTTAATCCAACGTCCTTCTGATCTATGTCCTTGAATTTAAATTTGAACATTTGACCTTAAATTATGAGGGTAAGTTTACTTCTTGACCCTTATACTTATCACCTAATTTTGAAGTTATATTTACAGGTCCATTAGATTTGAGGTTAAAACATAACCTTAAAATTACAATCAACTTAGATTCAAGTGTCAAAATCTACTAACAAACCAAGAGGACGCTGGGTTTGAGATAAAAATCGACAAACATAACCTCAAAATTTAGATGAAAACTGATAGCTAAAGTACGAGTATAACCTCAAAAATTTAAAGTAAAATTTTAAGTTTTTAGTTCGAACGGCTCCTGTGTTTAAGATTAAAATCAGTAAATATAACCTTAAAATTAGATAAAAACTGAGAGCTAAAGTACGAACATAACCTCCAAAATTCAAGATTACATGTGTAACGTCTACATGCATTTAATCTTAAATTTTTGAGGTTATGTTTGTATTTTAGCTCTCAGTTTTAACATAATTTTGAGGTTAGATTTACCGATTTTTATGTGTATGTGTGTTGACGATTCGTGCGTTTACAACGCCCGCTCGTGCGTTCATCCTGATTGATTCAAAAGCGACAACAACGGGACGAGAGAGAATTCATGGAATTGTAGACGTTCTCAATGGCATAGTATACATTATAGCAAACAAGTCGCCGCGTCCGGTGACCTGTCCTGCTCTACTCTAGTACCACCGCGCATCACACTTTGTAAATATATATATATATAACACTCCATAATCTGACCTTGAATGTTTGTGATTCTGATCATCGATCAGACGCGTAAAGGTGACGAGACGAGGTTAACGGAGCAAAAAAAAAAATAAAAAAAAAAAAAAAATGCTATAAGGTCTCCTCCGGTTACTCAACTATGTCACTGAGACAAATGATTATAATGATTCTCAGCGCTGTGACAGAGAGACGTAACGGAAAGTGTAACAAATTTTGGAATCATTGCACATATCGTCATTTTTGCATAATAAGCTTTACACGTTTCGAGGACAATTTTATAGCGGATTTTCGACGAAAAACGGTATAAAATTTTTTTTTTTTTTCAAGTGATTTTTATATGACATTATTTACGTGATTACTTTGATCTAAATTTCAAAGGGTCGAATTCGATAAAGTCGAATAATGCATTTTATCGAATTATTAATAAGTTCGAATAACCAAAAGATCAAAATTTTAGAAATTCGAATTATAAATAGTTCAAATTATCAGAAAATCGAATTTCGAAAAGTTCGAATTTGAACTTTCAACAATTCAACCAAATAAAGACGACTTATAAATTGTAATTAATTTCTTCAAATTTCTTCGACCAATGAACGATAGGGACAGTGAAGCATGCGCGCAGTTCCATTTGCCAAGTTCTACTGACACTATTCTGATATTCATAACCTAAAAATATGGAAACCACTTACAATATTACTACTAAGTCAGTGACGCTAAAAGATCATGTCTTAGTAAAACAAAACAACAATTAATTATAAATAAACAAGTAAAAAAGAAACTGTGATAATAGATGCTAAGTAGCATCGTGAACAATTGTTGAAAAAAAATGACTCTAATTTCGTTTACAAACAAATATATCTCTCGCTTCTTACCACTCAAAAATCTTCTCCTTTTGTAAGCGTAAAATAGACCCACTAAATATAAATATACAAAGAAATCGTTTTCTTCACCACGGTGCGCCAGAAGGTGGTTTAAATAAAAATGAATTGGCACTTAAAAATTCTTTTTGATTATGATTCTTAGATGAATAAAAAACATTTCTCAATAGTTTTTAAAATCAGTTTACGTGCCCGATTTAAATAAAATTGAGTTTTTATATAAAAACAGTGTTTTATGGGGAATCAGAATTTATTTAATCTACTAATTACTGTAATAAATGATAAAATAATTAATTATTTTCAATTTTACATATAAATAATTATATTGCTGTAGTGTTTGTGTCCAATTTTAAAAAATTAAATTATAATGTTAAAAGAACGATTTTAAGAGTGACAAAATTTATTTAACAGAGTCGAATGGTCTCTGAAATTTTTTGGCAAGAAGAGACCTTTAATTATCGCTCTATAAAAACGGCACTAAACGTGAAAATGATAAACATTGATTTTAAAATACTTTCTTTTCGAAAGACGGACACTTTTTACAAAAGCAGCTCGAGATCCTTATTTTATATAAATTCCCTAAATCCGAAAGATTATACGAATCCATACAAAAACACGATTGCAAAACGAAAAGTAATATAATGACAGGTACATTACCTCCTACCGCCGTCAGATGGCAGCAGCATGCAGGGCGCACAAAGTCGCAGCTGTTATTAGATTACTTTTCTACTTTTTGTTTTGCAACCATGTTTTTCTATGGATTCGTACAATCTTTTGGATTTAGGAAATTTATAAGATGAGGATTTTGGCTGATTTTGTTAAAAGTGTTCGTGTTTCGAGAAGAAAGTATTTTAAAATCAATACTATTTCATGTTCAGAGCGATAATGAAAGCTCTTTTCTTGCCAAAGAATTTCAGATACCGTTCGACACTCTTAATGCATAAATATAAAAACGAAACAATAAAATAACTTTATTGTTAATAAATTTATATGAACCCAAATCTAAAACATCTATTATCTATACGCATATAAGTATACATTAAATAAATTCTGGTTCCTCATAAAATACTATTTTTAAATATTTAAAACCTAATTTGTTTTAAATTGGGCACGTAAGCTGCTTTTAAAACCTATTGAGAAAAGTTTTTTATTCATCTTAGAACCATAATCAAAAAGAATTTTTAAGTGCCAATTCATTTTTATTTAAACCTCCTTCTGGCGCACCGTGTCACATTAGGTAACAATTAGAAAAATTAAAAATATATAAACGCAATGAAATGTAATCCCATTATTAGAATGATAAATCTCACGCAGTAAATTGTGAGAATTGGAGAAAAAAATAAATTTATCCCTTCTACATAAACATCTATAGTATTTAGTAACACGATTCAACGATTAATGAACAATTATAAATGCCTATTAATTTTACACTCTCTTCGAAAAGGAAGCGTTTAACTATATATATATATATATATATATATATTTGTGAAAAATAGCGGTTAATTTATTTATATTAATTTGCCGCGCCTCCATGCGCCTATATTGTTATATCAATATTACGAAATCATTTTTAGAAAGCGCAACAAATGATTTTTATGAATAATAATAATAATAATAAAGAGTGACAACGAGAATTATGAAATTCATTTTATATTTTCTCATGGTCCTAAACAATTGCAAGAATTTTGGCCGCCTATTGAGATGTATAAAAGAATAACAGCATGATAGCGCTAATATATGTAATCATATAGGAAGTTTTGGTATACATATATTATATATGAGGCCTATTACATCAAAAGAGATATTTTATTCAAAGTCATTTGTGATCTTGAAAATACATGAATTTTTTTTTTTTTCAAGAATAGAGACGATGCTTGAAAGGCTAAATATCCGTGACGGAAGAAAGTATATATATATATATATGTTTAAAATTTAAGGATCAGCAAGATTCATTCAATTTTATTTATATTTGTATTTATATTCAATTGCCCATGATTATTCAATAAAAATAATTAGAATTTTCAATTTGAAGAATTTGAATTAGATATAATTATTTTTTAAGACGAATTTTCATTTTTCGAATTAGCCTTTAAGAGATTTTCTTTTTAAACAAATTTTTACTTAACAAAGTTTTTACCAAATTTTTATTTAGGCAGAATTTTTATTTCACTAAATTTCTTTTTTACTCAACTTTTTATTTAAAAGAATTATAATTTAACCGAATTTTCATTAAGCATTTTGATTCTTATTAAATAGAATTATAAAATTGATACGAATTTTTAAAAGTAAAAAATTTCTAATTAAAATTTTCATTTGTTTGGATTTTAGTTTGCATGAATTTTTTTTATTTGATATAATTCTTAAAACAACGAATCTTCATTTGTCCGAAATTGCAAATCGTCCGAATAATACAATCAACAGAAAGATTTTAGTTTTTGGGCGCAATTTTTAAAATTGACCAATCAAAAATTAGCAATAGAAAATCGTGATTGGTAAATTTTAAAAACAGTACCAAAATATACTTAACATTGTGGTTACAAATGCATAAAATGAATTTTAAAAAAATTTCCGCCATATCAGATCCACCATTTTGAATTTCTCGAAACCGACTTTAAAAGCACAATATGCATTGTAGGTAATAAGTTTTCAAGAAGTTTCCAGTGTGAGTTTTCAAATGATTTAGTACACTGAAAAAAAAAAAATTATTTAATTCAAATAATCGGTTACTTGACTGTTATCAAATAAATATTTACTTGAACCAAATAATTTTTATTTAAATGAATTAAACTGTATATTTGAACCAATAATTTCTGTATTTGAAACAAATACCATTTAATTGACCTAAATAATAATTATTTGATACAAATAAATATTTATTTGATAATAGTCAAGTATAACAGATTACTTGAATTAAATAAATTTTTTTTCAGTAGGGAAAAACAAATATTTTTATAATACCCAAAAAATCAAGATAATAAGATTGAAAATAATTATTGTAATCCATCAAGTATTGTTTTTTTTTCAAGCAAATAAATTCTAAAACTGCGCTCTCATATAATACAACGAAGAAATAATCATCAAAGAAACACTCGCGCGCTATTGAGGTTGTAGGTTAGTTCCCACTTACTTGGGTGTCAGCCGGTCAGTAGAAGGCATGACCTATCCTCTTGGCTTATGGCCAACGAGGTCGTTCCGCAAAGAGTGGTAAATACAGTATCATTCACCATGCGCGGGAATTACAAGAAAGATAGATACCATTTTCGGTAATAATTGACCCTTGCCGCACATGTTTTTACCAGTAAAGCTTCATTTTCATGAATTAATGATTACACGTATTACAAATCACTAAAATTACAGGCACTAAACAAAATTTTACTTAACGGAAATCTCTTATGCTGAGAAAATAATTTGCATATTCCATATACAATTTTATTCAGTTAAAGAGAAAAAAGAAAAAATATGAGAAAAATATTTTGTGAATTTTTTTCGATAACAGGGATTTTATAATTTTGTTCAAAGCATATACACACATTTTTAAAACATTGAAATTTATATAAAAATTTTGGTATTTATGTTAAATTAACTTTTTTTTAAATTTACAGTCACTTTAAAATGGCTGGTACCATCCAATGGGTTGTTAAGGGAAAAAAATTCTTTGCAACGGTTGCTAAGGAAAAAAACGGTTGCGATGGAAACGCTGGCCATGGTAACGGTTGCTATGGAAACAGTTGCTATAGAAATGCTAGCCATGGTAACGGTTGCCATGGAAACGGTTGATATGGTAACTGTTGATATTGTAACGGTTGTCATGGAAACGGTTGCTATGGCAACCTTACGAGTGTACGACGGACGGACGGACAAACGGATGGACGCCAAAGCGAAACTATAAGGGCGCTCGCACAAGAAAAGACGGAGCAGTGTGCAGGATATGATTCAAATGAGTTAGAAAAGGAAAGAGCGATATTCCTGTCTTTTTCTATCTCATTTGAAACACATCCTGCACACTGCTCCGTCTTTTCTTGTGCGAGCACCCTAAGGCTTTCGGGCATGAGCCACGAAACCCTAAAAACGAAAGAAAAATTATAAATTAGAAAAACTAAGAATGGAAATGGGAGTGGAAATTGAAGAAAGTGGAAATGGAAGTAGGAATGTAAATTTGGAAAGTGGAAATTGAAAATAAGTGGAAATGGAAGTGGGTAAGGAAATTGGAAAAGGTAGTGGGAATAGAAATAGAAAAAGGAGAAGTGGAATAAAAATGCTAGTGGAAACTAGAAATAGTGGAAGTGGAAATAGGAATAGAAATTAAAAAATTGGAAGTGGAAATCGAAGTGGGAATGGAAATTGAAAAAAAAAAGTGGAAATAGAAATGAAAGTAGAAATGGAAATGGATTTACATAATCGACCGCCTGTAAAAGAAGCTGGCTTATTTTATATATATGTAATTATCGTTTTCTACACTTTGAATCGATTTAATTCAATAAATAAAGAATTTTTGCTCGCACGTATAAACAAATTGATTCAGTTTCAAAATCAAGTATATAACTCGCGTGCTCAATAATAATTTACAGCAGTATAGATCACATTATTTTTCACTATACACAGCGCCTATAACGAAAACATTTATTATCAGAAAAAGTCGTTTCATTATAGCAATGTGTGCGCAGGGTACAAATTAGTTTAAAGAGCGTTATATACTATACATTATGCTATATATATATACAATACATATGGATATTCGAAATGCCAGTGAGAAAAACATCAAAGCTTGTTGTTGTTGTTGTTGTTTTTTTTTGCCTCAATGAACAAGAAACGTGAAAATAGAGGAAAAAGATAATTCCAAATGTCAAATGCATAAATTTTGAGGTTTTTATATAAATCATCGGAAATAATAATAATGATTCTCCGAGTGGAATTTAGCTCCAATTTTCTCGCCAAGTCCGCGAATACGCTTTCCTTTTGAGATTATATAGACACACTTTTCATTGTTCGGAGAAAGCCATCAGGATACTATACTGCGAGATTATAACCAAGTGACTATTAACATTGACCACATTTATCAAACATAACAGCGTAGAGTATACGCGGATCCTACGTTGGCATTCCCGAGTAGGCGTTTAATAGTATTTCATTCAAGATAAATATATAATCAGCAACCTGAATTGATTTCAACTTCCTTCACGCAAACAACAGAGGAGAATTAATTTTTTTTTTCACTCGCAATTGAATAATGTTGTTTTTATTACACTCTGCAATCGTGTGTTACACATCTGTTATTTTTATTCGTGGTTGGATATATATATAGTTTGGAAAATTATATCATTATTACTAATTATATTTGTGGTACTTATGGTAATAATTAATAATATTTAATGTAGCACTATTGCCTATGGTTATATTTCACTTATGATTATCTTTCGGAAAGAAGAGGAATTCTGCTATAAAGGAAGTCTTTATCTTTGGATGAAGGTCTATTAATAGACCTGGGGTTTTTCGTTTCCTTATAGGAAGGGAAGTATACTGTTAAGAGAAATCATATAGTATTGGATGCTTCTTAGGTGAAGGATCCTTTGCTAATGATGGTGGGAGAAGAAAATATCTGTAGCGGATGAAAATCTGTTTATTAGAATAGAAGCTGAGAATAAATACGGTGTTCATTGTGATCAAAATCGGAAACGGGAATCAGAACATTAGCAACAGGAATTGTAGAGATAATCATTTGTAAGTATTGGAGATCATTTTAGGAGACAATAAAGGAAGGATTTAATGATAAATTCATTACGATTTTTAAGGTACATTTTTATTAGGATTTAATTGTTTGGAAATAACAACCAATGACTAATTTGTTTCTTTTTGTTTCGTTTTGTGCAAACGTTAAAAACTTAAAACTGAAAATATTCCCCTCAAAGGATTCCCCTCACAGTTCCGAAGGTGGATAAAGTACTCCAAAAGCAGGGTTACGGGTTTTAGTGGGTCAAATTTTCATAGGAACATCGCATCGTTTCTGAAACAATGAAATCAATCCTATGGAATCAAGTGAGAAACCCCTCGACCTGATAGTAGTCATAGGAGCATTGTAAATGTACAGTGGAACCTTTTCATTAAAACTATATTTCTCAAATTCGGAAACTTCATTAAAACTGGATTTTTTTCGGAGACATCATCAAGCAGATTGCAAGGATTAAAGAAAAGTTAGGTAAGATGCATTTGGTAGTTACGCCAAACGTTACGCTGGAGATCTTCAACTTCAATAGAAACATGCGGTAAATGTTTGGCGGAATCTGTTTATTAAGACTGGATGATTTTGGAATTAGGAGACATCATCAAGCAGATGACAAGGATTAAAAAAAAAGTGATGTAAGGTGCATTTCATGGACCCAAAGGTTACGCTAGAGATCTTCCAATTCAATAGGAGTATAGCAAATGTACAGTGGAACCTTTTCATTAAAACCAGATGTTTCTGAAATTCGGAGACTTCATTAAAACTGGATGTTTTTCGGAGACATCGTCAAGCAGATGGAAAGGATTACAGAAGAGTTAGATAAGGTACACATCGTAGACCCAAAGGTTACGCAAGACCCAAAGGATCTTCAACTTCAATAGGAGTATGATAAATGTACAGTGGAACTTTCATTAAAACTGAAATTCGGAGTCTTCATCAATCAGATAGGGATTAAAGAAAAGTTAGGTAAGTTGCATAAAGCGGAGCCAAAACTTACACTGGAGATCATCAACCTGAAATGACAAGAAAAACTTCAGGAGATGGTATCAGGAATCCTGTATCTAATAACGAATCTACAAAGATATATTCAATTAACCCTTCAGACAATCTCCTCTAAATTAGTCTTAACAGCTGCCTAGAAAAGCTATTGAAAACAAATGTCGTTACATCCAGATACCTTTTGCTTTTCGATTTATTATGTAGCCAAAAATATAAAATCACATTTAAGAGCACATATTTTTATCTGATTCCATCTAAATATTCCTACACAACAACAATTCTTCTTTGACTTTCTAAGGGAAATTTTTATAATAAACATCTGTTTAATCCTCAGTATTTTCACATCTTTAAGAATTGCAATAATTCCAAAATTGCTACCTTCGAACAATCATGACAATATTAATCGATTTTAATTTCCTGCATAAATGTTTTTTTTATAATATATTAGAAATTTATTATGCAAATAAAAATAAAAAAAAACCCCTTATAGCGTAAGATATATATATGAGATTTATAATTTATAATCCGATGCCTTCTATCATTGGCAGGTTTGTATTTAACGGTCACTCAAATGGAACACACGTTTCATTTTGCGTGCAGGCTATTTGAGAGAGCCTATTGCAATGGTAATTAGTAACTTCCATTATAATTATTTCATAAACGTTCTTACGCATTGACACCGACCTACCCCATTGAAATAAATATATATATACACTATATCATTTAGCATATATACAAGTTTCAATGCTCCAGCATATGAGACACCCACGGACGACGCGTTCATATGCGGAGAAAGTGACTGAACGTGGGAAATGCAACGTGGATATGTTGCACCTACCTACTACAACTACTTGAAATTGAAAAGTCACTTTCGTTTGGTGCACACAACTTAAATAATAATCACATTTCTTTATTTCTAAATTGCAATTTCACATTTATGACAATCTTTTTATCAAGCAGAAATGCTACTTCATTTTGTCGTAAATATATAAATTGTCATTTATAAATTAACTTTTATTTTCAATTTATTGATTTTTTTATCATCATTTATTATTTATTTATTCAATATTATTGAATAAAATATTATTTTATCAAAAAAATTAGGTTAAATTAGAAATGAGAATTTTTTATTTGCAATAATTTTATTTTTGTTATATTTTCTTCTATAAAAAAAAATTACAATTTGAAATATAAAATTGATATATTTCTAAAATTGTAATGGGAAAATTAATTTTGATTCTAAAAATTAGAATTATTATTCGTTACACTTTTACTTTAAAATCATTTCTTTAAAAAAAAAAAAATATATATATATAATGGTTTACGATGAAATAATGTGCAGGTGCAAAATTATAATTGCAAATATAGTGCGCGCACGTCAATTGACGTAAATATGTGCACCTTGCATAAAAAAAAAATACAACAGCATCGAGAGGGTGAAAGCACAAGATCTTTGACCGAATACTTTTTCAATACTTGCTATATAAATTTGTTGCGTAAGGTGTATATGATTGAGAAGAGTATATAAATGACGAAGTGTTAATAACGGTCATCGCTCTTGGAAAATCGATATACCCTACAGCAAAAAATTATTATTGCAAAAACTATCATATAATAATAATTATATAGATCCTTTATGTAAATTAGGATCACTTTTAATTTTCCGCATTAAACTCCCATATAATCAAATTGAATTCCATGCGTGAGTCATAAAACTATATCTGACAGTTGATCAAATCAACATTTCAAAGTCCAGTTATTTTTGCCAAGGGAGAATTTTACTTGCTGACAAAGTCATCAGTTAAAAATGTTTTATATTGTCATAATCATTAAATTAAAAATAGTTTTATGTCCGCTATTTTAAGGAGGAGAAAGATGAGTTATTATCATAATATTGTCTTTATTGGGAAAAAAAAAAAATAAAAACATATTTATTAATTTCAAGGCGAAAACTTGACATTTAATTGCAATTTCTAGATGATCATACCGGCAATCTCTCTATATATATATATGTTTATAATGAATCTTATAAATAAATTACCATGAATTATTGCGTCTATAATTCCTCAATGCCAGCAATCAGCAGTAATTTTTTTTTTTGCAAAGCATATAAGTGTTAATTAAAACGGAAAATATCATGACATTAAAGAAATTGACATTGCAAAGTGTTGAATATTTAACGCATTTGTTGATTCATTCAGAGTATCGAACTCCTATAGAAAAATATATTGATAAGAAATTTTATGTTGTTGGGTGCATTATCCTTAGGGGTAAAGTAATCTATCGCCATATTTTGATTGTCAGTGGAACTAATTTCCATCGCGTCGATAAAACGATGCATCGGATTTGGTGATTTCGGTGATTTTTGTACCAAACTTTACGTTAATATAAATTATTTTCAGTAGAATGCAAATTAGGTAAATTTTAATCCAATTTTTAAGAATTGGATGATCTTCAATTCTGGATAATTTGCGAATACTATTTTCGATTCATCAGAATAAATTTTGGTTCATCCAAGTTTTTAGCATTAGATGATCTCTATTTGTGAATGATTGGCGATTATTATTTTCGTTTTAGCAAAATATGTTTTAGTTGATCAAAGTATTTTAGCATTAGATGATCATCTACGGATGATAAATTTAGACCCAATTTTTAAGAATTGGATGATTTCCATTTGTAGATGATTGGCAATTGTTACTTCCGTTTTAGAAAAATCTATTTTGGTTCATCCAAAATTTTAGCATTAGATAACCTCCATCTGCTGATGATTGGCGATTATTATTTTCGGTTTAGCAGAATATATTATAGTTGACCCAACTTTTTTAGCATTAGATGATCATCTACTGATGTTTGGGTATTAGTTTGGTATTAGTAGAATGCATTTAGATAATTTTTGACCCAATTTTGGATTCAAAATTTTAAATCTACTTATGGATGATTGGCGATTATTATTTTCATCTTAGCAAAATCTATTTCGGTTCCCCCAAGTTTTTAGTATCAATTGCCCTTCATCTGCTGATGTTTGGCGATAATTATTTTAGTTTTGAGCATAATATATTTTAGTTCACCCAACTTTCTTAGCATTAATTGATCATTTACAGATGATTAGGTATTATTTTTATTTCCATAGAATACATTTAGATAAATTTTTACCCAATTCCTTTGGCATTGTATTCATCTACAGATGACTATTCTCCTTCGTGTTCTGATGAATATTATTTACTTTTCCCTTTTTAAAAACCTATTTTCTAATCACTGGAGACTCCAAAAAATTTGTATCCATAGAATAAACACTTCTAAAACGTAAATGATTGAGTAATAACCAGAATTATTTTCTGCTTAATATCACAGTGAATCGCAACAATAAACTTACGTAATTGTTCATGAAACCATGTTAAAATAAATAAACAAAATATTCCCTTCGGTGACAAATAAAATAAGGTCAATGGAAGTGAATTGCAACACACACTCACACATACTCTGACCTAAAATATTCCGTTAAATGTACGAACCCTGCGGGGAATTGAATAAGATTGATATTTCAGGATCGCCGCAACGACCCGAATAGTCACTTTCTAACCAAAAAGAAATACAATATCTGGATGCTGCCTCATCCATGTTTTTTGAGATCGGTCAGCCAAACATAGAGACAATTAAATTTGCATCTATTTTGCAAATGAGGAATCCTCGTCATGTCTTTCATAAGATGATTGTTTGATATCATCCATTGTTCTATGCCAAAAAAAAAGAATCACAAATTCAAGTCATCACAGGACATAAGAAAGAGAGATGTATATATATAAATGAAGGACGAATAGGAAATTTCAAAACTGTTTTAATTTTCTTCATTTGAAACAAGCCGGATAAGCTATACGTTTTTTTTCTATACAGGCGTTATCTGATTGATATGGATGAAAAATATTCATCAAGAGATAATCAATCGTTAATGAGATTTTTAATTGTAATTTAATAACTACCTGTATTCAATTCACTGGCCTATATTTTCATAGTATACAGTTTCATTTAGCGTCAACATCAATCGATTATCGCTTTCGATTTTTATACATACCTACTGAAGTATTGTAAGACTACAAATGTGTATGTGTGTGTTTCATTCAAGGCGAATGAGAGGAGGAGACCACCAACAGATTCGATATCCATCGATCGAGAGTGGAACGCGAGACCCACTTTCATAGGTGGTTAGAAATGAAAATAAGTTTTGGATCCTATACTTTATGACCATCATCATTTTCATTAAAATGAAATTTGTTTCGAACCTTAAATAAACAAAAAAAAAAGTTTAGTTGGGCTAAACATAAAAACCAATTTTTTTTTTTCATTAGAAATAGTTCCCTTCATAATCTGTAAATTCCGTTATACTAAATATGCATATTGTGATTTTTTTTTTTATTTTGCCATGAAAAAGAAACAAGACGAAGAGCATAAGAATAACAGATTTGCATTCACGATATTAACGCTCTAACGCTCTACTAGTCAACATTGAAATGCCTTTTTCTCAAAAAGTTATTCGTCGACGTAATTAAGTGTGGCACTAAAAGTGTATATACTGTGTGGATTACACTATCTATATGCGTGTGTAATTAGAAAAGGGCAAAAAACAATTAGAAGGTGGGAGATGTGACACAAAACTAATGAGATGTATCGAGGACGAATACCAAAGTGAGCAGCACAAACGGGAAACCTGTTTCGACTCGAAATCTTATTCGCATTGTATATATATATATATATATTGGGATCGAGAGTGTTCGGTCAACGGTAGACGATTTCAATGCCAAGTCCTTGTCAAGGTTCACTTCACATTCTCAGCTGTCGTAGGTTCCTTAATTCTAAATCCAAAATATCACAAATTATTCGAAGTCTTCTAAAATGCTTAATTCTAAATCCAAAAGATACCGAATTATTAGAAGTCTTCTAAAAACCTTAATTCTAAATCCAAAAGATCACAAATTATTCGAAGTCTTCTAAAATCCTTAATTCTAAATACAAAAGACTCCAATTATTCGAAGTCTCCAAAAAACCTTAATCCAAAAGATTCCAATTATTCGAAATCTTCTAAAATCCTTAATTCTAAATACAAAAGACTCCAATTATTCGAAATCTCCAAAAAACCTTAATCCAAAAGATTACAATTATTCGAAGTCTTCTAAAAGCCTTAATTCTAAATCTAAAAGATCCAAAATTATTCGAAGTCTTCTAAAAACCTTAAGCCAAAAAACTCTAATTATTCGAAATCTGCTAAAAACCTTATTCCTAAATGCAAAAGTCTCCAATTATTCGAAGTCTTCTTAAACCCTTAATCCTAAATCCAAAGGACTCCAATTATTCGAAGTCTTATAAAAACCTTAATTCTAAATCTAAAAGACTCCTATTATTCGAAGTCCGCTAAAAACCTTAATCCTAAATGCAAAAGTCTCCAATTATTTGAAGTCTTCTTAAACCCTTAATCCTAAATCCAAAGGACTTCAATTATTCGAAGTCTTATAAAAACCTTAAGTCAAAAAACTCCAATTATTCGAAGTCTGCTAAAAACCTTAATCCTAAATGCAAAAGTCTCCAATTATTCGAAGTCTTCTTAAACCCTTAATCCTAAATCCAAAGGACTCCAATTATTCGAAGTCTTATAAAAACCATAATTCTAAATCCAAAAGACTCCTATTATTCGAAGTCTTCTAAAATCCTGATATTTGTAGAACAGAGAATTCTTTTAAAGATATTGTTTGGCACTTCCAGAAATTCGTGCCGCAAGTAATTAGCGCCTTTTTGAAGAATAAAAAAGCAAAGATATAAATACCAGGAAACTGATTTACAGCAATCATTAAATAAAATTATCTTTCTGGAAATAATTGTTCCAATTTCTGACAAAGTCTCCGAATATCGCACCGAAGATTTCAAGGATGACTTAGCATTGCGCTATTTGGATTTTATAACAGTTAATCATTATCGTCATCCGAGAAATAATATAATTTATCGTAGACTTGACCATAGTAGCAGTGGTATTATTAGGTGTCATAAGAAAAATCACACGGTTTGCAAAAGAAGAAGTCGACGACGACGGTGGATGACCTCTTTTTCTCTAGTTGACGGGCGGTCTGATTCAATATCCACCTGTAGATCTCTTGGAAATATAACCTGGTCTTGATAGTGTATATATATATATAATAATCGTTACGACTGACTCGAAGAAAGCCGATGTGGGCCGAGAGTCCGTCGTCGTGTATATATCCCTCGAATTTCGAATATAGCCTCTGGCTCATAACGGATCGACACACTGACTTCTCGTGCGAAGCAGAGAGAGAGAGAGAGAACCTACTTACACAAACGTCGAGGTAGGTTCGTGTAAACATGTCCCTTACCTGTCTCCCTCAATTATTTACTAACCACGTGCACGTGACTTGCTTCTTCTTAATCGGTGCGTCTCTCTTTCTTTCTCTCTCTCTTTCTCTTTTAATTGCCACGAAAAATGAGATTCTTGTTGACCGCTGATAGTATTTCATTTCAATTACAAATAACATTGTAATGATATATGAAGAAAAAAAAACGATTAGATGAGATTCCAAGTTTTGATGACGTTGTGAAATATAAATTAGAAATACTTACAATTTCATTTTTTCAATTATGGAATTTTCATTAAAACATTTTTCCTTTTACTTTCACTGTATATAGAAAGAAGTGGGAAAATTAACTTAGGTGATAATTAAATTAATTATATTAATTAGAAAATGATTCAAATTTGGCGCTGATTTCGTAGGGGCGCTGTAGTTCAACAAAGAAAGCTAATGCGCATGCTCCGGCGCATGCGCTGTTTACTTATAACCTAAAAACGGTTTCAGTCAACTATGATAGTGAAAATATATTTTTTATTATAAATGTTTCATCTATTATTGCAATGTAAATAAAATTTTTCTCAATTACAGAAAGAGTGCGGAACAAGTCGTTCTCCTGATTATTCAAAAAAGAAATTACTACATTTGTCAATTAAAAATCAGGTAGTTAAGAGAAAAATAGTTTGCGTAAAAAAAATTTTATGGCACCATGTATAGTTTGGATGAAAAAAAAGATCAACGATATAATGAAAACGGTACTCCTAATGGAACATCCTTGTAACGCATAAGGATATAGGAGGTGAGGATTGGTAAAAATTTTGCCAATATTCCCTTGTAGTTAAATTCAACAGTCACATAAAGATAACGCACTGGTGCTATGGTATATATATATATATATATATATATATATATATATATATTTCTAACGAAACGAAATCAATATTATTCCATTAGGAGTTTATCGAGTTTATATTGACGACAAAACATAAAACAGTTGTTCTTCAAATGCAAATATTGAAATCATTTGCATTAAATATATTATTATCTTAATGGTGGAATATAAATTTTTCTAGAACAAAGTATTAAGTATGAGAAAATATTCGATTGTAGATTAATTATTTCTATTTTTTATTTCACTAATTGAAATTGGAGATTTATATTGTTAACTATCTAGTGAGCATTTGTTAATTTATTCGTACTATCAAAATAGAGGAAAATTGATCTGAAATTATATGGTGTGAAGTTTTTGGGTGCATTATCCTTAGGGATAAATTAATCTAACGCCATCTATTAAATGTCAGTGGAACTAATTTTCATCGCATTGATAAATCGATGGATTGGATTGATTTTGTACCAAACTTCACGTTGATATAAATTATTTTCAGTAGAATGAATTTAGATAAATTTTGACCCAATTTTTAAGAATTAGATGACCTCCACCTGCTGATAATTGAAGGTTATTATTTTCGTTTTAGTAGAATATATTTTAGTTGACCTAATTTTTTGACCATCAGATGATCATTTACAGATGGTTGGGTGTTACTTTAGTTTTAGTATAAATTCAGATAAATTTTAACCCAAATTTTAAGAATTGGATGATCTCCACTTATGGATGATTGGGGATTATTTGTTTCGTTTTAGAATAATCAATTCTGGTTCATCCAAATTATTACCATTAGGTGACCTCCATCTTTAGATCATTGGTAATTATTATTTTCATTTTGGCAGAATATACTTTAGTTTACCTAAACTTTTAGCTATTGCATGATCATCTACGGATGATAAGAAATTATTTTTGTTTTAGTAGAATACATTTAGATAAATTTTGACCCAATTTTGGATTCACTTATGGATGATAGGCGATTATTATTTTCGTCTTAGCAAAATCCTGACTTTTTTAGCATTAGATGATCATCTACGGATGTTTGGATCTTACTTTGTAATCAGTATATAATAAATTTAAATAAATTTTAACCCAAATATTAAGAATTGGATGATCTCCACTTATGGATGATAAGATTGTTTCGTTGTAGTAGAATAATCAATTTTCGTTCATCCAAAATTTTAGCATTAGATGACTTCCATCTGCTGATAATTGGCGATTACTATTTTCTGTTTAGCAGAATATATTTTAGTTGACCCAAATTTTTTAGCACTAAATGATCATCTGCGGATGTTTGGGTATTAGTAGAATATATTTAGATAAATTTTGACCCAATTTTTAAGAATTAGATAATCTCCACTTATAGATGATTGGCGATTATTACAGTAGAAAAATCTCCGATTGTGCAACAATTAATTATTTCTTTTTGTATTTATTATTCCACTGAATGGAATTAGATTTAGTTCGTTAACCACCGTGGAAGCAAACGAAGATGAAAATTGTATCCAAATGAATCTGTATTCAGATTGTGGAGTTGCCAAACAATTTTTGACAATGGATATAAAAATCCCTTACGCTACGCATGTTTATATTGAATGAAGGATATGTTAAATTGATCGTGGCAAGGAAATAAATTTTTAGTCCTTCTTTTACAGTGAAGTATTACACACTACTGACAATGAGACAATGTCCCAACGTCATGGATGAATAAGAACACTTGTTCGGGTCAAGCGGAATCCAAAGAGAGACAGGTTCTCCTCATCCACCAAGGAGGTCAAGAGAGCGAAATGAATTTCTCTGGGCATGATCAAGTGGAGGGAAAGAGAGAGAGAGAGAGAGAGACACGTCGTTGGGTGTCTCTCCTTGGGGAATTTCGATCCTTGTATAAAGTTGACTGCCTCCTCAAATGCCGCTCGCTTACTTATGGGAAAGGAACGCGCCCACGTGACACTCCTTTATTATTACTGACAACAACGACGAGTAGTCCGCGCCTTCTCAAACGATCGCGAATCATCTCTCCCTCTCTCTCAGCAGCTTAATACAAGTGCATTTTACAAGTCTTTCCCTTTATACCTACACGTGCTCTCAATCAAGTAATATAAAAATTTACAAATCGCCTACGTGCGTTACTCACTTCTTCATCAATAATTGAGGATTACCTCAATGACACAACTCCCGATGATGAAGAGATGAAAAAAAATTGCATCTCTTATGAAACGTATATTCCTTTTTCTTTTGTTAAAAATCTTTCATGGGAAATCCAACATAAGAATCGATTTAGATTGCGATGTTTGAGGAAAAGATATATAATATACGATAGAGAAGGTCGCTCATCAAAATTTAATCATAGGATGGAAGTTGTTTGAAGAGTGAAAGGATAATATATAAGGAGGTGGTAATAGAGTTGTAGAGGACGCGATAACGGTATAAAAGTGTGGAGGGAGGATTTGCTATAAGTTTATTTTAAATTCATTTTCACACATTCCTGATCTGTGTATATATATATATATTCTGCTCGGATGTTTTTAGAAGTTGTCTCCGAATGGAATTTCTATTTCACCTGTTTCTATGTAGAGAAATTGATTGTACTACTGGTATATATGCTTTTAGTGCATAGCGTTCAAATTAAAGAGCTGTATTACCATGAGTGAGAGTGAAATCAAATGACTTTCAATTTTATACAAATTCTGAATTAAATCAATTTTAATTTATTGATACACGTTTATCGTGTTTGATGAAAAAATAATTAAACATCGATTTTAATGGAGTTGTATTATAGTCTTAATTCTCCAGAATTTATTTTGGTAAATTTTGACCTAATTTTTCAGAATTGGATGATTTTCATTCATTGGTATAATTAGCGATTATTAATTTCGTTTTGGCAGAATATGGTTTAGTAGACACAACATTTTTAGCATCAGATGATCATCTACGGATCATTGGGTGTTACTTTGTTATCAGTATAATACATGTAGATAAATTTTAATCCAAAATTTTAAGATTTGAATGATCTCCACTTATGGATTATTGGCGATTATTACATTCGTCACAGAAAAACTATTTCGGTTCATCCAAGTTTTTAGCATTAGGTGACCTCCATCTGCTGATAATTGGAGATTATTATTTTTGTTTTAGGAAACTTTATTTCAGTTGACCCAACTTTTTTAGCATTAGATGATCATCTATGGATAATTGGGTCTTACTTTGGTACCAGTATAATACATTTACATAAATTTTAACCCAAATTTTAAGAATTGAATGACCTCCACTTATGGATTATTGTCGATTATTACTTTCGTTTCATAAAATTCTATTTTGGTTCATCCAAATTTTTAACATTAGGTGACCTCTATCTCCTGATAATTGGGGATTATTATTTTTGTTTTAGGAAACTTTATTTTATTTGACCTAACTTTTTTAGCATATAGATGATTATCTACAGATGTTTGGGTATTAGTTTGGTATCAATATACTATAGATAAATTTTGATCCAATTTTTAAGAATTGGATGTTCTCCAATTACGGATGGTTGATGATTATTATTTTTGTTTCAGCAGAACATATTTTAGTTTATCCAAATTTTTAGTAATTAGATTATTATCTACAGATGATTGGGTATTATTTGGGTTTTAGTAGAGTATATTTAGATAAACTTTGACCCAATTTTAAAGAATTGGATGATCTCCACTTATGAATATGATTGTCGATTATTATTTTCGATTTTGTAAAATCTATTTCGGTTTATCCAAGTTTTTAGAGTTAAGTGACCTTTATCTGCTGATAATTGGAAATTATTATTTTTGTTTTAGCAGAATATATTTTTGTTGATCCAACTTTTTTAGCATTAGATGATCATCTACGGATGTTTGGGTATTAGTTTTGTATCAATATAATATATTTAGATAAATTTCGACCTAATTTTTAATCCAATAGAAATTTTTAATCCAGTTACGGATGTTTGGTGATTACTATTTTCGCTTTAGCAGAATATATTTTAGTTTATCAAGCCAATTAGTAATTAGATGATCATTTACGTACGTTTAGGTATTATTTCGGTTTCAGTATAGAACACATTTAGATAAATTTTTGATCCACTTATTTTTGAGCATTTGATCCAGATGCTTATTTCCCTTTGTGTTCTAATGAACAGTTTTTAAAATCCAATTTTCTATTTTATATGTCTTTCCACTTGAAATACCTATTAAGTGATATCGAAAGTGTTCTCTCCGCATGTAAGAATTTCCTTTTAAAATCATACTACAGAATTTCTCTCTCAACTGGAAAAGAATTCCTTTCTATTTTCAAATTCTCCTTTTTTCTTGTATATCCGATTAAAAATTAAATTCTAAAAATCAAATTAAAATTTGATCTTTTCATTCATCTTCAAAAGTATATGTAGATCATCAAAAAAATAAAAGGGAATTTTATATAAATGTAACAGTATAAAAAGAAAGGGGGAAGCTTTCTACTTTCCCCTATCTTTTTGTTCCCTAATTGTTTATATTGTTTTTAAATGTTTCATTGTTAAAATGTCGTGCGCGCGCTCCTGTTTCTATGATATATCTAATTATTATATTATTTCGTAACGTCGTTGTCTTTTCTATTTCTCTCCATAAATGTATGACATCAAAAACAAAAACCATAATAATCATTTTGTAGTACACCATTATTAGGGCGTTTTTTCTTCCTCATATTATTGTCAATTGTAATCCATTAGCGTGTTTGATTTGGTTTTATATTCATCGTGGAGACGAATTTTTTTTTTTTTAGAAAGTTCAAGTCGAAGGAAAATAATAATGTTTCATTGAGAAAGAAATACCAGATCGCATACCAATGAGGGACTGTATCTACATATAATATCAGAGAATGCATCTGGGAATTATTATTATTGAAAAAAAAAAGAAGTAGAAGGTGGCGTAAGTGGTTGTTCTCTAACCTATCGTTATAAAGGTAGCCCGCCAGGAGCTTGTGAGATGCCAATGTATCATAGACTAATCCGAGGTATATAACGTAGAGAGTTTATCCGGAATTCATGCCAGTAGGTCAACTATAGAACCAAGCCCATGGCGTTCTTTCGGATCTAATCATGCGCGGACATAAGACACTCTCAATACTTGATTCTCCCGGATGCGGAATTCCTTATATTTTAATATATTCTCTCACACATATGTATATATATTTATACAATTCTTAATGTCCTCTAAGAGACGTCGTTGTCATCGTATGTGTGTGTGCGCTAATCGGGAAAGCGTACGCACTACCGGTATTCTCAAGTTTTATTTATATATATATATATATATATATATATATATATATATATTTATATATATTGCTATATAACAAGACGTAGAGAATGAGCGTATAAAAAAAATTCTTCGACCTTTCAAAATACTTTGAGAAGAGATACTTTCTCCCAAACCTTTGAGGAAGCCAAAGAAGAAATTCTTCACCTCAAATTATGGCGAAAGTCACACGTGGAATGTTGAAAAGAATTTTATATATTACGAAGGAGAAACCAGAACAACAAAATGACATATAGATCATTCTGCTAATATACAATAATTAATAAATATTATGTTTATGGAAATTATTAACTTCCTGCCACAATAAAAGTTTTTTTCTTATATTATTTTGTTTTTATATTATTTTTAATGAATTATTTTATTTATTCCTATTTATCACGAAATTTTTAATAAATAATTTTAATTTAAATTCTAAAGAAAAAACTGCTAGGTGTTAAAAAAATTACACTTTGCTTTTTCCGGTCTGTCAGACCTTTTTTTTTTGTTTTTCTAATTTTAAATTATGTAATGAAAACTGTTCTATATATTTTTTTTACATTGAAAAGACTATTCTATTATTTTATTTATAAATAATTGAAGTATTTACTGCGGATTACATTTTTTCGAGAATCATGAAAACGTTAAAACGCAATAATTGTAGGTTATGATGACTATATGGCAGAACAGGTTGCGCACAATGATGCGCAGAAGTTAAATGGCTAATAATTTCAATGAAAATTCGAACAAATACAAATTCTGATGAATTAAAATTATAAAAATTTTGCGAAGTATATTTTCGGTTTTAGAAAAATTTGAAAAAAATGAAATTTAGAACAAATAGAAATTCGGCTAAAAAAAATTCTATCCAATTATATTCTATCAAATAAAAATTCTAACAAATTAATTTCAGGCATTATTTATGCATTTCAACAATTCAAAAATTTGTTAATCAGGAAAAAAATTAAATTCTTCAACCACCGTGAAATGTATATATATAAAAAAATAAAGGAATTGTTATAATAATTCAATTTTTACAATCAATTTCCCTTATAATTATAAAAGAGCAATTAATTCTAGTGTATTATAATTACACTTTTAATGAAAGAACTTTGATGCTCGAATAGAGGATCATTAATTTCTATTGTACCCTGAAAGTGAAATAATTTCATTACCAGAGGGAAATGAAAATTTATTATATCTATTGAAATTTTCAATTGATTTCAATACAATTTCCAGACAATTGAGCGCAGAATAAAAAATTTTTTTTTCTTGTTACACAGGAAACAATGAAATACAATTATTTTTATGCATATAGAAAATTGAAAATATATAATTTAATTTTTAAATAAAGAGGAAAAAAAAATAAATTTTTTCATTTATATCTAGTGAAATTTCTGCGATGCAGCATCTTTCTCTTTGACTCGTCCCTGGTAGATATATTGGTGTGCGCGCGATTTCTCATTATATCACGATGTCCTGGCGTCGTCGTTTAGTGCACACTATATACTAGTCGTCGAAGGTGAAAACGCTTTCTATTGCAACGAACTCGATTTAAATGCAACACCAGTCTCGATACTGTTATTTCTATTCGATGTATAGTTTATTTTATTTAAAAAAAAAAAAAAAATGTTATGGGTGAAAAAAACATCTTCACCTGAAATACAGGTGAAAAAATTTCATCCGGAAACTTTTGTATTTGTGTACATATAGAGAAAATAGGTAACATTATAATGAGTTTGAACTATTCAATATTCTATATAGTATTTCAATACAATTGTCTGAGAAGAGGTGTATTTATTGTAAAGTATCAGAAGAGTGAAATATCTATAATTAAAATTGAAGAATATCTAAATTGTTAGAGGGTTGTCTAAATCAATTGAAAATGTACGCAAATAAAAGAAAACAGTAATTTGTGCTATTCTCGTTTGGATTTTTCCCTCATAACATAACCTCAAAATTTTTTATGTTTAACTTTTGTTAATTTAATTTATCAATCAGACAAAAATTTGTTTGAAATGAACTAAAATTTCCTTGAAACAACCAAATTAACGTAAATCAACTAAAATCTATCAAATAATGCATTGCTATATAGTTAAACGAGCGTTTCTTTGATTCAACTAAATTATTCAATTGTTTACTGCTATTTGAATAAAGCAAATGATTTACTGCATATCACTAAATTTTAATCTTAATCGAAACAAAAAGTTAATTTTACTTTTTAAGGGTATACTTAGCTCATTAACATAACCTCTTAAATGAATTTTATGCATTTATTGGAATGAATCAAATTTTTATTTGAATTAACTATAAAACTTTTGGATGAATCAACCAAAAATTTATTTAGTTCAGTCAAATTCTTTCTTCAATCAAAAAATTTATTAAAATTAAGTATTAACCAAACGTTTATTTAGATCAAATAAATTTTTTGTTTGAATCAAATAAATTTTTTGTTTGAATCAAATAAATTTTTTGTTTGAAATAAATGCAAAAAATTGTGTTAATATGAAAAAAAAAATTATTTAGTTCAAACAAAATTTGTTTGAAAAAACAAAAATTTGATTAGGAATTTTGAGGTTATGTTTTTGAAAATTCGTTTTGAGATATGGAAAAAATAATTTCTACTTGTTTTGTTGTTGTTTTTTTCCTTCTTTTTTTTTAAGAGCAAAGAACTTGAAGAATCTGTAGCATTCAAATAAGAGAAACAATAAATTGTATAAACTTCCGGAAATTGTTGAATAATTGCTCTTTAATTAAGTACGAGATAATCTATCGTTTTAGCACCAAGTGAATAGAAAAAAAAAAAAATTACAATGTAAGAGAGGCATAAATTCCTGTTCTCGGGAAGCAAAAAGGAAATGTTCACGATAAGGCATAATCATCGCGTGCAAACTATATAGCTGCTCATTTCCTTAACAAAATGTTAATATAAATAAGATACAAATTTCATCATGAAAATCGCACAATTGTTATGTTATAATCGCACAAATATCTCTCTCTATATAAAATAAAAAGATTTCGCCGCTGTCTCCAGTATGGGTCATTCCATGTCAAGTGTACTCAACTCATGTTTTTGACTATAGGTTAGGTTAGGTTAGGTTAGGTTAGGTTAGGTTAGGTTAGGTTAGGTTAGGTTAGGTTAGGTTAGGTTAGGTTAGGAATGGGTCATTCCATATCAAGTGTAACCAACCATTGTACTAACCATGACAAAAACATGGGTTGGTTACACATGATATGGAATTGAATTTTGAGGTTATGTTCGTTTTAATACTAATATAGGTAGATATATGGGTTGTTCCATATCAAGTGTAACCAATCATTGTACTAACCATGACAAAAACATGGGTTGGTTACACTTGATATTAATATATCTACCTATATTAGTATTAAAACGAACATAACCTCAAAATTCAAGATCCTAGGTCTCTTCAAGGTCAGGGATCAAACTTAACCTTAAAATTCAAGGGCATAGATTTTCAGGATTCAAGGCCTTAGTTCAAACATAACCTCAAAATTCAAGGACATAGTTGGGTTTGAGGCTATGTGCGACAAACATAACTTCAAATTTCCCTAACCAAGAAACGAACATAACCTCAAAATTTAGATAAATTTTAATACTTGCAAGCCTGGGAATATTACTATTTAATAATATAATTAAATATTAATTAAAATATATTAATTTTATAATCGAAAGACAATTTTTCGATCCGGACGCCAAAATTTAAGAAAACGACAAAATTTTTATTCTCAAAATTTTCATTTATTATCAAAAAAATAATAAATATTTATTACAATTTTAGTTTGTGGTAACTATATTTATATTTTTGTATAATTAGTAACATTAAATAAGCTTATAAATCATCATTTCGAAATTTTTCACAACTTTCGTGGTCATTATATAAACTATTTTCCAATTTTTCTAATTTCTAATTTTTCTTAAGTATTTTTGTGCAACAAAAATATTTTTAATTTCTTCATATATATATATTTTCTACATTTTTGTCCAAATAATCATTAATTTTTCATCATTTATTTCTGAAGATATCATTATACAGTTTTTTATTTCTTAATGCATTCAACATTTTTGTTCAATAACAAAATTTATTACTATTCATTTATTTCTAGAGATAGGTATTATTAGGAAAAAAATGTCACGAAAACTTATTAGAAGTATATTTTACAAAAAAAAAAAAAATTATGGGAAATTCCTAAATCACAAACAAGTTTCGTTTTTCCTGCTTTCAAGTTTCATTATATTTCTTCACTCTGCTCATGTTGGCAACTCGAGGAATTTTTTTTTTTCATTTTCTATTAGGCAATAGTCTTTGGAATCATGTGACTTAATCGTGTAAATATATATATATATATATATATATATATATAAAGAGAACAAAAAAAAAAAAGAAAAAAAACTACAACATGGAAGTTTGCGGCCAGGAAAAGTTTGAAGCTAATTTCAATGGAAATAACAATGAGAGTATTATTAAAAGTGGAGCGCTCATTAATTACCAAGCTATATGTATATTGTTCATTACATCCTCATGAACTTTATAGTGAAAGCTTTTATAAACGATGCTCGCGTAAATACCTAATAATTATTCTGAAAAATACCATTTCGATAATTGTGCATATTCAGAGCCGGCTTTACAGGAACGTTTTATTCCATAAAAAATAATTAATTAGAATTTTCAATTTAGAAAATTTTATTAAATATCATTATTTTTTTTAGACGTATTTTCATTTTTTGAATTAGACTTTAAGAGAATTTCATTTTAAACGAATTTTTCAATTTTTACTTTACAGAAAATTTTTATATAACAAATTTTACGTACCGAATTTTTATTTAGTAGATTTTTTATTTTTCAAAATTTCTTTTTACCCAACTTTTTTTTTTAAAAAAAAATTATAATTTAAGCGAATTTTAATTTAGCATACTTCTCATTTTAACAGAATTTTAAGTGATACGAATTTTTAAATGTAAACTAAATCATCGAATTTGCATTTATTCGAATTTTTATTTGCCGTAATTCTTAAAATGACAAATCTTCATTTGTTCGAAATTGCAAATGGCCCGAATATATTACAATCAATCGAATGATTTCGGCGCGATTTTCGAAATTGACAAATCAGAAATTATCAATAGAAAATCTTTTATGATAAATTTTTAAAAACCAGCGTCGAAATTTTTCTGTCGATTATTTGGTTTAGCCTTTTGTTAATTTTTGGATAAATGAAAATTCGACGTTTTAAGAATTCTATCAAAAATAACAATTCGTTTTCGTACAAATAAAAATATGGATAAAATGGGGTTCGGAGAATTGGAAATTTGAGAATTTAAAAGTTTGGAATTTTAACTGTATTACAATTTTTTTTTTTTTGATTATCAACAAAATATATAATTGCAAAAATATTTATTACAAATGCGTCCATACTCGCTCCGGGTTGAACAAATAACCTACAATATTGGAAGGCGCCAAAATTAATATACCGGCAGATCGATTATGTAATTTCATTTCCACTTTCACCCTTCTAGTTCCAAAATTCCAGTTACATAATTCCACATTCACTTTTTATTATTCCATTTTCACTTTCACCCTTATAATTCCATTATCACCCTTTCACTTTCACCTTTTCACTTTTATAATTCCATTTTCACTTTTGTGAAAGTCATGCAGTGAATGTGAAATAAAAAAAGTGAATGCGGAATTGAAAAAGTGAAAGTGGAATTGAAAGAGTAGAAGGGGAATGATAAAAGTCGATGGTGAAAGTGAAAGTGGAAATGAAATTATATAATCGACCCCCGAATCGTAATTTTTTAAATTTTAATCGTAATCATATGTTTAAATTGACTATTAGAAAATAGAAAATTACAAAAATATCCCTTACAATAATAACGCAATATTCTCACCAGGCGCCATTTCTTTTTAAAACCGATCCTATCCATATTTATAATTAATAATAATATATATATATATATTGATGTTACATTGGAAAATGAAAAAAATCTAAACACGACTCCTGCCAATTTGCGAAACACACAGAATTTTTCCTAGGTCGAAAGTTCTCACGCTTCTATAGAGAACGGTCGATTCATCGTTCAAAGTTCTCACAATCGGTCTTTATATACTGTGGTTATTATAATGGAAGGTTTATATATATAAGAGATCAAAACAATTCTTTTATTTCTATGTATCTTCAATATATATAGATAATATGTTCTAAATACTTTTATATATATAGTCGAGGTGGTATGCGAAAATAAGTATAAGTATCCCTCTTGCCATATAGAGAAAAAAATAAAAATTTTATATCTCTGCTCACAGTTTTCGGTAGGGTCGAGGAACTACTCGAAACTCGATTTGTATTCCACACAATCTCAACGCAGTGATTCTTGGCTTCTAAACAAAATAAAACCGTCTCGAATTACAAACGTGAAAGCATCTCCCTAACGTCTTTTTTTTCTCTTTACCTGGTCTCCGCGATATTTTGCAATTGTTTTTTTTTATGATGAGATTTCACAACAATTGAAATGCTGTTTAAAAATAAGATTTTAAAATTTTATTATTATTTTTTTTTTGTTGAAACTTAAAAAAATGACAAAGGCAAGATGGTTTTGTTTTATTTTAGAATACATGCAATTATTATTTTTTATTTTTTTTCTCGCTGTAATATCTATAGTAATTTCGCAAAGGGTATATGTTTTTTTAAACTAATTTTTAAAATTTTTTCATAACGAATTTTTGATTTTGATTACGAATTTGATGACAGTTTTTCAAAATTCCAAATGTCGGATCCAATATGGTGGAAAATTTTATCAAAATCGGTCGAATTCGAATAAAATCTGTTACTCAGAGGTCGCTTATTACAAATCCAGTGTTTGTTTTTAAAAAATTCAAAATGACAGATCCATTATGGCCGAAATTTTTTTTTTTTTTTAATTTAGATTCAGGAAACTTGTTACTCAGGCGGTTTTCTAGGTCGCTGATTACGAATTTGATGTCGGTTTTTAAAAATTCAAAATGTCGGATCCAATATGATTGAAAAAAATTTTAAAAACAGTTTGGATTTGCTTGAAACTTGTTACACGGGATGTTTTATTGGTCGCTGATTACGAATTTGATGTCGGTTATTAAAAATTCAAAATGTCGGATCCAATATGGCGGACAATTTTATTAAAATCGGTCAATTTTGTATAGACTCTGTTACTCAGGGGTCGCTTATTACGAATCCAGTGTCTGTTTTTTAAAATTCAAAATGACTGATCTAATATGGCGGACAATTTGATTAAAATCGGTCAAATTCGTATGAAACTTGTTACTCGGGGGGTTTTCTTTTGTCGCTGATTACGAATTTGATCTCAGTTTTAAAAAATTAAAAATGTTTGATACAATATGACTGAAAAAATTTTAAAAACAGTTTGGATTTACTTGAAACTTGTTACTCGGGATGTTTTCTTGGTCGCTGATTACGAATTTGATGTCGGTTTTTAAAAATTCAAAATGTCGGATCCAATATGGCGGACAATTTTATTAAAATCGGTCAAATTCGTATAAAACTTGTTACTCGGGAGGTTTTCTTGGTCTCTGATTACGAATTTGATGTCGGTTTTTAAAAATTCAAAATGTCGGATCCAATATGGCGGACAATTTTATTAAAATCGGTCAAATTTGTATGAAATTTTTTACTCGGGGGGTTTTCTTGGTCGCTGATTACGAATTTGATGTCGGTTTTTAAAAATTTAAAATGTCGGATCCAATACGGAGGACAATTTTTATTAAAATCGGTCAAATTCGTATGAAACTTGTTACTTGGGGGTGTTTAGGGTCGCTTATTACAAATCCAGTGTCGATTTTTAAAAATTCAAAATGGCGGATCCAATATGGCCGAAACTTTTTTTCAAATTCATCGATTTTACTTAAAACTTGTCACTCGGGGGTTTTCGTGGTCGCTGATTACGAATTTGTAGTCAGTTTAAAAAAATTTTTAATTATGAATGCAGTACAGGTGTTCAATTTTATAAAACTACATCAAATTCGTTGAATGCTGAGATATTTGGTAAGACATTAACATTTTCGTTAATTTTATAATGGAAAAGAAACACTCGCGACCAATTTCGCATTCGCATACATATATATGGGAATAAAATTATTACATAAGGCAAAAAAAAAAAAAAATTGCACGCTTTATTTACTCGTCACGCACTTGGTGATCTTTTGTGAATATATATATAGTATATGTTCGAAGAATCAAAGGTTTCGAATCAAGTGGGTGTAAACGGATTTGAATGTGCGCGCGAGGGAATGGACTTGGGACGAAATATCGCGATCTCTCAAGAGCCGGTGCCCTCGATCTGCCCCCATCGAGCGAGAGACCAAGGTTTCGCAGCTCCTTTTGATTTACGTGTATTATACGTATACAGTTGGTTGAAAGTGATGGCCTAAATTGCCGACGAGTTTACCTCCTGTCGCAACTTACTAACTATATATATATATATATTTCTCTTTATACATAGTTTTCCGTAATTTGATCATTTCGCTATTGACCATATATGTCTTTTCTCAATTTTCACTGATTCATTAAATTTTCTTTTTTCATTCACTACTCATATGTAAGCTATATAAATAATATGAGGAAACACACTTTTCGAAGGTTTCTCTTACAGATGCGAAATGTTGCGGTCTCTTTCAACTTGCGTCCTAATTTTCCATCATCAAGTTCTTGGATCAATGACGACGTCATTATAATTTTAATATATTATTTATTTAAACTGAAAGTGAAGTATATATAATTAAGAAATTAGTTTTTGTAAACATAAAATGCCGAGCGTCAAAAATTAAGTAAAAATTTTTCGATTTTATTTCTAAAAACTGCACTTTATAATAGGGGAATGTAATCATGATTGGACCGGTCCTCATGAGTGGACCACTTCTTCGTTTTTTTTTTTTTTTATGTAAAATAATTCTGTGCATAAATGAAAATAAAATAAAAATTATAATAAAAGTTATTTCCGCCTTTATAATGGAAAAATTTTTATCGTCAATTTTATCATTTGCAAAATGATTATTATTATAATTACATAAGACACGTTGTAGCGCTACTACATAAACTTGAAAATATAATATATATGTACTGAAAATAATATATATATATATATATATACATTTTTATAATAATTATACCAAGTGTGGAAAATGAAATATTTTCCCGCGTCTATATTTGTACAAATTTCCTACTATAGTTTATCTATAAACATTCATCATTCATCAGATGGTTACGCTTTTGCATTATTATAATCTTATATTTTCAATCGTAGGTGGGTTTTATTATCTCACAGGATCAAAAATATTCTAGTATACATGGTTGTATTGTAAACAAGTTTCACGCATTCTGACATTAAAACTCTCCTTTTTTTTCTCTCTCTCTCTCTCTCTTTCATATAAAAAGATTATATGAAGTATGTATATGTGGAAGAATATAAAACATGAAAATCATAAACACAATTTTAATTGACATTTGACTTTTTTCGATTATTATATCGATACAGCAGCAATTCGATAATAAAAGTTTTTATATGTATATAGGGGAGAGTGACAAACAATGAGACACCATTTTTTCAAAGACATATTAATATGTCAAGTTTATATATTTATTGAATACTTTTTGCTATTACCATAAAGTTTAAACTCTTTTTTACACAATGCACACATTCTATTTTAAATTATATTGTTATTAAATAGAAAAATTTGAATTTTTTGGAACTTGATACATTTTTCTTGTTTTGAAGATTTGTGTACTGAGAAAAAAAATTTAGTGTTTGCAACAAAATTGTTTGGTTAGGCAATTTTGGATCTTGTAACCAAATTTTAGTTGGCTAAAACAAAGTCGTAGATTTATTTCAACCAAACATTTGGTTAGGCCAACAAAATTATTTGGTTGAACATTTTTAAATTCCAACCAAAATTTGGTTACGACAACAAAATAATTTGGTTAACACAACAAAATAGTTTGGTCAAAAAAACCAAATGATCGTTTATTGTCAAACAAATAGTTTGGTTGCTTAAATACCAACAAAATTTTTTTGTTGGCCCAACCAAATTTTGGTTGCTCTGACTAAACATTTTTCTCAGTTTGTTCAACAGTGGAACCTCTGTTTTAAAACTGAAGGTCGGGAGCTCTAACCACTGGACTACCATCCTTGTGAGAGATTTAAACTAACTGTTCTCTTAAGCTATCAGCTGAGAGCGAATCAAATTATTTGGTTGTCGCAACCAAATTTTGGTTAGGACAACAAACCATCATTTGATTTTTTAGACCAAACTATTTTGTTGTGTTAACCAAATTATTTTGTTGTCGTAACCGAATTTTGGTTGGAATTTAAAAATGTTCAACCAAATAATTTTGTTGGCATAACAAAAATGTTTGGTTGAGTTAACTCTACGACTTTGTTTCAGCCAACCAAAACTTGATTACAAGAACCAAAATTGTCTAATCAAACAATTTTGTTGCAAACACTAAATTTTTTTTCTCAGTGTAGATTTTCAATATTAATTAATCAATTATTACTCAAGGGTTTTAATTGTTGTTGATTACGAAAGCAATGTCAGTTTTTCAAAATTCAACATGTTAGATCCAATATGGCGGAATTTTTTTTTAAATCGATCAATTTCGTTCAAATCTTCTTATTAAGGGGTTTTTTTAGGTCACTAATTCTGAATCTCAAGTCAGATTTTGATTAAATGTCAATTAAAAAAATTGGTTTTTTTTCATCTATTTTTGTTATTATTGTTATTATTATTATTATTATTTAATATTATATTATTATTGTTATTATTATAATTATTTTTATCAGTATCATTATTGTAAATTGGAATTACTCTATAGTGTCCATTTAACGTTCCGGACTTGACGCCATATAGAATAGAGTTGTAATTTATAGCACGAAAGAGGGAATCGTACTAATACTCCGGATGTAATCGGTTGAGAGAGAAAGAGAGAAAAAAGTGAAGATTGCGTAAGTTGGGACATTAGTTTCACCATCATCAACACCAGATGTGTATGAGATTTCTACCATTCGTAGTCCGTGTCCCTGTCTTCGTTAATTGCCACTACTGCTTCTAAGAATCTCTATGGTTATCTTCCTATAATGACTTCGAGTTTCGAAGCATCAGCATCACCCTTCCTCCCTCCTACACCCCTCGATGAGAATTGCACGACCGGACTTGCATCTCGTGCATCTATATATATATATATATATATATATAATACTACAAAGTAGGAGCCTGCAAAAGACTTTCATAACAATCAGCCGCGCCCTTGGTTCTGTATTCCTCTCTCAAGAGAATTGTTTATACACCTGCTCTACCAGTCAAGTGAAACATGCAAAAAGATTTATATTTATTAAATAAATAAATTTTTTTTTTCGATATTACTTTCTCTCTATTTTCCATCCGTTGAGTAAAATAATTTTTACACTCGCTTAAAATTACTTCAATAAGTTTTATATATATATATATATATTCATATAGATATATGTATTTTTTAAGAAATCGTGGAAAAAGCTATGGTAACACTATAATGTGGGATTTTAGTTGAATCGTTAAGACTTGATTAGAAAACTGTATTAAAACACAATTTATGAATATTGATCATATTTGGAGTAACATAGTTATTTACATAAATTTTAAAAAGAGAAAAATTGAAACGTTTTAGTTGAATGCACAATATTATGCGAAAGTATAATATTTTTTTAAGCAGAGTTCAACAAAAATTCATTATTTATATAATAGATACTGTATCCTTTTTTTCTACTAGCGCCTATACGACGGCCATTGACCGTCTCCGTTACTTATATTCTTTGTCCAATCGAATTTAATTTTCAATTTATGTTTTATGATTTATTACAATTATTTTATTAAATATTTAATTATTTCAAAAAAAAGTGCGCGTTATTTTGGCCTAAGCCAATCAGGCGATTTCAACTCAATATGGGGCATTCTATGGGAAATTTTAGTACATAGAAAAAAGAGTTTTTCTTTCTATATGTATCCTCGTTAGTAATTAATAAGCAGAAACTTAATCTCTGTTCTCTCGAAGGAGTGTTCCACTTTTTTCTGCCAAATGATTTGTTGAAAAAAGTTTTTCAGGATCTTAATAAAATTTGGTATTCTAGGGTTTTTGGGGTCGCTGATTATCAATTTGATGTCAGTTTTTCAAAATTCAAAATGGCGGATCCAATATGGCGGACGAGAATTAAAAAATTCATTGGATTCGCTCGAAAATTGTTACTCGGGGGGTTTTAGGGTCGCTGATTACGAACTTGGAGTTAGCAAATTTGATCATTGTTAAAAATAAGTTTTAGGAAAGTCCGCCATATTGAATCCGCCATTTTGAATTTAAAAAATTTGACTTTTATTTTTGTATTTACATTCAATCACTCCAAAATACTTTCTGATTGACGGTCGAATTTTTTTTCGTGCACGCTCGCCCTTTTTTTCAATTACTGGCAAACCCGTCAACATTTTTTATTGTTCTTAGAATCAATGGAAAGCTTAGATTTAAAGGAATAATTATGTTAAAGGACAATTTTTTTCGTCGATTTTCCTGGACCATGCAAGAGGTTAAAGTCAAGGTAGGAAATAAGCAAAAAATTACAATTATTTTTTCAACTTTGTAACATGATATATTTAAGGCCAGGTCCAAGTGAGGCAGCGCCATCTACATTGAAACTAAAATTTTGGAAAATTTTCAACAGCCTTTTCTTGAAAACAAGAAGGTAAAATGCTTTTTCCTTTATGGATAATTGATTATTGGCAAGATATACACCAGCTAAAACTTTTTTTGAGTTAAAATAATAAAAAAAATTTCATGTCAACAAATTAAATATGAGCACTTTTTTCACAAAAGTATGAAAAAATCTGTTTTTACATAAAAAAAACATTAAAAAAATGATTAATTTTTTATTTAAATAATATAAATTTTGATGATAAATACAAAGTGTAATTACTGAAAAAAATAGCAATGTCGATTGAAATTCACTACCAAAACTGCGGCTTTGCGTAACTCTGCTCACAGATGGCGCCCCTAAAAATTCCGCGTAAATTTAAAATTAACTTTAGTCTCTAAGGAAAAATCTCTAATGTTGACAATGTTTCAATGAGTAAAATAAATTTATTGTTTATAAAAATTGGATAAAATTTCTAATTGTGAGTTAAAAGAAAAAAAATCACATTGTTAAAATAAAAAAAAAATTATTCGAATTAAATTTTTTAAAATACTATCCATTTTGAGGGTATTTGCAAAAAAAGAATGAATTTCCCGAATTAAATAGAATTAATAAATTCACAATTTTATCGAATATCAGGTATGTTTTAAATTTTTTAATCCTTTTTACCGGGTTTACTTTCGCGTATAACACTTGAAATTATTTCCATTTGCACCAATATCAATTAAGGTCAAATCAAATCTGTTACACATATAATTCCGCATATGCCAATCGACTAAAGTGAAAATTGTTAATGATCCTAGTGTTGAAAGTAACACATTCATATTAAATTCGTTACACATTGGATTTTTTTAGAGTTGTATTTATATATATACACTGTACTCTTATAGAAAGTGTGTTTCGCGCGCGTTTTTCAAAGTTAAACATTTTAATTAAAATTCCATTCAGACTTATGGTTCCACTCGTGATTTGAAATTAGGTGGAAAATTATTAGGTAAACGGAAAGAAAAAAAAAAGTAGAAACCTAATTTGCGTGAAACCTCATATTTTCTTGAAAATTCATAACTTGAATATTATTGAGCAATATTTGCGAGATTCTCAAAGTTTTGAAGAAGTTAGAAGCTATATATATATAGAAAACGATTTAAACCGCAATACACAAGACGTTTATGGTATAAAATAACATGTAACTGACATTCACTGACAGATACACAATAGGAGTAATAAACGAGATTTATAACCAACAAATATAAATATTAAATGATAAAAAAGCTTTATGGATTTTTTTTTTATATAATTGATGCGAACTTTGTTGAGGAGCGGATTAAGATTTATAAATAGCGAGTGAGAGAAATGTAATAATGTATGTATTATATACTGATTAAATATTTGACATCAAATATAATATAGAAGATGATTAATTCTTAACGGAAACATCAGATTTGAATGATCATCTAATGATAAATTATACCTGTACGGATGTTTCTTATAGTATTTCTATTAGAGCTATATTTAGGATCTCTATTTTCAATGTGTTTAAAGTTTGCTATCAGTGTCTCAAACTTTAAAGAAAACCACATTGTTTTCTGATAAAGAAATTTTTGAATTTTTAACATAGCTTTATATTTTTTTGTAATTCTAAAATCAAATATAGGTTAGACCAACAAAATTATTTGGTTAAAAATTTTTAAATTCCAACCAAAAGATTACTTATTATACTAACAGTACAGATATATATTAATATGTGACACGCTCTCCAGAAAGGGACCTTTGAAGCAAACGAATTATAGGTTATGTTTACGGTAATTTTAACTTGATTAAAAGATTCTTTTTATACTTTTGTAAACTTAAAATCAGTTTTTGTTAAATATTTTTGATGTAATATTAAATATCAATAATTTGTATTAAGGCTTGATCCTCTTTGTGTGTAATTTTACTTAAAAATTTCAAAACATAAACTACAAAATTTTTTTTTCTAAGATCCCTTTCTTCAGAGCGTATCACATATTTTATATTATAATTTATTCTATTATAATAGTAATAAATAATTTTTGACCATTATATACACAGAAAATTAAAAGGCATTAAAATAAGCTGCAACGCTTATTATTTTAATCCAATTTTGCTTATTTTAATCCATTTTGGTATTAAAATAAGCAAAATTGAATTAAAATAATAAGCGTTGCAGCTTATTTTAATAATGCCTTTCAATTTTCTGTGTAAAATTTTTTCTATTCTAGAATTTTTTTTGAAATAAACAAAATATAATTTATTTAATATAAAAAAAGTATATCAGAAACATTTTAATAAAAAAATACCTTCCGAGGATTGAATTTCAGATTTTGGAATATTTCTGTATATTGTAACTCACCTGAAACAGAAAAAAAAAATAAAATTATTTAGATTATTATTTTTTTCAAATATATTTTAAAATGTTTTTATAAATAAATCTTTATTAACCCTTCTGTACAATGTATTTACAACTCACAACTCATTCTGTAATTAGTATACGATGGTAGGGAACATGAAATAGAACGTAATTTCTTTTGAAGCGTACAGGTAGAAATAAATTAATGGCAGGTAACATAGTCGGATAGCTAATTTAGTAGTTTAAAGGAAGATAATATTTATATATATATATATATATATATATATATGTTCAACCGCAATTAGTAATTAGTAAATAATAATTCGTAATCAGAACACACGTTTTTAAGTATTCCAAAAAAAATCCAGAGCAATAATTTAGTTTTATTTTCGGTTTTTTCAAAAACTTATTTCCGCATCATTAATAACAATAATAATATTATTTTTATTTATTATTATTATTATTATTATTATTATTATTATAAGCGCAATAATAATAATAATAATAATAATAATAATAAAATAACAATAAAATGCTTATATTTATAAGAAAAGTTGAATTTGTGCCAATTAATTCATCCTTTTCACCATATATATATTTCATAATTTCAAATCGTGCATTTCTCGTACTGTTCACCTGCAGCACAGATAGTTTATATAGACAACTGATTGCGCCAAATACGTATCTTTCCAACAGTATCTCAATTCTCTTAAGTCACGTTCAGTTTAAATTTAGTCTCTCTTTCTCTCTCACACAGTCTTTTGATTAGATCTAATAGATATTCCACCTATTTTACGGCTGCGTAAACACGTAAATGTTTGCCTTGTCTCTTACACATATTTATATTCAATTGGCATATTAAAAAAAAAAGGAAAATCAAGGTCAAGATTCGTACTGAAAAAGTTCTGTTAACCTTTTCTTTATATATATATATATGTATATATATATATATATATTTTATCGTGTGTGAAAGTAACTTTTGTTAATTAAAACCAGTTTTTCTTTTTCGCTTTCTTTTTATTATTCGTTTTTCTCTGTATCCGTGATTTAAAAACGAAAAAAAAAAAAATGTTACAGAATTATAATTTGAAAAAATGAAACATTATTTTAATTTCGAAAATACTTGTAATATTTTAGAACATTTTTTTAAAAAATTAAATCTGTTTACTATAATGTGACTTGTAATTCAATTATTATTCACTTAAGAATCATTTTCGACTTCTAATGGACTATTATTATTTTTGTTTTTTTTTTTTAATAAAAAAAAAACCGTAAATAATATGTTTTCATTTTAGATAAAAACTATCTAACTGAATAGATTTAAAATTACAGGGTGATAAACGTTTTTTTGTTGAATTAAGAGAATTTGGAAGACTTTGAAATATATAGATCAAATGATATTATTCTAAAAGCGATCTTATTATATGTAGAAAAAAATAATCTTACGAAATTAAACCTTGAATTATTAAATGTATATAGTTTATAATTTTTTTTTCCGTGTAAAATAACTGTTGATTTGAGTGTAAAAAAAACCCCCAAGTTTTTGAGTGACTATGAAAAAAAATTTTTTTTTCAAACTATATTTCCGTTCATTGACTTTCACTCATCTTAAAACTTATATATTATATACAACACATTATATGGTCCATTATTTTGACTAATTCTTACCGATATAAAAGGAAAATAAAAAAAATATTAAAAATAAATTTTAAAAAAAATTCTATCAAAGGAATTTAAATTTTATAATAATAATAATAATATTTATAATATTTATAATATAATAATAGAATATATAAAAATTACTACAACATATAGAAATAAAATATAATTTTACATTTTTTTAAAAAATGTTTATAAAATAAAATGATGAAAATTATTTTTTGTAATTACTAATAATAACAATAATCATAATTTTATTATTTATTAAATTAAAAATTATTTAAAAATGGTTAATTATTTATAATTGTTTATTTATATTATTTTATTAATTATTATTATTTTTCTATTATTATTATTATTATTATTATTATTAATTATTATTATTATTATATTTAATAAACAAATGAAATTTTGATTAAAAGTTAAAACTTCCGCAACATGATTCATAATTCTAAATCATGATTTATTAAACGACAATTCATATAAGCTTATACATTTATTTATTAAAGATGCATCAGAGAAAGCATTAAGGTTACGTGGTTCTTACGCATCTTCGCACAATTTTCTCAAGCACTTTCTACTAAGCAGTTCCGCAAGTTGATAACATTTTTTTTATTACATTCATTCAATATATTGATGATATTTTTTTTTTATTTAAAATAATAAGTCATTATTTATCGATTTTCATTTTTACGTGAAATTATTTTCATTACGCAATATAATTTATATTATTATCATATATCAAAATTGAGCGACGATAAATATATACATATATTAAAATATATATAGGTATGTTACAAGCATCGCGTGAAAATTGTTGTCATTTACAAGTCTCATTTGACGCGCAAACGTTTAAGGTGAATATAACTTGGCATTTTGCAATAACAAATAAATAACATACTCAACGTGATGAAAATGTGAAAAGAAAGAAAGAAGGAGAAAAAAAAAGTTCATCGATTTCTCGCGTAATGCCGCGGGGTTACATAGCCTTGATTGGTATCGCCGGAAAGTGATTGTCCTTGCATTTCAAACCATTCCTTCGATCTTGAGTTTATAGCGGCTTTTACTCGCGTATATATATACATATATAGGTACCGTTTGACAATATCACAATCAAGTACACAGTGACAATTATTTATGTCCAACTTGTATTCAACAATGTTGCTTTGAAAAACTATATTTATATATATATATATTAATTTGTCTTAAGTGGTATTATGCTTTAGAATTTCCTTTGTTTAAGTTTTAAGTAATCGTTTTCTTTTTTTTATTTACAAAAATTTGTTTTTTGATTAGTTGAGAATATTTTTTAGTACGAGGGGAAGGGAATAGAGCGCAGTGATTGGTTTTCGTCAGTCACGTGTTTGCAAAAGGAGTGGGGCGCCGAACGCATTCATTGGTGGTAGCGCGTAACGCGCTACGCGAGTAGTGGGGGATTCGACGCTAGGATTGGTTGTTGCGCGCCACGCGTAACACGAGAAGTGGGGGGTTCGGCGCAACGATTCGACATTGCAAATGTAGTGGGGGTTTAAGGGAACTCACCATCTTTATTTTGAGTTCTTTAAACATTAATGATAGCAGGAAGTTATATTTTTTTACTTAATATAATAGTAGATTAATAATATAATAATTAATAATGTAATAATTTATAATAATTAATAGTATAATAATTAATAAAATTAATAAAAAAATTAATAATAAAATTAATAATAAAATTAATAATAAAATTAATAATAAAATTAATAATAATAATCATAATGAAAATAATGAGACTCAGCAGGTGTTAAGAAATAAACAGAAGGAAGTATAATACTCATTTGTTTCCTGTTGACCATCAGATAACAACCGTTAGCCGAAATTTTTGAAAGAGAAAACAATTATTTTTTAAAAAAATGATACACCTAATGTTTTAACAGTTGATAATTATTTTCAAATTACGTGTTAATTTTAACGGAGTCACAGCGTGTGACTTTTTATGCATGTTCGTGTAACGTTACGTTTACACGGCTCAAAGTACGTCCAGAGAATACAATATTTATACGATTTTTATCATATGAATTTCACATCACGTCTCATCAAAATTTTGTAAACTCTTATATAAAAAAAAAAAAAAAAAAAATTCACCTAAACACATTGTTTTTGTCACTTTAATTATCATATACAAAAATTTTTTTTCGCAATTTTTTTTTATATTTCTTTTTCCATGAAGAGAAAATTAGCCTGTGGAGAAAAAAAGTAAAGTGGAATGAGTTCTTGAAGGAATGCGAGATTATAAAATGATAAAGAGAGAGGGGGGGGGGAGAGAGAGATGTAATTTGACACGAAAAGTGGTGTAAGTCAGTTATGGTCAGACACTACCAAGAGATGAGAAGAGTAAATGTCATTTGATATATAAGTGATGTCTGTTGAAACGAAAATTTGTCATTGGGGTTTAAAAAATTGAAATTTTCCTCTTCAAATGAGGAATTTCTCATTATATATTGTGAACTCATATTCTATTCTCCCAATGAAACGCGTTGGTTTTCATTATTAAGTTACACACAACAACGTGCACACACTCTAATAAAATGTTGAGAAACTAGTATATTATGTCTTTTCTTGTGTCATTTGTATAAGATTGTGTATATACAAAAGAGAGAAAGAGAGGGACTTAAACTATTATATGTTAGTAGTGAGAGACAAAACTGACACAATTTTAAAAACCACATTTATGATCCATATTTTGCTAAAATTATTATTTTTCAGTTATGAAATTTTTATTTATTTTTTACTTTTATTCCTTTCAATTAAAAATTATTGCCTATTTATTATATGTATATATTTTTTTTTAACAAATTCGCAAAAAAAAGAATTATTATATAATTTTAAATTACAGAGCCAAAAACATTAGAAATTAATAACTTAATAACTATAATTATATAGTTTATTGTTGTATTTATATATTATATAATCTCTAATTATGTACCTAAAATAAAATGATAAAATTATTATTCCAAGAAATAGCGAGAATAATAGCTAATTTTTAATATAAATAATTAAATTAATTATTTCTTAATTGTAAATTAATTGTTTTTTCTTCTTTTTTTAATTTAATTTTTTCTACCAAACAAAATTTTTCCCAAAAATAAGTAGAAAATTCACTGATTTTTGCAAAAAATGATATTATTTTGTTCTATTTAAAGTGGAACTTTGTTTTAGGGCCTGGACAGTTTTTCCTGTTTTGAAAAAATTGCAAAATAAACTTATTTTTTAAGATAACATTTTTTTCGCCAAAAAGTTATTAACAATTAATGGGAATTTTTATAACAGTAAAGAAATTGACCCAATTCTGACATGTTTAAAATAGGGCTTTAGCTAGGACGTAGCAAGTGTTGCTAGTTTGAAAAAATAAACTAAATTTTATAAATTGCCATATTTCTAAATAAGTTACTAGTAACAAAAAAGAATCTCTACATTCCAGCATAAAAGCCTTACCGGGCTCTAGTTAGGAAAACTGGTGAGGAACTATTCAGGACCTCATTTCAATGTCTGCACAAGTAATACTGTTTTAATTTTTTATAGGGTTTGATAAGCATTTCCCTCCGAAAATCCAAATAGAATATTCACTAGATTTAAAATAGGGCTCTAGTTAGGGCCTGGCTAGTTCTCATAGTTTAAAAAATTCCAAAATATATACATTTTTAAAATAATACTTTGAGAGAAATTTATTAGTAACTACATAGAATCATTGTATACTAGTCATTTAGTCATTTTTTTATTATGGAGCTTTGAAAAAAAAATTTAGTGTTCACAACAAAATTGTTTGGTTAGGAAATTTTGGTTCTTGTAATCAAATTTTAGTTGGCTGAAACAAAGTCATAGAGTTATCTCAATCAAACATTTGGTTAGGCCAACAAAATTATTTGGTTGAACATTTTTAAATTCCAACCAAAATTTGGTTACGACAACAAAATAATTTGGTTAACACAACAAAATAGTTTGGTCTAAAAAATGAAATGATCGTTTGTTGTCCTAACAAAAATTTGGTTGCAACAACCAAATAATTTGATTCGCTCTCAGCTCATAGCTTAAGAGAACAGTTAGTTGACATTTTTGTTGACCTAACAAAAAAAATTTGTTTGAGCTAATCAAACATTTTTGTTATGGCAACAAAAAACACTCAACCAAATTTTTTTTGTTGCTTAAATACCAACAAAACTTTTTTGTTGGCCCAACCAAATTTTGGTTACTCTGACTAAACATTTTTCTCAGTGGCGCAAACATCGTAAGAGCCTTAGCAGGCGCTAATCAATTTCTCTGACAAGTTTTTTTTTTTTTCTTAAAAAAATTTTTCTCTAAAAAAAATAGGAAAAACTAGATACCACCCCAGCAGGCCCATATTTAAATTTCTCCACAGCAAAAATAATTAAATAAAATTCCAAATCAATGATTAATTTATACATAACTTAATTAAGTAATTTAAATAATGATGAGAAGATTGTTTGTGTGTATGTATATAATGAGAATATTGATGCAATTGTGAAAAAAAAGGACAAGTGAGAGATTTATAATAATTGTCTTTGTCAAGGAAGAAAAAGAAGAGGAAGAATGCGGAAAGAGACTTTTAGAGTTAAGGAAGAACAGTATTTCCGTTGAAACAGTTATTACAGAGAAGTATATATAAGGCGTTGCAAAAGCTCGCGGCAATTTTACAGTGTTGACCGTTGTTGATGAGTTTGACCACAATTCATTTAATGAGATAGAAAACAACAAAGAATGATGTATTTCGCGCTCCACTGTATATTTTCTCTCTATGAAAGAATAGGAAATAATCTCTCAAGAGCGCGCAATGTGACTCGCTTAAGGAATGTACAAGGACTTTTATAAAATGCGCCTCTGTTACTTATATATATATATATATATATATTTAAAGAAACTTCTCCTTTCTTTCATAAAACACAACTATCTACAAGATCCATATATGTGTTTAAATGACTATAGGAGATTTTTTCTATAGAAAAAAAAAAAAAGATTTTGTATTTGCAACAAAATCGTTTGGTTAGGCAATTTTAGTTCTTGTATAACGAAATTTTGGTTGGCTGAAACAAATAAGTCATTGAGTTATATTTTAACCAAACATTTTTGTTATGCCAACAAAAAGCACTCAACCAAATTTTTTGGTTGCAACAAATAGTTTGGTTGCTTAAATACCAACAAAATTTTTATCTTGACCCAACCAAATTTTGGTTGCTCTGACTAAACATTTTTCTCAATGATATATGACAGTGAAAAAAATTCTAAATACATGTAACTTTTGTAGCTTTTTTTACTATCTATCCAATGGTATATTAAAATTAGCTAATTATTTACTTCGAAAAAAAAGTTATACACAAAAAACAAAAATTGCAAGTATCACTACTCAACTTTTAATCACAGATTTTGATGAAACTTGGCACACTTCTAAAACATGGAAAAATATTGAATACGTACTTTTTTATATCGGCCCTTTTTGAATTTTAAGGGTAGAAAAAACCCTTTTTCAATTTAAGGGATAAAAAGCAGTATCTCATACGTAATTTACTAGATTTGCTTGAAACTTCTCACTCAGGGGTTTTTCGGGTCGCTGATTACTAATGCGATGTCAATTTTTAAAAATTGAAAATGGCGGATCTAATATGGCGGACAATAAAATTGAAATTCAATCGAATTTACTTGAAAATCGTTACTTGAGGGTTTTTGCAAAGGCAAGAAGCAATAATGCAACCAGCAATCTAACCGACATTTTGAATTTTTAAAATCTGACTTCGGATTCGTAATTAGCGACCCCATTGGTATTAAATTCGTAATCGTTGACCCCGAAAACCCCCGATTAACGAGTTATTCGATTGAATTTCAATTTTCTTGTCCGCCATATTGGATCCGCCATTTTGAATTTTTAAAATCTGACTTCGGATTCGTAATCAGCGATCTCAAAAATCCCCGAGTAACAAATTTCAAGCAAATCTAGTAAATCCGTATGAGATACTACTTTTCATCCCTTAAATTGAAAAAGGGTGTTTTCTACCCTTAAAAAACAAAAAGGGCCGATATAAAAAAGTACGTGTTCAATATTTTTCCATGTCTTAGAAGTGTGCCAAGTTTCATCAAAATCGGTGATTAACAGTTGGGTAGTGTTACTTGTTGGTCCACTGATGACTACATTCCCCTATATTTGTATTCCAAAAATAAAGGATTTAAGCAAACAAAATTGGTGTTTGGAGTTAAAATCGATGCTTTGTTTTTCGACTAAAGAAATACTATTTCAACACTGTTTTTTTGGGAGAGTAATAGATGGAAAAAAAATCGCTAATTCCTTTGATAAATTATAATGTTTAGACAACTGGAAAGACATTGTGTTTCGCGGTATATAAAAGATAAAATCAAATAGTGATAAATTACAAGCTTATAAAGAGAGAGAAAAAGTGAGAAAAAGAGAGAGAGGGGGGAGAGAATACCTTGTGTCCACATAAGAGAATACGGTTGATCAAAGATTTTCAAAGGAGTAATTCGACACGCAATACCGCACTCGTCTAGAAAGTACATCAAGCGACAAATTACGGTGGTTATCTCTTTCTTTCTCTCTCTCTCTCTCTTTCTTACTCGCTCGTTTTCTTTGATGCGTGTGTATGCATTAGCGCGCGTGCGACTCTCCTCTCTCTCTCTCTATATATATATATATATATATATAATAATAATTATCGTCGATGGCGCTTTAACCGCGATCATCTCACGGTATGCACATACTATAACGCAGAGCAATGTATACATACTAACATACATGTAGCCAATAAGGAATTCTCTATGCTCATTATGATCTTTTTAGTCGCGAAAGACGTCTCTCAGCAACACGTAACCGTTATTATTTACTCAGTCAGTCGCTATACGAGGTACTTTCATCCTTATGCAACGGAGCTTGATGATATCTGCCTTCCTCTTCTTTTTCTTTTTCTTCATCATCATTTTCTTCTTCTTTTAGCGCCTATAATATCTTTTAGAACACTACCAATTTTTGTTTGTGAGCACTCTTATGGGAATTATTCTCCAAACTCTTTTTCTCAATCAGTAGCCGCGCGCACGTGATTCATCTCCTTATCTCACGTTTGTTTTTCACGTGGGGATTATTTTTGCCATTGTGTTGCTGCTGCTGCTGTTGTTGATGATGATGATAATAATGATGATAATAATGATGTTAATTTATTTGTTGATGATGTAATTGTAAACACAACTGATCATAATTCAGTTTGTTTCATTATTATTTGTGCGATGCGCCATACGAGAATAGAGGCAAAAAATTTTAGGTTATGTTTGTAATTGTATTTTGCGAAATCATTTACAAAGAAACGCTACTACGTAAAATTACAACAATCACTTATATAATCGGACGGAGAAAAATGAAAATTATCAATTCAGTCCTAGTATTTTTTTTAGGGTTTAGGTTTAGGGTTCTAAAGTTTTATATTTAGAAGTAGAAACTAGGAACGTAAACCAGTAGCGTTATAGGCATAGTAACAAAAAATTATAAACGTAAACAAGTGGCCATTATACTGTTTACCGAGTAGAAATTGCCCTATCAGGGCCCTAGTAGGGAATGAAACGCGACACCTGATCAGGGCCATATCAGACACGGCGTTTCATTCCCTAATAGGGCAGCCTGATCCAGCCCCGATCTGGGCCCTAGCAAAATTTCTGCACAAGTTCGAAAACTTTTGGACTGAATCCCAAATAGTTTTAGAATACTTGATCAAACATCATATCCTGAATTCGCATTTCTAAATTTTTAGGACTCGATACAAAATCCTAAATTAAATAAATAAATTAAAGCTCAATATCTAAATTTTAATATTAAATTCTAAAAATCAATCATTCGCCTTAAAATATTTGGTATTTAGTACTATATTTCTGAAAATTCGTTTTGAATAATGCGAAAAGTATTCCAAGATTAAAGTTAACTTTTTTTTTTTTTTTGCTCATCAAATTGTTATTTAGTTTCTTTTTTGCATTGTATAATCTCCGTATAATCTAAAATATCTCATGACTTCTGTGTCATTGATTTTATATATAATTGATTTTTCAAAGTGGACGCAATTTAAAAAGGAAAAAGAAAAAGTCGTAGGCGTTTTTTTTTAACAGTTCTGTGAGTTTACGACTGAAATTTACTGCTACATCTTAACTGTATCCACCAAATCGTAAACGATGACAAGCATTCATTAAAACTATATATATATATATAAATAATCACTTGCCGACAGTCTTCTTTTCCTGAATGTTGCAAACCAAATTGCTTTTTTGAAATTCTTCCGCGATTAAAAAATAAATTAATTTCTATATGTTAGTTAAAAAAATACGTACTAATAAAAAAAAAAAAAAATTACTTTCTGAATGTTAGGAAAATTTTTGGAAGAAATAATATCACTTTTAAAAATTCACAACGGCGGATCAAATATGGCGGTTTCAAAATTAAGAAACCGTTTGAATTCGTTTGAAACTTGTTACTCGGGGGGTTTTTTAGGCTCGCTGATCAAGAATTTGATGTTAGTTTTTCAAAATTCAAAATGGCGGATCCAATATGGCGGTTTCAAATTAAAAAACCGTTTGAATTCGTTTGAAACTTATTTCTCGAGGGTTTTCAGGGTCGCTGATTACGAATCCGATGTTAGTTTTTCAAAATTCAAAATGGCTGATCCAATATGGTGGTTGCAAATTTAAAAATCGTTCCAATTTGCTTGAAACTTACTTCCCGGGGGTTTTTGGGATCGCTGATTAAGAATCTAACATTAAATTTATAATTAGTAATCTCAAAAACCCTAGAATAACGAATTCACAAGTGAATTGAATCAATTAAAATAATTTTTTTTACTATTACAGAATCCGCCATATTGGATTTCAAAATAAGAACATCGGATTCATAACCACTATCAGCTAAAACCACTAATTAACAAGTTTTAAATAAATTTAATGAATTAAAAAAAAAATTTTCCGCCATATTGAATTTTGAAAAAATGAACTTGTTTTTTAAAAAAAATTTGAAATCAAACGAAATATGATTGAATTTTTTTTGTAAATATAATTACTTAAAAAATCTTGATAATATCTGAAATAAATATATATATATATATATTTCATAAGAATAATCTACAAATATTCATAAAAGGTAGCCAAATGGTTTTTTGCAGTTCTCGCTAATTTCAAAGAAACGGGTCTCAATTCTTTTCCCCCTTGTAACGCGGACACGCGCCTTTACTAAACGCATAGCGGTTCCTCATAGATCCGTAAGTATACACACACATACGTGCATATACAAACCATACGGCGGCATTCGCGAGCGCCTACGCGAACACATATAGAAACAGGTTTATCACATACGTCATTCTCCATTGAACGTTCAAGTCTCCTTTGCCAAGTTTTGCAATGCTTTCACTCAGTAGGTCGCGATTAACACGTTTAGCATCATTATAACAATATAAAGATATAAAAATATTAATCTGAATTTAATTTTATTCTTTTCAAAAATCATTCAAAGATTCTAAAATCATAATCAATCAATGTAAGATAAAATCTTAATAATCTTCTTCTTATTTTCTTTTTTTTTCTTTTTCTTCTTCTTCTTCTTCTTCTTCTACTTCATGCGTGAAATAAGATTAATTCAATTCCATGATTTACAACTCACAATCTTCTTTACCGTTTTTGTGTTATATACGAAAAATTTTCTCCTATCAAAACGCTATCAAGTTCCACATTCCAATACATATCGGGAAATTAATGATGAAAATTTTTTTATAATTATCATTATAGAGCACTTAGCATATTACCTCTTTTGGCACGTTTGCAAATTTTTTTTTATGTTATTAAATACTAGAGGAATGTAGTCATGAGTGGACCAGGTTTTGTTTTTCGTGTAAGTTGCATGTATTTAGAATTTTTTTCACTGTCATAGAAACATTTCCTGAACGTTTTTTAACAAGTATTTTTTTCAACTATTTGTTTCTTGTAGTCTTCAGTTACATTAGGTTAGATTAGGTTATGTTAGGTTACATTAGGTTAGATTAGATTACGTTTGGTTACATTAGGTTAGATTAGATTACGTTTGGTTACATTAGGTTAGGTTAGGTTAGGTTTCTGGTAGGGTAGTTTGATTGGGTTACATTAGGTTAGGATTAGGTTACGTTAGATGAGGATTAGGTTAGATTAGGTTCCTGGTAGGATAGGTTAGGATTAGGTTACGTTAGATTAGGATTAGGTAGAATTAGATTTCTGGTAGGGTAGGGTAGGTTAGGTTAGATTACATTAGGTTAGGTAAGGATTAGGTTAGGTTACGTTTGGTTACTAATGTAAGGAGTAGGTTAGGTTTCTAGTAGGGTAGGTTAGGTTACATTAGGTTATGTTACATTAGATGAGGTTAGGTTAGATTTCTGATAGGGTAGGTTAGGATTAGGTTACGTTAGATTAGAATTAGGTAGGATTAGATTTCTGGTAGGGTAGGGTAGGTTAGGTTAGATTACATTAGGTTAGGTAAGGATTAAGTTAGGTTACGTTTGGTTACTAATGTAAGGGGTAGGTTAGGTTTCTGGTAGGGTAGGTTAGGTTACATTAGGTTAGGATTAGGTTTCTAGTAGGTTAGGTTAGGTTACGTTTGGTTAGATTAGGTTAGATTAGATTTTTGGTAGGGTAGGGTAGGGTAGGTTAGGTTAGGTTACATTAGGTAAGGATTAGGTTAGGTTAGATTACATTAGGTAAGGATTAGGTTCGGTTACGTTTGGTTACTATTGTAAAGAATAGGTTAGGTTTCTAGTAGGGCAGGTTAGGTTACATTAGGTTATGTTGCATTAGATGAGGTTAGGTTAAGTTTCTGGTAGAGTAAGTTAAGTTTGATTAGGTTACATTAGGTTAGGATTAGATTAGGTTACGTTTGGTTACTAATCTAAGGGGTAGGTTGGGACCTACCCCTTAGGGACCTTACATTAGGTTATGTTACATTAGATGAGGTTAGGTTAGGTTTCTGATAGGGTAAGTTAGGTTAGGGTTAAGTTTCTACTAGGTTAGGTTACGTTTGGTTTGATTAAGTTAGGTTTCTGGTAGGGTAGTTTAGGTTACATTAGATGAGGTTAGGTTAGATTTCTGATAGGGTAGGTAAGATTAGGTTACGTTTGGTTAGATTAGGTTAGATTAGGTTTCTGGTAGGGTAGGGTAGGTTAGGTTAGATTACATTAGGTAAGGATTAGGTTAGGTTACATTTGGTTACTAATGTAAGAGATAAGTTAGGTTTGTAGGTAGGGTAGATTAGATTACATTAGGTAAGGATTAGGTTAGGCTACGTTTGGTTACTAATGTAAGGGGTAAGTTAGGTTTGTAGGTATGGTAGGTTTCATTAGGTTATGTTACATTAGATGAGGTTAGGTTAGGTTAGGTTCCTGGTAAGGTAGGTTAGGGTAAGTTACATTAGGTTAGGGTTAGGTTACATTAGGTTATGTTACATTGTATGAGGTTAGGTTAGGTTTCTAGTAGGGTAAGTTAGGGTAAGTTATATTAGGTTAGGGTTAGGTTTCTAGTAGGTTAGGTTACGTTTGGTTAGATTAGGTTAGGTTTCTGGTAGGGCAGGTTAGGGTAAGTTACATTAGGTTAGGGTTAAGTTACATTAGGTTATGTTACATTGTATGAGGTTAGGTTATGTTTCTAGTAGGGTAGGTTAGGGTAAGTTACATTAGGTTAGGGTTAGGTTACATTAGGTTATGTTACATTGTATGAGGTTAGGTTAGGTTTCTAGTAGGGTAGGTTAGGGTAAGTTATATTAGGTTAGGATTAGGTTTCTAGTAGGTTAAGTTAGATTAGGTTACGTTTGGTTAAGGTAAGTTTCTGTTAGGGTAAAACCCTTTATTGTAATTTTATCCTATTAACAGATATTTTTATTTTTATTCATCAGTTTTATCTATAAATTATTTGAATCGATTTTTATATTAACAACAATAATGAAAAATTGAAATCTCCTCCTATATTGAAAATGAATTATATTATGTTATTTTATATTGTTTATAAATTGCTATTTTGTGAAGAATCAACAAACACAAGAAGTTTTAAGAGTCCGTCGAAAGGGCTACATCATTCGAACCGCTTGCGGTGGGAAATAGCTATAGAGCACTCTCCTATAATACACACTTCGCGTCTGGGAAGTAGTTAACATTTTGGCCCCGTTCTCACTCTATGTTATATCTAACGAGCTATAGGATTGCTATATACTCGAGATTCATTCCTTCTGCGTGAGAGAGATGAGATGACTTGATACACGCGAAAAACTTGAACGACATTGGTCGCCTATTTCATTCATTATAACACCTCTCTTCGACTTGATTATTTAATTTTAATTGGAAGACGAAGAACTAGAAGAAGAAGAAGGAATTCTCGTAAAACAAAAGAAAATCACCGTTTGTCAGGAAATACACGAGTCTAGCTATGTAACAAGAACATATATATATATTCTTATATTAGAAAAAGATTTAGCGGTTCCAGTTCTTGTACTAACCATGTTAGAAATATAGGCCAAAAACGAACATAACCTCGAAAGAAAAGGCTATATATATCAAAAACATAGGTTAAAATGAACATAATCTCAAAAAAATAAAAATTGATAAAAGTAATTGAATTTTTAGTTAGCAATTTTTTTTGTCCTTAACAAAATTATATTAAATATTAAAACTCAATTTTGGTAAAAATTAGTATATTAAACAAGTATAATATATACAGCAAAATTATTATCAAGGAAAGCAAGTATATAAGCGATTAAGAAATCTTTTCCTGGACACCAAAAACGATTCGAGCGTTTCGTGAAACAGGATGCCCTTTTGGAAACTAGTATGTATATTTATATATTAAGCGACTTATCGTCTAATATCCTAATGTAACAACTGATACCAAGTTAAACTGGTTCGCTAGTTCGGCCATGGACTATAACATGACCAGATTTTATATACTTCCGTGTGTAGGAGAATGTGTATATAATCATATAAAAGATATTTGGTGACGTATATTTAATGATACACTTTTTTCCTCTAATTATCTTGTGTTATAACCAAAGAAACTCTTATACAAATTGGGTCAAATTCGTACAAATAGTGTCAGTTTGGTACAAATAATGACAATTTGGATACAAAAGATGTCAGTTTTGTACAAATTGTGCCAATTCGGTTCAAATGGTATCAATTTGGTATAAATAATGCCAATTTGGTCCAAATAGTATCAGTGTGGTACAAATAATTACAATTTGATACAAATAGTTTCAATTTAGTCCGAATGGAATATCAGTTTGGTACAAATAATACCAATTTAGTACAAATCGTGTCAGTTTAGTATAAGTTGTGCCAATTTGGTACAATGGTATCCAGCTCAGTGTAAATAGTGTCAACTTTATCAATTTGGTATAAATAACGCCAATTTGGTACAGAATGGGTCATTTTGGTACAAATGGTGCTAGTTTGGTACAAAAAATTTAAATTTAGTTAAAATTGTATCAATTTACCACTAAATGGGTCAAATATAATAATTTACTGACTGATAAGTGAAGCAGAAATAGTGTTAGACACTCTGGACACCGGTTATTCGACGAATCCAAGAGAGAGAGAGAGATACAGTTAGATTAAAGCCGAGCGGGTTTGCTCGAGCGGACCGACTTGTTCTTCTTGGTACCCGATCTTCAAAGACTCGATTCGAACGCAAAATGATTATCCCCTTTATCCAAAGTCCCGTATGTAAATTTTCTATTCATCGATCTCAAGAAAAACCGTTTCACTGAAAGCAAGCGGCGGCGGCGGATCTTCAAACTCCCACGAGAGAGCTTCCTAGATTCACATTTTCTATTTCACAAAATAAGTGCGCGCTATTTTTTTTTTACATTATTATTCAACTTTCACGATTTAGAATATGTAAAAATTTAGAAACGATTTATAAAATAAGAACGTATTTGTATATGTACAAATATGTATATACAAATATATTCACAAATATGTATATATATTATATACAAATATACATACAAATATATGTATGCACTAATTTACAGATGGACGTGTGTCACAATTGCTGAGGCATAACTTCATCAAATGGTATGCACATAGCAGCGAAAGGCACACCCATAGAAAGAAAAGTCGATTGGTCATTAATATATAAACCAGATTAATTTATTATTATTCGAAACTTTAGGAATTTAAAAAGGTGGGATAATCTTGATTATAAATACTAAGAATGATTTTTTATTGTAAACGAAGTGAAAATTTACAACACACACACACATGTGTTTTGATGAGTTTTCATTACGGATATAATAAATACAGTTAGACGCAAGTAAATTTTTTGATGATTGATTTGTTTTGCTTTTGAATATTTTAACGATTCTAAATGAAGATCAACAATGATCAATGTTTATAATACACCGTAAAGAGAAATTAATAGTTTTATTACATTCCTTATGCATTCATTCGTTAAGAGAATGCTTACGCGGGTAGAAACTTCCGCTACTATTTAAGTAACTAGTTTTGCATTCGCAATAGCTTCACAACAACTGTCTATAAATTACAATCCTAAATGGCTGTACTCTTATGTGCAGTAAGAGTTATTGGTTGAAGTTTTTAATTACAGAATTTATAAAACCATCATGTGCACCCAAAAAAAAAAAAGATTTGTTGAGTCATCCGTTTCTTTAATGAGGTATTTAATTAGTAGTTATACAAACCAAATATTTGGTCTATTTCTTTTACGGTCAACTAGTTATTAATTAAAACTTATCCTGAAACTAATTCTGTTACTGATTTTGATTCTGTTTTTGAAATTGATTTTGAAGCTAAAGCAGATTCTGCAACTGATTCTGATTTTGATTCTAAAGACTGTTTTTGAAACTGATTTTGAAGCTGAAACTATAATTGTGAAACTGATTTTGAAGCTGATTTTGATTCTGAAACTGACTTTAAATCTGATTTTGAAACTGAAGCGGATTCTGTAACTGATTCTGATTTTGATTCTAAAACTGCCATTAAAACTGATTTTGAAGCTGAAACTGCTTCTAAAATTTATTCTGAAGCTGATTCTGATTTTGAAACTGATTCTGTTGCTGAAGCAAATTCTAAAATTGATTTTAAATACTTTTGAACAAGGACGATTTAAAGAACAACAATCCATATAGATCATTCTCACAAACTTATTTTTATTTAAACTACATAAAATATTATTCTACAGTTTGTAAACAAAATTCAGTACTTCCTTTTCATAAAAATTCAGCGATGTTTTAATATCCGAGTTGTTATTTTATCACATATTAAATCATACCTTGTACGGTGTAAATAACTCTATACTCAACATGGTATACGAAAGATTAACCCCTCCACTAATAGAAGTGCACTTCTTATTTTTTTCAAAGTGTATGCAGCTCACCTTCTCTTTAATTTTTGACGGGCAATAATCGTTTACCAACACACATCCATTATTTACAGATCCCCAGGAGTAATTTATCCATAGTTAACGTTTTGTACAGACAATTTATTAGTAATGCATTCTCTATTTGTAGTTGTGTGTATATATATATATATTTGAAGCACAATTGTAGAACAGAAGTTAATTTTCCCTCTATGCAACTGTATTTACGCGTTAGGAAAACAGGAATTCATGTGTTCGTGGAGAGACTATAGTTGTTCTTATGTCCTAAATTCGTTTGGCACGCCGTACCAATCGGCAATTATGTCATTTCGTATTTGGATCGACCTCCTCGCGCCAACATGTTTCTAACTCGTGCACAACGAGAATTACAGTTAGATTACTCCCTATATAAGAGATGTAGGTACGGGCTTTTGCGGATATATGTATGTATTGTATAACACACGATACAACACAACATCTAACATCACATATATATACATATACGATCTACAATTCTATGAACACACACGGAGGTCTAAATCCAGATAATGCATCCTTCCAAGGATGGTAAAATGCAAAAGCTGCAATTGTAAACGCACCTGCGGCAAAGTAACAATATTTTTGATGCTTTTGTTTATTTTCTAAAAAAGAAGAACCATTTCTAATCTAGAATTGCATGAGAACTTGGAATCAATCAAGTTGAACGCATGCAATATTGTAAATTATAACCTGTTTGGTTTGTTATTACCGTGTTTTACGGTTATTATTATTAATACTAATATTATATTACTAATATTATTTATTTAATAATATTATAGTTGCTGTTCAGATGAATATGTTCAGAAAAGAACAAGTGAGACGACAGTAGAAAAAAAGCGTTTAGAGAGATAATATAAACAATGACGAAGCTAGTATTAGAAGAGAGTTTTTGTCATTAGTAAAATGACTCAACTTTTTCAGTTTGTAATGAATGAAAACTGATGTGAATTACATTTTGAGCGATTGAAACGTTTATGTTTTTGCCTTAGGAACTGGACCTAGGGGACTTTAGAGAAAGTATCTTTTGGAGCATATACGGATGATAGTTAAACGAATGTAAAACACTGATTAAGGAGAAGTTTTACTGCAATTGGTTCAAGTTAATACTGGTCATCTTTAGTTTTCAGTCTTCTTGCGAATATAATTTCGGTATTCTCCTACTGATGAAACTTTCCATGTTAGTCTAAAATTCAGAGAATGGAGAAAACTGTCCTAAAGGAATTGATAATAAGCTTAAGCAATGCAGAATCAATAGGTATTCTCTAGCTGAGTAATTGTAGTCTCCTTTCGAACTTTCGTTTGTTGATGAAAGGTTATTTCCGTCTATAATCATGGAAAATTGCCGAAGGTCAGGGTCCTTGGAATGCGGAATTTGTATACATATCAGAGAGACGCGATAGTCTTCGAATACTATTTTTTAATTTTACATTTTATTGTTACGTATAAATAAATTCTGAATCTGATTCTGATACTAATTTTGATTTTGATTTTTAAACTAATTCTGTTGCTGAATCTGATTCTGATTCAGATTTTGATTTTTAAACTAATTCTGTTGCTGAATTTGATTCTGAAATTGATTCTGATACTGATTTTGATTCTGAAACTGACTTTGAATCCGATTTTGAAGCTGAAGCTGATTTTGATTCTAATTTTGAATCTAAATCTATATTCAAAAGCAGATTTTGAAACTGACATAAAATTTGATTTTGAAGCTGAAGCCGATTCTGCAACTAACTCTGATTTTGATTCTGTAACTGACTTTTAAACAGATTTTGAAGCTGAAAGCGCTTCTAAAGCTGATTCTGATACTGATACTAATTTTGATTTTTAAATTGATTCTGTTGCTGAATCTGACTCTGATAACAATTTTGATTTTTAAACTGAGTCTGTTGATGAAATTGATTCTGAAATTTATTTTGATATTGATTTTTATTCTGAAACTGACTTCAAATCCGATTTTAAAGCTTAAACAGATTTTGATTCTAATTTTGAAAATAAATCTAATTCGGAATATGATTCTGAAACTGACTTTAAATCTAATTTTGAAGCTGATTCTGAATCTGATTGTGATTCTGCAACTGATTCTGATTTCGATTCTAAAAACTGACTTTAAAACTGATTTTGAAGCTGAAGTCGATTCTGCAACTATCTCTGATTTTGATTCTGTAACTGACTTTGAAACAAATTTTCAAGCTGAAAGTACTTCTAAAACTGATTCTAAAGCTGATTCTGATACTGATACTAATTTTGATTTTGATTTTTAAACTGATTCTGTTGCTGAATCTGACTCTGATAACAATTTTGATTTTTAAACTGATTCTGTTGATGAATTTGATTCTGAAATTTACTTTGATACTGATTTTTATTCTGAAACTGACTTTAAATCCAATTTTGAAGCTGAAGCAGATTTTGATTCTAATTTTGAAACTGTTTTTGAAACTGAATCTAATTCGGAAGCTGATTCTGAAACCGACTTTAAATCTGATTTTGAAGCTGATTCTGATACTGATTTTGATTCTGTTTTTGAAACTGATTTTGAAGCTGATTCTGCAACTGATTCTGATTTCGATTCTAAAAACTGACTTTAAAACTGATTTTGAAGCTGATTCTGCAACTGATTTTGATTCTGAAACTGACTTTGAAGCTAATTCTGATACCGATTTTAATTCTTAAACTGACTTTAAGTCTGATCTAATACACCACATGTGTCTTAACCTTTGGTTCTCAGCAAAAATCCAAACTATTAATTAAAACCTCGTATGGGTTGTCATATATATAACCTTACGGATTACAAAAACTAACTTTAGATTAATAACAAAAAAAGCCATTGGAAACATTTATGGAGGTACATTAAAATGGTGTGTATTCAAAAGAAAGCAGGATGCTGATTCAGAAGAAGATGTGGTGCAATCACTTTAAACACAGTAAGTAAAAGTCTTTCAGTTTTCAGTCTTCTTCGAAAGTTACTTTCATCAGAAAATGTTTCAAATTGGAGCAAAGAGCACAATAATCATCCTAATGGGAAAGGGATAATCCAAAAGAAATTTTGCTGCTGCTGCTGCTGCTTTGGAATCACTAAACACTTAACTAAAATTTTATTCCTAATTTTCATTATCTGCAATAGACTCTCATCGATTTGATCATGACCTTTAAGAATCCGTTTGTTATTTATTTGGTTTACTGAAATAAATACACTAGGGATTTTCAACGCACACCATTTAAAGAAAGTAAAACAATAAGTGTGAGAATAAAATTAATTACCCCGGTATGCAACAAATCCGTTAAGTTCTTTTATAACAACAACCAAGTTGGGAAATTAACATCGAGAAATAATGAAAATATCTTAATGGGCGCACACTGACACAAACAATTGTTAAACAGTAGAGAACATTGTCTCTTGGTCAATTCCGCATTCCCGTTAAGATTCTATAAAAAAAAAAAAAAAAAAAAACACACCACAAAGTCTCATCCTATTTCTCTTTGACTTTTCCAATAGTAATTATCGACTTGACGCTTGTGTTCCATTAAAGTTGTATGCATTCCATTAAAGTAAAATACTCTCTTCCTTTTTGCCTTGAGCAATTTTAAGAAGGACGCACATATCTATTTTTATTATCACTTATTGCAATTTGACGCAAGTTGTGAAGGTCTGTAAATATAAGAACGTTATACACTTCGGGCGATTATCCTATATCTGTATATTATATACAGAAGAATAAGAAGAAGAAGAAAGAGAAGAAGAAGAAGAAGGTGAGTTTGCCGCATAGAATGTAAATAAACGGGAATAATATACAGTCGGTGACTAGATAATAAAGTAAGATGCGAATCACATTGCAAGAGAATTGACCAGTGAGCGCGTGCCGCGAAAGGCTGACCCCCTACAGCATCTCGTGACTTGGGTCAGGAGAAATTCCATAGATAGAGCAAATCAAACTTATAAAGACCTTGAAGCACCTTGGCTTATGAAGATTGTACCATCTTTGCGTGTGCACGCCTCGGTCCAAAGATAACTATATATATATATATATATATATACATAGAAACAAGTATCGAGATTTTCTATATATATACCATTAAACGAAACTATTAGAAAACTCGGTATATCGATAACGAGCAATCGACTCTTGATTTCTCCTAATTACTATGTATATAACAAATCTATTCTCAAATACGCAGTTGCAATGTTTAAAAAAAAAGTTAGAAAATTCTTCTTTTCTTTTAATTTATTTAATTAAATCACTTTCAATTTCTGGAATCAAATGACGACCTCAAAAACAATTTTGGCAACAACAACAAACGATCATTTGGTTATTTAGACCAAACTATTTTGTTGTTTTTAAGCAAATTATTTTGTTGTCGTTACTAAATTTTTGGTTGGAATTTAAAAATGTTCAACCAAATAATTTTGTTGGCCTAACCAAATGTTTGGTTGAGATTCTGAAGCTGATTTTGATACTGATTTTGATTCTGATTTTAAAACTGATTTTGAAGCGAATTCTGCAACTGATTCTGATTTTGATAGTGATTTTTATTCTGAAATTAACTTTAAATATGATTTTAAAGCTGAAGCTAATCTTGATTCTGATTTTCATTTTGAAACTGATTTTAAAATTAGTTACCTTCTGGTTCAACCAAATAATTTTGTTGGCCTAACCAAATGTATGGTTGAGATTCTGAAGCTGATTTTGATACTGATTTTGATTCTGATTTTAAAACTGATTTTGAAGATGAAGCGAATTCTGCAACTGATTCTGATTTTGATACTGATTTTTATTCTGAAATTAACTTTAAATATGATTTTGAAGCTAATCTTGATTCGGATTTTCATTTCGAAACTGATTTTAAAATTAGTTACCTTCTGGTTCAACCAAATAATTTTGTTGGCCTAATCAAATGTTTGGTTTTGAGATAACTGTACGACTTTGTTTTAGCTAACCAAAATTTGGTTACAATAAACAAAATTGCCTAACTAAACGATTTTGTTGCAAAAACAAAATCTTTTTTTATTTCTTCTGCATAGCAATTAAGAAATCACAATAAAATCTAATTATTTCTATTGAATATTTTGATATGCCCTAATTTTTCGAGTAAAACCGGTTTCCATACAAATATCTTCACTCCTTTCACTTTTAATTCTCGATCTTTGAAAGCATCTTTATATATATATATCCATAAATCCATAAATCCTATTAGATTATAATAGAATTTATGGAGATGTTTCTAATGAATTTTTTTTCGTTTTTTACTTTTTCTTTCTTTTTTGAAAAACGTCAAGTTTCCATTTAGAAATCGAGAATATTCTTTATATGGCTTTTGAGGGAAGTCACCAGGATTCTATAAATTATCATATATACGGGGTGAAATCGACATTAAAGAGTAGCTGCACACTATGTTCTATACCTAGTCGCATATATGCATACATATATATATATATATATATATATATATATATATGCGTTATTTATTACAAAGTTTCAGAGGATATAATATTATATCTGCGTGGGAAGCAATACCAAGGACATGTTGAAAACTTACAATCAGATAAATAAGTAAATAACTATAGTCAGTAGCATAAGTCATTGCCGTGTATCGTAAAACTGTCACTTCTAGCATCATCATTCTTATAAAGATGTTTATACGCAAAAATTAAACTATTATTAAATATTATATCGATTTCTTAATTAAATATATATTTTAAAAAAAAATTATTTTATGATATAATAACTAAAACTCTAATTAAAATAACTAAATTTAGTTATATTGTTTAAACAATAATTTAAAAAAATTAAAATAATTAAAATAACTGAAATAACTAATACTATTTAAATAGATTATTGCAAAACAAGTTAAGTAATTTTTAAGGTCACATGGCTACTGTTATCGCAGGATATATAGATATATATATATTCTAAACTCTGTGTATTAAATAACCAAGCATATAGTACAATTGCATAATTATTTCCATCGTACGTTTTTACTTCCTTATTTAAAAAAAAAAGTTGTTTATTTTTTCTACATATATACATTTATTTATTCAGTATTCAATAATAATCTCAAATCATATTTAAAAGTTATATTTATGATACTATTGCTACATTCCACTTATATTGTAGGACATTGATTCCATATATATATATATAGCTCCACAGTTAAAACATCTTTCTGGATATTATAAACTATTGAAAATGCAATGCAAGCAATAAATAATGTTGTACTTTTAACAGATATAATAATCATTATCATCTGACAAAGAATTGTAAATAATTTTCAGCTGAGGATTCAAGAAAAATTATTTTTATTTTTTTTCACGTTAAGGGAATGTAGTCATGAGTGGATCACATTTTCTTCTTCGTGTATAACATTTTTTTGGACTATTTTGTTTTTTGTAGTCATCAGTGGACCACACTGGAAAAATCATCTTAAAACTTTACAAATTTCAAAATTTCAAAATTTAAGACATAGGAATTGGATATCAGACTTAGGACTTATGACTTTATACCATGGACAGACAGACAGACAGAGAGACATGCGGATGGACATACACTGTCAAGTACTTATTCCCTACTGATACCAAATCATTGAAAATTTATTTTGTCAATGCGCTCTTCATGAGTTTTTAGTGAATTTCTAAAGAGTTTGTATATAGATACGGGAGACGCATGAATATTCCCCAACTGACATTTTACCGAAACGCATATAACAGAAATATATAACAAAATTGACCAATCGCAATTTTAATGATAATTTTGAAATTCGCACCATAAAAAGTCGGTCAAGGTGACAAATTCTGTTATTATGCACTCAGAAAAAAGATATTTTTGAACCAAATGTACCATTTTTTTTATATTTACCCAATTTTTTGGTTTGTTCAAACAAAATTTGTTTAATTCAAATAAATATTTATTTGATCTAAATAACTGTTTGGTTTATTTTAATAAATTTTTTGAACAAAGAAAAAATTTGATTGAGCTCAATAAACGTTTGGTTTATGCAACCAAATGTTTGGTGAACTGTATATCAATGCATTTATTTTGTTGATTTAACCAAAATTTGGTTGCTTCAAACGAATTTTTTTCTGTGTGTGCGTTTCGATTAAATAACAGTTCGGTAAAATGTCAGTTGGGGAATATTCATGTGCCCCAAAAAATTATTTTTTTACATTAATTTTTTTCAAAATTATAAATTTTTACTTTTTTAATTTGTCTCCTTTTTAAATATATTTTAATATTCTGTTTTTTTTTCAAGAAGAAAAAAGAAAAAAAAATAATTGTACAAAATACTGTTAAGTTTGATATGGTGTATTTTTATTTCATCCATATAAAGAATCGACTTATTGGCATGAATGGCTACTTTATATATAGTTGTATGGATAAGCAATTTAAGAATTTATTTATTTTGCCAGCAGCATCATGTAAACAATCTATTATGTGAACTTGTTTCCGATGTCGTGTATCTATATGTAAAAAAAAAAAAAAAAAAAATTGCGTAGCCACGCACGCTATGAATTACGTACAATATATATATACAACATTGTTACGTTACCCAGGTAAAGATTCTATCTCTCTTATGCCATACAAGTAAGTGAAGATTCTATCTACTTTGCTTATACACAAAAGATAATAATCACAATGAAGACGTATCAAATAGCTTCTATATGTGAAGATAAAATCTTCATCGAATATTGATTAGATATAGTTTATCGATCGCATATTTAAATGAATTTCCGTATATATATATATATAGATCATCTTGGATGAACTTCCTTAAATATATAAATTCATTATAAATGCCCAACTTTCTCTTAATAAATAATCGGAAAAAAATATATAGAACAACTTTATATTCTTATCTCAATTTACAACTGGACAAATTATCTATGCCACTTATTATATATATATAAAATCGTCGTTTTTGACTTTAAAATTAGAAATTCCATTTACATAAGTTTTGCTCTCTCTCTCTCTCTCTCTCTCTCTCTTATAAATGTTAAATTCCATTTCTAGAAAATATAAATTTATAATTACAGTAAGAAATATTTAAATTAATTTTCACATCAAAATTCAAAAAAAAAAAAATTTTCCTTCACGTATTTCGAAAGTCGACGAAAAACTGAAATTTTTTTTTCTCATGCCAAAAATTCCTAAATTGAATAGGGGAGAGTGACAAACAGTTACACCTTTTTTTCAAAGACATATTAATATGTCAATTTTACATATTTTTAAACACTTTTTGCTATTACCATAAAGTTTGAACTCTTTTATACACAATGCACACATTCTATTAAGATTATATTGTGATCATCACTGAGAAAAAAAATTTAGTGCTTGCAACAAAATTGTTTGGTTATAGGCAATTTTGGTTTTTGTAACCAAATTTTGGTTGGCTGAAACTAACTCGTAGAGTTATCTCAACCAAACATTTGGTTAGGCCAACTAAATTATTTGGTTCAACATTTTTAAATTCCAACCAAAATTTTGTTACAATAATAAAATAATTTGGTTAACACAACCAAATAGTTTGGTCTAAAAAACCAAATGATCGTTTGTTGTCCTAACCAAAATTTGGTTGTTGGTTGACTCAAACAAATATTTTGGTTGCTTAAATACCAACAAAATTTTTTTGTTGGCCCAACCAATTTTTTATTGCTCTGACTAAACATTTTTCTCAGTGTAAATAGAAAAATTTGAAGTTTTTGAAACTTGATACATTTTTCTTGTTTTGAAGATTTGTGTTCAACAGTGGGACGCCTATTATTAAATACCGAATAATTATTTCAATAATAATATTCTGCTTCATACTTTGTAAATATATATTTTTTGCATTTAAAAAACGTTAACAAATATTGCAAAACACTCATAATTTAATAATATTTTACATTTTTATAATACGATGTCAAGTTTCATATGAAAAATGACTACTATTTTTTTTTCACGTTTACAGTACTGCTGATCGTACGTCATAACTTGGTCATAACCTAAAAACAATTTGGCGCAAAATTTGAATAGTCGTTCTCTTACCAAGTGCTACTTTTTAAATTTTGTCGAACAATAATTCTAATAATTATTAATTATTAATTTTGAATTTTTTATTGTTTTTTAGCATAAAAAAAAACTTTTATGTCACCGCATGTCACATTTTTAGTCGCTGTGTAAGTATAAATGCGCATGTGTGTAGAGCTGACACAACTTATAATCAGTATTGCCAAAATCCATGTTTCATAAACTTAAATTTTTGCCTGTCCCAGTGTTAAAAACGAGCAATTACAAGAAATTATTTAAATAAAAATTATTTATGGAATTTTAAAATATTTTAAATTATTGGACATTATACTTAAAAACATAAATTAACAAAGTAGGTAGTAAACTTTTTTTTAAAACTGTCCTATCTATATAAAAATCACCATTGTATTTCAAGAAAAAATTTACTCTGATATGTCAAAAACAATTTTTTTTTCAATTTTCTTTGTAAATAATGAATCAATGTTGCTAATATTTTTGGAGATAGTGTGTTCTGCCGTACGATGTAAAAACTTAGTTAAGTCATATTTTTGAAAAAAATGAGTTTTTGATATCAATGGATTCGTAAGAAAAAACTGCGTCTGATTACGTTATTAAAAATTTTTGATTTTAATTATTTATTGCAAAAAATAGTTATTAAAAATCTACAAAAACCCAGAAAATGAAAGAATACTTGATAAAAACTCAGTTAACTCGAGTTGAGTAGTCCAAAAATCGTAGGAAGCTTTGAGATCGAGCATAAGATACGAAATAAAAACTTAGTTAACTCGACTTGAGTGTTTTCTCTTTCGAAAAGTGGCATGAGCCGGACACTGCATTTCGATGGGAGCAAGCGTAAGTCAACTTCGTTAAAGTTCGGATTTTCGTCGGGTGAATTCGGAATCCCATGCATTTAGCTTGAGTTAACTAAGTTCTTACTTCTGAACGAAGGCTCGCGCTCGCCTACCTTTTCGAAAAGCACTACGTAACTCGAGTTAACCAAGTTTTGCTTTTAAAAAATAAAACGTAAGTCAATTATTTAATATAATTTGTTTAAATAATTAACTTTTGACTTCAGAATTAAAAAGAACTCTATCAAATTACCTAGAAAGTGAAGTTAGATTAAAGAATTATTTATATATTACATTAGGTTTTTAAATACAAACAGTTTTTCGTCATTTTCTCCGTTCGAACAAAATATGACTTAACTAAGTTTTTATTTCGCACGGCAGTGTTGTCATAAACATGGTTTACATTTAAATTTTGGTCGAGTTTCTTTAAGTATATAGATTTTCAGAAAATCCCCTCACCCCTACTTAAAAAAAGGAGTACTTTAAAAAAATTTCGAAAAACCCAAGTTTTAAAAAAACTTTTAACTCGTAAATTTGTATACTTATAAAAAAATACATTTATATCATTTTTTTTTTTCGGTAAAGAAAGAAAAAAAAATATCTATAGATATAGAGATTTGTTCGTTTTTTTCTGTTTTGAGAAAAGTTGAATAAATTAAATGCTGGTATATATGTGGAATGCAGAGAGATTATATTGAAAAAGGAGGAGGGGTATCATCTTAAGTACTGGCACCTGCAGACAGGTCATCGGGCTGAGAACCAGGAGGCCAAGGAGTCTGGCCCTGTTTACGGGAGAAAGTTATAATGTCCGGCTTTAACAACTTCCAAGAGAGAAAGAATCATGTGCAGAGAGAAGGGATACATAACGCAAGTGCGTGTATATGACTGATATTTTAATTGATCACAAAAATATAATAAGCGAAAGAAAAATCAAAAGTCGAAAATCAATATCTTTTTCAACAATTATATTATTATTATTATTATTATTATTATTATTATTATTATTATAGATGACCTTTTCAATAATGCCCGAACAAAAAGTGAAAAAGTATATCTCTATATACAAGTGTCTTAATCACTGTAATTAAAATATGAAAACCATTTATTATAGAATTCTAAAAATTAATTTTCCACTGCCGAGTATAATTATTAAAACTTTTCAAATAGAAAAAAAGTTCTACTATACAATTTTCCCTTTCATTTAACAAACTTGCGTTGTTGAACAATTTTTATGATTTTTACTTAAATTTTTCTTTTTTTTTTTTTTTGGAAATGATTTTGTAATTTTAGAAAAAATATTGAAATAAAATTTGTTAAATGATATTTTTAAAAGTTAAATGAGAATTACAAATAATTTTTATAACATTAAAGAAGTTCAATTTAAAAGAAAAAGAAGAGAAAAAAAATTATGTAAAAATACCAAAGAGATTAGATTCTTTAATTTAATTTATTAATGTATGTCGTAAATTATCTTTTAGATCTTCTAAAAATACATACTCCTTGGATGGTATATATATATATATATAAATGCCTCTGCCAATTATATAATTAGAAAGTAACATATGCTTCGAACCCTGAAACTATAAGGTGTATAAGTAAAGTTAACGCTGCGGTATATGAAAATGAACTATTGAATGGAAATACAAGTCATGCAACATATATGTATAAACAAACGAAAATATATCCGTATATGTATTGTGAATTTGTTACCATTTACACACGGGTTTGTTTGCACATTAAAAATTTATTTTAAAAATAAGAACACCATATAATATATCTTCTTCCTTCTTCCTGCTTATTTCTATCTATATAGATACTAATTAGTGTACCATGTATACGTAAAAATATTAGTTTATAAATTTTACCAATTACGTATAAATACAATTAATCGAATTTAATTTATAGCAACTACAGTTTCAGTTAGAATTAAAATTTAACGTCAAATATGAAATCAGCGACCACAAAAACCCCCGAGTAATAAGTTTCAAGTGAATTTAACCGATTTTTAAAAATATATCCACCATATTGGACCCGCCATTTTGAATTTTTAAAATCTGACTTCAAATTCGGAATCAGCGACCCCAAAAATCCCCGAGTAATAAGTTTCGAACGAATTCGACCAATTTTTGAACAAACTTCCGCCATTTAATTTTTTTCAAGGTCACTGATTACGAATCCGATGTCATTTTTTCAGAATTCAACATGGCGGATTCAATATGGCTGAAGAATTTTTAAAAATCTATCGAATTCGTTTGAAACTTGTTACTCGGGGGATTTTTTAGGCTCGCTGATCACGAATTTGATGTTAGATTTTCGAAATTCAAAATGGCGGATCTAATATGGCGGAAAATTTTATTAAAATCGGTCGAATTCGTTAGCAATTTGTTACTCGCGGGGGTTTTTGGGGTCGCTGATTCCGAATCTGAAGTCAGATTTTCAAAATTCAAAGTACTGGATCTTGTATAGTGAAAATTTTTTACAAAAATCAAACTAACTTTTTAGTTTTCAGTTTTTTTCTTTAAGAATCACAAAAGGACGCTCCCAATTCGTGTATTACACCAAAAAAATTAAAATCTCAAGTTACTTTCGCTAAACACTAGACATTTAGAATTTCACAGCTGAGTGACGATAAACGTCCCATTATGCCAGAGATAAATATTGTATTGTGTATTATATATATATTCCAATCACGAGAAGATTCGCGGGTCATCTTTAAATCCTGAATCGTGTCTACGACTTTCGAAAAAGTTTATAAGGCATTGTGAGTCGTCGTCGTCGTCGATGAGTTTGTGGCTCTTTTACCATCAGAGAGTTTGTATATAGCCACATCATGATTATTCAGAGAAATCGAGTTGTATGTGCACGTTTGGTGTCTCTCAATGTGATTTCACTTTGATCGCCTTGGAGGCATTTTCAATAAGCGCACCTGAGGAGAGAACGATTAGGCGAATTAAAATAATCGCTTGTTTTCTATCGCGCCATCGAATATTTATAACACATATCTCTCCTATATATTATATATATATGCGTCTAAAGCAAATAATTACTATATTATGTATGTGTGTGACTATTATCAAATAAATATTAACCAAATAATTTTTTTTTTTAAATTAAATACTGTATTTGAACCAATAATTTCTGTATTCAAAACAAATACTCAAAAATTATTTGGTAAATATTTATTTGATAATAGTCAAGTAATTGATTTTATTTGAATTAAATAAATTTTTTTTGTAGATAATAATAATAATTTGAATCGAGACGAGTGTGTTAATGATGTGTGAAAAAAAATAAATAGCGGAAATAGACGTTTGTGATAAAATATCTCATAGTTTCAAACATCTTTTCAATGATCAATCGTTTTATAAATATTAAAAAAAAAAAAAAATACTTCATACTATCATAAATTCTTTCTATATAGGAAGAATACACTCTCATAGTGCATTGAACTGACTTAAGATCTATATTTCTATTTCTATATGCATATATAGCTACATAATAGATGCTCCAAATGCATCTAGAGTATATATCTCGAGAAGAGTGTGCATAATACCTCTCTTGCATATTTTCCATGTTCACTGTTATATGCATAATGTATACGCACCGAGGGAAAAAAAAAAAAAATAACAACGAGCATATACATAACTCTGAAATTCGATTTTAGTTATTTTCTCAAAGCTATTTACTTTTTAAATATTTATATTGCTACTTTTTTTTTCTTTTTCAAAAAAACAAAACAATATTTTTTTTATTTCGCTGAAAAAACAACATTTTTAGATATCAAATTTTTATTTCACAAAATTTCTTCATACCCAACTTTTTATATTTAAAAAGAATTCTAATTTAACCAAATAACTCTCATTCAACCGAATTTTAAAAGTGAATACGCATTTTTAAATTTCTAATTCATTGAATCTTCATTTGTACGAATTTTTATTTGTACACTGAGAAAAAGAATTATTTGTTTCAAATATAAACATCAGTTTAAAAGTTTTTGTTTAACCCAACACAGTTTTTATGTTTAATTTTAATATATAGAAAATATTTTCTACTTTGGCTTAAAATTATTATTTGTTTGAATAATTATGTTTGATTCAAACATATTTTCTGTTTGGCTTAAACTGAAAATATGTTTAAAATTTTTATGTTTGATTTAAACATAAAAATTTATTATGAATAAATTGAAATCAACCATAATTTATGTTTAAATTAAATATATTTTCACATTGAATCAACCAGAGAATATATTTAATTTAAACATAAATATGTTTGACTGTATAACAAAGCTATTTTAAGTTTGGGTTAAACATATTATGTTTGAATCAAACATATCGTATTCTCAGTGTACGATTTTTTAATCGATACAATTTTTCAGACGTCGAATTTTCATTTGTCCGAAATTGCAAATGACCGAATATTATATACAATCAACAGAAATATTTCGGCGCGATTTTTAAAATTGACCAATTAGAAATTATCAAGAAAATAGTGCGATTGGTAAATTTTAAAAATATCGACAATATCTTTCTGTGGATTATTTTTTTTTTTTTTTTTTTTTTGGGGGTTATTTTGCAATTTTGAATAAATGAAAATTTTGCGGTTTAAGAATTCTATCAAATAAAAATTTGGATAAATTAAAATTAGGCGCATTTGAAATTCTATGTATTTAAAAATTCGAAGCACTTAAAATTCTATTAAATGGTAATTTTGCTAAATTAAAATTAGGTATTAAATTTAAAATTTATTGTAAATAAAAAATTGTGTAAAAAGAAATTCTGTAAAAAAAAATTCTACCAAATACAAATTTCATACCTAAAAATTTTGTAAAGTAAAAATTCGTTTTAAAATGAATTTTTCTATTTGTTCTTTGTTGAAAAAAAAATTTGTCACCTTAATGTATATATATCTGATTAGAGTTTGTTTATATATACATTATTCTATTATTCACACATATCAAGAAGAAATGCTACTATATACTTCTATACAGTTAACCTCAAAACGATTATATGGTTAACGGTTGTCTTTTTTTCTCCTTTTTTTTCTCAAAATGACATGAATAAACATTTTAATAATGTGTATGTAACAGTTCTTTTTGATGATACATTATTCCTTGAGTTATAAATCTTCAATAACAATAAGGTAATGATGATATAGTATAAAATATATATAAATAGTTAAATACACTGTAACCCTTAAGTATAGATGTTAAAAAGAAGAATATAAAGAAAATGTCAATGAATATAAGGTGCACATTATGTCCATCATAAAGTATATTTTTATTAATACACATTTATGTATTTAGCATAACTTGTTTGTTGTGGTATATGTACTGTATATATATATAATGATAAATGCTTTCTCAAGTGAAGGTCTGAACGTTAAAGTGTGAAACGATCAACCTTGACAAGGATGCGAAGCCTTTTAATGCATTTAAAGCTTCCAGTCATATTTTAACAACAACTAATATGTTTGCCCTGCTTTTATGTATAGTGTTAACGTATCCCGTACCAAATGAGGTAAAGGATCATCTTTCACGCGTAAAATGTATAGTATACTTATAACGGACTTAGAGACTTAGTTATGGTCCCAAGCATATATATATATATATATATATATATATATATATATATATATATATATATATATATACAGAAGAGAAGACGCGATCCATTCAAGGTGCGATTACGACATACATACCCGCAAATTAAGCTCGACGCGTAAGGAATTCTATCCGTACACGGATTTTATCGATAATTACTAAAACGTCTCTCAACGGGCGTTTCTTTGCGTGTTTCTTGCAGTTTTAATAGAGAAAGTTTTTCCGAAAAAGTAAAACGTTCGCGTGCTTCATTCATGACGAATATATATATATAGGAAATCTATTTAGATTTTCCTTTTAGCTAAAAATTCCCTCTCTCTGAATCATTAAAGAAAAATTGTGAAACAATATAATACACCTTGAAGAATTTTTCAATTTGAAAAACATAATTAATTTTATTAGTGGTACTGAAACTCCGAAGAACATTACGAAAATTGTTAAATGTACAAGTAACAACATAACAAAGTAACAAAATAATAAAGTAACTAAATAACAAAATCACAAACTGACAATTATCTAAATAACAAAGTAACAACATAACAAACTAACAAAGTAACTCAGTAACAAAGCAAAATATAAAAGTAAAAAAATATCTTAATAACAAAGTAATAAAGTGACAGAGTAACAAAGTAACTGAGTAACATAGTAACAAAATATCTAAATAACAAAGTAATAACATAACAAAGTATCAAAGTAACTGAGTAACAAAGTAACAATGTAACTGAGTAACAAAGTAACAATGTAACTGAGTTTAAAAGTAACAAAGTAACTGAGTAACAAAGTAACTAAGTACTAAAGTAACCATGTAACTAAGTAGCAAAGTAACTATGTACTAAAGTAATTGAGTAACAAAATATCTAAATAACAAAGTAATAACATAACAAAGTATCAAAGTAACTGAGTAACAATGTAAATGAGTAACAAAGTAACTAAGTACTAAAGTAACCATGTAACTAAGTAGCAAAGTAACTATGTACTAAAGTAATTGAGTAACAAAATATCTAAATAACAAAGTAATAACATAACAAAGTATGAAAGTAACTGAGTAACAATGTAACTGAGTAACAAAGTAACTGAGTAACAAAGTAACTGAGTAACAAAGTAACTGAGTAACAAAGTAACTGAGTAACAAAGTAACTGAGTAACAAAGTAACTGAGTAACAAAGTAACTGAGTACTAAAGTAACCATGTAACTAAGTAACTGAGTAACAAAGTAACTAAGTACTGAAGTAACCATGTAACTGAGTAACAAAGTAACTAAGTACTGAAGTAACCATGTAAGTGAGTAACAAAGTAACTATGTACTAAAGTAATTGAGTAACAAAGTAACAATGTAACTGAGTAACTGAATAACAAAGTAACTGAGTAACAATGTAACTGCGTAACAAAGTAACTAAGTAATAAAGTAACCATGTAACTGAGTAACAAAGTAACTGAGTAACAAAGTACTAAAGTAACCATGTAACTAAGTAACTGAGTAACAAAGTAACTAAGTACTGAAGTAACCATGTAACTGAGTAACAAAGTAACTAAGTACTGAAGTAACCATGTAAGTGAGTAACAAAGTAACTATGTACTAAAGTAATTGAGTAACAAAGTAACAATGTAACTGAGTAACTGAATAACAAAGTAACTGAGTAACAAAGTAACAATGTAACTGCGTAACAAAGTAACTAAGTAATAAAGTAACCATGTAACTGAGTAACAAAGTAACTGAGTAACAAAGTAACTGAGTACTAAAGTAACCATGTAACTAAGTAACTGAGTAACAAAGTAACTAAGTACTGAAGTAACCATGTAACTGAGTAACAAAGTAACTAAGTACTGAAGTAACCATGTAAGTGAGTAACAAAGTAACTATGTACTAAAGTAATTGAGTAACAAAGTAACAATGTAACTGAGTAACTGAATAACAAAGTAACTGAGTAACAAAGTAACAATGTAACTGCGTAACAAAGTAACTAAGTATTAAAGTAACCATGTAACTGAGTAACAAAGTAACTATGTACTAAAGTAATTGCACTGAAAGAAATGCTTTGGGGGGAAGTGACAAATAAATATGGCTGGGGTTTTGTTTTGAACTGGCGATAAAATTAGGTTATGTTACCCACTTTTCTGTTGACTTAAACATCTATATGTATGGAACGCCATTATGTATGGCTGAATTGCCTATATAATATATGTCAGTATCCAAATAGCTGTTTACCAATTCATTATGGGAAAACTAGAAATAATTCTAGCTGTACCGACGAATTATTTCTTTCAGTGTGAGTAACAAAGTAACTATGTACTAAAGTAATTGAGTAACAAAGTAACAATGTACCTGCGTAACTGAATAACAAAGTAACTAATTATAACGTAACTGAGTAACAAAGTAACTAAGTAACAATGTAACTAATAACAAAGTAACTAAGTAACAAAATAACTGAGTAACAAAGTAACTGAGTAACAAATTATATAAATAAGAAAGTTATAAAATAACAGAGTAACTTAGTTACAATATAACCAAGTAACTTAGTAACAAAATAACAATGTAACTTAGTAATAAAATAAAAAAGTAACTTTGTAACAAAATAACAAAATAAGAAAAATCTAAGTAATATAATAACTGAGAAACAAAATAACTAAGTAACAAAGAAACAAAGTAAAAAAGTAACAAAATAATATAGTAACAAAATAACTGAGTAACAAGTATTCTAACATTAAATTTTATATATATCGTTCCATACATTTGAAAAAAATGTTATCCTAACTGAAAAATTTTTACTGTTATAATATGTCAAGGAAAAATTTAATTAATTTTTAGATAAATTATTAACTTGAACTGTAATTTTGTAAGATATGCAAAATAAAAATACTACCTTCTTTTACTTTTTGAATTTTTTTTTTTTAAAGTTAAGTAAATGCATTAAAGTGAAAGTTTTAATTAACTTTTATAAAAATTTTAAAAAAATCAACATTTTTAAACACGAATAGAAAAAAAAAGAAAGTTGACATTTTTACGGAAAAATTTATATGTTAAATTTTTAATGAAAAAAAAAATATAAAACGAGCAATATAAAAATAATAAAAGTATTTTAATAATTATAACAGTATAATTGAAAAATGGAAATTTAAATTTTATTCTATACTTTATTACAAAATCTCCTAAACTATCAGATATAATATTGTTAGTTTTCTAAAAAGACTTTAAAGAATTATTTTATCTATTTGTGTGTAAAGTCTTATAAAACTTTTTATATATTTTTTTTTTTTGGGTATGTTTTCTACTTTCATTCGGGTTTCAAATATATTCGTGCGTCAAGAACTATAAATAAAAATTTCCAGTATTCCCCTTTTGAATTTACATAATTTAACAAATACTATTTCTAAAATTTCCCCAAAAATAACAATTTTTCCGAATTAAAATTACTAAATTTTTTTTTTTTTAATATAACAAAATAATTCTTTTCTAAATATAGTATACTGCTTCTTAACTCCATTTAATAATTTGTCTACTGGCGGAGTACTAGCGCGATACTGGTACCAGTACTCTGCGCCAGTAGTGGATTATGAAAATTTTTGGGTACAGAAGTGACAAAAATAAATTTTTAAAAATTTATTTAATTATAAATAAAATAATTTGTTATTAGCTAATTATTCAGATTACTATCTATATTAACATATTGAAGATCATGAAATATAGAATAATATATTTCAAAGTTTTCAGTAAAAAAAAAAGTTTCAAAAAAAAAAAAACAATTCCAATCCGTATTTTCTCTGATAATATGATAATTATAATGAGAGGAGGTATAAAGAAAAAGAAAAGAAGAATTTTACATTAACTTTGAATTGGAGAAACTGTGACATTAAATGCTGTGATCAATTCATTGAGATGTAATTTTAAGGAACAGGTGTTATAGAGAGAAAACTTGTTGATTTCGAGTCATTAAAATGTGATCGGTGTTTTTCATTAAGCCACATACACTATTCAATTGAAAATATAGTAATTTAGATCACTTATCGTGTGACTTTGAAAATAGTATATTATATACACATACATATATATATATATAAGTAAGAGTATAATATAACTATATTGACAAATTATAATGCACATTCTACCTTGTTACTATATGCGCAAGAAAGGAAGAAGCACGCTAGTGATTTTAATGCCAGTGAGCGCATTCACCGCAATCAGTTCACGCTCTGAGAACGTTTATGAATTCTCATTTATTTTTCTTTTTCTTGTACTTCATATATGACTTTCGATTATATCTTCTTTTTTTTATTAAAAAATTCAAAGTAAAGAAATTTGAAGGAAAGAAAATTCTTTTGGACTTGACTTTGATATTTTATATATTAAATACTTGTTTTACTGAAAGTAACGATATATAACCGCGAGTGATGCTCAACATATAACACATTCCTTGTGGTTTTCATATATACTTTCTACAAGCGAGTATATATACACTTTAAATGAATATAATGTTTTGTTAGTTTTTTCAAATATATATATATGTACAATAAAAGTACATAACTCTTGGTTAATTGACTTTTAAGCTATAAAATAAACGAAAGTGAACATACGCAAATGGACTGACAAAGTGATTTTTATGAAAGTTTTATTTAAATGGCGCGAGAGCCATTGCTTCAGTACACACAGAAAATATATATAGTTTTATGAAAGAAAAGTGATGGAAATTTTAGTTTTTTCTTTTTTACTACACCAATTTTATTCCGAAGAGACATAGCTGAAGATTGTAATAAAGATATATATAAAAATACAATTTCTATAGAGAAAAATTTCTCACTATTATCACTATTGGAAGATTTGATGCATAAAGTTTTTGTTTTTCAAGATATTCTAATTGCTATGCTAAAAAAATTAGAATGAAAACGTTGTCTAACTTGACCTAATTTTACTGAAATTAACCCAAACAGACAGAAATTAATCTAAGTTAACTAAATCGAAACTAACTGTACAGAAATTAACCTTATTTAACCTAACCAAACCTAACCTTACTTAACCTAACTTAGTCATACCTCTCTTAACCTAACCTAACTTAACCTGACTTAACCACTCCTAACTTAACCTTGCTTAATCTTACATTCTTACCTAACCTAACTTAACTTAATCTTACCTCTCTTAATCTGACCATGCTTAATTTAACCCCTCTTAACCAAATCTAACCTAACTTAACCACTCCTAACCTAACCTTACTTAAATTAACCTTGCTTAATCTTACCTTACCTAACTTAACCTTGATTAATCTTATCTAATCTAACTTAACTTTATCATACCTCTCCTAACCTAACTTTACTTAAATTATCCTTACTCAAACTAACCTAACTTTGTATAACCCCACTTAACCAAACCTAACCTTACTTATATATTCCAGCTTTTATTCTAATACTTATTCCAATACTTATTCCAATACTCCCACTTTGAAAGATTCTCCGGAAAGTGCCCCCTGGAGGTTCTATCAGAATTCCGCCGGAACTTCCAACGTAATTCCGTCGGAATTCCATCGGAGTTCCAAAGAATTTCCGATGGGGTTCCGATTAATTTTTTTCAAAATTTTTAGAGTCCTAATTCCGTCAGAATTCCGTCGGAACCCCATCGGAAATTCTTTGGAACTCCGATGGAACTCCGATGGAATTCCGACGGAATTACGTTGGAAGTTCCGGTGGAATTCTGATAGAACCTCCAGGAGGCACTTTCCGGGGAATCTTTCCAAGTGGGCTTATTCCAATACTTATTCCAATACTTATTCCAATACTTCATTTCCATAAGGGTATTTATTTCTCCTCTTTTGAGTATCATCATCTCTAAAGTTTCCAATCATAATAATTTTGATTACATTTATATACTCCTCTTTTTGAAAATATCCGTATTCATGCTGTTTATGTTTGTGTTCCTCATTATAATTCTGTTTCTAAACTTCTTGATATTTCTAATTGTGTTCTTCGTGATGATTGTGCTTATGATGCTCCTTATCCTCGTTACCATGATGATTATGATGTGTTTCAGTTTCCTTGTGGCTGTAACAATGCTAGTGATGGTCACTGTGATGAATATGTTTATGACCGTGCAGATGATTTTACCGACTGGTGGGTCCATGAGTGTGTTTGTATGATTCTTCTTATCCCCGTTATCATAATTATATTTTTCCGTTTCCTTGTAAATGTGACGATGATTATATTATCTTCACTGTGATGGATTTAAAGACTCCGTAGATGATTTTACTGATTGTGAGTGATATCTCCATGATTGGGTTTATGATTAGAATTTTTGATCAAATCTTTCATTCAAATTGATGACAAAATTTTAGAATTATTGATGTGCATAGTTCATCCTACGTCACCAGATAAATAAAAAGATAGCAGTTAAAAAATAGCAATTTTGTTATGCTTCCGGTTGGCAAGAAAAACAACAAATTCTTGTTAATCTCCATGTTTTAAAGCCAAGAATCTAAATTGTAATTACTTGATCGGAATTATTGAGTAAACGACCAAAATTACTCCAATATATTTGAGTTTTTAGAATTTGTACGACTGTTTGAGGATGTTTCGTTTTTAAGTTCATTCCATTTGTTTTTTGTGTCTTCTTGTAGATTAGCTTTTCAATATTTTTGCTTTTGTTTTTCAGTTGGAAATTTTGATACTAAGTTCTAAAGAAGGTTCTCTGGAATTTTCAGAATTTATGTTTCTTCTGCATTAGAATTTAAGAAACAAATTATTCATGAGTATGATGAAACAGATTTGGCGAAACAAATAGTAAGCTATTGTATATCTTTAGAACTCGAAACTATTTAACTTGCTTTACCATTCTTTAAAAAGCATACCACTATACATTAATTCGTTAACAATTAAAAAGAATCAACGAGCCAATGAATTTATTTTCAAAATTACACCTCCCAAGTATGTCATCTACACAATTCGAAACATTAATCTTAAGTCATTTTTTTCTCCAATCAAAAGTATGTATTATAAAATACCATATACCAATATGGTAAACAGGGCATATAAACCGGTCATAATTTTCATCAATACATATATTTAAATATATACAATCTGTATATACACACCAAGTGGTCATAAAAAAATAAAATGAAAACAGTATAAACATTATTATGCAAGTCTCATTATATTTCCCACAAGTTGTGGGAAGGTTGAGGTAAATATTTTTTTTCTCCTCTTTCTCTAAGGAAGGATATTTACTATTTTAGTAACATCGGTATTAGTAATCAATGGATAAAATGAACAAATTGTCCGCCAATGGATAAACCAACTCGTGTGTGTGTGTGTGTGTGTTCATTATACACTTTACAACATTCGCAAGAATTGGCATGGACCAGTATTTTATATTGGCGATAGTTTATACCATATGGGAACATTTCGTCTATTAGTTTACTAGCAGCAGCAATAGTATTTATTCGTGTAATCGAAATGCTAGCTCCGCTAAAGCCGGTCGAGTGTGGAAAATTTCTCGGCACTATAAACTTTCATTAGGCCAATGCATTTGATCCTGATTAATTGTGAGACTTTCCCCGCTTGATGGTGACTATAAACATATATTTATGTATGTATGTCTGACTTGGCGCTGTTATCTTCGAATGTACAAACCAACGTGAAAGGCAAGAAAAAAAAAGAGATGGTGTTGTATTTCCATAGGGGTCTTTAAAGAGCGCTAATTTTTTTTTCCAATAACATTTGATAATAATTTTTTTATGTGTACTTTCTTTAATTGATATTTTAGAACTATTTTTTTAAAAGAATTTAGATGTTTAGGAATATTAGGCAGAAGGTAAAATTACAAAAATCAGAAGTATTTTAAGGAAGGTATATAGAAAAGAAGGGTAAAGCATTAAGAATTTAGGAATTTATGAATATTAGGTAGAAGTGAAAATCATCAAAATTAAAAATATTTGTATTTAGGAATATATTAGCTATAAAAGAAGTGAAAATCAAAAAAAAAAAAAATGCTTACGTAATACCCCTTGGATTTTCAGTATCACATTTTTTCATAAATAGATATGAATTTCCCATCGGTATTCCATAAGTTGTTTTATTGATGCCATTAAAGTGAATGTTCCTAGTGAGTGGAGTACTTTAGCATCTATAGAAAGAGATAGAGAGAGAGAGAACAGTGAGATTGGTCGAAACTGATGCCTTTCTAAATGTTTTCAAGGTGAGAGAAGATCTTTCTTCTTCTTGTTCTTCTTCTTCTCTAGGTGGGACATTAAACCTTTAGTTCGCACGCTTATACAGAAAATCAGTAAAGATCCATTCACTCTTATTTTATTGACAATCTTTGCGAACGCACCAACTGGTTTCACGAAAACTGATAGCAGCATCTTCTATTTTTAGCATGACATCAAAACTGCATTTCTTCATACTAAACATTTTCGTGACGTGCATAATGTGTATTTTTTTTTCTTTAATTCGATGAAAAAGGACGATCGAACATTCTCTCCAATTGAAATTCAAATATTCTCTAAACGACTGTTTTAGATGGTTTTGTTTTTAAATTAATTTTATTTGCTTTTTTTGGGGTCTTCTTATTTGTAAAGTTCCATTTTTTTTTATTGTTATTTGAATTCTACTTTTTGATTAGGAACTATAATTGAATTTGTTCTAGTTCTTATTTTTATTCCTAGAAGCTTTCAGTAATAGGGATTAAAATTAATTTGATTCTGAAAATTCCAAAATTTTGCTCCCACTTCCGTTGTTCAAAATTTGGTTACTGCTATTGTGCTTCTGTTTTGGATTTGTTTATCTTTTTCCTCGTAATCTTTTTTCTACTCTTATAAACTGTTGGTATTTCTCAAGTATTTTCATTACAAAAGAGTTCTGTGAATGTAGGTTCTAAAATCCTGTATAGATTCGAAAATCAAGTATAGGTTCTGAAATCCGTAGGTTCTAAAATCCGTTGATTCTAAAATCCATAGGTTCTAAAATTCGTAGGTTCTAAAATCTGTAGGTTCTAAAATCCATAGGTTCTAAAATCCATAGGTTCTGAAATCCACAGGTTCTAAATTCCGTAGGCTCTAAAATCAGTAGGTTCTAAAATTCGTAGGTTCTAAAATCCATAGGTTCTAAAATCCATAGGTTCTGAAATCCATAGGCTCTAAAATCCGTTGATTCTAAAATCCATAGGTTCTAAAATTCGTAGGTTCTAAAATCTGTAGGTTCTAAAATCCATAGGTTCTAAAATCGGTAAGTTCTTAAAATCCGTAGGTTCTAAAATCCGTAGATTCTAAAATCCTGTATGGGTTCTAAAATTAATTTAGAAGAAACAAAGACCTGTATTTACCCCACTGAAAATTTTGTCAGAACTCTTAAACTATTGCCAAAGAAATGTAAAACTAAAATTGTAGGTTCAGATAATAGTACGTTGAGTAATTAATACTTCCAAACAATTCTATTTTTAACTGATACTAGATTTCAATCCGGATTGGATTTTCAAAATCTGCTAATTAAAATTAACGAGTTTACAGCAGTAACAGATTGTATATCTACATTTTTTTCAAATTGAGTTTTACTATGAAAAATTATTCAGAAAAATAATTGTCTCTTTCTCTATTATTTCCAATGTACGTTAAGAAACAAGATTTTTTTTTTTCTACTTTTGTGACAAAGTGAAAATGAGATCAGTGTATTTATAATAAGCAACAAAGTTTTATACACATTAAGGCAAATAGTTGGCGCACGATACCGTCAATTTGCACTCGTTAGTCATCGTAGTCTTTTTGTATTGAATTATGAGCTCACGATCATTGCTTCAGTTCGCGTGAAAAAAAAGGAACTCTGTTCATACCACTAGTCAATAATTATTATATATACTTCACGCAATAATTTTTATGCATCTTTGCTCGATTACTATAATTTCACTGAGCTTTACAACTTTACACTAAACAGTGTATATGTTTCCCTTTCTACAATGTTAGGAATTCAGAATATATACGTGTGTATTAAAATGTTTCAGTTCATCATGTTGCGAGAATATAACAAAAAAAAATTAGGTTTATTTCTTTTTCGTACGTTTAGTTTTACTTCAATATACATTAATATTATGCTTGCATATATACCATATATTTGCGGAATTTAACAGATTGGGAAATTACTTTAGAAGAAAATAACAAAATTCCAGGAAATGGACTAATCATCAAATTAGTCGAAAATTTCATATAATAATAGAAATAATAATAATAATAATATTAAACAAATATTAGTAAATATTAAAGAAATAATGACAATAATAATAAACCGTTAAAATCAGATTATTATTTAGTAACTAGTGGCTTCACAAGGCATTTTCACTATCTCGTGACGTGTTGGAACTGAAAGTTTAAACGTTTTTCGAATACATTTTCTATATATATTATTATCATAATGGACATAAGTATATATGAACTAGGTTAATGCAGTCAAACACTTTAAGTGTGAAGGATGTAATAAAATTAATATCAATCCAACAGTTGTGTTCATTTAATATTAATATATTTATATATAAAAAAAAGGAAATTTTAATCTTTTCTCTCTCTCTATATATATATATATATAATGGCAATTCTTGCTCAATTCACTTGGATGTGCAATTTTTACCACAACCTTTTCGTCTTCTCGAATACTTGCATTATGTACAAATCATTAACTTCGAGGTTTGCAATAAAATCCAAATTTATAATCGGATTTATAAATTAGCCAATGCAATAACAAAATCATAATCTTTAAGCAAATACAAGTATTTGAAATGATTTTTGAAAAATTTTTAAATATTGTAAAATTAAATTTTGATTTAGAGATTTCGAGAAATTAATAACGATCACTGAAGAAAAGGAGCAAAGAAGTAAAAGTATTGTAGGTTATGTTTATGATAATGAAAATACAAAAAGTGCCAAACCATCTATTTTTAAGTCTTCATTACATCCAAAATAAAAACTTATTTTTAGGTAAATTAATAAGGAAATTTTTTAATAAAGGTACAACTGTGATAAATATATACATAACCTATAATTTTTTGCCTCTTTGCACTCTTTCTTCAGTGTTCATTGCTTTTAATTGTTAATTTCAAAATTTCAATTAAAACTGCATTTAAAACTGATTTTAATTTTATGTAATTAGTAAGTGATTTTTAAAGGTACAACTGTGATAAATAAATATACAACGTATAATTTTTTGTTTCTTTGCTCTCTTTCTTCAGTGCTCGTCGCCTTTAATTCTTTAAAACAAAAAGCAAATATTTGACGCACTTAAATTGTTTCCAGGAATTTTTGTACAATTTCAGAAATATTTAATTTTTCTCTCCTAATTTTTCAATTAGTTTACTCAATTATCCATCAGAATTTCTCGTTTTATCAAATTTTCATTTAACAAAACTTTCATTTGTTATAGAATAAACAATCGTCAGAAATATTTCGGCGGCAAATTTTAAAAATTAACCAATCAGAAAGTAGACAGAAAATTTTTGAAAAATCCCCTCAAAATATTTGTGCCAAATATTTTTTCAAACAAATATATATTATACACATAATCTGATAAATAAAAATTCGGTTAATTTTAAAATTCAAGATCGAAATTTTTCAGTTCATCTTTTGTATATCGAGTAAATTTTTATTTAGCAAAATAAGTAAAATCTCGCTCTGGGTTTGTGTCACAAATATAAAAATTCTATATAGATATATTTGATTAATCTGTAACGAAAAATTCTAAAATTTACTATACATTAGACGATTGAGGAATTCCTTTCACAACCCTTCGTGACAGGAATCCTTGGGAGAAAATTACATTCTGTATATATATATATATAGCTATAGAGAGAAAGAGATAGAAGGCGCACCTGTACAATTCTAATTAACGTGTGCCGTCAATACGCAGAGAGCGCGTATACTTTCGACCGAGAAACGCATGTTGTGTCCGCACTACTCGATTTCCATTCCAATCTGCAATATAAGAGTTGTCTCCAATGGACAAAAGGCCTTGCGCAAGGGATCATATGGAAGTATTTCAAACTGCCGCGCGCAATAAGGAATCGGACAATCGAGCAATATATATATAGACAAATCCAGACTCTCTGGACCTTGCGCGAACGTGACTTTAATGCCCAATGCAAAAATTTACTTTGTAATCAGAAATAAATATATATATATATATATATATATATATATAGTAAAAGCGCAAGAAATTAGAGGAAGTGGATATAGAATCTTTTGCATTGAACACCGACATATCAAACACGCAGCTGCACTCTCTCAGTGTTGTAGATAAACGATCGATCAACTTATATATATATACTCCTATGCAGAAACTCTGACGATTTCTATACCTTCTTATATATTCTCGCATAAATAAGGCTTCATTGAGATAATAACTTTTACCGTTACTTTTTATTTTATTCTCAAAAAAAAAAAAAATAATAATCCCTACTGTACTTCTATATATTTATATTGCTGATGTATATAAAGGCCATATATCACCGCTATTATTTTCATTGACAAACTTTCGTATCATTGAAATGGTATATTAAAAATTATTGGAATTATTTTACTATACCTGACGTTATGATATAAATGGAAAAAAAATATCAGTGATAATTTATGAAAATTTATTATCTATTTCCTTTTTTTTAAAAAAAACGCTTAAAATAACTAATCTTTTACGTCCGAGGAATATTATTATTTTTTTTTGATAGAATTCCTGAAGAGGAATAAATCATTCAGATTTCGAAACTAAAGTTATTATAAAACTAAATGTTATTTCATTTATTTTTTGCTGGTAGCTAAAAATAATTATATATAAACAAAATTATGAGAAAATTTACAACTATAAATAGTGGGTATTAGGCTACTTCCACAATAGCGAAATGGCCTTGAAGTCAATTTTTTGACAAGACGATGCGCGCGCATCCATTACCAACTAAAAAAAAAATTTACTCCACTATTTCTGCAATTTAGGCTTGTTAATTGAAAATTAACAATTTAATTATTGAAATTATAAAAAAGTTTGTCGTGCTAAAGAAAATAAAAATTTTTTACCCTCCGAGGTAAAATGCTATTTTTTTTTTAATTTTTAGTACTCGTTAAATAAACATTTTATTGACAGAGTTGGCAATGGATGCGCGCGCATCATCTCGTCTTAAAAAATTTTGTTTTAAAAACAAGATTTAGCTATTGTAGAATCAGTCTTACTTAAAATAATTTAACATAACATAACCTTAAAATCAAAATCTATTTTAATTTTTCTTTTAATTCAATTAATAATAAACAATTTTTCTTCAATAAAAATAAAAATTGCAGTTTATCTAATAAATCTCCAATGTTGCATTTATGTTTACATATAAATACATACAAATTTTAATTTATTTTGTAATAAACATAATTTTATTTTTTGCGGAATTGTTCAAAATTTACCGATGTAAAGAAAGTATTGTAAAACAGCTTTAACTAATTTTAGAGGCATATTTGCCTAGTGGTACATTTGAGAAGTTACGATTTTACACAGGGTAGTGAAACTCAAAAATTATCCAAAACAGGGATGTGTTGCCAAATTATATAAGAACATCTCACATGTGACACATGTGAAGTGTGATAAAATGCAACATTTTGGACGTTCTACTTTATAATTTTGGCAGCAACACATCCCTGTGTATAATTTTTGAGTTTCACTACCCTGTGCAAAATAGTTAGTAAGTGTAATGTGCAAATGTGTAATAGTTACAGATTTATTTAATCTGTAATTTATTTATTTAGATTATCGTATTGAGAAAAAAGTGGTCATTAGGGAAAATATTTTTTAAATTATAAAAATAATTAAATTTTGTAGTCAACAAAAAAAAAAGGTTATGGTTAAATATTAACTATTCACTATTAACTACTTGCTATTTACTATTAATTATTAACTATTAACTATTAACTATTAAAATATTAAGTTATTATAGGTTATTTTATTAATTACTAATTTTTAAATAATTAAAAATCAAATGGAACACAATTTTTGTAACTCAATTGAAAACAAGATTCTATATATATATATATATATATATATATATATATATATATATACAAAAAGTAACAAATAGTTCTAGTTGACTCTAATATATAGTGTCACTGCTTTTTTATGCAAATTTATAAGAATTTGCATAAAATAGCAGTGATCCTATAATGGAGCCAACGCCAAAGAAAAAATTAGTTTTATTCGCAACCAACATTTATTAATTCTAAAAAAAAACTTTCCTTTTCTAGATGTTATCAAGAAAATAATTCTTTGTTCCTAATCATTTTTTTTTAACTATATCACAAAGACGAATCTCTTTCTTTATCCTCACAATTCTTTCTAATTTTTTTTCTATTCTTTGGAAGTTTTTAGATTTGCTTATAAAATATGTTATACTTCCAAGAAATCATTAAAAAAAAACCGGAGGAAAAAATTTATAAATTTAAATATTCAAAAGCAATGAAAATTTTTAAAAAACAAAATTTTAAAAAAAAAGTTTTTTAAAATACAAATATAAATAAATTTATACTCTTTAAATCTGAATTAGTAAAAATTGAGAGCTACTAATTTTAATTAGTAAGAATTTTTACTAATTTTTAGTCACTTTTTACGAAAACTTTAGTAAAAAATTTTAAAACTACTAAATCAAATAGTAATATTTGACTAAATATTAGTCAAAATTCTTACTAATGTAAATTTAGTAGCTCACTTTTTCACTAATTCAAATTTAGAGATTCGATTTTTCAAATCAAAAAATTTTATTAGTCTGCGACAATTTTTCCAAAAACCAATTTTATTCTATTATATATAAGAATAAAAATAATGTTATAAATTAAATATAATTAAATTAAAACGCACTAAATATATATAATTGAGCTAAACGAGAGAAATCTGAATAAAAATAAGAAATTATTGCAAAGAATTTTATCCTCAGGGAAAATTCTATTACACTGAAAAATCAATAAGAATTAAACATTTTAGAGAGAAAAAGGTCTCTTACTCTATAAAAATAAAGAAATAAAAATTATAGCTCTCTCTGTGTATATATATATATATATATATAAATAATTGTCCAATCACAGTAAACTACAATAATAGCTCCTCAATTAACTTTACAACACTCGTCAAAAACTCGCCTACATATAATAGCCGACAATACTCGATACACTTCCCTGAAGTTAAGATTACTTAATTTTTCCTTCAACTTTTCCTAAACATAAAACAATAATTCTTTACGACGTTCAATTATTATCAATTGAATTGCTACCGTTTTTCCCCCAATTTGATATTGATTTAATAACTCAGCGAAAAATCCCCTATTAACGTTGGGAGCGGGAAAATTTAAATTCAAAAAAACTCACCCTGAATGTCCGTTGCGTGAATCGTTGTAAAAATAAATGCCACAATAAGCAACTTGGTAAACCTAAGTAGCCGCATCTCAGCACCCATCTTCTTTTTGATGATGTTGTTTGTCCTTTAAAATTTTTGATTGATTATTATTTGTCCACTTTGATGACTGTTGCACTTTGAATAATAACAACGAATAAGCGAACCACACTGTCATAAAAGCGACCGTTAAGCGATGCCCGTTAGGAGATGAACAAGCCGGTACTCTGGTAAAATTGCCACCATGTGTGAGATGATTTTGATTTTTTTTTTTCTTTTAATGTCGAACAATTACAAATTCAGTCACAAAAACGAAAATTATAACCCAAAGAACTGAAGAACATTTAGGAAAAAAAATAATTCAAAATTTTTGAATTATACTTTTTTTTAAGGTGGAAGGGGAAACAGTCGCGAACAATAATATGTATAATTAAAACAATGACGACCTTTCTTCGGATGGTTTGTAACTTGGTCTGTGTTCCGGTAAGAACTGACGAGACTCGACAGTCTTAAGGAACAGGAGAAAGGTCTATCGAGCAGCAGCCCCTCTCTCTTAATCTTTGCATTGCCCCCTCACCAAACGCACTCCTGTCTCTTCATTGCAGACTCGACCTGACTTGATCTGCTTCATAAGATTCTTTAGGGTATAAATACTAGATGACTGTTGAACATACTGATGATAATGATAATGATGATGATGATGATGATGATGATGATGATGATGATGGTAGCAAGTATCACATAGAGAAATGGTTGTTGTAATATCATCAATGTACCTACTTGTTGTTATTACCACCTTGTCAAGTCCCTCACCCGTTATATATATATGTTACATGTACCGTCATTCATTTACTATATAGTGAAGAACAAATTGTTCTACACAGGATTCATCGTGGGTGAGATGATCGTTCACCAACGAGAGTTGAGAAAGAGAGAGGTGAGAACAAGTCTTCTTGATCTAGTCGAATGGTATATATACGGATCCATGGAGATGGTGAATGAAGAAAGATGTGAGAGGAGAGAATGAGAAATGGATGAATGGGTTGTTAGGAGTGTTTAAGTTCAGGAAGGGTAAATTGATAACGATATCATAAGAGTGTTTGTGAAGAAGAGATTTTGATTTTGATATCTTCTGTAGCATTTTTCAAAATACTAGACGAAAATTTTGATATGTTCTACACCATTTTTTGAAAACCCGAAATATATTAATTCCATTCTGTTAAAATAAAACACTAATTCAAAATTTTAATTCAATGTTCTATACAATTTTCGTAAATCCTATTAAAGCAAACCACCTAAATTTTGATTCTGATATGTTTTATACTGTTTTTGAATTTTAAAACCAGAAAGAAATTGTTAAAATATAAAGTACTAAACCAAAGTTTTGATTTTGATATGTTCTAAAATCGTTTTTCTAAACCAAATGGATGACAATTCAATTCTGTAATAATAAAACACTGAATCAAAATTTTGATTTTAATGTGTATTATACCATTTTTAAAAACCAGAAAGATTTAGTCTATTAAAGTAAACCAGAAAACCATAATTTTGATTTTGATATATCGTTCCAGGACGATTTTCCTAATGACCTATTTTTTTAATAGTCATTTTTCCTAATCCTTTTTACCCAATTGCTTTTTCCTAATCCAATTTTCTTAATTGTAAATTCTTAATATATTTTTTTTTCCTAATAGTAAATTTCTAATGTGTAATTTTTTTCCTAATGGCTACTTTCTCCTAAAAGACGAATTTTTTGAATTATTTTTTTTTTTGAATTTTCAATTGTTTTTTATTCGTAAATGTTACCTTCATGAAGTTGGCGTCGACGCGCTCATCGTCGAATATTATTTTTCACGAGACCAAGAATATTAAATTATTTTTAAAAAGGTTTTGCGTCCACATAATACCTTGAAAATTATGTCCCAAGGCATTAATTGGACCAAAAATTAAAAAAAAAAATAATTTAACATTTTTGGTGCTATGAAAAACAAATTTCGGCGCTGAGTGTCGACGCCAACTTTATGCAGATTAAATGTTTATATTCAATTAATCTTTTAGTTTGACATATATCTTAACAAAATCTATAGTTACAAATTAACCTGTTATATTTCATTTCTAAAAACCCATTAACGCCCAAATGTCCACAATTTTTAACTTAACTTCAATGAAAGAATTAAAACATTAAAAGACCAGATATTTTAAAGCCCATGGGTTCTTGGGGGTATTGGGTATCGCTCTTTCAGATTTTGAGGTCAAAATAGAGATTGGTCCACCAGAAAATCCAATATGGCGAATAAAATTTAAAAAAAACCTAAAAAATCACTGTTTTTTTTTTTAAATATTTTTTTTGAAGCCGAAAACATTTCTTCTAAGACATCTAACCTATCCTATTGGTGGATAAAATAGTTGTACTTTTAAACTATGATCATGAGAACCTTCAATTTCAAGATGGCGGACTCAAAATGGCGGAAAAGTAATTGCAATTTAGTAGATATGAAAAGAATATTGAACTAACAGTTAAAAAGTCATTAAATCTGCCTCAAAATGGTTACTCGGAGGTTTTCGGGGTCGCTGATTACAAATCCGATGTCGGTTTTTTAAAATTCAAAATGGCGGATCCAATATGGGGTACGATTTTTTAAAAATTTATTGAATTCTCTTGAAACTTTTTACTCAGGGGTTTTCGAGGTCGCTGATTACGAATCTGAAGTGAGTTTTTTAAAATTCAAAATGGCGGATCCAATATGGAGGACAATTTTTTAAAAATTCATTAGATTCCTTTGAAACTTATTACTCGGGGGTTTTCGAGGTCGCTGATTACGAATCTGAAGTCAATTTATTAAAATTCAAAATGGCGGATCCAATATGGAGGACAATTTTTTAAAAATTCATTAGATTCCTTTGAAACTTATTACTCGGGGGTTTTCGAGGTCGCTGATTACGAATCTGAAGTCAGTTTATTAAAATTCGAAATGTCGGATCCAATATGGCGTACGATTTTTAAAATCTAATACAATTCGCTTGAAACTTGTTACTCGGGGTTTTTCGGGATGATTTGGTAGCCTTGGAAAAGGCTGATTGTTATAGTTGCTGATTACAAATATCAAGTTTGTTTTTTAAAATTGTAAATGGCGGATCGTAAGTAAAATTCAATTTTTAGTTGTTGAAAATTATTTTTAAAAATTTTAATTTTTAAACATCACCATTCCCACAATACGCCAGTATTAACAGCTACCGCGGCGCGGTATGAGTCGACCGCCTCGCCGCGCGCGCCGACATAAAATCTTTGACATTTAATATCTCAAAAACAAAAAAAATCGTCATTCTGAAAATTCATATACAGATCGGAAAAAATCTCAGCTTTCGTTTGCAATTATTTATTTAAAAAAAAATCCCATCGATTTTAGTGAAAATAGCAAATTTATGTTTAATTATAAAAAATCAAGGTCAAAATTGAAAAATTTTGAAAAAACAAAATTCACTATTGGAAAGAGCATGAAAAAACCTTCAAAAAACATACCTGCCAAAATTTTTTTTATTGCATTTATAGACAGAAAAAATTTAAACAGTAGACGGTGTTAGGGAAAACTGATAAAATTAACCCCCCTCTATCTCCCCCAAAATTTCAAAAAAGTCAAAAATTTTTTTAAGGATATTTTACTATCAGATAGGACAAAAATTTCCCCAAGTTTCACTTTTTTTTCGAGAAATCAATTTTTTAACTCAGGACATTACACGCGTAAATTGCCTCATATATATGTTGTCTAATTTGCAAACTTGCGCAAATTATAATCATTAAACCGCAACAAATTCAAAAACAGAGAAAAAAAAACTGGTTGAAAGGGAAATTGAAAGAGAAAGAGAGCGGCTTTACCAAATTTGAATGGAAACCGAAAAGAATCTTTAATTTACACTATTTTATGAATTAACATAAAAAGAAAGCTGATGAGTCCAAGACACTCTTGAAAGTTATGAATGAAAGATAAAAAAAAAAAAATAAGGAAAGAAAAAATAATTATTAAAAAGTATGGTATATGAATGAGAGTTATTAGGTCACAATCATACGCTTGAGATAAATATGGAATTTCATTAATAAATTTTACATTCCAAATCAAAATTTTTTAATTTAATACAAAATTAACATTCTAAATTGAATATATATATATATATACAAAGATCCATAAAAATTAATTTCGAAAAATATTTCTATGACATTTCACCCATAAATTATTATTAATTTTTATCAAAAAACTGTAGAGGGGTAAGGCAATTAAAATTTTGATAAAATGTGAACAGTGAATTTTTTGAAAAATCACTAAACTTGCATAAAAAAGGATGAACAAAATTTTGACCTATATATTTTTGAAAAGTTTTACCTGCTCTTTTAAAAGATGCAGAAAGTTTATTTAAAAAAAAATTCAAAATTTACCCCTTTTTTAAAAATTAAATTTCAGAAATTTTGCCCCATATTTATATACAGGATGATTTTTATGTTCCGGACCCTCTGAAATTTTTTTTTAATTTCACTTTTTTTTTTGTTTAAAAAATGAAAAAGAGATTAAAAAAATTTTGTAGGGGATCCGGAACATAAAAATCACCTTGTATATCAACATCCAATTAAAAACAAAAAGTGAGAATATACTTGCACATATAAGGCACACATTGGTATATATATAATAAAGGATTCGATTTATATAGACATTTATAATAAATCATTTGCTGAGAATTTAAAAAAGTATCGAGGAAATGAACTATTAGGAAATATAAGAGACATTCTTCGTAATCGACGTTTCTTTAAAGTGAGTAATCGAACGGAAATGCGTGAGCGTCAATTGAACAAAGTACGTTGAACGCATCGCCGTAGATCGCAAAGTTATATGGCGATATATGAGAAGAGATTGGCAATATATATAGATGCCGACCTGCGGACCTACATTCGCTCGATCCAGCAACGAAGCCCTCAGGCATAATTGAAGACGTAGCTTGTTCCTATATACTTAATACAATCAAACACTTGTATAAATATAATATATACAGTTTACCATCTTTTACCTACTTGTCCACACTCTCTATAAATATACAGTCCAAAAAACACAATATTTGGCATTTGAGACACGTATTTGTGCCAAATAATGAACTACTTCTTCTATAATAACATTATAATATACAATATGAGAGGTACTAATTAGATAAAATCATTCCCATAGGAGATATACTTAGAAGTTTGTATTCTTATAATTAGAATAATAAATTAAATATTTAAATATGAAATTAACTTTCCAAAAGAAGATATATTCTGTTCACTGATTTTCAAGCCTTCGAAACATTTTTATTCTCACATAATTAAATTTAAATGTTTTTTAGAACTTTTCTCCCAAAATATGCTCCTTTATCACACTGAAAAAAGGGTTTGGTAGGTACTACGTGTTGCTTTAAGGTAAAAAAATAATAGAGACATGCTGATTAATTTTATTTGAATTTGTAAGGAATTTTTTCATTTTCCAGGAAAACATTCTATCCCAAAAAATGGAATAAAATTGATTATTCTTAGCCTATTGAAAGTTATGTTCAATTGGTAGGTTTTTTTGAAGGTATTCCGTGTTGTTTTAAGGGAAAAAAATAATAGACAGATTCTGATTAATTTTATTTGAATTTGTAAGGAATTTTTTCATTTTCCAGGAAAACATTCTATCCCAGAAAATGGAATAAAATTGATTATTCTTAGTCTATTGCAATTTAGGTTCAAATGGTAGGTTTTTTTGAAGGTATTACGTGTTGTTTTAAGGTAAAAAATGATAGAGACATGCTGATTAATTTTATTTGAATTTGTAAGGAATTTTTTCATTTTCCAGGAAAACATTCTATCCTAAAAAATGGAATAAAATTGATTATTCTTAGTCTACTGCAATTTAGGTTCAATTGGTAGGTTTTTTAAAGGTATTACGTGTTGTTTTAAGGTAAAAAATGATAGAGACATGCTGATTAATGTTATTTGAATTTGTAAGGAATTTTTTCATTTTCCAGGAAAACATTCTATCCCATAAAATGAAATAAAATTGATTATTCTTAGTCTACTGCAATTTAGGTTCAATTGGTAGGTTTTTTAAAGGTATTACGTGTTGTTTTAAGGTAAAAAATGATAGAGACATGCTGATTAATTTTATTTGAATTTGTAAGGAATTTTTTCATTTTCCAGGAAAACTCAATTATTTTCAAAATTTTATTAAAATTAACAATAATTCAAAAAAAGTGTTTATTACGATTAAAGTAAAAAAAACTTTAATTTTGAAATGGCTTTTTCTTTTTGTTTTTGTTACGCTTATTATTTTTCATATATTTGGAAACATAAGGACGTTTCGATCTCAGTATTGTAGATCTATTTTTATGGGTCTAGTATTTTAGACCATTTATAGTAACATAAAATATATATAGAGTTTTCTAATAACCTTTTTATGACGTCCCAACAAAAAATTTCAGTATTATACCAGAGTTAACTACTGGATCAGTACTGGTTCAGTATTGGCTGCCGAGGCTGGGTAGTCTGTACTGAACCAGTACTGGTATTTTCATTGTATCAGTACTGGTGCAGTACCATCCTTCCAGTATTGGAAAATCAGTACTGAGCCGATATTGAGCCAGCTTAAAAAATTTTTTTTTCAAAATTAAACCTTATTGTAAATTTAAAAAATTGACTACTGACTCTACAATGTTTTCTCACAAATTTACATTTTTATTTTTTGTAATCTTCAACGTAACATGTAATGAACAAGGAAATGCAATAGAATTTAAAAAGAAGCTTCTACCTTAAAACAAAGAAGCGGAAATATTATTTCATCTTTGAATTTTAAGGGAAATTTTCAATGAATTTCTGTTGAAAAATAGTTTAACAAAACATCACCATTAGGAAATTTACAAGTTATTTCTCGTGTTCTATACAGAAAGTTCAAAAGAAAAGGGCAAAAGATTTCACTGTGTATATATATATCGATATGAAGAAAAGACAATAATTGGGAGCTTCCATATTAGTGAGTATATGATGGGAAAACTGCATGAATTCTGATAGAAATCATTCATGGCATGTTACTTGCAATATTATATACAATGTATATACATGTAATTCTCACGGACAACATAGAGACGAGAATATTTATATATACATCTACTACCTTTTCGGAGCAAAATCATATATACACAAATCTACATTTCCTCATATCAAAAAGTGACGAAATAATACATTTCAGAGATTGTTTAATTATAATGAATATTTTTTCAATACGGTAATTTCAATTATATTATATTAATATAATTTTTATCTCCCCGTTTATAAATTCAATCACAATTATGCCGGCATAATATTTTATGAAAATTAATAAGTCTTTTTTTTTAATCGCAGCGATAAATATAAAAAATATTTAGTCAAATTAATTTTGTGTAAAAATTTGAATTTGAATTACTTTCGCGCCATGTCGCGTCAGTCGATGATAGGTGGCGCGCGTGCTACGGGTTAGGTTAGAGCGTTTTTCCGGCGACTGCCGTTAACACAGAAAATTATAAGGTATTAAAATAAGCTGCAACGCTTATTATTTTAATCTAATTTTGCTTATTTTAATCCATTTTGGTATTAAAATAAGCAAAATTGGATTAAAATAATAAGCGTTGCAACTTATTTTAATGCCTTTTAATTTTCTGTGAAGGCCCCCAAGCACAAAAGAAACGTAACCGGAATAATGAGTTAGAAAAGGACAAACAATATGTCTATCCATCTCTAACTCATTCCTCCGGTTGCGTTTGCGATTATGATTCCGGTTACGTTTCTATTCTGCTCAGACTTTTACATAGAGAAGATCTTCACTTTCGTTTTGGCTATCAAATTAACAGGCTTATTCTAATTTTTTTTAAGAAGGAAAAATTGTATAAACAAGTTGTAAATTCAGATGTTCATTACATGAACATTTTGCTTCCTCTTTACGATCAGCAAAAAAATTTGCTTCCTCGTGGAAAAAGCAAAATTTTATTGACAAAATGTGATTTTGATATTTTAACTTTAATTAATTCTTTAAATTTACCTCAAATGTATAATTTATATATATCTATCGATTCATCTTGACGTAAGGAATACGATTTTATTATATATAACCTTAAATTTTTCTATTTAAAAATTTTTTCGATTAAAAAAAAATTTTTGGAAAAAAGACGATAAAATTTTTTTTTTTGGGGTATTTTTCAAAATCCTTTGGTCAGATTTGAGATATTAATATGATAAATGAGCCTACCAAATTTTATCAAAATCCATTAAAACCTGTTAAAGTTATCATCTAAACAAAACAGGGATCCACACACACATACATACATCCGGATAATTGATCAGGATCTCATATAACATGTTTCTATAAAGAAAAAAATTTGTTTCCGCCACTTTGAAAAGTTTTATAAACGAAAGGACTACAAAGCTTCCTCCACGAGGAAGCAAAAGAATACTGAGAGTTAACCAACAAAATGTTTGTGTGATTCAAAGATAACAATAATTTAACAAGTCAACAATACCTATTTAATAACTTTGATTTTTACAAAAAAAAATGGAATTATTTTTTATTATTATTATTATTATATTATTGTTTAGAGTTCCATACGGTTCAGAACCCTATTAATATCGGTCCCCTAGCGGCCGCACGAATTTATCTGGAGGGCTCAAATTTGGTACACTTATGTATTTTTACGTGAAAATTACAGGAAAAATATAGCGAATCTCATAGGAATTGATTATTATAGCGTTGTCAAGGAAAAATAAAAAATTCCGAAAAAAGGGTTTAATCTCTCTGCTCTCAAAGAAAAAAACTGATAATTTCATTTTCGTATTTTGTTTTTTACATTATTTAATTTTTAATTTTGAAAAAAAGAGTCTAAAAATAATAATTGTTTTTGTCGTTCTCAAATGACGACAAAATTGAAACGAGTTTTTAAAAAAAAAATTATAAAAAAAATATTTTTTTATCATTATAAAATAATTAATTATTATTATAGTTTTTAAATAGAAATAAAAAAATTACAAAAGTTTGTTTTTTTCCATGCAAGTTTCAAGATTGTAATAAAATTTAAAAAATATAAAACTAAATATATTATATTGTTTATAAAAAGGAAAATACTTCAATAATTATTATTTACTGTAAATATAAAAAATAAATTATATAAAAGTGACTTTTCCAGTTATTTTATGTGACCAGAACTATATAACTATATTTTAAGATAAAGCTAATAGTTGCGATAGTAAGTTACTTTTGGCACATATATATAAATCGCTCATCCTGACATTAAAATTTAATTTACTTTTAACGTCTCAATAGTTAACAGTTTAAATTTTTTTCTTTATAAAAAAAAATCGAAGATGCGTTTGGCAGGAAGAATCGTCATTTTTGTATTCTTGGTATTCATTGCCACAGAGGTTATGGCTGGTGAGAAAAAAATATAATTAATTAATACTCATATATTAAATATTCTAATATATCATCAAATATTTTTTATTTTTTTATTAATTTTTTTTTTTTTTTAATGAAATGTTAATTAATTTTTTTTTATTAAAAAATTGTTATATAATATTAATTAAGATTAACATATATTTTGAAAAACAAAAACTACTAAAAGAACATATTTAGAAAATATTTTCTGCAATTATTTATGCATAATAATTTTAATGTCAATATTTTATTACAAATTTTATAAATTATTTTTGAAGTTTAATGCAGTTATTTTTATCTTTTAATTAAAATTTTGTTGATAGTTATTTATATTTAAAACTTTTTGTTTTTTTTTACTTAAAATTCCATACCTATATTTTTTAACATCGAAAAAAAAGTTTGAAATTTATATACTTGGGACATATTATAATATTTTATAATTAAATTCAATATGTAATATTCTTAAAATTTTAATATATTCTTCCCACTTGGAAAGATTCCCCTGAAAGTGCCCCCTGGAGGTTCTATCAGAATTCCGCCGGAACTTCCAACGTAATTCTGTCGGAGTTCCAAAGAATTTCCGATAGGATTCCGACGGAGTTACGTTGGAAGTTTCCGCGGAATTCCGACGGAATTAGGACTCTAAAAATTTTGAAAAAAATTGATCGGAATATCGTCGGAAATTCTTTGGAACTCCGATGGAATTCCGACTGAATTACGTTGGAAGTTCCGGCGGAATTCTGATAGAACCTCCAGGGACACTTTCAGAGGAATCTTTCCAAGTTGGTTGGTACTTTGTATATATTCCAAATGCTAAGAATAAATATATACTAACTGGAGAGACTATATTCTCATTTTAAGAATATGACATACTGAATTTAAGTATAAAATATTGTAAAATAGGTCTCAATCGAGGTCCCAATCTTATATACCTAAACTAAATTTCAAAATATTTTTTTTTTCAGTGAATTAGAAATTTCAAAATTATTTTTATGAAATTTTATACAAATTTAATAAATTTAGTTAAAATTTTATCAATTTTTTTACAATTTTTATATGAAACTTACAATATTTTGGTAAAAGTTGAAAAAGTTATTTTCGAAATTCTCACGGAGAATGGCATGCTAATTGTATGCTAATCTATGACGTGTGCGGTTTATATATAATATATACATTTCTTAATTAATGAAAATAAAAAAAAGACATTTTCCAAATTCTAAATAATAAAAACAATTTTTATACTAAACGGAAAGAAACAAATTAAATACAAAATGCCAACTAATTTTTGTAGTCAAAATTTGCTGCAAAAAACTATAATATTTGTTTGGACAAGTAACAAGTTTCCTATGGTACAGTTAATTTTTTGATGTCACAGAAAACTTCTTCTATTCACGTGTAAAAAAAAAATAAAAACAAATTTAATTCATATTTACAGGTAGATTCCGCAATAAATCAGGAAAGACTCCAACATGCCAAAATGGTCAAGGAGAATGTGCAACAGAATGTTACAGTCGCGAGGAATTGAAAAATGACATGTGCTCACAAAGAAGCAAATGTTGTAAGAAGAACTAATTCCAAAAATCAAGAAGGTTTCAAAATGACAAAAAATGTCTATGACATCGAAAAGGATTTTTTTCTTCATTCCTTGGTATCCAGTTAATTATATTGTATTCTAAAATTATAAATGCCAATAAATTTTATTATTATCATTATTACTTGAATTTATAATAATTTATAATAATTACAATAAAAAAAAAAGATGATATAACAATAAGTATCAAAATTAAAAAAAAAAGTCAAAAAAATACGGCCCTGGTTCTGGTTGCGCACGCAAGTAGTGGGAGGGAGTTTTCAATTCAACACTTTTGAAGCTTATGAGTGGGGGAAAAAATCCGATACATTGAAAACTCGACACTTAGGAAACTTCTACTGTATTAATATTATAACAAAAAAAAAAAAAATTACACGAGACAAAATCTATGACTTTTTATTAATAACAGGAAAATCCATTGATTTTTTGTTTATTTTTTCAAAATTGTCAAATTATAATTTTTTTTTTTTTTCTTAAGAGTAAGATACGGGTCAGCGAACCACAGGGACGTCACGGCAAACGCTTCCTTTTCTACTTGACTGCACACGGAAAGAGTGTTCCGTTTCTCACTGTAAACGGAGAGGAAACAAGTAAACATAAAAAAAAGTATTGACTGTAAGGGAGCTCTATATAGGCGCAATTATACCTTATGCTATGTAAATGTCATCGGTGTTAGAAATGCAATTTACACACTATCCCTAAATGTTTATACAACTTGTTGTCATAGTAGAATTTCAGGTATTATTAGAGCTTTTTGTGTGATTTTCTAAGTTTATTTATTTGTGAGATTATTTTTATTTTAAATAACAGTTTTTTTACAATTGTTTATTTTTAACTTATATTCTATTTGAGATAATATTATTATATATAATAATAAAATGCTTGGTCTGTCCTTCTGTCCTAACTTGAAGTTGGCCTTTTCTGATTTCACGTATTTTTTTGAGTAGTAATCTAATAACGTGTCAAATTTTGACAATTCTTTTTCTCATTTTTGCCAAAGTTGTATAATTGTGTTTCCAAATTTCGGAATAAGTTTCTTTAAAATTCCAAATTCGAAAATTCAATTCACGAAGCTGAAGTACACAACGTTTACCAACGAAATTTTTTGTATATTGATTCAAAAATTGTATATACAAATACAAAAAATTTATGATGAGAAAAAAGATGCGCCAGGAAATTTCGTACAAGATAGTAATTTGAAAAAAATTTATTTTTAAAAATTAATTTTTAAGGTACCAGAGGCCAACGAATACCTATTAAATATTAATTATAAAAACACAGGCCTTGAATCAACTTAAAGACACAAAAAAGTCGTTTTAGTCGATTTATATTTCAAAAAAAAAGTGGATTTGTTTTTTATTTTAACAAAAATATTTTACAGATTTTTAAATAAAAAAATTTTTTTTTAATAATAATCCTTTTCGAAGGGTTAAAGTTGAAATTTTTAGAAATAATTAAATTTCAAAAGATATTGTTAATATTCAAACAATTATTAAATTTTACAGAACTAAAAATAATTTATCAAACAATTTTTGGAAAACATTTTTTAAATTTAATTGAATTTTCAAAGATATAAAATTGAGATTTTTGAAATTAATTGAAACTTTAAGTGTTTTGTAATTAAAATTTTAGATGATTTCACTAAAAATTTATTAGAAAATGCGGATAAAATACAATAATTTGAAAATTATTTTAAATTAAAAAATGGTTTCAGATAGTTGAAATTTCAAAGAATATTATTAAAATAGTTAAAAATAATTGAATTTCCTTAGAGTTATAATTGAAATTATTAAATTTCAACAAAAAAATTTTCGATGGAAAATTTTAGAAATAATTAAATTTTAGATGCTTTTAAATTCAAATTATTGAAAATTCAATTAATTTTGAATTCAAATTTTTGAGAATAATTAAATTTTATTTGATTTTAAATTTGGAAAATAATTGAATTTCACTTCATTTTGAATTGAAAATTTTGGGAAATAATTGAATTTTAATTGAAATTTTGGATAATAATTTAATTTAAGTTCATTTTTTATTGAATATTTGTATAATTAATTTTGAATAGAAATTTTAGAAAATAATTGAATTTTATTTCATTTTAAAGAAGATCTGAAGAAGATCTACATTTTATACTAAAAAAATATATTTTATTTACATTTTTTTTCAAATGTAAAAAAAATGTCGCATTTTATTAAAATAAGTCGATAAAAGTCGTATTTTTGAAAAAAAAGTCGGAAAAAGTCGTATAATCCGAGGCCTTTAAACATATAATTTTCATTATTATCATTTAATATGTTATAATATTCTAATAAATTAAATTATTATTGATAATATTAATCTTTAATTTCTTTATAAGAAACAATTTTGAAAAATCTCGCACGCATGGGGAATCGAACCCCAGGACTCTTGAGACGCGAGTCGTATACACAGACCACACAGCTACGTTGACTTACAAATCTTTTACTTATAGCCGACCTCCTTTTGAATTTTGTAATTACTTTATAAGAAAAATAGTTAATTATATATAATATAAAAATTAAAAAACTATTTTTTTAATTGTTAATAAATTAATTAAATAATTACAAATAATTAAATTAATTTTGCAGGAAAACATTTTTAGAATAGAAACTTCTCAAAATTTTACAATAATTAATAGAAAGAATATTGTAAGTTAATACAAGTTTTAGAAGATAATAAATAAATATCAAAATAAATAGATATAAATATTTTTTTAAAAAAGGGATTTTTGCCCGGGAATTAAAAACTAAATAAAAAATTTTACCATATAAAACAGCTGTTATTTTGTAAATAAATAATTGTTTTAATAAATTTTATAGAGTAAAGTATCGAAAATAAAAAAAAGTTTTTAATATACATAATAAAGCTAATCAATCAGATACATATATATGTATATATTTATATCATTAGTGAATAAATATTTAGAATTTTATTAGTGAATGGCTTAAGGAATCTCGATATGTATAGTTTGATTAGAATGTCATATAGTGACATTGAAGAATTTTATAAAAATAAATAGAAATTGTAATAACTTTGAAACTTTTCAATATAAATAAAAGCCATTTATAAAAAAAATAAAGAAATTAATGGAAAAATTCTCACTCAAAAAATGAAATAATTATTTTAGAGGTACCCGTATATAATTAAACATAAAAATCAATTAATTTTATATCAAAAAAAAATTTTAAAGCAAAATTTGAAATTTCTTGAATTTTTTTTTTAATGTCAACAAATAGAAATAAATGAATAAAAAAAAATTCAAGAAATTTCAAATTTTGCCTTAAAAAGTTTTTTTGATATAAAATTAATTGATTTTTACCGTTTAATTATAATATGGTATAAAATATTTATTTCATTCTTTTTTGAGACTTTTATTGATATAAAATTTATTTATATAAAAAATTTGTATTTACCTAATTATTTATTTCTATAAAAATATACCATTGAATGTTAATGCAATGTTCTCATTAAATTAAAATAAAAAAAAAATTAATTTTTTTAAAGAGAAAAATTAATATATTCAGAAAATCAAGGACTTTCCATGTGTCTGATATTTTAACAACATTGTAATGTAGTCTCGGAGTGTAGTGTCCTCAGTTGTTGTCAGGATTTCATTGAAAGATCATGTCTTTAATACATATAATTAACTTGAAGTTAAAGTTTCATTTTCATCAATATCACACAGTGCAATAAAAAAATTTATATAAAATATGAATTAAAAAAAATATTTATCAAACTTTTCATGTATTATTTTACATGAGAAAGTTATAAAATTTTGTTATTTTCAAGTTTAAATATAAAATATGTTTTAGCAAATTAAGAAAAAAAAAAAAGATTTTTTAACAAATTACAAAAATTATTTTTAATTAATCGAAATTTAAAAAACAAGTTTTAAAAAACATGATACGAACAAAAAAGGAAGATTACAGTCTAGTGATTGTTTTTCAATATGTAGCTGGCATAACATGTAAGTAACAAAAAATTAATTCCTAAATAGTAGAAATATAAACTTTTTTAAATATTTTTTTTTATTTATTAAAACAGTAACAAATGTAAAAAAAAGAACTAAAATAAAAATTAAATAATTATAATGGACAGAATATTAAATATTTATTTTATTTATTTTAATAATCAATTTTTTTTTGATAAAATTGTTTTTTTAATTTATTAAAAGTAATTATTAAGTAATTATTAAGTAATTATTAATTATTAAAAATAATAATGGTGAACCGCGAAATCACCATTGTAATAAATAAATAAATAAAAGTAAATTAATAAAACAATATATAAATAGAAGCCAAGAAGCAAAAAAAAATAAGTATTATATAATTTACATTTTGTAATTTAAAATTCTGTTTGAACAATAAGTTTAACATTAACTGTCATAATCAACTCATGAAATCTATAGTAAATAACTCTAGTTAGTATTCAACAGGTTTCCTTTTTTTTCTCGTGTCATATTTGTAACCTTAATACATTGTATTTTTATCTCATAAAATTTCTGACATTCATATAATCAGTCAATATATTAATCTTTAATCGTTATCTTTAGCAATGTGTATAATTCACATTGTTAACATATTTTTATTACTCTTTAATTTGTTAATCTCTTAGAAATTTTGCAAAAAACAGATTTTATAGACGAGAAATTTTTAAGCTTCTGTAATATATTTAGTATTTCATTTATTAAGAGAAACTGAAAAAAAGTGAATAAATTTATTGACACTGTACTTATTATTCTAATTAAATTTTTTTTTTATTTAACCATTATTTTGCAATAAATATTGTTATATTTTAACATATTTATACATCATTACATTATAAAATATATATATAAACAATTATTACGATTTAATTGTTTATAAAAATTGTCAAAAAAAATATTATATTGTTAAATAACAATTTTGGCATAACACTCTAAGTCCATTTTTAGGGTTTCGTGGACCAGGGCTGAAACTCTCAGAGAATGATTTTAAAGTCCAAAATTATAATATGAAATAAATAGTCGCATCCGCAATAATCTAAATTTAATTCAATCAAAAAAATTAATCTTAAATAAGTCCAGAATAATCTGGAATTTGTATGTCAACTATCTGTAAACAGAATATACGTAATAATATAAAATTTTTGTGTGAAAAATCCAGTATTAGTCTGCATTATTCCGGATTTAATCAGGTAGAAAATATATCAAAATTTGAAATAAATCTCGAGAAATCTGAAATTAATATAATTACAAAATTAGTTGGGGAGGATGGGGTAAGGATAGTTAGGTAAGACATTTTTGGATCTATAGTAGCTAAAATTCAACAGGCATCGGAAAAAGAATAGTATCGTTCGAAAGCCTGTTTATTTAGCTACAATTTTGTAATACATTATTTTGCTTCAAAGCACTACCAAAAAAATTTTTTGGACATAAATAAATATTTAAAACAGTTAATATCTGAAACAGTGTTTTAAGGCCAGGTCCAAGTGAGGCAGTACCATCTACATTGAAACTAAAATTTTGGAAAATTTTCAACAGCCTTTTCTTGAAAACAAGAAGGTAAAATGCTTTTTCCTTTATGGATAATTAATTATTGGCAAGATATACACCAGCTAAAACTTTTTTTGAGTTAAAATAATAAAAAAAATTTCGTGTCAATAAATTAAATATGAGCACTTTTTTCACAAAAACTGTAACAGTACTTTCTCAGAAATTACAATCAAAAATGCAATTTCCATTTGGAAAATTAATAAACGCTAAAAAATACACGACCTAAGATTTACCAATCAAGAAAATAACAAAAAAAAAGTATTTTAACATAACATATTTTACTCATTATGACAGCCGTTTGGCAGGTTATATATGTCACCAGACGTTTCGCGGTTTTGACGAAAGGAGGAGATTGGCGCTGTTGCTAAACACCTGAAATACATAATCTACCAAAGGGCTGTCACAATCAGTAAAGCAGTATTAATATGTTAAATATTTAATAAAAAATTTTTTTTTGTTATTTTCGTGATTGGTAAATCTTAGGTCGTGTATTTTTTAGCGTTTATTAATTTTCCAAATGGAAATTGCATTTTTGATTGTAATTTCTGAGAAAGTACTGTTACAGTTTTTGTGAAAAAAGTGCTCATATTTAATTTATTGACATGAAATTTTTTTTATTATTTTAACTCAAAAAAAGTTTTAGCTGGTGTATATCTTGCTAATAATCAATTATTCATAAAGGAAAAAGCATTTTACCTTCTTGTTTTCAAGAAAAGGCTGTTGAAAATATTCCAAAATTTTAGTTTCAATGTAGATGGTGCTGCCTCACTTGGACCTGGCCTTAAACACAACTGAGACATTTTAGAAAATACAGGATTTTCACAAATAAACACGTAGCTTCCATAAATGATATCGCATCAAGATCAAATTTTTCTTGACGTCTTTTGGTGTTAAAACAAGTATATATGAAGAATAGTGCCTTTTTTGAAGAAGCCGTATAGGCAAGAGAACCACTAACTATCCTTGCCCCTTAACTATCCTTGCCCCATCCTCCCCTATATAGTCAATCCGCACAAAAATTTCGTTCGCAACTTCCGGATTAAGACTTTGCTGAGGTATTACCAAGGTCATATTTCTCAAATTTCAAAAATTGAAATTTTTTTTTTCATCTTTTGAATATCGCGTCATTATTCTTGGTTTTCATACAATAGCGCCGTTAATTTTTTGGTGTAACGTTGCCATATTCATGCCTATGTCAATTTACAGTTAATTCCTAATACAAAAATTTTGTTTATAATTATAAACCTTCTTCGATATTTTGCCAATTTCTGAAAACAGGTGTTATGTTCACGTTTTTTATTGTAGTAGTGAAATTTTGTGGAATAATTGTTAATTTTTTGTTTTCTTGAACAGTATACGACCTAAGCTTTGTAATAACCTAGAAATTTGAGACTAATTTTCTTTATTTATTTAAATAATATATGTGTCTTTCTGTCTTATAATTTCAGAAAATATGGCCATATGCTTTGTTAATTCTTAGAAGCACACATTTTTAATTTAGGAATAGTCGTTTGAAATTTGTTACTCGGAAGTTTTTGAGGTCGCTGATTATGAATCCGACGTCCATTTTCAAAAATTCAAAATGGCGGACATTTTCAAAACTTGCATGAAATCGCTTGAAATTTGTTACTCTGGGGTTTTTGGGGTCGCTGAATACGAATCCGACGTCCAATTTCAAAAATTAAAAATGGCTTATCGAAAATAACAAACGAACTTTTCAAAAAGTTTCAAATATATGATATACTCCAATTTTGAAACTTTCCAAAGGGTTACTCGTTTTTAGCGCTACCCAGAACTAATGTCGAGGACGTGATGAGTTTTTAGTTCCATTTTTGTTTTGTATTTTTTTTGTTTTTTATATTTTTTAATTTAGAAACATTTTTTTTATCATTTTAAAAAATTTTCTTTCACATATTGAAATAATAAATATATATAATAAATTTATATAATAAATATATTTAAATTTATAAAATTTTATATTATACATTGTTTATTAACTTTGCTTAGACTACTTATGGTACTCTGCAAAACAGTTTCATGCTGATGATAAGCACAGTGGCACATCACAAATGATACAAACCCAATTTTTGCTCCATTTTTCGCCGAAAACAATGGGAAAAGGGATAAATTTTTAAAATTTGCAACATTTTCCATTAATTTCAGAGACAAATGAAGCAGAAAGGGTTACATTTTTAAAATTTGCTGCATTTTACATTGTTTTCGACGAAAAATAAAGCAAAAATAGAAATTTACCCCTTATTTTCAATTTTCTATTGTTTTCAGGAAATAAAGTATCGAAAATAAAAAAAAAAAGTTTTTAATATATAATAAAGCAAATCAATTAGATACATATATTTATATCATTAGTGAATAAATATTTAGAATTTTATTAGTGAATGGCATAAGGAATCTCGATCTGTATATAGTCTGATTAGAATGTTATATAGTGACATTGAAGAATTTTATAAAAGTAAATAGACATTGTAATAACTTTGAAATTTTTCAATATAAACAAAAGCCATTTATTAAAAAAATGAAGGAATTAATAGAAAAATTCTCACTTAAAAAATGAAATAATTATTTTAGAAGTACCAATATATATAATTAAACATAAAAATCAATTAATTTTATATCAAAAAAAATTTTTAAGGCAAAATTTGAAATTTCTTGAATTTTTTTTTTAATGTCAATAAATAGAAATAAATGAATAAAAAAAAATTCAAGAAATTTCAAAGTTTGCCTTAAAATTTTTTTTTGATATAAAATTAATTGATTTTTACCGTTTAATTATATATGGTATAAAATATTTATTTCATTCTTTTATTGAGACTTTTATTGATATAAAATTTATTTCTATAAAAAATTTGTATTTACCTAATTATTTATTTCTATAAAAATATACCATTGAATGTTAATGCAATGTTCTCATTAAATTAAAATAAAAAAAAAAATTAATTTTTTTAAAGAGAAAAATTAATATATTCAGAAAATCAAGGACTTTCCACGTGACTGATATTTTAACTACATTGCAAAGTAGTCTCGGAGTGTAGTTTCCTCAGTTGTTGTCAGGATTTCATTGAAAGATCATGTCTTTAATACATATATCTAACTTCTAGTTATAGTATCATTTTCTTCAATATCACACAGTGCAACAGAAAAATTTATATAAAATATGAATTAAAAAAAATATTTATCAAACTTTTCATGTATTATTTTACATGACAAAGTTATAAAAATTTATTATTTTCAAGTTTGAAAGTAAAATATGTTTTATCAAATAAAGAAAAAAAAAGATTTTCTAACAAATTACGAAAATTATTTTTAATTAATAGAAATTTAAAAAATAAATTTTAAAAAACATGATACGAACAAAAAAGGAAGATTACAGTCTAGTGATTGTTTTTCAATATGTGGCTGGCATAACATGTAAGTAACAAAAAATTAATTCCTAAATAGTAGAAATATAAACTTTTTTAAATATTTTTTTTTTATTTATTAAAACAGTAACAAATGTATAAAAAGAACTAAAATAAAAATTAAATAATTATAATGAAAAGAATATTAAATGTTTATTTTTTTTATGCAAAAAAAACTGTTTTTGTGTTTATAATTTTAAAATTAAACTATAAAGAAATTATTTTTAAACATTGATAAAATTTAGTAGATAGTAAAAAGTAATTTAAAAATTTTTTTTTTAAATAATTCACCATTAACCATTATTTTCTACCAAAAATCCAGTTTTTAATTCTCTTTCCCGAATCTTTTATTTACATAACTATCAATTTCATTTTGATAAAAATGTTTTTTAAAATTATTAAAAGTATAATTATTAAGTAATTATTAATTATTAAATTAATAATATTGCAATAAATAAATAAATAAATAAATAAAAGTAAATTAATAAAACAATATAATAAGCAAGAAAAAAAAATGTTATATAATTTACATTTTGTAATTCTAAATTCTGTTTAAACAATAAGTTTAACATTGACTGTCACATAATCAGCTCATGAAATCTATAATAAATAACTCTAGTTAGTATTCAACAGGTGCATTTTTCTCGTATCATATTTGTAACTTTAAAATATATTATATTTTATCTCATAAACTTTCTGACATTTATAATCATTCAATATTTTAATCTTTAATCGTTATCTTTAACAATGTGTATAATTCACAATGTTAACATATTTTTATTACTCTTCAATTCATAAATCTCTAAGAAATTTTTGCAAAAAACAGATTTTGTAGAAGAGAAATTTTCAAGTTTCTGTAATATATAGCATTTTATTTATTAAGAGAATCTGAAAAAAAAAATTAATATACTTATTGACCCCCTCCTAATAAGCATGAAAGTTTGCAGCAAACTTGCAGGAAGCTTGCCGTACATGGAAGATGTGCGAGACTGCAATGCAAACATGTTCCTAAGAAGCACGTAATATATCCTCAATATCAAGGTAATATTACATGTAGGATTTGTAATATAACGTTGTAATATTACAGTAATTTTACAGTGATCTTAAAATGTCCGCCTCAAGGTAATATTACCGGTAATGTTACTGTAATATTACGCGCTAATATTAAGGTAATATTACAGTAATATTGCAGTAATATTATACCGTAATATTAAGATAATATTACAAGAGAATATTACAGTAATATTATGGGAACATTTCTTTACGAAAAAAATCTACCCATCCAGGGAATCGAACCCCGAACTCAAATCACACGAGTCCAGAGTTTTACCAACAAGCCAAATTGACTCATAATATATTTACGTTTTTTATGCATTATGAATAACTCAAATCAGTCTGTAATATTACCGTTAATATTACCTTAATATTAGCGCGTAATATTACAGTAACATTACCGGTAATATTACCTTGAGGCGGACATTTTAAGATCACTGTAAGATTACTGTAATATTACAGCGTTATATTACGAATCTCACGTGTAATATTACCTTGATATTGAGGATATATTACGTGCTTCTTGGGTTGTAAGTTTGGTGCAAACAACAAAATGTCCTCTTACGGCAAGTTGCTCTTGCAGCAAGCTTGCGCCAAGGTTACAACACTTTTTGATTAGAAAAATTTCAGGGGCTAACGATATCGATCTATATATGTGCCCTTCTTCGTCCATGTGGCGATTCAATCACTCCTATTAAATCCGAAATTAATTCTGTCTGCCACAGAAAAAAAGGAGGGTAAAAAGTTGTAAAGATAGAGGATAAAATTTGTTAGGACACAGGGTAAAGGATAAATTTGTGATGGATAAAAATGTTACTAAAATATTACTAGAAAAATGGATGTCATATTTGAGTAAACTGTCTAATTTTAATAAAAATATTAGTAATTTTATACTTAACTTATTAAATCCACAAATTTTTTATAAATAAGTAATTGTATGTGGAAATATTTTGCCTATAATTATTGTCTATTAATAAAAATATCTTTGACTAATACAACTGACAGCTGACGACAGTACGTAAATAATCAGAATTGGGAAATTACAACTCAACGTTGTTGCACGAAAGCAGAGTTGGGTAGTAACTGAATTTTTTGTGCATATTAGGCTCAGTCACTTGTGACGTCAGAGTCGATTCTAGGTATGACGTCAGAAGTCTGGAGGGACAACAAACAGACGACACAATGTTATTCTTATGGGGAAGAATAGTTATTTTCGTATCAAGGGCGCAAAATAGGTGATTGTGGCGAAGGCGAGATTAGAGAAACCAAGGGGACCCGAAGCGCCCGAGGCGAAGCCGAGGGTGCGTAGGGTCGCCGAGGTTTCTTCATAATCTCGCCTGAGACACTATCACCTTTTGCGCCCGTGCTGCGAACAACATTTTTTGTCCTGTCTGCATGGAAAGTGTATTATTGAGTGCATGCAAGTCCGCTTGTTTCAATGTTCCATCAGGGTTGGGAAGATAATATACTTAAGGTAAATTACATGTAGTTGTTTACGTATACTATGTATGTTTATTATGTCACAAAAAATGAAAGCAATACATTTTTTAATGGTGCGGGCGCGAATGTATTTTGCGCCCGCTTCTATGACGTCAGCGGGCGCGAATGTACTTTGCGCCCGCATCTATGACGTCAGCGGGCGCGAATGTACTTTGCGCCCGCTCACCCCATCTCTGGGCGGGAATCACTTACTTTGCGACCGCCTCAAGTGCACGAAATAACACACTTTCCGTGCAGGTAGGACAAAAAATTAGTTTCCACTTTCATCAATTTTATTCATACTTTGAACATGGAAAACGCTTGTTGACATCTACTATAATTAAAATGTGTGTTGATAATTAATGTTGATATATATTTGATTCAATTGCATTAATAGATTCTCTGAATTCGTGATAAAATATAAATTTTGAGGTTAGGGGTGTTTGTTTACTAACTTGAGATCTTTTACTGCTGCGGTAATTCCCACTTAAAATATATATTTTATATCTTTTTTAATAACATGCATACTGGATATTGTTTAATAATGTTAAAATGTAAAATGTGATTAGTAAACAAACACCCCTAACCTCAAAATTTATATTTTATCACGAATTCAGAGAATCTATCAATGCAATTGAATCAAATATATAACAAAATTAATTATCAATACACATTTTAATTTTATTAGATGTCAACAAGCGTTTTCCATGTTCAAAGTATGAATAAAATTGATGAAAGTGGAAACTAATTTTCTTCCCCATAAGAATAACATTGTGTCGTCTGTTTGTTGTCCCTCCAGACTTCTGACGTCACACCAAAATCGACTCTAACGTCACAAGTGACAGAGCCTAATATGCACAAAAAATTCAGTTACTACCCAACTCTGCTTTCGTGCAATAATACAGACGTTGAGTTGTAATTTCCCAGTTCTGATTATTTACGCACTGTCGTCAGCTGTCAGTTGTATTAGTCAAAGATATTTTTATTAATAGACAATAATAATTATAGGCAAAATATTTCCACATACAATTACTTATTTATAAAAAAACTGTGAATTTAATAAGTTAAGTGTAAAATTACTAATATTTTTATTAAAATTAGACAGTTTACTCAAATATGACATCCATTTTTCTAGTAATATTTTAGTAACATTTTTATCCATCACAAATTTATCCTTTACCCTGTATTCCAACGACTTTTATCCTCTATCTTTACAACTTTTTACCCACCTTTTATTCTGTGTGTCCAACTAGAAAATCCGGAATTTGCAATTACGTTTGATCGGACTGACTTCAGATTAGACCTGAATCAATCCCGATTTACTATAGTTACATAAACCGGCGAATTTCGAACTTTATTTGACTAATTCCAGATGACAAAAACCTTATTAGACTGTTTTGGATTAAATACGGATTATAGTAATTAATTATATTAATTTTTATTTTAGGCTATTTAGATTTGAGAACGTTGATAATTAAGACTGACCACGAAACCTTATAATGAAAACTCTATTCGCTTTGAATAATTTTGAAAAAAAATTTCTTTATTCTAATTAAAATATAATTTTTATTTCCACAAAATAATGAACAAATTGTTTAATTTATTTCTATAGCCACACTCATCGCCCTGGGATACAATTCAGTGTTAAGTTGGATGTCACCAGCGTTACCATATTTAACAAGTGACAAAGCAAATTCACCACTATTGGCAACCGATTTTGATTTAATTGCAACAGCATCGACACTTGGAAGTTTTTTCGGCTATTTGGCAAATCCACCTCTTGTCAAGTATTTTGGCACTAAATGGACACTGTTGATATTTGCAATTCCACAAATAATATCATGGATTATGCTCGTGATTAATGAAGAATTTACAACAATATGGATATCAAGATTAATAAGCGGTTTATCATATTGTGGTGCGTTGGGATCATTGACCGAATATTTAACAGCCATCAGTAATTCAGGCAATAGAAGCAAATTATATGCCATAATGAATCTCTCTTCAAATTTTGGCACTTTATTGCCACTAGCACTTAGTCTTTTTCTAACATATTTCCAAATGAATCTCAGTCTAATGATGATACCAATAATTTTTTTTGTCGTCTTTTTATTTATGCCAAAGTCATCATATTTTGTCGAGATGAATAAATGGAAGGAGGAAATGAAAAATAATTTGGAAATTACATCACAGAAAGTGAATATCAACAAAAGTGATGAAAAGAATTTTGCAATTAATGATAAAATTTCAATAATTGAAAATAATGGAAATATTTTAGTACCAAGGGATGTTATCGGTAACGGTGATTTAGATAAAAAGAAAAATTTTCAAACTGAAATCAAAATGCCCGAGAGTGATAATATTTTAAGGAATCATTTTATTCTGAATAAACCAACGCTTATTGATGATAAGGCAAAGGAAAAGAAGAATTGGTCGAAAATTTATTTTTCGAACATTTGTCATGAAAAGATAAAAGAAAGTTCATTTTGGAAATTGTTTATGGAAAGAAACAATAGAAAGTCATTGTTTATATTAATGTGTGTCTGTTGTTTAGATATTTTAGCTGGTCATATACCAATTGTATCTTATACTGAACAATTTTTAACATATCCTGGATCAATTATGGATGGTGGTAAGGCATCATTTTTAATGACAATTATCAAGGTGATTGTAATTTTAATTAGTACACAATATGTGGAGAAGATTGGTAAAAAAAAACTTCTTCTTATTTGTGGTATTGTTGGATCATGTTCCATGATACTTGTGGGATTATTTTTCTTTTTTCATAGTCAAAATTATGATATTTCAACAATTGGATGGTTCCCATTGGTTTTTATCACCATTTCCGAAATTGCAAATGCCCTCAGTGTTGGAAATACATATTATGCATATCAGGGCGAACTTTTTTCAAACGATGTGAAAACATTAGGTATTAGTATCACTAATACAATGTACATGATTATACAATTGATTGCGCTAATGAAATTTCAAGTATTATTACAGATTTTAGGTTTATATGTGATTTTTTGGTTTTTTGCATTTATGTACATTTTAATGACACTTGTTATATTTATTGTTGGACCGGAAACTCAGGGTAAAACATTACAGGAAATTCAAATGGAATTAAAAAAATGAATTTAACTAACGCCTTTTTTTCCGGATTTAAAAATTGTTTATATTTTTGTATTACGATTCTGTAATAGTCTTAAAATATATAATTATAATTTTTATTATTTCTAAAATAGTATTTATTATAGACAATAATATTTCAGGTATTGTCTATGTTTGGTATATAATAGAAATAATCTTACCAATCGAGGAATCCATTATATGAAATATTCCGTGAATAACTTTTATTTCGTGATAATTGAATTTAGTTATATTTAATTTTTGTTCAAATAAAATTTAATATAAAAAATTTTTAAGGACTATAAAATGTATTGTTACTTTAGTCTAAAGTAACTACGAACACGATATATTTAATCTACATTTACATTAAGGATTCATTATTCTATTCAATCACACATTAAAAGGAACTAGTATAGATTTGACTACTTGTTTCAATTTTTGTAGTTGATTCAACCTTTTTTTTAAACCCCAATCAAGACTAAACTAATGATTAAATAAGGAATCTACAAGTCTTCTAGAAAAGTGCAAAACAATAATTATAAATTAGAGGAAAAGTATGAGAGAATGGGAACGCCTTAAGGAAAAATAAAAAAAACGACCTTATTGTTTCATAAGTTTTGTTAGAAATTCATAAAACATAAAATATGTTAATTCCATCATTTTTCACTCTTTTGGTAACCTATCTTTTAATATCGGGGATTTAATATTTATTATCTTCACAACTATAATGCAAGTACAACACGTGTTAGCCAAATCGGTATCTGGTATTGTTAGTTGGTGAAATGACTCTATTAAATAGAATCGACGTCTATATATACAGTGACTCACACAATGTTATATATATATGTGCCTATAATCGTGTTCTCTTAAAGACTTCATTCACTTTTCTTATATGTATATTTATCAGAATTTAATCAATATTTCTCGTATTAATTTGAAAATGGCAAAAGTATTTTAAAGATTGTACAAATTCTTTATATAAATGAATCATATTCTATTAGAGATTTCCTTATATTGAAAAATATTATTAATAATCCTTGAAAGTCTCCAAGCATAATCCAAAAAGGAAATCTAAAAATGGTGTACCAGTTCGTTATGAACTACAACATTCGAATTTAATACCAGTTTGTTAGTCGTAAAAGTATGTACGTACAACTTCCAATGTATTTCTACAAAAAAAAAAAAAGATACGCTAAATCAATTTTGATTAAAAAATTAAGAAAACCCCTACAGTTAGGAAACAAGGGATTAAAAACAGATTTTTTTAACGTAGTCGATAATTATCAAGATCTGTAGAAAAAGATGACATTCACAATTACAAGAAAACAGTTGGAAACAATTTATATTATTATAAAAAATTTTGAAACTTTTTGGTACTTTATTAACTTATCAATTTTTTTTTAATTCTGTTTGTGTCCAATTCCTATATGTATTCCTTGTTGAGACTAAGATTGATTGAAACTCAATTCCTATCAATTCTGTTTTAATATTTCTCTAATTTTTTAATTCTTTTGAATTCCAAAATACTGAATAAGTATAATTCAAACTAAATATTTCAGTTATATACCTGAAACTCAATTCCGTTTTGATATTTCGATAACTTTTTAATTATTTTGAATTCCGTAATACTCTAAATCAAATATATCTACATAGTTCGCAGTTGATACAGCTGCGCAGAATAGGGCTGTTTTCGGCGTTCACCCTGGGTTAACCCAGAGTTAACGATGGTCCAATCATCATTAACATTCTGTTAGATCTACCAATCACAATTAACTCAGAGTTAACCCAGGGCGAACGCCGAAAACAACCTAGTTGTTTGGCTCTGACATTGAAAATCGAAAGTTCAAATCTTCAGACCATCAAATTTTTTTCTGCACAAAATTTTAAAATGAAAATTGAAAAGAATTCAACTGGCATTATTTTTGAGAACGCAAGATGTATACAAAAGAATTGGACAGAAACGGAATTCAGAAGAATTAAAAATTTTCAATTCCTCACTTTTTACTGTGTTGTCAGAAGGGAATTGTGATTTCATAAATTTATTCTTACACGCTTTAAATGTAAGTTTTTATTCCCTGCTTTTTCCTTTCAATAATAAATATAATTGAAAACGATTAATATTTGTTACTCCCTTAAAAAGTTAAATAACAGTATTGTTTCACTGAGAAAAATGCCGTCGTAACTTTACAACGTCCAACGTGACTCGAAAAATGGACCACGTCAGACGTTGTAAAGTTACGAACGGTTTGTAAAAAAACTTATTTACAATGAGTTTGCATTTTTACAAACGATTGTCAATTTACGATCGTTTGTAAATTTACGTCAGACGTCGCTGTATTCCTAACCTCTGATTTTCTTACTATGTCTAACGTTGTAACTTTACCCAAAAAAAAATCATTTGTAACTTTACAAACTGTTCGTAAACCAGCGCTGACCTTTTTCTCAGTGTTATGACATCTTTTAACATAAACATAACCTACAACAATAAACGTGAGAACAATAAAAACATGTCCGTTAATAAAAAAAATACTTTACACTATTTTTAAAGAAATTAAGTTTTCATACATACTTTCATATTGCCTTATGATTTTACTCACATCATTAATCAATAATTAAATATTTAAGTTATATCGCATGCACATTAAAAATTTTCGCAGTGCATTAGAAGCAGGCGACACGATTTAATTCTACATTTTCCCGCGAAGGTCGCACTGAACAGTCGACTACCGAAAACTCTAGGTGTATTGCCCTATTCTGGGGCCAAATTTTCCTTACATTTGCATGGCTGTTAAGTCTCCTTATTGTTTTATCAAGAAGTCATAAAGGAAGAAGAAGAAATATCCTTCTACTACTTCGTGAGTAATACTGTCATTCTGGTATCATGAATACAAACATAAAATTGAGGTTAGGGATTTCTATGTGCTATAGTACCATCCCCCACAGCACCGAAAATTTCCTGAAAATTTCCTAAAGATTTATTTGCAAACTTCGGAAACTTTAATTGCAAAGTTTAGAGAAAATTGTATAATTTTTGTAACAAACATTTACTCATTTTGGACATTTAAATCTTTATATAATTTTCTCTAAACTTTGCAATTAAAGTTTCCGAAGTTTGCAAATAAATATTTAGGAAATTTTCGGTGCTGTGGGGGCAGTACCAATATTGCAGTATTGGTGTTTTAGGCATATTAAATTCTGAATCGGTAATAACTACTACTCTTAAATCTCCAACTATACCAAAGAAATTAAATAATTCAGAAATATAACTGATATATATTATATTTAATGATCAAGAAAATAAATTTTCTTATAATATATATGTATATATATATGTATGTTAATCGGAGAATTTCACTGATTCAGGCTAATTGAGTCGTCAACACAACCCTGACCTAGAACTGTATGTATATAATGTATATAGGAAATAAAACCTTTTCGTTAAGAAGAAAAATAAAACAACAAGTATACATAACTGCAAACATTATGGGAATCATAATGAAAAGATATAATCATATTTTTATGATATTCTATTGCAATATATATATACACACACAGTAGTACAGCTTCACCGTTAGGTTCGTTGTGCTTCATCAATTTTGCTCCACTAAAATTATATTCTCTCTCAACGGTGTGAAATACCTGGTTTTAGAACCGTGCAGATAATGACCTTGCATAATCGATACGATCTTGTACTTTGAATCCAACTATTTAATTTCGAGATCAAATCAAATGAGAGTATACAAACTATAATAACAACTTGCGCTGACATTTTTCTCCGGCACGCAGATACCGTGAAGTATTTACAAAAAAAAAAAAAAAAGTTTGTTTAATTAGAAATGAAATTAATTAATGATTGGATACAGTAATTGCTACTGGAATTTATATATAAAATGTTTTCATATGTATATTTAATTATTAACAACAAAACTTATAATTTTTAGTTAACTTTTATAATAGTAATTATATTGATGTATATTTTTTATAATTTCACTTGTTTACGTTTTTCATATAGTTAATAATTTGTAATTAAATAAAATAAACAAAAACGATTTGTGTATTTTTACATTCTCATCATATATGAGAAGGTATTATGATTGGTCGAAAATTGACTTTTGCTAATTCCATGAAATCTTTACATTTTGAAGTGTGCCCTGAGTTGAAAAATTCTAGATTTATTAACAATTTAATGAATAAATTGAAAAACAAAAATAATTGTTACTAATTTTGTGGTCTTATAATTAAAAGAGAAAGATTCTTAAAATATGATTTAAATTGGATTTTCTTCCTTACCTTCAGATGGTAATTTATCGATGAGGTGAGAAATCTTTCTTTCCTCATCTCGCAACAATAGAATTCAGTCTAATTTAGAGGATTTCCCTCTATATTATCATTTGAGATTAATAATTTCAATTAAACGGGTATTTTTTAAAAATTCTATTTAAATTTTTTCAAGTCACTTAATATAAACAGGTTAAAGGTTCGAATAAAAAACAGATGATTAATTAAAAAATATTTTTTTTTATTCCACTATCATGTCACTATCATTTTCCAAAGTACTAACATTCGATTTCTCATCTTTATTCATCTCTATCCTAGAATTTTCTGCATTTTCTGCATTCTTTGTCTCAGTAGATAATAATTCTTCTTCTCTTGAAATATCATTAGTTTTTAATACTAATTTACTATTTACATTCTTTTTTATTCTACTTAAATAATCTCTTGTTAAATCTTTTTGTCCAAATCTTCGAAATTTGAAATTTGGTAGATAGCGTAATTCGCCATCCCATTTCTTCAACATTTCACATTGGCTTGTTGTTAGTATATCAGGAATTTCTGTTTTTAATGAGAAAAAACAAAAAAATATATATATTAGAAACATTCTGTGAAAAATGTCTTATTAAATACAATTTTTCTTTTTTAAACCAATTTACCAAAAAAAAAAAAAATTATTTATCTCATTACCAATTCCACATGTTTTATATTCTTCTAATTCACGTTCCTTTGTCATTCGAAGAATATCTTCTCTACTTGCATGTTGTCTATTTCTTTTTCCTCCAATTGAATGTTTTAATGCTATTTGCTCCAGTTCTTCATCATTTCGTGCTATGTATCTAGATGAAAAATAAAATGTAGAATATGAAATTTTTCAATATTTATTATACATTTTTTTATACATATTTATGCGAAACACAGATCACTAACTCTAATAATAATTCTGCTGTCAATTCTGTAGTATAAGGACAAACATCCTTCATATTCTGTTGAATCCATAACATTTTCTCAGCCACCAAATTTTGCTTTATGTACGAACCAAGTTTCGTTTTTTCACGTTTATTTATTCTGAAAAATTAATTAACATTCCAAACATTGACGTTTTAATATTTTCTAAAAATTTATCAATTTTATAATAATTTATTTCAAAAAATATCGGGACGCATGATTATGTTCTATAAATATTATTAGTTAGAATTTTCATTTTATGGAATTTTATTTGTCATAATTATTTTTGAGCCGAATTTTTATTTATTCGAATTAGTATTTTGTAGAATTTTCATCAAACCGATTATCTATATTACAGAATTTTTATATAAGGTAAAAGCACCAGTAACTGGACGCTATTGAAGGGGTCTCAAATTTATTTGTGTTTTGTACTAAGATAATTATTCAATATAATTGATAAAATGTTTGTATTTTCGTTTTATTTATCTTTAAAAAATACTAATTAGACAAAATTAATTGTCAATTCAGACAGAATTGGACAGCGATTTTCGAGAAATTGTTTTATATATTTTTTTTACTCCTACAATTAATAAATTTTATTTTGCCTAAAAGCTAATTATCTAAAGAGTATTTCAAATTCTTTTTTACTTAATTTGAGGGCTATTTTAATTTATTTTTGCTACTGTCCATCTACTGGTTCCAAATTTTGCTTTATCCAGGTACTGGTGCTTTTACCTTAACCAACTTCAAAGAATTTGTTTTTGAGCCGAATTTTTATTTGTCAGAATTTTTATTTGCTCAAATTTTCATTTAACATAAATAGACATTTTTAAAGAATTTTTATTGGGTAGAATTTCATTGCATAGAATTTTCTTTCAGATGAATTTTCATTTGTTCGAATTATTTTTTGATATAATTTCCATATTACTGATTTTTCATACTATCGAATTTTTACTTAACCGAAAAATCATTTAACAGAATTTCTAATTGTTAGAATTTTCATATGTCCGAAATTGCAATTGGTCGAACAAATAATCGACAGAAAGATTTCGGCGCGCGATTTTTAAAATCAACCAATTACAATTTTATGAATAATTTTTGATTGGTTGATTTTAAAAATCGCGCCGAAATCGTTCTGTCGATTATTTGTTCGACCAATTGCAATTTAGGATATATGAAAATTCTATCAATTAGAAATTCTATTAAATGATTTTTCTGTTAAGTAAAAATTCGATAGTATGAAAAATCGGTTATATGGAAATTATATCAAAAAATAATTCAAACAAATGAAAATTACTCTGAAAGAAAATTCTATGCAATGAAATTCTACCCAATAAAATTTCTTTAAAAATGTCTATTATGTTAAATGAAAATTCGAGTAAATAAAAATTCTGACAAATAAAAATTCGGCTCAAAAATAATTATGACAAATGAAATTCCATAAAATGAAAATTCTAACTAATGATTTTTAGAACATATTCAAATTGTATAAACAAATAAATTTTTTTCTTGAAAATTTATTTGCGTTTTACTGCCAGACAAACTGGTTTGCCGTTAGACTATAATAATCATGATTATAGTGAAATTAGACGTAAACTTAAAATACCACTAATGTCTGAAAGATTTTTTGTTTTCTGATCTTCATTTTTTATTTAAAATCATCAATGGTCGAATTAACTGCTCAGTCCTGTTGTTTTTATTTGATTTCTACGTGCCGCAAAGATCGCCTAGAAACCCACCATTATTTAAATTACCTTTCATTAAAGAAAACTACATTATAAATTCAGTGATCAACAGACTGAGCAGTGAGGCAAATCAGTTTAACAACAGCATTGATTTTTTCTGTAATTCACTCACAACTTTTATTAAAAATTTGCGTATCTTAATTTTCAATGATTATAATAACTATGCAGCCAATTAATATACAATAAACATAATGTATCTTTATAGTACTCTGTACGAATGGGCTTTGCCCGTATATTTTCAATAAATAAATAAAATTGATATTTCTTTTTTCAGAAAGTACAATTAATAATATTACTTTAATTATTTAAATGTTATTTAATTATCTTTTTTTGGAGGTCTGCATTTCCTTGGATAAACGTCCTTAATGTAATTTTTATACTATATAATTTATACTGTAATTTACTTGTGAGTTTTCTTGACAAGCGCTATTGACTTCCTACTATTTGGATGAGAAAGCTTCTTCACCTTTGACAATTCCTTTCTTAAATTTGTAGACTGAAATATATTTATTACAATTAATGAACTAATTAATTAAATTAATTAACTACTAACTAATAATAACTAAAAAAAAAGTTATTAAAAATTTCAATACAAATTATAATAATTTTTTAAATTTTCAATGTGATAAAAAAAACTTGTAATTCATGGCTTTTTTTTGTTAAAAGTACCCCAACAGTACTGAAACTTTCCTAAAGATTTATTTGAAATGTTCAGAATATTTAATTGTAATGTTTAGTGAAAATTGTATAAAGATTTAAATGTCCCACTTGAATAAATGTTCAGGAAAGTTTCACACTAAACATTTATTTAATCGGGACATTTGCAATTAAATATTCCAAATATTGCAAGTAATAAATATTTACTAAATTATCAGGAAATTTTTGGTGCTGTAGGGGTAATATTTACAATAGAAAAAAAATTTACTAATTTATTGCAGTTTTTCTTTTTGCAAGACCAGTAGCAAATTTAAGTATTTTGTCAGTTTTCCTTGCTTTTTCATTCTTAATTGTTTTGACAATTTTTTTTTTTGTAACACAGTGTAATAGAAATAAACGTTTATACTTACCATTGTACTTTTTTGTGGAGGCACAATAAAATTTTTGGTAAAACTTGTTAAATAATAATAAATAGACAGACAGTAGTGATAACAATATTTTCTGACATCTTAAACAGTGACCACGTTTTTGCATACATAACCTATCTTTTTCTTATACGTTTCTGGTTTTGTTATTAATCTTTTCAACTTAATGCCATCTTTCGTGAATCTCTCGAACGAAAATAAAATTCAAATGATAATAAAGAAAATTTAAACTATTAGGAATTCGACAAAAATTAATAGTTAGAATTAATAAACTTAACTAACATTCGATTGTAATTTAAAATTTAAATATTAATTGTATTTTTTTCTGAATAAAATTTATTTTCAATATTTAAATATGATATGAGGCCTAACAAGGATGGGCGAAAGTTTATTATAAAAAATAATTGTGGATTTATGTAAAAAAAAAAATAACATCTTTACTAGAATCTTAGTGAAAAATAAATTTGATTCAAATTCTATTATTCTATTTCAAATTCTATTATAAATAGCCATTTATTTATCATATGAAATTATCTTTACTGTCGATAATATCTTTTGGGATAAATTACTTCGAGTTATATCCGAATGGCAAGAGATGGCAGTAGTAAGTAAAAACTATTTCTCTTTATTTAAATATATTATAATAATTTTTATTTTTTTTATAAGTGCCCAAATTTTTAAGCTATGAATTTTTAAAAATTTGAGTTTTTTTTAGATTTTTGAAAATTAGACCTAATTTCAATCCTAACTCTTTGGGCACGATTTTTTTTTATTAGTTTTACATACCTACCTGGAAATACTAAGAATATTTTTCAAAAAGTTTTAAAGTGGACCAGCTGATCCTTTTTAATTTGTTTAAAAAAAAATTTTTTTTATTTTAAGAAATTTTTTTTTTTTTTGGCCCACACTAAAACTTTTTGCAAAATATTCTAATTATTTTCAGATATGTAAAAATAAGAAAAAATTAATTTGTTCATAAAAAAATCATTATTTTTTTTATAAAAATTCAAAAAATATCATAGACATAAGTTTTATATGAAATATAATCAAAAAAAATATAAACAAAAACAAAATGAACTGTTAACCTATTTATAAACAATCATGACATTTTTGTCAAAGAGAATTTTTTTAATTTCATTAACGATATTTTTACATATTACATATATTGAAAAAGTTGAATCGTTTGGAAAATTTCGACATGAAAGATATAATAATAATAATAATCAATTGAATGATAAAAAAGAATGTAACTTAAGTGATAAAAAAATGAAAAATTTTCCCATAGTAAATAATAAAATGGAAACCAATGAAAATACTTACATTGATCCTCATTATAATTGCAATAGACCCGAAAAAAATTTTATTCAAAAAATTTCTTATCAATCAATAACTTCATCATATTTTTCTCATTCTTGTGGCATTATCGATGTTAATCTTTCATCAGCTTGCATCAGATGTGAAATGTGTCTTGCCATTGCTCAGCAGGTTTTTGCGAATTTTTCCATATTATTCTAATTATTTCTCTTATATTCAATGCCCCTCTGTATTAAATAAGGTTATATAATATTTTTTTATTTTCTACATTTCAAATAATTAATAATTTAATAAAATTGAAAATATATTTAAAAATTATAATGTGAGATTTTTTAAATAATTTAATTAAAAAAAATAATTTAAAAAACAAAAATTATCTCCTCTTATTTATAGATAAATCAAACACTAATTGATATTCACGAATCAATGATACCACTTCTCTGGCTTAATGAAACAGAAGCCTCTAATCTTTTAAGAACAATTTGCAACGATTCATTCAAACAGTAATTTTTTTTTCCTTCCTTCAAAAAATTTTATATTCTTTGGTTCATTTTTCTCTTGTATGAGATATTTTTGTCCATCTTTGATAAAAAGTAATTTTATTGAATTTACCTTTATTACTTTGCATTCATTTTTGCTTTGAAAAAGTAAATTCAAATAAAATAAAAAATTTTATGAAACGAATGTATATAATTTTTTAATCCCTTGACAGTCGATGGCCCACAAATGTCCAAAAAAATTCGTGCCTCCTTTGAGATTTTGAACATTTATATGTCCACATTAGAAAATAAAATAATAAATATAATTCGATTTAAGTATCAATAGATATACTAAAGGTTTCGGGATCGCTGAATCCGAATTTGAGGTCAGATTTAAAAAATTCAAAATGGCGAACCCAATATGGCGGAAAAATTTAAAATAGATTTGATTCGTTCAAAATTTGGTTTTTGGGGGTTTTTGGGGTCATTGAATCCAAATTTGACCGCAAATTTGGATTCAGCGACCCAAAAAACCCCCAAGTACCGAATTCTGAATGAATCGAAACAATTTTAAATTTTTCCGCCATATTGGATGGCCATATTGAGTCCGCCATTTTGAATTTTTAAAATCTGACATCAAATTTGGATTCAGCGAACCCAAATACCACCGAGTACCAAATTTTGAACGAATCGAATCAACTTCAAATTTTTTCCGCCATATTGGGTCCGCCATTTTGAATTTTTTAAATGTGACCTTAAATTTGGATTCAACGACTTCAAAATCTTTTAATACGATGATATGAAATTTTTTTGGACCGTTTTGGGCCTACAAACGATTTTTCTACTAGACTGCGAAGGGTTTAATTTGGACTAATTATTTTTATTTAATTCTTATTTCATCTAATTTTTATAGATAATTGATTTTAATTAATTAAAAATTAAATAAATTATCGAAGTTTCAGTTTACGTTCTCTCAATGGAAATTATCAGATTTGCGATCGACAACCGGGTGCAACTCTTGTTACAACGTCTGTTGATGGTCTTTGGGAAAAACAGTGAGTAAATAAAAAAAAAAATTTTGTCTTTTTAATAAAACAATAAATAGAAAAACATATTGCAGATTAAGAGTGTTCAACGATCTCTGAAATTCTTTGACAAAAAGGGACCTTTAATTATCGCCTTATAAAAACGGCACTGAACGTGAAAACACTTTTTTCTCGAATTAAGGACACATTTTATAAAATCGGCCAAAATAATAAGATTTCTTATCTTATAAATTTCCTAAATCCAAAAGATTTTTCGAATCCATACAAAAACGCGATCGCAAAATTGGAAATAGGAAAGTAATATAATAACAACTTTATTACGTCCTGCCGCCGTTAGATGTCAGAAGCATACAGGGAGCACAAAGTCGCAGCTTTCATTATATTACTTTTCTATTTCCAATTTTGCTACATTGTTACATTATTCTATTTTTGCATTTCTAACACTTAATAAAAAATATCAATGAATAGACAGGAAGGTATAATAAATAAAAGAATGATTAACATTATCACAGAAAATTAAAAGGCATTAAAATAAGCTGCAACGCTTATTATTTTAATCCAATTTTGCTTAATTTAATACCAAAATGGATTAAAATAAGCAAAATTGGATTAAAATAATAAGCGTTGCAGCTTATTTTAATGCCTTTTAATTTTCTGTGATGCTGCATAACCTCACTTTTTTGTTGGTTGTTCGCTTCTTACTGCATCTAGAAAAATTATATATTTTTCTCACAGACTAATAAATATTTATTTGAATCAAATAAATTTTTATTTGATTTAAATAAAAAATTTTATTCAAGCCAAATAAATTGGCTATAGTAGGCTGTGAGACAAATATACGGTGTCCCTACGATTTTGAGATTGTTATAAATTATTATTTGACAATTAAAAAAAATGAATTAAAATTCCAGCATTATAAATTTTTACTTATTAAATAAAATAGTATTCTTAAATATTTTCAATGAAATTCATGATAATTTAGAAACTATTTTAAATTTTTTATGAAACATTCATTCTCTTAGGCTTCAGATTCGTACAACTAGTAACAAAAATTCTGCCCTGCTTTTACAAAAAATGTTCATTTATTAGCAACTTTCATTTAAACAATACATTATATATCCAAGCTGCACGGTATATCTCCGTATATCTCCCTGCATGCTTCTGCCATCTGACGGCGGCAGGACGTAACAAAACGTAAACAAATACTTCAAGTAATATTTTAATATAATTTCAATATTCAGGTATACAAAAGGACAACTAATACAATAGGGTGTCATAAATGGTTTATTATGACTAGACTTCTAGTCGACTCTATCTCCTTATTTTTCATTTGAAATATTTAATATTATTTAATTAAATATTTAAACACAAATTAACTTTTCGACCACAAAAAAATGTCTACCCTTTAAAATTGTTATAAAAAATATTGTATAATATTTATATAAATATTATATATATATAAATTATATATAAAAAGTTGTTTTTCAATAAATTTTCTTATTTTTTAAAACAATTTTTATAAACAAAAATAAACAGTACGATCAATTTTAATCAGAAATTAATCAAATTTTTTACAATTAATATTAAATTTAAGTCGCTATTATAAAAAAAAATTTTGCAGATAATTTTATGATTTAAATATAAACAAAATCTTATAAACAATTACATATTTCGCCTGTTTGTGTGCAAAAAAATTTGTGCTTTTTTATAAATTTGCAAGGGATTTTTGTGCTTATAAGTTTCCTTATAATTAAACAAATGTTTTGCGATAAATTTCCTCATATTTTTTAACAATTTATTTAAGGGTATGTCCAACATGTGAAATGTAAACAAACATGAAATGTAAACAAACCATGCACATTTTTTCGCAGTTCTCATTTGCGTAGAAAATAAAAATTTGTCGTTTTCTTTATGAAAATGGTAAATTAATGTATTAAAGTTTGTTACTATACTTTATTTAACTAATTATATGAAAAAATAAGTACAATTATAATGAAATGAAAAGTGCACTGAATTAGCAATTTTTTCAAGGTTTCGAAAAAAAAACCATTTGAGTTCAAATTTTTATTTTCTATTCAAATGAGAACTGCGAAAAAACTGTTCAAAATCTAAACAAATCATACCCATTTTTTCGCAGTTCTCATTTGAATAGAAAATAAAAATTTGTAACTTTCTTTGTGAAAATGGTAAATTGATATATTGTATTAGGTTACTATACTTCTTTTAACAACTTTTCTGAACAAATAAGTATAATTATAATAAAATGAAAAGTACACTGAATTAGCAATTTTCTCATTTTTTTCGCACTTCTCATTTGGGTAGAAAATAAAAATTTTTCGTTTTCTTTGTGAAAATGGTAAATTTATATATTAGACTAGGTAACTATACTTTATTGAACTAATTATGTGAACAAATAAGTATAATTATTATGAAATGAAAAGTACACTGAAATATGAATTTTTTCAAAGTTACGAAAAATTTAAGCATTCGAGTATATCTGAGGCACGGACGTTGAGGACCTAGGTGGGAGAAAGTGAGAGAAGGGGTAAAATTTCAGAATTTTACCCTTTCCAAGATGTGACCGTCCAATGGCTCAACATTCTTCTCCCACCTAGGCGCTCAACGTCCGTGCCTCAGATATACTCAAATGGTTTTTTTTTCGAAACCTTGAAAAAATTGCTAATTCAGTGCACTTTTCATTTCATTATAATTGTACTTATTTTTTCATATAATTAGTTAAATAAAGTATAGTAACAAACTTTAATACATTAATTTACCATTTTCATAAAGAAAACGACAAATTTTTATTTTCTACGCAAATGAGAACTGCGAAAAAATGTGCATGGTTTGTTTACATTTCATGTTTGTTTACATTTCACATGTTGGACTTGCCCTTAACCAAATACACTGTCCGAAATTTTTTGTCAGAAATTAATTGAATTTTTAATCTGCTCTGCTTTTACAAAAAATGTCCATTTATTAAATTTAGCAACTTTTATTTAAACAATGCTTATATTTTTTTTAGAAATAAGTCATGTTTAATATAATTAATTAATTATTAATATTAAAATCTCTGTCTGTAATATAATAATAGTTGCGATTTTATGCTCCCTGCATGCTTCTGCCATCTGACGGCGGCAGGACGTAACGAAACGTAAACAAATACTTCAAGTAATATTTTAATATAATTTCAATATTTAGGTATACAGAAGGACAACTAATACAATAGGGTGTCATAAATGGTTTATTATGACTAGACTTCTAGTCGACTCTATTGTTTTTATGTCCCCTTTTTTCATTACCTACTTTACTTTCAGAATATTTAATATTTTAAATTAATATTTAAACACAAATTAACTGTTTGACCACCAAAAAAAGTTTGTACCTTTTCAAAATTGTCCCAAGTAGCACGTAATATTACAGCAATATTGTATTATAAATATGTTATAAGAAAAGAAATCTTGGTACGTTGGCTGATTTTATAAAAAGTGTCCATAATTTAATAAGAAAGTGTTTTAAAATCAATGTTTATCATTTTTAAGTTCAGTTCCATTTTTATAGGGCGATAATTAAATACCAAATTTCAGAGACCTTTGAACACTCTTCGAGTGTTTTATAAGATTTTTATTTAGTATTTATTTTGTACTGAAGCATAGAATTAGAATAAACTGAAAATAATTTTCAAACAATTAAATTTAAAAATTTTCAAAACAAAATATGCCACAGTATTGACAATTGTTGAAATTTTACACCGAAATAATATCAAAACATAACCTCAATCGTGGATGTACTCTATTTAAGAGTTGTGGTGAACCAGTTAATTTTAATAATTTTTTAACAGAGTACATACACGTGATTGAAGTTATGTTTTGTTATAATTCCAGTGAAAAATTTCAGCAATTGACAATATTGTGGGTATACTATGTACATAGACCAACACTATGATCGCTACAAATTTTTTTTCCTGTTATAGACGCAGCCTCAAACACCCAGAAAAAATATTTAAAAAAAAATGTTTTCTTTAATTTTACTTTTTGAATCAAAGATAAAATTTGTTTAAATTAAAACACAGTAAACTTGGTTGTCTCTTTTTCTATTGCAACGTTTTGATGCACATAAGTTATATCAAAAAGAGATCGTATTGTGTATCATTTTTAGAAATGATACACGAAACGGTCTCATTTTTTGATGCAAAAAATTTAATCAATTTATATCAATCATGGCCGAATTGAATCGACTCAAAATTGAACGAATTTTTTTCAGATATTTTGGTAATAGTACAATTGCGGAGACCATTTCACTATTTAATTTGAAAATGAAAATAACAGAAAATCAAAGACAATGTGCAATTCGATAATTAAAAAGTGACAGCTTACAAACATAACCTAAAATGCATGAGAAAAAATTTGTCGATAAAATCAATATAGCCGAGATTTTTAGAAGGTAGATGGCAGCACTCATCTATTTTCTTTCTTTAAATTTTTTCTGAATCGTTTTTATAAAAAGCAAAACTGCCATCTACCTTCTAAAAAGCTTGGCTATATTGATTTTATCGACAAATTTTTTCTCATGCATTTTAGGTTATGTTTGTAAGCTGTCACTTTTTAATTATCGAATTGCACATTGTCTTTGATTTTCTGTTATTTTCATTTTCAAATTAAATAGTGAAATGGTCTCCGCAATTGTACTATTACCAAAATATCTGAAAAAAATACGTTCAATTTTGAGTCGATTCAATTCGGCCATGATTAATATAAATTGATTAAATTTTTTGCATCAAAAAATGAGACCGTTTCGTGTATCATTTCTAAAAATGATACACAATACGATCTCTTTTTGATATAACTTATGTGCATCAAAACGTTGCAAAGATTTGATGCAATTTTTGGTCTCAATTTGAGACTTTTAGGAAAACTGTGAAATTATTCTTTGCTTAAGAAAAAGAAATTTTTAAGTATTTTGAATCAAAGAAATTTTTTTATTGAATGATTTTTTTAACCTAAAGAAACATTTCTTTGAATCCAAGAAATATTTCTTTCGAACTTAAGTACACTGAGTTGCCACGACTGCGTTTGCGCAGACTACGTAGTAAACAGCTGTGTGTGCCGCATGGAAGCGTGTTCAATTTTTCATGGCGTGATAATTATCGGATTTATGTTCTAAACAGTTTTGTATTTATAGCTAAGTTTTGTTTCAGATTTTCTTACAGTGAGTGATAAAGAAGTTTGTGAATATTGTTCGTGTCTTAGCGATTTACGAGTGATATGTGAAAATAGTGATTTGCAGTGTATATTGATTTGTTTTCTTCGTGATCAAAATTCTGCCATGAAGTTTTGTTTAGTGTTTTACGTGTATAACTTTTTTGAAATATATATTTCAAGTATTTCAAAAATATTTAATTAATTTAATATTTTTATATTTTAATCAAAATACGAACGCGTATATACAATCTCAGAACGAAATATAAATATATTTTTCATTTAAAGAAATTTGTGCATTAAAATAAACATTTATTTCTTTTCAAATAAAAAATTTTGTAAAATCAAAGAAATATTTCTTTGAGAGTCAACAAAAAATAAGAAATAATTTCTTTAAATCATAGAAATTTTTCTTTGACCCTATTACAATTTCTTTGATGCGCAAAGAAACTTTTTTCTGGGTGAATAACGACAAGAAAACAAAACAAAGTGACAGCTTCGGCAACCATGTTTATTTGCATATATATATATATAGTTGGATACTGTCAGCAGTCAGCGCTGTACTAACATGTAGTTATATCTTTAACCGGTCGGTAATATAGAAAGTTTAAAAAAATTAAATTTACAAATTTGAAAAAAATAAACGTGTGACATCGAGATTAGATCGAAAGTACTGAATAACACATAAATCATGAAAATATGACTTATCGTTTTCGAGAAATCGGCATCGATATGAACGCCAATTTTTTTTTTTTTTCAAAAATTTTTGAAAATCTAATTTTTAATTATAGTTTAAGAAACAAGTGTCATCATTATCTCGATGAAATGAATCCAATCCGACTATATGAACAATGGAAAAAATGGTGCGATAGTGCAGATGATGAGCAAGGAGCAGAAGATTTATCAACTACTTTATGCAGGTGTGTACGTGTTCCTTTAAAATTTATATTTTATAGAAATTGTAAATTCCTTTTGTGGTACTTATTCTTAAATTTTTAAGTACTTTAAGGTTATGTGATACTCAAAAGTAGTACACTGTAAAAAATCTATTTGGAGATTGTACATTCACAATTTGTATTTGTGTTAAAATTTGTAAAATTACTATATTCAATAAGGTTATGTTACTACATTAAAAAAAGCACTTTTACAATTTTCTGTAAATTTACTACTTTCAAAGTGGATAATAGGTGACGGATGCAACAACTAATTATGTTTCACCTATTACCCACTTTGAAAGTAGTAAATTTACAGAAAATTGTAAAAGTGCTTTTTTTAATGCAGTAACATAACCTTATTGAATATAGTAATTTTACAAATTTTAACACAAGTACAAATTGTGAATGTACAATCTGCAAAAAGATTTTTTACAGTGTACCTATAAAGATTCATTGTCATGTAATGTAATAAAGAAATAATAATTATTATTACTATTTCTTTATTACATGACAACGAATTTTTATACTATTTTTGAGTTTACCTCAAAATGTTAGCTGAATTTAATAAGTATTTTACAATTAAAATCTGCGGAGAATATTTTACGTGTAAAATCACAACAATCACATAACCTTAAAATTATTTTTTATCATTTTTTTTACCTACTTCTTATTTAATATAATTAGAGATGATACAACATTTTTTCGAGATTGTAAAAGTATCGAAGAAAATGATTATAAGAAGCCTAATGCACCGTCAGAAGATTTTGAAACTCATGTAAAAATCTTAGCAGAAATTAAATGGAAATAGTTTATAGTAAATGTATATAAATAACAATAATTATACAAATACAAGAAAAAAGGAAGGAATGAAAGAAAATTTTTATTTAAAATCGAATACATTTTTTTTAATATTTAATTTGAATATAATATTTAAAAAAAATTAAAGGTGAAGAAAGTAACTTCCATTATTATTTTTTACTTTTTAATATATATTTTTTTTAAACTATTTGCAAGTTCACAAAATTATTATCGAATGCATAGTTTCATGTACTCAACAATTTTGTGAAAGTCGTTCGTGTGATAACAAAATTCAAGGACAATTTAATTTTTAATGTTATATATTTGTAATAGTTGCACTGACGTCATTGTTGATAATGTTTCGTGAAAGAAGGGTAAAAAAAACAAAAACATGATTTTTTTTATATGTATAATTGATTTTATAATGTATTATGTAATTATAACATTTATAATTTTATAATAATATACTAAGTGTATATTATTGACTCAAATTTTTTTACCATTTTGTACCCTTCAAAAAAGAGCTTCATGATTTTTTAAAAAAAAATTTCTTCAAGCCGCTTACGAGATATGAATTTTTCAAAATTGGAGAATTTTAATTATTTTTTATTTTTAAATGCTCATAACTTTCTTAAAAATACATCAATTTAAAAATTTTCTTTTAAAATGTGTGTTTTTAACTCAACTTTTCAAAAATTTCATTCAACAAATTATAAAATTAAAATTTACTATATTTTTGTAATTTAAAAGTTAAAATCTTGTTTTTAAAACTGTTTGTATCTTTCGATTTTTTTCTAAAAATTTTCAAAAAAACTACTTCCAGTTACAAAAATTTTAAGCCTAGTCCGATGGTGGGGAATCAATTTTTTCAAAATTTTTTTGTTTATTTTTTTTTAAATATCTCCGGTTTTGTTTTATACTACGTACTTTTATGTATTTTAATGCGCTGATTACGAAAATCATATGGACAGTACCCAAAAAATTTGATTTTTATTTTGAAAACCATAAAAAAAGTTCTAATATTTATTTTTTATGGTTTTCACCATAGAAATTAAATTTTTGGGTATTGTCACTATGATTTTCATAATCAGCGCATCAAAATACATTTTTTATGTCTTATGCTTTTTTTTAATATTTTATATTTTACCCAAAAAACGAAAAAAAAACCGTAAATTTTAGAACTTTTTTATGGTTTTCATAATAAAAATAAAATTTTCGGGTAAAATACGAAAAATTAAAAAATAGTACGACACATAAAAAATATATTTTTTTGCGCTGATTACGAAAATCATAGTGACAATACCCAAAAATTTAATTTGTATGGTGAAAACCATAAAAAAAGTTCTAATATTTATTTTTTATGGTTTTCACCATAGAAATTAAATTTTTGGGTATTGTCACTATGATTTTCATAATCAGCGCATCAAAATACATTTTTTATGTCTTATGCTTTTTTTAATATTTTATATTTTACCCAAAAAAACGAAAAAAAACGTAAATTTTAGAACTTTTTTATGGTTTTCATAATAAAAATAAAATTTTCGGGTAAAATACGAAAAATTAAAAAATAGTACGACACATAAAAAATATATTTTGTTGCGCTGATTACGAAAATCATAGTGACAATACCCAAAAATTTAATTTTTATGTTAAAAACCTTAAAAAAACAATATATTTTAGGACTTTTTTTATAGTTTTCACCATAAAAATCAAATTTTTTGGGTATTGTCACTATGATTTTCGTAATCAGTGTATTAAAATACATAAAAATACGTAGAGTATAAAACAAAACCGGAGATATTTAAAAAAAATTCAAAAAACAAAATTTTGAAAATATTGAAAAAATTTGTTTCCCCACGATCAGACTAGGCTTAAAATTTTTGTAACTGGAAGTAGTTTTTTTTGATATTTTTTAGAAAAAAATCGAAGGATACAAACAGTTTTAAAAACAAGATTTTAACTTTTAAATCACAAATAATATAGTAAATTTTAATTTTATAATTTGTTGATTGAAATTTTTGAAAAGTTGATTTAAAAACACACATTTTGAAAAAAAAAATTTTAAATTGATGTATTTTTAAGAAAGTTATGAGCATTTAAAAATAAAAAATAATTAAAATTCTCCAATTTTGAAAAATTCATATCTCGTAAGCGGCTTGATGAAAAAATTTGAAAAAAATCATGAAGCTCTTTTTTGAAGAGTTAAAAATGATAAGAAAATTTGAGTCAAATCGAAGAGGTCAAAGTCGACGATATATTGGTTTATCATTGACCGTCCCATATACAGTGTCGCTCAGTAGATTTTGACCACCCTACAGAATTTTAGGCGTTTGCAAAAAGTTTTATACTTTTGTTTCTAATAAAGATAAAACAATAAACAAAGACTTTTTTTAAAGCTTATATCCCATAGTTTTAGAATATCTAAAAAGTGAATTTAAAAAAAAAAATTATTGTTTAATTGCTCTTATTAATAAACAAAATTTTCCATTTTTTTGGCAAATTTTAAACTTATATATTTTTTTAACAAATCATCACATTTTAATTGCACAGATATCATTTGAAAGGTAATTTTATCACCTTTAAAGAGCTATTTTGAAAATTGTGATACGATCATTTTTAACAACAAACAAACAAACCAATTTTTTTTAAAAAACAACCGTTTTCGACTTATTATTAATTAAAAAAAGGGCTGTTTTTTAAAACAATTGACCATATCTTTGTTAAAAATGATCGTATCACAATAAAAGGTGATAAAATTACCTTTCAAATGATATTTGTGCAATTAAAATGTGATGATTTGTTAAAAAAATATATTAGTATCATTACAGGGTGATTTTTATGTTCCGGACCCTCTAATTTTTTTATCTCATTTTTTTCGTTTGTTAAACAAAAAAAATGTGTAATTAAAAAAAATTTAGGGGGTCTGGAACATATTAATCACCCTATATTTTCATATCTCGAAGGGCGCAAAAATTTTTACTGAATTCAAATTTTTTATACTAGTTTAAAAAAAAACCATTCAAAAAATCATGTTTTTCGAAATTTTTGATTTTTAAAACATCAGTAACTCGGCAATATTTGATCGTGAAAGGTCCGTAAATAGGTCAATTTATGTGTTTTTAAATATAGGAGAATGTAGTCATGAGTGAACCACGTTTTGTTTTTCATGTACAACTTCTTTTGCAGTAAATTTAATTAGCTAACTTCAATAACACCGTTGGATAGGTAGTGAGCAAAGCTATAAGTTACATGTATTTAGAATTTTTTTTTACTGTCATAGAAAAACTTTTTTTAACGTTTTTTAAAAAGTGTTTTTTTCAACTTTTTTTTGTAGTCATCTGTGGACCACCCTGAGAAAATTATCTTAAAACTTCTCAAAATACATTAAGTATCACATAATTTAAATATTTATTGAATAATTATTTATTTAAAATACTTTTTAATGAAAATGTTATAAAGAAAATATTTTAATTATTAAATGCTGTTTTATTGAACTGTTTCGTGACTGGAATTTTTAAATGACACAAATTCTAATTAATCGAATTTTCAAGACGCCGAATTTTCATTTGTCCGAAATTACAAATGTCCGAACAAACAATCAAGAGAAAGATTTCGACGCAATTTTTAGAATTGATCAATCACGATATTCTTGACAATTTCTAATTGGTTAATTTTAAAAATTGCGCCAAAATCTTTCTGTAGATTGTTTGTTCGGTCATTTATAATTTCGGACAAATAAAAATTCGGCGTCTTAAAAATTTGTATAAATTAAAAATTCGGACAAATTAAAATTCGGTGAATTGGAATTTCTGTCATTTAAAAATTCAATTCACATAAAATTCTATTGAATGAGAAATCTGTAAAATAAAAATTTTTTTAAATAAAAAGTCATGTAAAGAAAATGACTGTAAAATAAAAATTCATGCCAAACAAAAATTCGATAGCTAAAAATTTTATTAAGTAAAAATTCATATAAATTTCAGACAAATGAAAATTCTATGGCTAGTACTGCTGAATTTAAGACTAATCTTAAAATAAGATTTACTTTTTACAGTGCAATAAAAATTCTTTAAAATGCCTATTATGTTAAATGAAAATTCGAGCAAATAAAAATTCTAACGAATAAAAATTCGAACAAATAAAAATTCTGTGAAGTGAATTTTCGGTTATATAAAAATTCTGTAATATAGAAAATCGTTTTAATAAATATTCTGCAAAAAACTAATTCGAAGAAATAAAAATTCGTCTCCAAAATAATTATGACAAATGAAATTCGATAAAATGAAAATTCTAACTAATAATTTTTAGAACAGAATTAAGTTTCCCGATTTTTATGGGAAAATCATGTCCCCCAAAAAAACACTTTCAATTAACTTTAGTGACGATTTGTAATCATTATAATTATTATTATATTATAACTGAAAAGGAATAATTCGATTTGCATCCTGATTATTATTATTCTTATAATTCAAAAAACCATCTTGACGAATTTTATTCCTTTTTCTAGTTAATTGCTTTTGCGTTTGTTTAAATTCTAAATTTGTTTCAAGTCGATTAGAAATTGTTGATAAATCCGAAGGTGCTTTTCTAAGTGACCATCCAGTTTGAGATGGTGTTTGTGGTTCATGATGATGATGATGATGATCATCTACTATTTGTTCTGAAAGTCGTGAATGATTGTCTCTTCGATGAACATGAATACTACGTATAATTTGCTCTTGAACAATTGTTCTTTTATTCCATAATCTTTCAAGTAGACATAGTCCTAATGAGACGATCATTCCGACAAAAAGAACACAAAATGCCGTGTAAACATCCACAAGACTTGCACTATTAAAACTTGAATTATCTGTACATTTTGGCATTTCAGGTAACATTCTTTCTTTAACCCTGTCCAATATTCCATTCTCAAGATTACGAAAGATACTGTAAATAATAATAATAATTATTTTTTTGGCACATGAGAATATTCAACAAATCTAACTTTACATACTGCCGTACGATGTAAAAACTTAGTTAAGTCATATTTTTGACAAAAATGAGTTTTTGGTATCAATGGATTCGTAAGAAAAAACTGCATCTGATTAAGTTATTAAAAATTTTTTATTTTAATTATTTATTGCAAAAAATAGTTATTAAAAATGTACAAAAACCCAGAAAATGAAAGAATACTTGATAAAAACTCAGTTAACTCGAGTTGAGTAGTCCAAAAATCGTAGGAAGCGTTGAGATCGAGCATAAGATACGAAATAAAAACTTAGTTAACTCGACTTGAGTGTTTTCTCTTTCGAAAAGTGTCATGAGCCGGACACTGCATTTCGATGGGAGCAAGCGTAAGTCAACTTCGTTAAAGTTCGGATTTTCGTCGGGTGAATTCGGAATCCCATGCATTTAGCTTGAGTTAACTAAGTTCTTACTTCTGAACGAAGGCTTGCGCTCGCCTACCTTTTCGAAAAGCACTACGTAACTCGAGTTAACCAAGTTTTGCTTTTAAAAAATAAAACGTAAGTCAATTATTTAATATAATTTGTTTAAATAATTAACTTTTGACTTCAGAATTAAAAAGAACTCTATCAAATTACCTAGGAAGTGAAGTTAGATTAAAGAATTATTTATATTACATTAGGTTTTTAAATACAAACAGTTTTTCGTCATTTTCCCCGTTCGAACAAAATATGACTTAACTAAGTTTTTATTTCGCACGGCAGCATAAATCTAATTTTAATTTGCCATAATTTTTACTTAGCATAATTTTCATTTACCGAAAGTAGGCTTAAAACTTGTTTTCCATAAATTTTGATTTAAAATAAGTCTTCCCAGATAACACGTAAGCTTACAGCAACCTTGCGGTAAGCTTGCCGCGCAATATTGCCTAAATAACCTTGCTACCTACAATTTTTTTTTTAAATGTTTCGTCTAATTTATATAATAAAATTTATACAATAAAATTATATAAATTAGACAAAACAAAAAAAAAATTTTTAGATTCAAAGTAAGGTTATATGGCTACCTTGCACCAACCTTACTACAAGCTTACCGTGCAAGCTTACTGAGCAATCTTGCGATAATCTTATTGTGCAATCTTGCAGTAACCTTACATTGCAATCTTACGGTAAGCTTACCATGGAAGTTTTTGATCAGGTGGGACAATTGAAGTTTGCAGTAAGCTTGCGGTAAGTTTGCCGTGAAAGCTTGGCAATATTGCGTGGCAAGCTTGCCGCAAGGTTGCTGCAAGCATACATGCTATCTGAGTTTCTTGAAATAAATGTCGTTTGACATAATTTTTATTTGGCATAAATTTCATTTTCTCTAAGTCTTATACTTGAGATAAAGCTTGTTTTTCATAAATTTCATTTGACAAAAGACTCACTTAACATAATTTTTATTTGGCATAAATCTCATTTGGCATAAACTTTATGCGGGAAGCATCATTATGTTCTAAAAATAATTAATTAGAATTTTTATTTTATGGAATTTCATTTGTCATAATTATTTTTGAGCCGAATTTTACCATTGGTCAGTAAGGTAGATTTCTGTGTCGGTATTTTTTAAACGAAAAATCTTTTAACAGAATTTCTAATTGATAGAATTTTCATTTGTCCGAAATTGCAAATGGCCGAACAAACAATCGACAGAAAAAATTCAGCGCGATTTTTAAAATCAACCAATCAAAAATTATCCATAAAATTTGAATTCGTTGATTTTAAAAATCGCGCTAAATTTTTTCTGTCGATTGTTTGTTCGGTCATTTGCAATTTCAGACAAATGAAAATTCTATCAATTAGAAATTCTGTTAAATTATTTTTCGGTTATGTAAAAATTCTGTATTATAAAGAAGCAAAAAATTATAGGTTACGTTTAGAAATTTTAAAGTGAAAATACACAAAGACGTTCAACTCGTAATGCAAACTAATGATATTTAGGTCTTCATTGCATCCAAAATATTCAATAAAAACTGATTTCAGTTATACAAAAACAAAAATAAACTTTTAGTTCAAGTAAAACTATTGTAAACATAACCAATAATTCATTTGCTTCTAAGGTCCCTTTCTTCAGATCGCGTCACAATTATAATAATTCGAACAAATGAAAATTCATCTGAAAGAATAAAATGAAAATTCTATGCAAAGAAATTCTACTTAATAAAAATTTTTTAAAATGCCTATTATCTTAAATGAAAATTCGAGAAAATAAAAATTCGAACAAATAAAAATTCTGTGAAGTGAATTTTCGGTTATATACAAATTCTGTAATATAGAAAATCGTTTTGATGAAAATTTTGCAAAATACTAATTCGAACAAATAAAAATTCGGCTCAAAAATAATTATGACAAATGAAATTTCATAAAATGAAAATTCTAACTAATGATTTTTAGAACATAATCATGCGTCCTGTTATTTGAATCTTTATCTTAATGTCAATGACAAATGAAAAAGATGTGAACATAAAGAATTTGTATAGGAAATATTTCTATGACTCGATATTTCAATATTGAAACCTTTTCTTTGGTTAGATTTTTTAAGATTTAGTCACATTTCACTGTAATAATTATTCACACTTATATATATATATATATAGATATTACCTCAAATTAATGATTTTTTTATATGGACACGAATATGCCATGGGAAGAGCGACAAATGAAAAAGTTTTTTCAATTTGTAATTCCTTTAAACTACATTGATTTGGAATTAATGTTTTTTGAAGTATTTTTCTTGCGTCTGCAGCGCCAACAAAAAATCCATAATTCCCCTTAATTGCCTTCTCAATACCAACAATTGTCTCTAAACGTGATTCACGATTATCAAATGCTTTGATGTACAATTTTCGAAGATTAGAGTCATTTGAAACCTGTTGATGATGATGAAATTTAAATAAATTTAAAATATTCAAAAAGAATGAAGAAATATGTATTTCCTAATTGAAAATATATTAAGTATAGAAAATATATATATTAATATATGCGTGTAAATTTAACAAATGTGAAATGGCTATTCATTGTCAGTGTCAAGGTAAACAAGTTAATAGTATTGTGCGTTTAAACGTTTGTTATTGCTTTTATACTTATTACTCGTTTGCGAGTGTTCTGGTTCGTTGATTACAAATTTGCCATCGGATATTCATTATTCAAAATTACGAATACAATTTAGTGGAATTTTTTTTAAATTCGTTTGTTTTCATTTTGAAATTCTTTTATTAGAGATTTTAAAAATTGTTGATTACGAATCTTAAATAAAATTTCGATTTAAAGACGACGAAAATTTTCAAAGTAACAAGATTTAAGTGAATTTATAAAAAATCTTTCGCCATATTGGATCCGCCCTTTTAAATTTTGAAAAATAGACACCGGATTCATAATGAACGACCTCAAAAACTCCCGAGTAACAAATTTCAAGCAAATCAGATCAATTTTCAAAAAATCTTCCACCATATTGGATCCGCCATTTTGTATTTTGAAAAACTAACATCGGATTCGTAATTAGCGATTCCAAAAACCCCCAAGTAACAAGTTATAATCGAAATCGGAAAATTTTAAAAATATCTTCCGCCATATTGAAAATCTAACATCCGATTCATAAATCAAAGTAATATTGCAGTGTGAAATAGCGATGCTTTAAGGGACAGTCCAAGTTGTGAAATATAAAAAATCTAAAATTAAATTAAAAATATTTTTTCTCTATGTAAAAATGGAAAATTGATATATATAAAACTACAGAATGACACCTTATTTGACTACCTTTCATTTTATTATAATCAAACTTAGATATACGTATTATTAAGCAAATAAAATGTCATCCTGTAGTTTTATATATAAATTTTCCAATTTCACTTAGAGAAAGAAAAATTTTTATTTTGTATTTTAATAAAGGCTGCCACAAATCAGTCAATAATATTGCTTATATTTTCGGTTCGTTTAAATTTTATAACTTTGATTGGCCCCTAAAATTTGTTATGCTTTCATTCTTAAACTTTGTAAATAATTCTTTTACATGCAAATGTGTCTGTAAGCAATTTTATTATAAACATTACTCGAATATATTCATCTTCATTGATGCTGTATCCCAATTTAAATGAATTATACTGTAGTAGATCGTCAAGTGTTCTGATACCATTGTGTTGAACCGAAAGAATAGAAGTTATAAAGCCAGAATATGCATTGTAAATTACCAATGCAAAAAATAAACTACATAGAAGTACAGTTTTTCCTGATAATGTTTTTGGTGTCCATGGAGAACCTAAAATCAATTTTGGAAAAAAAATAATATTTCTGTTTTTCCTTCTCTTCTAATCGTTAATTGAGCAATTTGGTGTAATATGAAACAAAGAAAAAAGATGCATGAATTTAGATCAAAACTTCTTTACTCAACGACAGTTTTGCTTGTTAAATTAAACTGACGAAAAGTCCAAAGTCAACCAAGGTCAAACAAAAGAAAACAAAAAAATTAAAATATCAAAGAGTCACGTAGATACAGTTTTTCTATTAATTTAATTTCCTCGACTTTTTTTTCGTAATATTTTCAATATACTCAATTTTTTAATAAATAATAATAATTTATTGAATTACAAAAAATGTAACATGTCTGATGCGTGTCGTAAAATTGAAAAATAGAAAATAAGTCGATTCTACTGCGGACGGTAATGAAAGGCTTCAGTATCCCCACCACCAACCTACTGCGCGCTCAGTGTTTCCCCTACTAGAGGACCGAATACCCCTTCCTACTCGTGATTCGTTGTATAAATATCGACCGTTCAGCAGTGGATCGGTCAGTTCGTTTTGTCTTGTCCTCTTGAGAGTTTTATTCGAAACTTGATTTTTTTAACGTATCTTCTTTTATTAATTAATAACAAATGTTAATACCTTGCATACACATAATGCTTAAACACCAAAGTGTTGCTTCTCCAAGTCCTGCCTCTCTTTCTTGAATATTACGCAAAACTTCTTTTACAAAATAATTCGTAGCTTCCATAGAGGCAACAATTATGACAACTGTCCCAGCTACACAAAGTAGCAATCGATAATTAAATGGCTGCAAAAATATATCCCTCATGGTACCGTAGAAAGGTGGAGCATAGTAAACATTCCTCCTAGAATGTATTTTAAAAAGAACAATGTTGCCAATAATATATATTCTAAATTGCAATGAAAATAAATTTTAATTAAAATTTTACATTGATTTTACGAGTGGATAGCTGAAACTCATATCCTGTTGCCTCTCACTGCTTATTGTTATATAACCCAAACCAATATCAATATTACCAGAGACAACTTCTCCCAATAAATCACTCCATGCTTTATTGGTGACTGTTCCAATTTTTTCAAATGCCGTCACTTCAATTCTATTCAACACAAATTCATCATTAATTTTACATATATATATATATAATTATAAAAAAAAATTTAAATAACAAAAAAAAAATTCTCACGTTGTATTGCAGGAGTTTGCAATTATTTTCATAAAATCTAAAAGTGGTTCAATATCATTAGACTCCTCATTACTTATTAATTCAGTTTTTACATCCTTGGTACCATTATGAATACCAACTTTAATGGGATAACCATAAAAATTTGTTCTCAATTTAACACCAAGTGGTGTTCTTATAAATCGTGTTTCAGGATCCCAAGCACCAAGAAAATCAACTTGCATGCTTGTATTTTCATTTCGACGTATTTTATAAACGTGTGCAAGATAAAATGCCATTGTTTTATTCTCGAGTGTTATATATTCTAAATTTGTTTTTACTGCTGCTGCTGCTGCTGATGATGATGATGATTTATCATCAGCATTAACTTTAGAGTGTTTCACTCTTTTCAAATAATGATTATAGTGTCTTTTATATTGTAAAAGTGACGAACACGTTCTGAAACATTATGCAAAGATTGTACAGACTTTTCCAATATTATAGGAAAAATAACACAAGATCACAAAAAAAATCAATAAAATGGTTTTTTGAAGTCATATTTTCAAAATCCAAAATGGCGAATTCAATATGGCGGGCAATTTTTAAAAAAATTATTAATTTTTATAAAACTTGTTGCCTAGAGGATTTTTGGGTTGCTGAAAACGAATGTGAAGTCTGTTTTGCTCCATTACCTCAGGATTTTTTCCTAACCTCAAAAATTATGTTAGATTTTATGTAACAGACAAAACTTTTACAAATATTAATAGATTAACTTTAATCTTGGAATTGAATGGTTTTTCTTTGTTGCTGATTACGAATTTCAAGTCAGATTTTCAAAACCCAAAATGGCGGATCCAACATGGCAGTCAAATTTTTAAAAAATTATTGAATTTCTATAAAACTTGCGAAATCTATCAGTTTTTTGGGTCGCTAATTACGAATTTAAAGTCAAATTTTCAAAATCCAAATTAGTTAATACAATACGGTGGAAATTTTTAAAAATAATTGTTGGATTTTAATTTTAAAAATTTGGCTTTAAATTCGTAATCAGCAAATTCAAAAATCTGTATATAGATACCAAATTTGAAAAAAATTCGACCGCCATTTTGAATTTTAAAAATCTGACTTAAAATTTGTAATCAGGCAGCTCAAAAAATACTGGATACCATAAGATAACAGTTAATCCGTCAATATTTGTAAAAGTTTTGTATGTCACATAAAATCCGAGATGTTTTTTAAGGTTAGGAAAAATCATGACGCGATGGATCAAAACGGACTTCAGATTTGTGTTCAATGACCCAAAAAATATCGCCTGAATGTCACAAAAATATTCCCGGTTGATATCAGCTTGACATTCAAGCAATATTCCGTGCTACTTGGGTGGTAGATCCAATATAAAGAAAATTTTTTTTTACATTTCTAATATTAAATTTTTTTGAAAAAAAGATAAATCGAGCAATTAAAGAGAAGGGAAGAAAAAGGAAGGCAAGGCGCGAAGTTACATATGAGCCGAAAATAATAAGACAGGAGAATGAAAATACGCAAGGATAAAAATTTGGCATGTAGGAAAAGAAAAATATCAATGGAAGCTCAAGATTGGGGTGTCAATTTTTTTCTACACTTTTAGGTGTATTTTGTCTAAGAAATTGCAATCAAATAATCTGACTAAGAAAAATTTAATTTTTAAGAGAATTAAAGAGCAATTAAAGAGAAGGGAAGAAAAAGGAAGGCAAGGCGCGAAGTTACATATTAGCCGAAAGTAATAAGACAGGAGAATGAGAGATTGAGAAAACGTAATCGTAATAAAACAGAAATAAAAAAGAAAGAGCGCAAAAAAAATTTGACATGCAAAAAAAAGAAATTATCTATAAAAACTGAAGATGGAAAGAAAATACGCAAGAATAAAAATTTGGCATGTAGGAAAAGAAAAATATCAATGGCAACTCAAGATGAAAAGAAAGTGCGTCAAGAAAATAATTTGTCATGTAAAAAAAAAATTTTCTACGGCAACGGAAGATGAAACGAATGTGTGAAGAAAAGAATTTGACATGTAAAAACGATAATCGGAATAAAAAAAATGCAGGAGTTGCAATAATGTCTTTTGAAGATTTCGATGAAAGTAAAGTTCCACAGAATTATTTAGGTTTAATAAATGTAGAATGTAAGTTTTGTAATGCGTTACATTTTTTGTGTAAAAGACCGTCACATAGATACATCACCGAGGAATGTCCCCGTGAAGAGGACATTATGATATCGCCTGAATGTCACGAAAATATTCCCGGTTGATTTCAGCTTGACATTCAAGCAATATTCCGTGCTACTTGGGTGGTAGATCCAATATAAAGAAATTTTTTTTACATTTCTAATATTAAATTATTTTGAAAAAAAGATAAATCGAGCAATTAAAGAGAAGGGAAGAGTTTTATAATAATTTAATAATTATTATTAAAAAATATTAGATTATTAGATAGTATTAGCTATATTAGATCCGCCAATTTAAATTTTGAAAATCAGACTTCAAAGGAACCTTGCATCGATTTTTTTTTGGTTCTAATAAGAAATAATGAAAATTAATTTTTAACCTAAAAAAGTAATACATATAATTAATTTGAATGATTTAAAATTTTTTTATACTCATTCCTAAAATGATGGATGAGGTCAGAATCTTCATTAGGCGAAAGAAATGAGGATGCTACAACTATGTCACTATCAATTCCAATCTTTAAATCGCGAAGGACTGCATCAATAACTGTACTTGCCTCATTAGTTGTTACCATTAACCAAGAAATGTAATAGTTAAATAATAATTTATTAGAAGCCTACAAAAAATACAAGTTGGTTAAAATTTTACAAAAATTTTAGTTTTTCCATAATAGTAGTTTATTTATTTATTTTTATTTGTTAGGCAGTTTCATTAAAAATTCTCTTTAAAATTACAATAATTATAATTTACGTGACTTTAAAAAAATATTAAGATTTCCAAATATACTTTTTATAATTAAACATATATAGATACAAATTTTTTATGCACCACATTAAGAATATTTTCACTATCCGTGAAATTTAGTCTGTCAAGAAAAATAACAGCGGCGACACGATGTTTTTGAATTTTGAGAGAATTCATTAATTTAGAACCTGAACCAGTTTGTAGAGATGTTTTTATTCCTTTACTACCAAGACACTCTATCAATGGTCTTGCATAATCGAGTGAACAATCTACAATATATAAATTTTATATTATTTTAATATTTAACATCAACACTTTTCCTTTTAACCCTTAACTTGGCACCATATGGATCCAGTAGACCCGAGAATTTTTTTGAACTCAAATTAATCAAATTAGTATAGCTTTTAAATATTTTTTATATTTTAATTAATTAGTTTGACATAATCTTTGTAATTTTGTAAGTTTTTTGATACAACTAATTCGATACAAAAGAATAAATTAGTTTCAAACCTTAATAATTTAAAATTTTTAATTTTAATCTAAAAAGTCACATTTTATTCTGCAAAATAAATATACCTTTTTTGCAAGTCCTACTGTTGTGGTAATTTTTTCCTTAAAGAATATAATACATCAAGAGTATAACCTTAAATTTTTAAGTGATAATATTAAAATTTAAATAACTCATGAATTTTTAAGTAAAAACAAGCAATTTTTCGTTTTTATTTTTCACAATTTTTTTAACTAACTTAAAATAAATTAATCCCTGTAAAACTAATAATATTTTAAAAAATACATCATAAGCTACCTCAAATTAAATTTTTTTGCAAAAATATTTAATACCGGCTGTACAATACACGTTTGAATACGTCGGGTCCAGCAGACCCGTTATGCCATTTTCGTTCGAACGCGAAATTGTGCCAGTTAAGGGTTAATACAGAAATTTTTGTTCCTTATTCGGATCCTATAAAGCCAATATTAATTAAAATTAATAATAATAATCCCACACAGCTCATCAAATTTCCTGAATTTGTCCTGAATATTTCATTGAAAGATTCGAAATATTTCAATGAAAGGTCCATGAAATTTTGATGCAAGCAATGAAATGTCCGCCTATAAGAAATATTGCAGTTCCGATTGTACGAAAAATTTCAGCGAAATGTTCAGGAAATCGGAACCGCAATATTTCTTATAGGCGGACATTTCATTGCTTGCATCAAAATTTCATGGACCTTTCATTGAAATATTTCGAATCTTTCAATGAAATATTCAGGAAATTTTATGTGATGTGTGGAATAATAAAAATAATAATAATAATCAACGAATTAAAAAACTAGATTAAACAAAACTCACTTGCATTTAATCCATCAAAAATAACCATTTGATCCCAATTTCTCATTTTACCATAATCTATTATAAATTGCAAAGTCAATACTGATGGTTGAATGCAACTACCAATTACACCAGTCACAAAAAACAGAAAGCAAGAACAATTTTTACAATATTGTTGAATAGAAAAAATATTTTTCTGTTTAAGATGCATATTTTTTTTTGAAAATTTAATTCAATTTTAAATTGATAAGCAACAAATTAGTACGCGAATGAAAAAGACTTAAATACAGAGTTCTGCGGAAAATAATAACAAAACCTCTGTTTTTTTTTAATCGAATTTCAACCCAACTTCCATCGAAAACTGACAAGTAAATGAAAAATAAATTCTTCTAATTGCGTGTCTAAGCTGCATCTAAAATGTCAAAAAGAGAGTCCTTCATGAGTATTTAATGAATGCGAATAAAAGAAAATGGCAAATAAAAGTGATTTATGAATCTTTGCACCAAATCACAATTTTACAATTATTAACAGCTATTTTTGTTATTTTTGATAAATAAATATGTATCACACTATTTGAAAAGGTTTCATGAATTTCAATAATTTATCTTCAAGTGTCACAAAAGCTTGAACAATAAGAACTGACTAACTTTGTAAATGTGCGCAGAGGGTTTTAAATTAATTACTTCACGACTGTCGCTCGCTTTTTAATTCCTTAGGGTAAAATGACATGAATCTTCAAAAAGTAACGATTAAATTAACTAAAGTGGTTTATATATGGGGCATTCCACAAGAGATTTTTATTCAAAAAACATTTGTCTTTATCTTGAGCATTTTTTTTTTATTGAAAATTTCAGAAAAAATACGAAAATACATATTCTTGGATTTGATTAAAATTATGAAAGTTATGATTTTTTTTTAATTTAACGTCGTCAAAAGCTGAATACTGTTAAAATGCCTTTTTCTCTGTCCTACTAATAAGTAGTACACACGGAGAGAAAAATCAAGTTGCGCTTACTGGAGACTGTCAAGTAAATATACGTAAACTAGAGTAAATGTCCCAATTACTGTGATGTACAACCCAAGACCGACTATAATGATAAAATAATAAAAGTGTAAATGAAATAATGATTTAATTTTTTTTGTTAAATCACTATTAGTGTCTATGGAAATAGAAACGATACTTTAAACTTGAAGAAATAACAAATATATTATTAAAAATATTAACTTTTTTAAAAATGGCATATGCTGGTATTACTGCAAGTTTGCATGAATTACTGCGAATGGTGTGCACCAATTACTGCAACGCTAAAAGCGTTGATTTAGAGGTTAGGTTGACTGGATAGACCACAGTAATAGCAGAATGCGAAAAATATACGCATGCTCTAATTACTGTGATATTAGGTTCAATTGTAACTTGAATAAATAATTTGATAATAGTCGAAATATGCATCATTAGTGGATATAATTTCAAATATCATTTGGAATAAGTTTTAAAGTCATTTTGAAACAGTTTTATGTTCTCAATTATACTAAGTTTTACTAATTTCATAAAAATCGCAGTAATTGGCGCATCAGCAGTAATTGATACACTTACCCTATACCAAAGTTATTAGCGCTACGCGAGACTCAAGTAGTTTTAACTTGGGTCTGTAGAATCCACATTGTCCAATGTTGAATCTACTGCAGACCCAAGTTAAAACTACTTGAGTCATGCGTAGCCCTAACTTTAGTATAGTTTACGTATATTTACTTTAGAGTGTCCAGTAAACGAAACTTGATTTTTCTCTCCGTGTAATGATCCTAAATACAACTAAAACCCCAGCAAACACGTTCTATAAATGTTATATAACAGTGAGGACACAGTTTTATAGAACATTTGTTACAAGCTGGTTATGAATCTGTTATATAACCTCATTGTAACAGAATTCTAGAACATTGTTACCAGGGAGTTACCGATTTATTCTATATTATGCTAACTTCACAGTTCTGTAACAATTTAATGTAACATTTCTGTAACACAATCATCACAAATGATCTGTAACTGACGTTCCAACGTAGTTCTAGAACTGTGTCTGAAAAATGTTATTTAGCTGTTCTAAAATTTTGTTGCAGATTAGTTCTGGATGACATTTGTACCTAAAAATGGGAACAATTCTGCAACAGTGTTACATAACATTTCTATAACACTATAGCCACAAATTTTTTATAACTAATGTTCCATCGCATATCTAGAACTATATCGGAACAATGATATGCAACTGTTCTAAAATTTTTATGAAGTTCAGTTCTGGAATATATTTGTACCTGAGATTAAGAACTTTGAAGGGTTCATAAGTACCTTAACTATTTTCTATGGAATTAATAAATAAATAGTTCATTTTACTTAAGTATGTAATTAAATTTAAAAAACTCTAAAATTTTTATATATCACATAGTCTTATTGTTTTCTATTTTCTTTATATAAGCAATACAGTTTTTAAATCCTCCTCAGTCGCAAGTTATCAAATCAATTTTGTATTTGTATTCCCTTGTTAGGGTAGCGTAATGGTTAGCGTATTAGCCTGTGAAGCAATATTGCTATAGAACAGTTGAAATTTGACATTGTTCTAACTATGTTTATTTTAGAATTTCCTTTTTCTATTACATTAAGTTTTAATATTTTTATTAAGAATAAAAATATTTTTCATGTATTTTTAGATTATAATCGTACGATAATAGTTATGTACCATTTTATAGTTGTTACAAAACAGTTCTAGAACTGTTACAAATACATTTGTTACCATATTCTAGATCTGTTACAGAATCTTACATATCCGCTGAGTACGACATTTTGCGTAACCAGTGACTCACAGGTTCATAACCAGTTACAGAACATATTCTCAAAAAATTTGTAACAGTTCTATAACTAACCTGTAACAGTGTTTGCTGGGACTTCAACCTTATTAAAAATATTATATACCGTCAACCGGGGCTATTCTACTCACCCAGGGGCTATTATACTCAGCAGAAGTTTTTAATTAATAAAATATTTATATTAAAATATTTAAACTTGACGCTTGATGTAAAATTTCGCCATATTGTATCTGAAATTTTGAATTTAAAAATTCTGATTTTGCAAATTCGTAATCAGCGCCCCTTTTTGGATCGGAATTATCAAAAAATTGATTTTTCGGTAGTAAACACTTTTCCCAAACACGGTCACATGTGGCGGCTCTAACATAACCTTTACACAGAGAAAAATGGAAAAACGAATAAGGGGCCATTCATTAATTACGTAAGGGTCCTTAGGGGGAGGGGGGGTTTATAAAATCTCTACATGGTCTTACGTGGGGGGGTGGGGGGTAGAAGCTAATCTTACGTAAGATTTTGCCAAGTATTTTCCATTTGTATTATGATGTAATTAATTTTTTAATTACATTAATATTGTTAAAAACTTACGTAAGAAGGGGGAGGGGGGGGTCCGAAAAATCTTATGTATCCTTACATGGGGGTAGGGGGGGGGTCAACATTAGCCAAAATCGTCCTTACGTAATTAATGAATGGCCCCTAAAGTAACTTTTACTGTACTTTAAAAGTAAAACCTGAAGTTTCCGGAGTTTAAGATCATTTCTGGCAATTTTTACTATGAAAATAGTAAAATTTACTCCTGAAATAGTAAAAATTCAGGGTGTCTACTAGTCCTGGAAGTCCTGGAAGTCCTGGAAGTCCTGCAAATGTCCTGGAATTTGAAAAAATGTCCTGGAATGTCCTTGAAAGTCCTGGAATTTTAATTTTTGTCCTTGAATTTTTTATATTTTGCTTTTAAATTTTCAAAAATTTATAATTTTGTCAATCAAGTTAAAAAAAATTCATTAAATAAGTAAAATAAAAATTTACTGAAGTGATTAATTACTTTTTTGATAATTTCTGAAAACAATAGTTAAACTAAAAATTTTTTTATTCCTTAAGATCATCCAATTTAATGTCCTGGAAAAATAAGAAATTTGTCCTGGAAAGTCCTGAAAAAGTCCTGGAATTTTAATTCAGATTTTTAGTAGACACCCTGAAATTATTATGGACATTTGTGACGCGTCATCGCGAAGAAAGGGACTTTAGAAGCAAACGAATTATATAGGTTATGTTTACGACTACAGTTTTACCTTGATTAAAAGTTTCTTTTCGTTTGTGTAACATCAAAATTAGTTTTTATTTATTATTTTAGATATAATGAAGGCTTAAGGCCAGGTCCCAGTCGTGTCAGCTGTTGCATTGAAACTTCAAAGGAACAGCTGACTCGACTTGGACCTGGCCTTAAACATCATTGGTTTGCATTAAAAATTAATTCTCTTTGTGTATTTTCTCTTCGAAATTTCAAAATATAACCTATAATTTTTTGCTTCTTTGGTGTCCCTTTCATCGCGATGCGTCACAATTTTATTTGAATTAAATATAAAAAATTTCTTTGAAACCAAGATAATTTGTTTGAAACAAACAGATTTTCTTTGTATCGAAGAAAAATAGTCAAAGAAATTGATTTTTTTTTAAAAGAAATTTTATTTTCTGGATGTTACCTAATTTGACATAGATCTAAGTTATGATCTGTGTATAAGTTTTATGTCATATAAGATAATTTTAATTAAATTAGAATTGGTAAAAAATTCATTTTTGATAAATCTCATTTTGTGTAAAACTCATTTAAATCTCGTTCAACATTATTCTTATTTGACATAAGTAATTTACTATAAACTTTTATTTTCTTCTTTAGAATTATTACGATTCAGTTTTCATTAATAACACTTTCAATGGATGATTTCTATTTCTGCCTTTTAAATTAAAAAAATAACATATATATTAAAAATCTATTTTCACTTTGCTTTTGTAAAAAAATTCAAATAAAAAGAAAATGAAACATAAATATGCCAGCATTTTGTTTTCATTTGTCTAGTATGTGAATCTTGATTCCCTTATATTCACCTTGACCGACCTGCAATTAATACATATATACTATATATATGCCGTAACTGCTTTCGGGACCAGTAATGTGCTGATAAGGCACTTCGTAAAGTTGACTGAGGCAGAGGGAGGAGGGAAATTTACAAAGCGAAGTAACTAACTACAAAACAATAAGCTATATGTCAGTCGCATAAATTCATTTCATAAAGTATAATACGACAAAAAGGTTTAAGTGGCCCTTTATTATTTATTAAAGTTTTCCTCTTAATATTATAACTATTGTGTGTTTTCTTTAAAGATTTCCTGTTGTTCATTTAATATCTTCACCCCTAGAAAATTTATAACAAAAACGTTGATAAAATGTGCCTTGTTTTTCTTAACTAAATTATAATTTTAATTCTCCTTTAAGTGTTTATAAGTGTATTTTTGTTTTTGCTATATTTATATGTATTTTTTCCAGAAAATTCGATGCTTTGCAATTTTTGATAAATTGTAATTAATTTTAAAAAGAAATGGGTAAGAGCGATAATTTACCTTCTAATGTCAATTAATTACAAAATCATACAAATGAAAAATTCTACACATATAATTATAGTTATTTAATTGTTCGTGGAAGTCGGTATAGTTAGATAATTTAAAAAAAAAAAAAAAGAAAATAACTACAGCTAAAATTTTGCGTTCAATATGGTCACTAATTATTGTGTTTACATGTTAATCGCTTCCTTTATTTGCTAGAATTTAAAAATTATTTAACAAATTTTATTAGTTAACACTTTTTACTAATTGTTTAATTAGAATATTTTTTGAAAAAGTTAAAAATTACAAAAATAAAAAACTGATTTCGCTTTACGCTTAAGAAAATCATACTTTTTAAAGTCTTTATTAACATGTTACTCTACCTTATTTTCATAAAAGTTGTCAATTACTTTTTATAGTATCTATTTAAAAAATTTTTTTATAAATGTTCTGTGTTTACTGTATTTAAAAAAAAATTATTTCCAATAATTATTTTTATTGAATTACAAATATCACAGCCACACAAAAAAAAAAGTTTTGATCTGGGGGTCTGACTATGCCTACTTTATGTTTTTTGGGTCGCTGAATCCGAATTCGAGGTCCGTTTTACCCCATCAGATCAGGATTTTGAGATAACCTCAAAAAACCAATATGGCGGACACTTTTTCGAAAAATTCATCGGATTTGCCTGAAACTCAATACTCAGGGGTTTTTGGGGTTGCTGATCACGAATCTAATGTCAGTTTTCAAAAATTCAAAATGGCGGATCCAAAATGGCTGACACATTTTCGAAAAATTCATCGGATTTGCCTGAAACTCGTTACTCGGGGGTTTTCGGAATCGCTGATTACGAATTTGAAGTCAGTTTTCAAAAATTCAAGATGGCATTGTAACAAATTTCTTAGGTGTATCTGTCATGACGGCATTTTTCGAAAAAGTGTCCGCCATCTTGAATTTTTGAAAACTGACTTCAAATTCGTAATCAGCGACTCCAAAAACCCCTGAGTAACGAGTTTCAGGCAAATCCGATGAATTTTTCGAAAATGTGTCAGCCATTTTGAATTTTGAAAAACTGACATTGGATTCGTGATCAGCGACCCCAAAAACCCCTGAATAAAGAGTTTCAGACAAATCCGATGAATTTTTCGAAAAAGTGTCCGCCATATTGGTTTTTTGAGGTTATCTCAAAATCCTGATCTGATGGGGTAAAACAGACCTCGAATTCGGATTCAGTGACCCAAAAAACATAAAGTAGGCATAGTCAGACCCCCAGATCAAATTTTTTTTTTTTTTTTGGCTGTGTAATTACACAACTTTATTATAATTTATGTTAAATTCTTGGAAATTAAACATAATTTTTTATTCCCAATTCCGAATATTTATATTTAACGAAGTAAACATTTTTTTAAATTTGTTATTAATTTACGTATTACACAATATTTATAAATTCAGAATTTTCAAAAAATATTTAATTTATATATGAATCATACAAAGCATTCTCCATACATTTTCTGCAAATTCTTTAATCCCTCACCAATCAATATTATAATTTTTTATTTAATTACAATATTTTGCATTAATTTTTTCTAATTGAATTAATAATTTTACTTCAAAAATTATTTTCTATATATTTAGGATTTATTTCAAAAAAAAAAAAATGTTTTTATAAACCAAAAGTGTCTTCTTTTGTGTAAAGTTCGGTAGCTGTATGATGTATGATAAATAATTCTATTTTTCTGTCAAAAATGTACAGAAGAGAGAAACGGACCTTGTTTTGGAAAATTTTTATGCAAAAAAATTAATTCGTGACAGAAATGCCCCCAAATATATCCGGTACAACGCCATGTATTGACAAGAAAACATCAGTAGCTGACAATGGAGCTGCTTTAAAATTGACAGAAAATATTTCATCAAAAGAAAGTGAAAATCATGAAACAACTAAATCTAATGGATTTCATAATGAGAAAAAGAAAGAATCATCAACTTATTTTCAACAAGATTTAAAATGGATAAATATCATCAGTATTTTTATTCTTCATATTTGGGCACTTTATGCTATCATCACTTTTCCCTATATTCAAAAACCCCTGACAACGCTTCACAGTAAGTTTATATTTAAAAAGAATTTATTATTTATTTTTTATTACAGAGAAAAGAAATGTTATATAAATTTTGTGTTAAAAAACTTTCAATTTTTTACGTAATACTAATAACAGAACCGATAAAAATAAATATATCCAAGAAAATTAATATATATTTTAAATGAAACTAATATTTTGTTATCTTAATATACATGAAAAAATTTCTCGAATCATTATTTTTCGAATTACCCCTAATTTAACAAATAAAAAACGAAGCTGAAGTACGCAACGTTTATATAAACGATTTTTAAAGAAATAATTTTTTAAAATGAAAAATTCTATAATTTTTTGCCTAAAAAATATTTCTTGTAGTTTTCAATAATCAACAAATTATAAAAAAATATTTTTTAGGCAAAAAATTATAGAATTTTTCATTTTAAAAAATTATTTCTTTAAAAATCGTTTATATAAACGTTGCGTACTTCAGCTTTGTAATACAAAAAATTATTTAAGATATTTTTGACCCTTTTAGCCAGTGCATTATATTATTATTTAAATATCACATTGTTATTGTTTATGCATTTTATCGCATTTTTATGCATTTTTATCGCACTTATTATATATTTTCAATGAACAATACAAGTAATAAATATTGTACGCGCATATAATCGAGTTTTTTACCGCGATATATAATTATTTTCCTAGAATAAAAACAGGAAAACCATATTAACTTAAAATATGAAATCGAAATATAATAATTATTTCCTTATAATATAACAAAACATTGTTTAATTTCCATTTTTTAAAACAGAAAAAAATTTTAAATTCAGTCAGCCCTATTAGAAAGATCTGAAATCTGATCATTGAGAGAAAAGTCATGTGACAAGGTCACCCCTAAGTCTTTAATATATACCTCTACTATAGACTCAGTTTAAAACCACACTGCATCAATATTATATAATAATTTAATTTAAGTCATTTTAAATTATGAAAATATGGTATCAAATTTCGATCTATCCACTAATCTTTCGACTGTAGTTTTTGAATAAAACATGTAAGTCTAATAGTATAGCTTAGGGAAATCATTTATGATGAAAAATAAAGATTCTTGACCACTTTAGATGTAAAAACAACCTTTTTGGATTAGTGAAATGCATGTATGCATTTTAATTATGATCCTCGTCAACACTATCTTTACAATGATGCAAATTAATTTGTAATTTTGAGGTTCCAGTAACAAATAAACCCTGGCTTCACCATAAATTATCTGGTAATCACAATTCTTGTATTAGTAAGATGGGAGACGCATGAATTTTCTCCAAATTTCAAATAGCTTAAAACTTAATTGACCTACATTTAATTGGCCTAAAAGTCGTATGAACTAATTATTACTTGGCCTAATCTGTTTATGACCTAATTATTTATTCAATCTAATCCTCATTTGTACTAATCGTAATTGTCCTTATATTCTCATTTGGCATAATCTTTATTTAAAGTTTAAACTAATTCTTATTTAACGTAATATTTATCTGCCCTACCCGGCTGAAAAAACTTGTACAAGAAAATGTATAAGTTCTTGTACATGCATATATAAGTCTTAATAATTAGAACTTATTAAAATTTCAAATTTTTTTCAAAAACATTTTTTATACAAATATTCTTGTACAAGAACATAAACGTGTTCATGTAAAATTACTTGTACATGAAACCTGCACAAGAATATATATATGTACAAGAACATGTATATTTTCTTGTACAAGTGTATTTTCTTGTCCAGGGTCTTGTATTAAATTCTGATACAAGAACACGTCTCAGTTCCGGATGCTGAACTTGTTCAAGAAAATTACTTGAACATGTACAAGTTCATTTATGAACATATACAAGAACTTGTACATTTTCTTGTACAAATTTTTTCAGCCGGATAAATCTCACTTGACCTAAATTTTCTGTAACCTAATACTTTTTTTAGCCTCATTTTTATTTGACCTAATTATTACTTGGCCTAAACACCATTTCCCCTAATTATCATTTGGACTAAACGCCGCTTAAACTAATTTTCATTTGATCAAATCTTTATAAAACCTAAATCCTCATTTGGCCTAATCATACTGTAACCTAATTATTATTTGTTCTAATATTTATCTGACCTAATTCTCACTTAGCCTAATGTTTTACTTGATCCTAATTGTTAGTTGTTCTCAGCTAAATATTAGAACAAATAATAATTAGGTTACAGTATGATTAGGCCAAATGAGAATTAGGTTTTATAAAGATTATGATCAAATAAAAATTAGTTTAAGCGGCGTTTAGTCCAAATGATAATTAGGCCAGATGAAAATTATTTCAAATGATAATTATGGGAAATGGTGTTTAGGCCAAGTAATAATTAGGTCAAATAAAAATGAGGCTAAAGAAAGTATTAGGTTACAGAAAATTTAGACCAAGTGAGATTTTGGGCAGATAGATATTATGTTAAATAAGAATTAAGTTATATTAAGATTAGGCTAAATGAGAATGTGGACAAATGAGGATTAGATTGAATGAAGATCACAGAAAAAACCTGAACTCAAAATGATAGCGTATGCTACTCATTTTGATATGCAGCAAAAATGAGTCCGGTTGGTAGCGCCCCTGTCTATGTCGTTTAGCATTGACTCATTTTCGCTGCATATCAAAATGAGACTAAGTTTTTTCTGTGATTAGGCCAAATAAGAATTAGGTCATATACAGATTAGGTATAGTTATAATTAGTTCATATGCAGATTAGGTCAAGTAATAATTAGTTCACAGTAAACTTGGTTGTATGGTCTCCGCAATTGTACTATTACCAAAATATCTGAAAAAAATTCGTTTAATTTTCAGTCGATTCAATTCGGCCATGATTGATATAAATTGATTAAATTTTTTGCATCAAAAAATGAGACTGTTTCGTGTATTATTTCTAAAAATGATACACAAAACGATCTCTTTTTGATATAAAACTTATGTGCATCAAAACGTTGCAAAGATTTGATGCAATTTTTGGTCTAAATTTGATACTTTTAGGAAAACTGTGTTCATAGGACTCTTAGAACAAATGATTTTAGGTGAATTAAGTGTTAGGCCATTTGAAATTTGGGGAAAATTCATGCGCCTCTTCTTCGATTAGTGAGATGCAGGTGTGCATTTTATTTATTATCTTCGTCAACACTGACAGCACTATGATACAAGTTAATCTGCATATTAATTTGAGCTTACAATCAAAAGAAAAACTAGTAGATTTAACTACTTTTTAACTACCCTGCGTAATTCAATAGATCTTCAAGTGAATTTAAAAAGTTGTATTTATTATCAGAAAGTAGTAAAGAGGAATTAATACCTTTAAAGAGTAATTTTAGCCGTCATTTGGTGAATTTTTTAACATAAAGAGAATGAAGCAATCAAAAAACGGTTTTTACATTAAATTTATTCAGATTTCTAGTTTATAAAATAATGATTTATATTTTAGAATTTTTTTGTGCCTGCTCTGTAGAAGGCGCCAAAACTGTCGTTGTTGTGCTTGTTCCGCTCACATTGATGCGCACTATATAGAATACTATTTTATAGTTGGTAGAATGAGATTTTTTATTTGTTTTAGTTTTTGTTGTTGATTTAGTTACATTTTTAAGTAAAATGAACTGCTATAATTGTTATAGAGTTCAATTTCTAACACTGTGTAACAAAGGCAGCTCTTTCCCCAATAAGTTCCTGATGATCATGATTCTTGGATTAGTGAGAAGCATGTGTGCATTTTAGTGAACACTGTTTTACTATGATGCAAGTTAATCTGTATAGAATTTAGTTTACTAGCAGCCATATTTTGATTACTGTTTACTCACCATCCTTTCTCCGGATTCTTTTCGACTCAGGCTAGCAACACTAAAAGTTGCCTCTTTCAACATTAAAAAAAACCTATTTTCTTACTCCATTTTATTCTTGATGAATTAAAATGTAATTTTTGTTTTCCAGCGTATATTTTTGGACTACTTGTTGGTTTTGGAGTAACAGGTGGTGCACACCGTCTCTGGACTCATCGAGCTTACAAAGCCAAGTGGCCACTTCGAATAATTCTTCTATACAGTTATTACACATCTGGACAAGTAAGAAAATTTAAAAAAAAATTAACCTTTGTTAAATTAAATTTAAATAATACAGTAAAATTAAAGTAAATTTTAATAAAATTAATAACCTAGCCCAATTTAGTCTACTTTAAAATTTTGATTGGTGAATTAATATATGTTAAGAAAAGGACCCCGCACAAAAAATAGGGGAAAAAAATTTTCGGTCAAATATTTTTATACTTTGCAGTTTTGTAGCTTATTATCTCCTAAATAATAAATGTTAATGGCAAAACCCCCGAAATTCAATAGTTTTTGACTTACACTATGTTGAGCCTCAATAAATAGGAAAAAATTAATCCAGTTTCGTAAGGATTGCATAAAGCTTACTCAAAGCTTAAGGCTTCTTTACGGCTGAAGACTCAAGACTTGATAAAGACAAGGCTTGCTCAAGGATCCAGACACTCCTAAGCACCAAATCTTCTTACGACACCAGGGTTGATTGTAACTCAAGCTTTGCTTATGACTCAAGACTTGATAATGACTCAAGGCTTGATAATGACTCAAGGCTTGATTATGGCTCAAGTCTTGTTTATGGCTCAAAGCTTGGTTATAGCTCAAGGCTTGAATATGGCTCAAAGCTTGTTTATGGCTTATGGCTTGGTTCTGGCTCAAGGCTTGATTATAACTCAATGCTTTATTATGGCTCAAGGCTTGGTTCTGGCTCAAATCTTGTTTATGGATCAAGACTTGATCATGGCTCAAAGCTTGTTTATGGATCCAGATTTGATAATGACTTAAGGCTTGGTCATGGATCAAGGCTTGATTCAGAACCAAGTCTTGAGCCACGATCAAGTCTTGATCCATAAACAAGATTTGAGCCAGAACCAAGCCTTCAGCCATAATCAAGCCTTGAGTCATTATCAAGTCTTGAGCCTTAATCAAAGCTTGAGTTACAATGATCCCTGGTGTCGTAAGAAGACTTGGTGCTTAGGAGTGCTTAGATCCTTGAGCAAGCCTTGAGCTTTAATGGAGCTTTGAGCCATAAGCCTGCCTTGCCTGTCTTTATCAAGCCTTGAGCCTTGAGTCTTAAGCCGTAAAGAAGCCTTCAGCTTTGAGTAAGCCTTATGCAATCCTTACGAAACTTGATTAATTTTTTCACATTTATTGAGGCTCAACATAGTATAAGTCAAAAACTATTGAATTTCGGGGGTTTTGCCATTAACATTTTTTATTCAGGAGATAATAAGCTACAAAACTGCAATGTATAAAAAAATTTGACCGAAAATTTTTTTACCCTATGTTTTGTGCGTGGTCCTTTTTTAATTTTGTTTCGGGATTCATGTAATTTTATTATTTACTTTTTAAGTATAGTAATTATTCTAAAAATTGGAAATGTACTTTCGTTTTTGGATTATCAACAGAATTCACTATTCGATTGGGTACGAGATCATCGTATACATCATAAATATTCAGAAACAGAAGCAGATCCACACGACAGTTGTCGAGGATTTTTCTTCTCGCACGTTGGTTGGCTTATGATGAAAAAACATCCTGAAGTTATAAGACGAGGACGTCAAGTTGATATGAGTGATATTCTCTCTGATCCAGTTGTTGCATTTGGTGAAAAGTATGCTTTGAACAAATATGATCACTAATTTTGTTATAGGTTTATAATAAAATAATTTTTTTTCTTCTCATTACTCAGGTATTTCATATTATTCAAAATTTTATGCTGCTTTGTCATACCAATAATTATACCAGTATACTTTTGGAATGAAGAGTGGTACTATTCAATATTCTCAACGATTGGACGTTATGCTCTATCTTTAAATTTTACATGGAGTGTTAATAGCGCAGCTCATATATGGGGTTCAAAACCCTATGACAAGTAAGATTTTATAAAAACAATTTACTATCTATTTTTCATATAAAAAAAAGTCAAAAAAAACTTGTACTATAAATTTACTGGAATTCATAGAAAACTTTACAATAATTTAAATTGATTTTTAAATAAAATTCTGTTAATTATTATACAGAAAAATTGCACCAGCGGAAAATAGATTCGTTGCCTATGTAGCCATGGGCGAAGGCTGGCATAATTATCATCATGTATTTCCATACGATTATAAGGCAGCAGAATTAGGAAATTATAGTTTAAATTATACAACATTTTTAATTGATATGTTTGCAAAAATTGGTTGGGCATACGATTTGAAACAACCATCTAAAGAATTAATTAAAGCAGTGAGAGAAAAAAGGGGACATGGCTCACACAATACCGAAGAACCTGAATCAAAATCTGATTAAAATATTATTTTTTTGTAATATATAAAAAAGTACGTTTAATTCTTAGGACGCATGATTATGTTCTAAAAATTATTAGTTCGAATTGTCATTTTATGGAATTTCATTTATCATAATTATTTTTGAGTTGAATTTTTATTTTTTCGAATTAGTATTTTGGGAGAATTTTCATTAAACCGATTTTCTATATATTATAGAATTTTTATATAACCGAAAATTCACTTTACAGAATTTTCATTTGTTCGAATTTTTATTTGTCAGAATTTTTATTTACTCGAATTTTTTATTTAACATAATAGGCATTTTAAAGAATTTTTATTGGGTAAAATTTTCTTTCAGATGAATTTTCACAATTTTATGAATAATTTTTGATTGGTTGATTTTAAAAAATCGCGCCGTAATCTATCTGTCGATTGTTTGTTCGGCCATTTGCAATTTCGGACAAATGAAAATTCTATCAATTAGAAATTCTATTAAATTATTTTTCGGTTAATTAAAAATTCTGTTGTATGAAAAATCGGTTATATGGAAATTATATCAAATAATAATTCAAACAAATGAAAATTCATCTGAAAGAATAAAATGAAAATTCTATGCAATGAAATTCTACCCAATAAAAATTCTTTAAAATGCCGATTATGTTAAATAAAAATTCGAGTAAATAAAAATTTTGACAAATAATAATTCGAACAAATAAAAATTAGGCTCAAAAATAAATATAACAAATGAAATTCCATAAAATGACAATTCTAACTAATGATTTTTAGAACATAATCATGAGTCTCTAATTCTTATAATAATAAGTTCTATTTTCCATCAATTAATTATAATTATGTATAATAATCAATTAGAATAAAAAAAAGAAGCATTATCCTCATTTTCTTCGTCCTCAAGTTGAGAACACTGCGCGCGCAATATGGGTTAACCAATCACTACGCGTTACCCCCACTCCTCGCTTGCTGCGTGCGCAGTGTTCTCAACTTGGAAGCCCAAAAAAGAATGAACTTATTTCCAATGAAAATAACATTAAATTCGAAAAAATGCTATAACAAAAGATGTAAAATTTACTCTGAAAAATAATTTAATGAATTAAATAATGCAATCTGGATTGGTTTTGGACGAAATGACGCCTGGGGAGAATGTGGAAATGATTCTTAAAATAAATTTTATTATACTTTTTCTTTGAGACTGAATGATTAGTTAACAATATTCGCAAATAATACATTTTTTCATTCACATTCACAAAATCGTAACAATTGTATTAAAATTGTGAAGGACGATTTTTTTAAAAAGGGTTGAATTATTTTTACTAAATTTTTGGCTCTTTTCCCTTTCCAGAGCCCAGCCTTATAAATAATTTAATATTAAAATTAATAAATATCAAAAATAATTCCTTGAAAATAAATGAAAATACAAAAAAATTCAATTACATGTTTTATCTTTTTTACTCTCTATAATGAGTATTTAGTTTTATTTTAACTAAATTTTTATAAAAGTAAATTGTCTTTATTATATATATTTTTTATTCATTTTCTTTACTTAGTATCAATGAGTATAAATCTTTTACTAATAAAATGTCGATGTTACGAAAAAAAAGAAAAGAAAAAATTTATATACTATATTGCGATTACGTTAGTCTAAGATTAACGTTTATCTAACTCCATTATCGTGTGAATGCGTGTTAGAAAATTGACATAGGTCAATCTCATCACATATACGTATGTAAGAGCATTTTTATTTTATTTCATTTTTTTGATCAAATTATAAACTTGATAGTTTGTATCAAATTAATTTTCACATGTTACTTATATTATCTATGGAAAATTTAAAATTATAAATTAGCCTTTAGCTTTGACAAAAAAAAAATCATATATCTTAAATTTTCTTTATTTGATAAAAAAAAATGTTTTTTCAAATTTTTTTTTAACATTTAGAACGCAATGAAAAAATTTTTTCTGAACCCAGTAAAAAAAAAAATTGTGAGTAAGCGAAAAGAATTGGTTGTAACTTAAGCTGAATTCGGTTTGGCGAAAAAACCGAATTGGAACGTTACGGTGAATTATTTTTTACTTACCGTGAATTCTTTTCTCTTGAACATTTGAATTGACGTTTGTTTATTTGAGTTTGCATTATAAATGAATAGAATAAATGTTTCGAAGTGTAAAAACGACGATTTGGAATAAGAAATATATAATTTTTTAAAAAGAAATAAAAGAGAAATGTGACAGATTTACCGACAATATTTTACCATGTACTCATACGTACTCATACGGTAAATTTATCAGATGAACACTACAGACTTGATAAAATTGTCGGTAAATCTGTCACATTTCACGTCTATTTCTTTTTAAAAAATTATATATTTCTTATTCCAAATCGTCGTTTTTAGACTTCAAAACATTTATTCTATTCATTTATAATGTAAACTCGAATAAACAAACGTCAATTCAAATGTTCAAAAGAAAAGAATTCATGGTAAGAAAAAAATAATTTACCGTAAGGGGCCACCCTTCTAGAAAAAATCAATTAAACACGATTCAGAACGATAGGGTACAAAAATTTTTTAATCGTTTTGAATTGTTTTCAATTGGAGTATATATTTTTTCAATTGATTCGAATTGTTTTCAATCGTGTAAAATAAGTTAAACTTTTTCAATTGTTTTTAATCGGGTGCTATCGGGAGAACGATATACGCACATGCGCAAATAGTTAATTATAAGAATAAGAAAAGTGTTGAATCAAATAGGAAAGATGTTTTTCTTATAAGTCTTTTGTAATATATAGTTTGTTCTGTTCGTGCGTATGTGTAAAATATTTAAAATCTAAAGTAAAATTTCTAGTGATATGGATAATGTCAATATGTTTACTTATCCTATACATGAACAAATTAAATATGACAATCTTTGAGTTGTTAATACATAACCTCAAAAAAATAAAAATAAATAAATGGGTACGTAAAAAAATACATATAAACAGAAATTAATTAAATAAATAATTAGGTACATATAAGAATAAATATAAGAAAAAATTCTATTTCTTGTATTTTAAAATAATTTCAGTTTTTAATCTTTTTTTTAGAACAAAATTTTTAGTTTTTTCTAAACTTTATGTGTCCAGCAGCTTTTCAAAAAAATTTAGCAAAAAAATTATTCAGTATAAATTTTGTTCGAAGTTCACCTAAACTCCTTCCAACAACAAAAAACCATAATTTTTCAATTAAATATTTTCAAAAATTGTAATCAAATTCTTTAAAAAGTTCAATTGTTTTCAATTAAATTTTACAAAATTTCAATTATTTAAAAATAATAAGTCAAAACCTTTCAATTCTTCCAAAATTGAATTACTTCTATTAAATTCTATAATTATTTTATTTATAAAAAATTTTAACTAATACTTTTTGCAAATTTTATCATAAATTTAAAAAAAAAATATTTTTTATTAAAAACTTTGATTGCAACTCTTCGAAATATAAATTTTTTCTAAAAATTTTAAATTAAAATTCTTTACAAACTTATTTTGTGCTAGAAACGGATGTTAAAGCCGTTACATTTGTATAAAGTTTTTCATTCATTAAAATATTTTCAAAATTTTCAATTTAAAATCACCAGAAATTTAATTATTTCTAATGAATCTTATAATTATTGTAGATCTTCCAATATTCGATTATTTAAAAAAATTCAATATTGACTGAAATTAAAAAAAAATTTCAGTAATTCAATTTAAAACAATACTTGATGTATCTGTCAAAAATTATTTTTTAAACATTTTTTCGATAAATTATAAACGAGAAACATTTCGTCTTGTGCAGTTTCATTCAAAGATAAATTAAAAAATAACTTTTAATTAATTTTTGATAAAATATATGATTTTCTTCTGTGGTGACAAATACATTGATAAATATTTTAATTTTTTAGTTCGGAAAATAATCTTTGAAATAATTATATATTTCTAGACTGTTTAATTAGTTGCATTTTTTAAAATTTTCAAAAACTCCCACCAAGCAATAGTGCATGGAATACAATCTATAGAACACGATTGAAAACGATTGAATATAATAAGAAAGTCAATCGTCTTCAATTGTAAGAACACGATTAAGAAAAACGATTGGGGACAATAGAAATTTCTTTCCTATTGTTTTCAATCGTTTTCAATCGATTTTTTCTATTCATAAATTACGTTGCACTATTTTTCACCATTTTCGACACCCCCCCCCTCCCCCTTGTTGCACTTTTTGCATACATTAGCGCCATTTTTTCTGTTGCATGTTGCAAATTCTTGACCCCCTCCTCTTTCCCTTAAGCGCAACGTAATTTATGGATGGCCCCTTAACGTTCCAATTCGGTTTTTTCGCCAAACCGAATTCAGCTTAAGTTACCACCAATTCTATTCGCTTAATGCCAATTCTTTTTTTTTTAATGGGAAATCTAAGATTGAGTCCACAAAAAAAAATTTCTATTGCGAACTCAATTTAATAATCGGTTTTGTATACAGAAAAAGTTAAATACAAATTTAAAAGTCATATATACAAAATGATAATTCATATAAATGACATGAATCACTTTTGAGCTTAAAGTGTTAATTTCGTCTTGGGAATTCATTATAAATTTACATAAAAAAATTGCATAAAACTGTTGTAATAAGTTGAACTTTCTCATACAAAATTGCAAAGCTTTTGTTCATTAAAAAACAATAAGAACATTGAATACAATTTAAAAAATATATATATACCTAAATGACATCATTGTTGAAAAGTTTATTTTACGAAATAATAAAAAAAAAAATTTACTTTCATTACAAATGAATAAAGAATTTTACATTCCAGCAAATACGTCATATTTGTACAAAAAAAAAAAATTTTGATTTTTTTATTTGACGCAAATATATTATCGATAATAAAAATCTGCGATTGAAGCAAAACAAAAGATAAAATTATTACGTTTATGGTCTTTAAAGTTGAAAGGGCATAAAATTATTTTTTTATTTATTCTTTTTAAATTATTGTATATATGCGTTCTTATCTCTCTAAATCTGAATTAGTAAATGTTTTAATTAATTAGAATTATAGTGACTGAATTTTCGCTATGAATTAGTTATAATTTTTATTGATACGTAATGAATTAGTGAATAAAAAAACATTCTTTTGTCAAATACATTATACAGGGTGATTTTTATGTTCCGGACCCCCTAAAAATTTTTTTAATTTCATTTTTTTCGTTTTTTAAACAAAAAAAAAGTAGAATTAAAAAAAATGTCAGGGACTCCGGATCATAAAAATCACCCTGTATAGTCAATTTTAATTAAAATTTAACTTAACATAACCTCTAAAAATCGAATATACACTGTAAAAAAAGGTTTTAATTTTACTATTTAAATAGTAGAATTACAAGATTCTGTAACAAATTCCGTTACAGAATTATTTTTTTTTTTTTTTTTTTTTTCTGTAATTAAAAAATTTTACAGGCGCTAGTGAATTCACATAACCTCAATGTACAGTTAAGGCCTGAGCAGAATAGAAACGTAACAAGAATCGTAATCGTAAACGCAACCGGAAGAATAAGTTAAAAAAGGAGAAACAATCTATCTATCCTTCTCTAACTCATTCTTCCGGTTGCGTTTGTTATTACGATTCCGGTTACGTTTCTATTCTGCTCAGGCCTTTACTATATTGTGTAAAAATGTCCCACACAGTGTAGGTTTTTTTCCTCGCATATACGACATTAATTTAATTATAACAGATTATTAAAATAGTTGTTTAATAAACGAAATCAGGCAAAAAAAAATGAAAAAGTAAACAAATTTTTAAATTTAAAGAATATTTATATTGTCGATGTATTTTTCTATCAATGTGTGATTTTACAATGAAAAAATTGCTTTTTTACGTTTTCATTTAGTAATTTTACAAAATTCATGATATTCACATTTTCAAAATGTAAATTAACCAAAAATCTTGTATTTCTAACCTCAAAATCATTAATATAGTCAAATTGAGTGCAGTAAAATCCGAGGTAAAATCACATAATTTAGTAACGAAATTTGTTACAGAATCTTGTAATTCTACTATTTAAATATTAAAATTGAAACCTTTTTTTACAGTGTATTTATAATTTGTCAAAATCGATTCAATAAATTTCTTATATTTTAATAGGAAATAAATCATTTAAAAATAATGACATTTACTGAGGAAACAGTATAGCAACAACAAATTTTGAATGGGTTTCATAATAAAAAAATTATTTCTGTGGTTCGTTTTTTGTTTTATTATTAATTTTTTTATTTTACCTTATTATTAATTAATTTATTTTTGTTTTATTTATTTATTTTAAATGTTTTTGATCATTAATTAAAATTTAATTCTGACTCGAGATATTATTTCTCCATTGTATGGGTGTTTTTTGGATATTCATCTTTTTATATTATTTTATTGTCGATTGTGAGAATGACTGATTGCTAATTTTAGTTTCATCGTTTTATTTGGTAAATTGTTTTTATGTTTATTTTATTTATTTTTCTTATTTTCATGTTTATATCTAATTTATTTTTATTTATTATATTGATACTATTTTATTTATTATTACATATGTATATTGTTTTTCATTTTATTTATTTTGTATATATATATATATATATATATATATATTGTATTTATTTTATTTAATTAGCTAGCTACATTTTGTATTTTTGTTTTTATTTTAATTTTATAATTTTTTGTATTGTTGAGACTTCCTGAAGAGGAAATATCATCAGTGTGATTTCGAAACGTTGAAGAAAATATTATTAAAACCCATATTTCTCTGAATGTTATCGTTTTTATTATGAAACCTATTCAAATATATTCTACTCGGACGTTAAAGAATTAATAATTATTAAAACAAAAAAAATTTGTTTTTGTAAATGTTAAAATAAACAAAGAAAAATATAATTTTTTTTTCTACGTTATAGTTCTCATTTCTTTAAGACAGCAGCGCTATTCACAATTCTGAAATTTATACTTGTTTTCCCCTCTATTTTTCATTCTCTCGATGACTGTACATTTTGAATGAAGCTACATTCTAAACACTGTTCATACAAAACGCATGCGTTTATTCTCATGCATTTCATTGGCTATTATTATGCGGGCTTTATGAAAATAATGAAAAAAACAGGTTATCGACTCGTCAGCATTTAGCGCCGGCGCATTGACATACGCATACTTTGGAAATATAGCTTACGTGATATTTACCGCGTGCTCAGCAACCGGCATTTGTCAGTTTCAGTCAGACCGTTCAGTTAAATTCTCGTTCTTTGGCTTATAGTATATAGTTTTCAACCTTCAACGTGTACATCTCTAGTCAACGTCTCTTCAAGCGTCATTATATTCTCTTTTAGATATATTAAATTATAACTATTACAATTAAATTTATCAATTGTTTGTGATTTTTTTTTAAGTTATTAACATTTTTCTCATTGAAACGTTTATTGTAAGTCAAAATTTTTTTTTTTTTTTGTCATTTTCTCACATTAAAACAAAATTTGTAATTCCACCATCTTCAGAAAGAAAATTTCATCAGTCAATTGAAACAGGTATGTTTAAATTTTAATAGCTCTAAATTTAACCGTATATATTGAGAGTAATGTGTGTTTTTTTTTTCTTTTTAAATCTTATTGAATTTAATGTGGATTTTTTTTTAAAATAGAAAATAGTTTTTTCTTAACGAACGTGAAAATTTTTAATGAAGTTTAAAAAAAAGAATTAATGAACAAGTTTTGGTGAAAACAAGTTACCTGGCTAGTTTCACCATTCTTCTAGACAATTTGATTCTGGAATGCGACTAGGTAACTTTTTCCCCTCTATTTTTCGAGGAAAATCAACATTAATTTCCAACAATAGACGTTGCACGTTTAGATGGTTTTTTTTTATCTAATTTTATTGCTCTGAACAGTTGTAATTGTTTTTAATATGTTAAGAAAAATGTTTTTAATTATAGTGTAAAATTTCGACATTTAAAAATTAAATTTTACATATTTATCACAATAATTTATTAGTTTTTAATCTTTATAACGATATTCGTTAATTATATTTTAAACACGTGAAAATAATTAGAATAATAATAATAATAATTGGGTAATCACATTATTTGGGCGCATGCGGTCGTTTCATGCATAATAATATTAATTACATAATATAATTTTGAATGCTTAAATTTGTTTTAATGTTACGAAATTTTCAAGTTAAAATAAAAAAAGAAAAAAAATTTAACAAATTGTTTTAATGTTAAAAACAATTTATAAGGATATATTTCTAAAATATTATGCTTATCAGATAATGCCATTTTTTTAAATGAAATATTTTCTTATTTTAAAAATATATTAACATATTATTATCAAAAACTATTATATTAATGCGTTGTACATTAAAATTTTCTTTATTTTTCCTCATTTCTTGCCATTTAGTAAATAGTTCATATATATTTAAAAAAACAGTCTAATTAAAAAAAATATATATAACTATAAAATTCAATGAAAAATATAATTCACTGGTTATATAAAAATTTGCAAATTAAATTAATATTTTTAAAAATAATAAAAAAAAATTTTTTTAAATATAATAAAAATAAATAATTTTGATTATTAAATTTAAAAATATATTTTTATTTAATTTAATAATACGGAAAAAAGTAATTAATATTTAATTTACAATTTTTAAATATTTATTATATTCTAAAAAATTATGTTCCAGATGTTTACAGATGGAAAGTTAAATTAAATTTAAATTTTCTTCATTTAATAATTTAGAACTTTTCTCATTAATCTATATATATATGATTACATTTATTCAATACAAAGAGCAATAACATTGCACTTTATCAATTCATTGTTATTATATTGAGCCGACTATTGTTTCAATAATAATGAGTTACAGTAATCCGAGTAATAGAAAATAAAATAAAAAAATATACAATTAAATATAATTTTTTTATTTTGTTTATTTTTATTAATATTAATTATTATTTCTACTAATTAATTACAAATCACTACTATTATTTATATGGTAATAATAATAATAATATATAATATTTTTTGTCTAAAGAAATTTAAAAAAAAAAAATAAAATTTTTTTTTTGGAAAATTTGGCCTAAACATTTAATTAATATTTTTATGAAAGTCCAAAAAACTTAATTTAAAAAAAAATAATATTAATGATAATAATAATATTGGTAATAAATTTTTCATTAGATGTAAAAATGTAGAATATATAATTAAAATAATTAATGTCCATTTATATATTAATAATGTTAATTATTATTGATATAAGTAAAGTTGCTACTTTACACTTTCTTCATGTACTTTATAATTTATTAATTATTTATAAATCGTCATAAGCAAGTACATGATATACCACAAGTCAAAAGGTGAACGATTATTCATCTGAGAAATGGAAACTCTTTTTACAATGCAAAATATATTCATATATCCATAATCTGATGTAACGAATCTTAATCATCGCGTAGCACGTGTTTTATAAATTTTTGAATTTAAAATAGAAATTCAAAATCCAATTTTTAGATATTAACATTTTTTTTTTTATATTAATATAGATCAGAAAAAAAAATGAAGAGGACAATTTAGGAAAATAGAGGAAAATATTAAGAACTTGGAATATATAATAATCTCAAGAGTAATTAATTAAACAATCTCGAATGACATTCACGCGATTAAATATTTAACCATGACTTTGATAGTAAATAAGGAAAATATGACCTGCTTTCTATATAAAAATAGTAAAACTTATAACAATTCCTTTTTCTCAATACTTTCCTTTTATTTTTTGGTAGATAAAAAAATAATGAAATTAGAAGTTAAAAGAGTACACAATCTCGAGTGACATTCGTGCGATTAAATATTTAACCGTGACTTTGAGATTATATACTTATATATAGTAAATAAGGAAAATGTGACCTGCTTGCTTTCTATAGAAAAAAAAATTTAACCGTTGGAAAAATTTTATTTTCCTTTTTGTTCATTTTTATTTGTGGTTTTTTTTTTTATTTAAGTATGGGAGAAAATAAGGAAATTTGAAATTATAGAATACATATTGTATAATTTTATAGGAAACCGGTAAGGAAGCGTGGTGTTTTTTTTTTCGTTGAATTTTTGGTGGGTTCAGTTCAGTTATACGATGGTGCAAGTCGCGTGATCGTTTTTGATTGGTCGAGAGATCTCAGCTGAGCTCAGGGTTGGCGCTGGTTTGTGGAACTCGATGGTACCACGTTGTCAATACAGGATACTTCATCCTTCTCTTCTTTATTCTCTTTCTTCCTCTCCCATCTTCCCCTTTTTTTAATTCAGGCGTAGCACGTGGTTCAGAGGTGCCGTTTACGTGAATAGAACATATATATATATAACACACACATGCTAGAGAGTGACACGTCATCTAGGCAAAATAGATGATAGAATATCGTGCTGTTTTTATTTTTTTTCTTTTTATTTCTCAAATTAACTTAGGACACTTTTTCCTCTATATTATTTATATAATAATAAAGTAACAATAATAATTTGTTATTCCATTATCTACTTAAATATTTTTTTTTATATTTGTCACTAAAAATAATATTGAAAAATTTTTTTTTTTTTTTCTTTTTTTGAGGTTATGTTGTCAGAAAACTCAGTGATTATTATTTCAATCAATGAATTTATTATATTTTATCCTTGATTATATCCAAAGTCATTGTGATCTATTTTTAAAAAATTTTTCGCTATTTTTTTTTTTTTTTAATTTTTTTATTTACCTTGGAATTTAAATTGAGTTGCAAAGAAAAAAAATATATGTTTTAAAAAATTTTTTCGAGATTATTTTAGCGTCATATAAAATAATTTAAAGTTTACATTTTTCATAACGAGATTTTAAATCATTTTTTTTTTTATTATTTTAGTTGCAAAAAGCAATTAGAGGACATTAAATAATATAACATGAGAAGGGAGATAATGAATAAATGTGATAATATGTTAGTGATAATTAGTTTTAACAATGTATATATATATATATATATATATATATATATAGGCATGTCCAATCGTTTTAGAACTTATTTTAATGAGAAAAGTTATAATCTTATTAATTGAGGTTTAAAATTAAAAAGAAAAAAGTAATAAATATTTTTCCAAACTTTTCTATTATCGTTGTTATATAAACTTCTCTAGAGAAATTTTTTATATTTGAACGAAATCTATAATATTGAAATAAATATTTGTACAGTTTTTTTAAGCTCTTACATCCAGAGAAATGTTTTAGTTGAACCAAATATACTATATTTGAGTTAAATAAACGTATATTTGTCTCACAGCCTATACTAGCCTATTTATTTGGCGTAAATAAAAGTTTTTATTTAAATCAAATAAAAGTTTATTTAAATCAAATAAATATTTATTAGGCTATGAGACAAATATACGTTTATTTAACTCAAATATATTATATTTGGTTCAAATAAAACATTTCTTTGGATGTAAGAGCTTAAAAAAACTATAGGGTCAGTTGGGGTAAATAGGGACAGGGGATAAATGGGGACAAGAGGTTTTGGAGCTTAATTTACAGTTTTAAAATGAAGTTCAACGTCAATATTTTAACTTCAGATCACCTGCAAGAGGTTTTGAGTGTTGCCAAGTTTTTATCTTGACAATTGGCTGCAAGATAAAAAAAGTTATCGCTCAATGCATAAAAACTTGAAAATCAAAATCAAACTGTTTCAGTATTTTGTCTCGCATTTCAATGAAAACAGACTTAAAAATCATACCAAATTTTTTTCTTATTCCTTATGACTCCCATAGCAGAAATTAACTTGAATTTTTGATTTTTGTCAATTTGATTAATAATGACAGGCTGTCCCCATTTACCCTGAGTTTTCAAATTTTTGGGGTAAATGGGGACAGCTTGTCATTATTAACCAAATTGACAAAAATCAAAAATTCAAGTGAATTTCTGTTATGGGAGTCATAAGGAATAAGAAAAAAATTTGGTATGATTTTTAAGTCTGTTTTTTTTTCAAATGCGAGACAAAATACTGAAATTAAAAAAAAATAAAAAAATTTCAATTGGTTCAACTATTATATAGGGTAAGTGTACTAATTACGGCGAGTGCACCAATTACGGCGCGTTCATAAAAAATAACTATTGTTACTATTATATTTAATATAACTGTTGCCAAATGATTAAAAAAAATTATTTCAATCTTTTTTTGATACAAATACTTATAAAGATGCACATTTAAACAATTATTAATTTAATTATTTGAGATCAAATTTTTTTCCGCGCCGCAATTGAAACATTTTTAAGATTTCCATTGGCTTCAATTTCGGCGGGCAAAGTATCTTCAAAATACACGTAATTTTGGTCACCGCAATTGATACACCGAAACTGATACAAACTCGCCGCAATAGAAAATTACGGTATTAGTTTTAATTTCTCATATTTGTTTAAATAATCGATTTTTATAGAGTTAAAATTTTTTTTTAATATCTTAATAACATAAGCTTTAAGTTTAATAAGTCTTAAATTGAGTTTATACAATAGAAATGTCGAATTTTCTATTTCAAAGGTGTTTTGACTCGAATCTCGCCGCAATTAGTGCATTTACCCTATCTACTACAAATTTTTTTTCAAGTTTTTTCATCCCTTAATACAGTAATATACTTAAGGAAACTGTTTTCTTAAAACTTCCTTAGAAACTATGCTATCCCCGCATTTACCCTAAATTTTATGAAATTTTCTAAATTTTGGGGTAAATGGGGACAGTCAGTTTCATGCGTTTAAAGCTTATCTTAATTTTTTTCTGCTGCATAAAATTAATCCTGGGAATGTAAATAACAACTTAAAAAAAATTAAACCCGCAAATATTACCTTTTAAATGAAGAAAATATCGTAATTTGTGAAAAATATAGCGATTTTGTCCCCATTTACCCCAACTGACCCTACCTATTTATTTGTTTTAAATAAAAATTTTGTTCTTCATAAATAACGTTTTATTTGATTTAAGTAATAAATTAGAATTGTGTACTTCAAATATTTATGAATAATCTAATATTTTATTGTAATTAATATTAAGATTTTTTCAAATACTGATAAGTCCATTAAAAAATTTTTTTTTGCAAACAATTTCTAGGCATATTTTATCATATTAAATTATTGATAAAAATCATGTTCAAATTTGTTCATATAAATGGTTTGGAAAAATTGCTGTAATAAAAATTTTAATGTAAATCAAAAAAAAGTTGAAAAAAATAGAAAAATTATCGTTTCAATTTAATTTATGTTAAATTTCGTGAAGAATATATTAATTTTATAGGTTTTAAATTTATACACACGTGTTTTTTATATTTTAGAAAATTCTATTTTTAAATATGCTTAGTTGTATTGGCTATCATTGAATTAGTTATTAGAAGAACTGAAAATATTTATAAAGTTAAAATTGTCTTTTGAAGTTAATTTGATTGAATTTAAGAAAATTTAAGTTTTAAGTAGTAAATTTTATTATATACGTAAAACTACTTAAAATTATACTATATACTTGAAAGGGCTTAAATTATTATTACTACTAAATGGAGTATAGTAAATTTTACTACTTTTAAAATGATTCGATTACAAAAGAGCAATTTATAAAGAAATTTTATAATTTTGCTTCATAATTTGCAAATTGTTTATAAAAATTGTTTATAACATTGTTAAAAAAACATTGTAAAATCATTTCCAATGAAATTTGGTACTTTTAATATCCATTCCGATTGCAAAGAAACCAATTGATGGAAAAAAAGATTTTTTTTTCTACCAACTTGTAGAACGGAAATCTCGAATTTGAACTAAAAAAACGGACATTTGGAACTAAATTGGTTAAAACAGCTATTTTAATTATATAGTTTAAAAATTGAATTATTTAATTTTCATTTTTCATTATTGAATGAAAATTTTTAGTTAACTTAAAACTCATTTAACAGAATTTCTAATTGATAGAACTTTGATTTGTCCGAAATTGCAAATGGCTGAACAAACAATCGACAGAAAGATTTTGGCGCGATTTTTAAAACCAATCACAATTTTATGGATAATTTTTGATTGGTTGATTTTAAAAATCGCGCCTCTATTTGTCGATTGTTTATTCGGCCATTTGCAATTTCGGACAAATGAAAATTCTATCAATTTGAAATTCTGTTAAATGATTTTTCGGTTAAGGCCTGAACAGAATAGAAACGTAACCGTAATCACAATTGCAATTGTAAACGGAGGAATGGGTTAGAGAAGGATAGTCATATATTGTTGTTCTTCTCTTACTAATTCTTCCGTTTGCGATTGCAATTACGATTTCGGTTACGTTTCTATTGTGCTTAGGCCTTTAAGTAAAAATTCTATATAGTATGAAAAATCGGTTATATGGAAATTATATCAAATAATAATTCGAACAAATGAAAATTCATCTGAAAGAAAATTCTATGCAATAAAATTTATTTATTTATAATTCGAACAAATAAAATTTCTGTGAAGTGAATTTTCGGTTATATAAAAATTCTGTAATATAGAAAATTGTTTTGATGAAAATTCTGCAAAATACTAATTTGAAAAAATAAAAATTCGGCTCAATAATAATATTATGACAAATAAAATTCGATAAAATGAAAATTCTAACTATAATGATTTTGAGAACATAATATAATCATGCGTCCCAATTCTTTAAAATTTTTAAGTAGTGATTTTTAAGTTAATATAAATTTTAAGAGTAGTTTTGCATATTTATTTTTTTAATATTGTAATAAATAAAAAAAACAGTAGGTTTACATAAAAAAAAATTAACTTTTGTTTGCAACAACAAATAAAGCAAATGATAAGAAATAGTAAGATAACGTGTTAATAAAAGAAAATATATAAATACTAAAATTTATAAATAAGATAATTACTAAATTGTTTTTTCTTAAAACTGTATTTCAATAAATAAGTATTAGGGAATATTATTATTATTATTATTATTAAGCATAAGTTCCTTGATTTTTAAAACTAATTATTAGACCAATGTTTTTCATTTAGTTCAATTCTAAACTTTGGTTTTGAGACAAAAAACTTTAATTAGTTTCGCTGAAAAACTTGTTTAAAAAGCAAAAATCGAGATTTTTTAAGAAATAATTTCATCCTCAAATGGTTAAATAAATGTAGTAAAAAATATAATGTAACTGCATCGAAAACATTTTTTTAGGCTTAATGTCAAATTTTTAGATGCTTCCGTTGTAGTTACGTTATTTTTTACTACATTTATTTAAAATATTGAAAAAATCGAACAAATTTCTTATACAATATTATTAATTATCATTTAGTAAGACAGAAAAAATCGCATTTTAAAAGTATTCGGCTTCTGATAAAGTTAAATTTTAAAAAATCATAACTTCCATAATTTTTATCAAATAAAGAAATAAAAAAATACGTAATTTTTTATTTTTCATAAAGATTTCGAAAAAAATTTCCTAGTAAAAAAAATTTTTTTTAATGAAAATCTCACATTATAATCATAAAATAATAATAATAAAATCTTCATTATATATTATTAATCTTTTGTGAAATGAAAAAAAATTTTTTAAGAAATGTTTTTATATTTCATATTTTTTTTTAAACAACGCATATAGAAATATTTTTAGTATATATTTATACTGACAAAGTCGGCTGTGTATAGAGACTTGCATAACAGAATCTCACCAATGCGCCAAATACATGTAAATTGTATCGTTTAACGATAGCGGAACCGAAACTACATGCCGGCTGTTACAATATAGAAACGGGTCGGTGACTTCAGATGACTACTTGAATAGATGTACATATATATATGTATAAATATATTATAAGTAATCTAAACGATGCCTGAGCATGAGATATGAATAAAATAATTGATGTTAATGTCAAGGTTACGTGCTTCTCATAATCACATGGATTTTTTAATATTTTTTTTACCAATACAACTGACAGTTGCATATGATTAGTTTTCTAAAAAAATATTCAGTGATAAATTATTAGAAAATTATCTCTTGTTGGATTGAAAAGTCGATTTGAAATTATATATGAGTTTTGGCTTATATAAAACTTTTACAATAGATAATTTTTTTTTTAAATAAGTAATATCTGACTATACAATTGTATTTTTTTAAACGAAAAGTGAAGGGTGTTTAGTCATAAAACTCGAATTTTTCAAAAATGCTGATTTCTGTTATTTTTGATCGCATGCAGTTTCTGAAAATAGAATAAACAAATTTATTTATTTATTTCAAAACTCATTCGGGTTTATTAAGGAAATTGTTTTTCTTTGCAAAAAAAAAAAATTATTCTTACTTTTAACAGACTATAGTTTTTCATGTTTTTGATCAAGACAACGTTCGACACTCTTAACAGAATTTCTAATGAATAGAATTTTCAATTGCCTGAACAAAGATCGCAACATTTGAATTTTTTTCATTATTTTTACAGTTCAAATTATTTTTAACAAAACTATTAAAAAAGAATTATTCAGTTTTTCCCTATTTCAAAATTACATGTGCGTTAACCTTAAACGTGAAACAGAATCCTACCCAACTCTGCTTTGGACGAACATATTTTGGGCTCTTGTTTCCCAACCCTGTTTGTTTACAAATGTCATATATGTCGATTATGATATTGTGTAATAGGAAATTATTAATTGCATTAATTGACAACGCATTAGAAATATTTATCAAGCGTGCATTGCTTAAATTTTGTTCATTTATAATAAATAAATTATTGATAATTATTTGAACCATAAAAATAATTAAAAATTTTCAAGTGTTGTGATTGTGAACTTAACTTAAATCTTATGTGATAAACATGAATAAAGATTAGTGTATTTCATTTTATTTCGAAATAAATTTTTTCTTATTTAATTGCTCGCAATTTATAAGTTTTCGCTTCTTTCTTTCTTAAAATTCATAATAAAAGTATTTTTAATATCTTAATATTCAGTGCAGTGAATAAATAAATTAATAAACTTGTCAATAAGAGCATGCCAGCCATGACAGTTATACTTTGATACCAATTCAGGTATCAAAAAATGATCCCATATTCTGGATCATTTCTTGAAAATGATCCAAATATTTGGATCAATTTGATACCTTAAATTGATTGAAAACGTTGGATGAGTGGATCTTAATTCTTGTATCAATTTGATACACACAAGAAAACAGTGAGCTGTCAAAATTAAAAAATTGTTTTTAATGCAAACAAAAATATAATAAATATTAATTTCAAACAATTTTAGAAGATTTAGATTTACTTCTTTCGAAAGAAATTATTTTTTTCCAAAATATTTTGTCAATAATTATTTTTTTAACATTTAGTTTTTTTTTCTTTTAAATCAGACAAAAATTGCTAATTTTTAACCAATTTTTATAAACAAAAGCTCATTTTACTCAGTGAAACATTCTCTACAATTGTTACCCTTTTTTTATTGTAATAAGTATGTTCTTAAAAAGTTATAAACAATTAAAATTTTCCTTATCAATAACTTTTTAAGAACATACTTATTACAATATAAAAAAGGGAAACAATTGTAAAGAATGTTTCACTGAGTAAAATGAGCTTTTATATATAAAAATTGGTTAAAAATTAGCAATTTTGTCTGATTTAAAAGAAAAAAAAACTAAATGTTAAAAAAATAATTATTTACAAAATATTTTGGAAAAAAATAATTTTTTTCGAAAGTAGTAAATCTAAATCTTCTAAAATTGTTTGAAATTAATATTTATTATATTTTTGTTTGCGTTAAAAACAATTTTTTAATTTTGACAGGTTTTTGAGGTTATGTTGACCAGCCACCCTTCTTAAGATGAGTCTTAAAATTAGCGCTAGTAGTTATAATGGAAATTGTATATTGCGTAAATTCAGCAAAGCTGCCTTAAAAATGTTGCCTCTTAAAATAAGACCTCTTTTCGGCATTAAAATAAGACTTTCTTTTTACAGTGTACTGTGGGCACAGAGAGAAAAGACACTTTTCAAATTATTATTTTTAATAACTTTAAATAAATACATCATGAACCGCTATATGCAAAAGAGGGGATCTCTTTCTCTGTCTATCTTTTTTTCCCTGCTAACATAAAAATAAACATAAATCTTTACACTGATGACTTTTACTGATGAATTCCTGTAACATAACCTTTATGTACCCTATATATATATATTATTATATCCCGTTATAGTTATAAACTTTTACCAGGTTTTTCTTGCATATTTTCTTACTGCGTTATCATATAATAGTAAAAAAGAATTGAATTTACTTTATAATAACAACGCTTATGAAACACAATTTCTATATTATATGTCTATTTTCTCTGTGAAAGTTATTTTCCGTATGTATATAATATCGATTCATAATATTTTCTTTAAAAATAATTAATTTTTATTTTGATTTATACTTATTTTGGGCTAAAAAATTGGATAAAATTCGTATATGGGGCATTTTACGCGCGGACAACACTGATCTTTATTTTTTTCATATTAATTTTAAATATTATACAATTTTATTAAAAACTCGTTAAATCAGTTAAATGAATGAAAATAGATGTGGATTTTATAGTAAAATTAATGTCATTTGACATCATTGTATTAATTTTTGAAGATCAGATTAATTTTAAAACATTAAAAAATTGAAAAGCAAGTTTTAAATCAATTTTTCGTAGACTTTGATCATTTTTAAAGTATTTAACTATTAAAGATGCCATTCTACAAATTGTGTACAGAATCTACACAATTTAAACTATGTTTTACGATATTTTTAAATGTTTTAAAAATGGTCGGAGTCTCTGAATTAGTAAAAATGTTTACTAATTTAAATTAGTGACTCACTTTTTGCTTTACAATTAGTTAATTTTTACTTACTAATTGTTAGTAAAAGTTACTAATAATTAGTAAAATTTTACTAATTGAGAAGCAAAAAGTGAGTCACTAATTCAAATTAGTAAACTTTTTTACTAATTCAAATTTAGAGAGTGAAACATTGATTTAAAATTTGTTTTTCAATTTTGAAAGTTAAAATTAATGTAATCTTCAAAATTAATACGATAATGTCAAATAACATTAAATTTACTATAAAATCCACCATTTTCATTGATTTAATGGGTTTTTGATAAAATTTTAATATTTAAAAGTAATATGAAAAAACAAACAAAGATTGGGGTTGTCCGCTTCACGTAGAATGACCTATATAAGGGAAATTCTATAAATATTGAACCATTAATTTTAATCACATATTTTTCAAAGTTTTTTTTTTTTTAATGATTTTTTATTATTTTTATTTAAAAATACGAAAATATGTTTCGATTTTTTATTTTGAAAATTACTTTTGGTATGACTTAATTAAAATTTTTGTCAGTATAATTTTTACTCCAAAGTCTATGAAAAGTGGAAACACAAATATAATATAAGCAATCTAAAGCTATTATCTCTTTTTTGTTAGACGAATTTTATCTAATCCAACCAACGAGTATATTTAAGTACAGTGAACACTATTTTTGCTTATGTCATTTATATTAATTCACTATTAAAATATTTTCTCGTAACAAAATTTGGCTTAACGGATTTAAGTGTTTTACGGTTCAAAAAATTTGGATATTCTTATGTAATTTTGAATGCAGATGTTTTTCAAATATTTTCAATGGCGACGCTAATACGGGCTGATGAATTTCATTAAGTTTGAGAAAATTTAAATATAACTTTGTAAATTAAAAGTCAAAAATCGACTCAAATTACGAATTTGAAATAAATTTAAAAAAAAAATTTTAAACTAAATTAAAATTCGCAAAACTCCAATAACCGTTAGATATACAAAATTTTATGAAAATCGAAGAATTTTAAAAAACTGTCCGACATATTTGATCCACCCTTTTGAATTTAAAAAAAAATTTATTTGATTCAAATAAACGGTTACTTAAAATCAAATAAATATTTATTTGTATATAAATAATTATTATTTGAGTCAATAATTAAACAGTATTTGTTTCTAATACAGAAATTATTGGTTCAAATACAGTTTATTTAATTTAAATAAAAATTGTTTGGTTCAAGTAAAATATTTATTTTATGATAGTCAAGTAACTGATTATTTGAATCAAATAAATTATTTTTTTAGTGTACTTAATGCAGCTTAACAAATGTGTAAAAATGAGTTACGCAATGTTTTTTCTATTATTTGATCAATACAGATGACAACAAAATTCATTTCAAGAATGTGCCTTGAAAGGAAAAATTAAGTTCTCTAATACCTAAAAGTTTAATGGTTCTATAGAGATATGCCCATATACCATTAGAGCATAAAAAAATTGTAAAATTCTTTCTATTTGCGATAATTATTTATAGTAAATATGTATAATTGGGTATAATATATAATTATTCTAATAATGTATAATATACTTTGACTCACTATTTCCTACATACACAAATACAGAAATTATTATTTCTGTATTGTATATGTAGGAAATAGTGAGTCAAAGTATATTTGAGTTAAAAAAATTTGTTGGTATGTTTTTAAAGATATAATTTCTCTCATCAGTGAGACTTTCTTTCGAACTCAGCGATACTAAGATATGTTTAAATTATTATTATTACAGTATATTTACCGGTGGAGTTTAGCTTTTTTCAGTTAAAAACATTTTTAATAGTTATCCTCTCTTGAATCCTATATATATATATATATATATATATATATATAGGTTAATTTTCTGCAAGTTTTTTAAAAATATATTATACATATTTCTACACTTTAATTTATTTCATTTATTACATGAACCGTTCATGAACGTTGATTCTTATCTTAATGATTTTTGACAAAATTATATGCAGAAAAAAAAATTATAGAATATCATTATGTATATTCAAAATTAATTGTCAATATACACTGCGAAGATCATGTCTAACTGTAACATAAATGAAACTATAAAACTATAAATAAATAAACTATGAATTTAAAAAAAGACTTCAAACAAAATTTTTTTCAGTATAATAATAATATTAAAATTAATAATAATAAATAATAATAATAACTCATGTGTCAGAAAATTGTCAATTTATGGACTAAAAATCTTGTAAAACAATTAATTGATCTGTGTAACCTTTGTATATGATTCGTTCAAGTGATCTACAACGGAAGGTCGACCTTAAGCGCATCATTTAACATTATTAATCTGCGTCTCACGCACGTGGAGATAGTGATGAAACTATGTAATTAATTAATACAGTGAAATATTTTTTAATTAAATTTTTAAATTAAATAATTTTTATTTTTTATTAAATTTAGAATAATTTTGTTATATTTAAAAAAAAAAATAATTTAATTTTTTTTTTCTTAAAATAAAAATAAATAATAGTTATTATAATATAATAACACAGGTTTACAAATTTCAAGTTTTTTTTTTGTCACTCGAACAAAACATTTTTTTTTCGATTAATATGTGTTTTTTGAGTAAGAAAATCATATTTTAAATTTTTTTCCCTCGTGCAATTTTTTTGTAACAGCAAATTATGCATTTTCGAGGTGTGACGTCACTAATTAAAGTCACCGGTAGAGAAAGCAGTTAATCCAAATGTAAAAAATAAATCACCATTTGAAAGATAATTAAATTACCTTTCAAACCATTGGTCAACCAATAAAATCCATTCAAAATTGTCAGAGTTACATTCGATCAAAGTTCAAATTTCAAGCAAATTTTAATGGATTTTTAGACATTCGTCTAACTTTCGCTAATTTTTTCAAAGTCAAACAATCAAAAAAAGGGAAATTTTTTTTCGGGGGTTTTCAGGGTCGCTGATTACGAATCCGAGGACAGTTTTTGAAAATTCAAAATGTCGGATCCAATATGGCGGACAAAATTTTAATAATTAGAGCTAAGTACTCCAAAATGAGTACTCGGGGGTTTTTGTGTTTGCTGATTACGAATTCGAGGTCAGTTTTTCAAAATTCAAAATGGTGGACAAAATTTTAGTAATTAGAGCTAAGTACACCAAAATGAGTACTCGGGGGTTTTTGTGGTCGCTGATTACGAATCTGAGGTCACATCACACAGTTTAGTGCAGTTCAGTGATTTAAAAAAAAAAAAAAAAAACTTTTACATAAATATATACAAAATTTATTTTTTAATTTCTTAATTGTGTTTTTATACACTAAAAAAGAAAACAATTTTATTTCATTAAAATAATAATCGATTACTTAACTATTATCAAATAAATAATTTATTTGATCCAAATAATCGATTACTTGATTATTCTAAAATAAATATTTACTTAAATTAAATAATTTTTATTTAAATAGTTTGTATAATTTTTATTTTATTGTATAATCTGTATATATTTCAACCAATAATTTTTTATATTATGTATTTGAAAGAAATGCTGTTTAATTGACTCTATAACTATATTTAATACAAATAAATATTTAATTTATAATAGTTAAGTAACCGATTATTTGAATCAAATAATTTTGTTTTTTGTTCAGTGCAACTAATACATATGAGTAATTTTTCATTTTCTTATAAAAATATTGTATTCATTTTAAATGTTAACTGTAAATTAAATGTAAATGTAAATTAAAAAAATGTAAATTAAATATGACGCTCTCGGGGATCGAACTCTGAACCTAATGCTCTGTAGACCTATACGCTAATCGCTAACCTACGCTGACATAAGAATTATAATACTAAATTATATTTAAAAACTACAACGGAACAAAATTAATATTCATTTATTAAAGGTTAATCAATTAACAATATTTATTGATAATTTATACACATAATAATAACAATAATAATAATAATAATTGTAATAATAATAAAATTAATAATAATAATAATAATAATAATAATAATAATAATACATTATAAGAATAAATTATTATTATTTTGTTGTTATTAAACTATTATTTAAATTAATAAAAAATAAATATTTAAAATAATAATTTTTCTATATAAAATATAAATAAAAATTAATTTCACAAAATTTGCGGTTCACATTGTAATTTAAGGTCATATCGTATATATATATATATATATAGGAAATTGAGCTGAAAATTGTTAAAGGGTTGAAAAGAATATATAGAATATGCGCACATTATTTGCGATGAACCAAAGAGGGGTTTGGAGGGTTTTCGGTTATATTCTATATTATGCGGAGTCTGCGCTTCGACAAGCTCTCAAAGTCTGTTTCTCGGTTAGCAGTCGATATTTTATCCCAACTGAGAGAAAACCATTTTTTTTTACATACATACATACACACACACTTACTGTCTTTCTCTCTCTCTATCTAATTTTTTCTCTTTCTATCTTTCTCCACATATTATAATTATGGATGTGCGCGATTTTATGTTCTTACCATCGGGTTGGAGGCAACTTTTATTATTATTTTTAACCAGGTTCGTCACGTGGACTATGTGTGCTGCGTGTATATATATATATATATAATCAATGTTATCTCAATGTTTTTTTTATTAAATAAGATATATATATATATATATGTATTATCACATCAAATTGTCAATGATAATTCTACTGACTTTTGATAAAAAAAAACATACAAACAATATACTTAGTAATTTCGATATAATAACTATTTTCAAGTATTGTTAAATGTTTTTCTTTTTTGCACTTTTTTATATTTCATTGTTCTTAAATGTTTTACTTACTTTGTCGTTTTTAATAAATTTTCTGAATTTTTGTATTATTTTTTAACGGCTTTTACTATTTAATTGTATTTCTTAATTTTTAAAAAATTTTTTTTTTTTTTTTATTTAATTCGATGTGTGTACTTTTGTATTGTTCCATTATTGGATAATATTTGTTTTTTCTTCTATTGTTGGAAAATATTTGTTTTGACTAAATTAACTGTATCACAGATATATTTTTTTTTTATTTATTTACATTTAATTTTTTCTACTATTTTCCTGTTTTCTGTTGTTATTTTTGCTATAAACATTATTATCAAAGTTAAAAAAAACAGAACTTGTAGTAGTAAAAAAAAATGTTTCTTTTATCAATTTCATTGTTTTTAATATTTTAAATATTTGAAATATTTTAAATATTTTAAATATTTTATTAAATGCGCTTTACTCAGTTATTCTTTATAAATCATTTTTTATAAAGACTCTTTTGTTCGTTTTTCCTTTGAAAATTAATTTCTTTTCTTTAAATTCCATTAACAAATTTTCATAAACAATTTTTATGATTAATAATTTATGTCCATTTTTACAACACACCTCTGATAAAGCATATTTTTGTTTTAATATAAGCCACGGGTATTTCTTGCGAATATATAAAAATGGGACGCATGATTATATTCTAAAAATCATTAGTTAGAATTTTCATTTTATGAAATTTTATATTTGTCATAATCGAAAATTTACTTTACAGAATTTTTATTTGTTCGAATTTTTATTTGTCAGAATTTTTATTCGCTCAAATTTTCATTTAACATAATAGGCATTTTAAACAATTTTTATTGGGTAGAATTTCATTACATATACTCAGAAAAAAATTCGTTTTCGAAGCAACCAAATTTTGGTTAAATCAACAAAATAAATGCATTGATATACAGTTAACCAAACATTTGGTTGCATAAACCAAACGTTTATTTGGCTCAATCAAATTTTTTCTTTGTGCAAAAAATTTATTAAAATAAACCAAATAGTTATTTAGATCAAATAAATTTTTATTTGAATTAAACAAATTTTGTTTGAACTAACCAAAAAAATTGGGTAAATATAAAAAAAATGGTACATTTGGTTCAAACATATCTTTTTTCTGAATGTAGAATTTTCATTTTATTCTTTCAGATGAATTTTCAATTGTTCGAATTATTATTTGATATAATTTCCATATAACCGATTTTTCATACTACAAAAATTTTTACTTAACCAAAAAATTATTTAACAGAATTTTTAATTGATAGAATTTTCATTTGTCCGAAATTGCAAAATGGACGAAAAAACAATCGATTTTGACGCGATTTTTAAAATCAACCAATCACAATTTTATGGATAATTTTTGATTGGTTGATTTTAAAATCGCGCCAAAATCTTTCTGTCGATTGTTTATTCGACCATTTGCAATTTTGGACAAATGAAAATTCTATCAATTAGAAATTTTGTTAAATGATTAATCGGTTAAGTAAAAATTCTGTAGTGTCAAATAATAATTCAAACAAATGCAAATTCTATGCAATGAGAAATTCGACCCAATAAAAATTGTTTAAAATGCATATTATGTTAAATGAAAATTTGAGGAAATAAAAATTCTGACAAATAAAAATTCGAATAAATAAAAATTCTGTGAAGTGAATTTTCGGTTATATAAAAATTCTATAATATAAAAAATCATTTTGATGAAAATTCTACAAAATACTAATTCAAAAAAATAAAAATTCGGCTGAATAATAATATTATGACAAATAAAATTCGATAAAATGATAATTCTAACTAATTATTTTTAAAACATAATCATGCGTTCCGTAAAAATTAGAATTTCTAAAAAAAATTGAGATATTCAAATTTTTTTTCAACTTTTTGTAATGTTTTACACAAAATTGTATTGTATTGGAAAAAAAATTCTTTATAGAGTCATTTCGTTTGACCTAGAAGTACATTTTGGCAAAGAGAAATAAACCGACTCAAGAACTTTTCCTCCTGTTGCTTATATAGATATATATATATATATATATATATATTCTACAATTTCGATATATTTTACTTTCATAATTTTTTTTTAACTCATAGCTGGAACATTACTTGTTTTATTTTATAAATTGCCCTCTTTCATTTATCGCAAATCACCTCCTACTCAATTCCCCCTTTTCTCTTTTGATTAATATTAATAGCAACACACTCTTGTTTAAAAGTCCAAGTTCGATATTGTTGATAAAAAAAAAAAGAATTGTTTTTTTTTAAATGAAGGTTGATTGTTATTATTGTTTAACATTGATAGTTGCTATTTTACAATCTAAAAACAATTTCTATATATAATTCGAGGAATTTTTTACGTTCTTACGTAAAGGAAAAATTGTTATGTTAACATTTCTTTTCTTTTTTTTTTTAAATTTTAATTTACATTTTTGTAAACTTTTAATTTTTTTTGGTATAATTTTATATAAATTTTTTGTAAAATATTACTTTACATTTTTGGATAATTTTATTTAATTTATTTTTGTAAAATATAAATGTATAGACTTTTTCGAATTTTTATACAATTATATATTATTATTTATTTACTTATTACAAATAAATGGAGTAAAAATAATAAATAAATTTTCAATTATTATTTCTTTTTTTTGCAATTTTTTCTATAATTCGACAATTTAATTAATTGTATAATTTAAAATTTTTTTTAATTAAATTGTAACTAAAGGGAAAAAATCATTTTTTAGATTTCTTTTGGTTTATTTTTTGAATTAAAAAATATTTTCTTTTGATTTGTTACATTTGTGGAAATTAATTTTTATTACAAAAGATATTTAAATTAAAAATTCAGGAAAAACGTTCATTAATTAATTTATTTAAATAAGATTTAATATTATTATTATTATTATTATTTGTATTATTATTATTATTATTATTTATTTTTGTTATTTTAATAATAAATAATTATTAGTTTTTTGAATTATTTTTTAAAGAAGATTTTTTTTAATATTTTACAGAACTAGATCAAAAATGCCTCCAGATGTAACAAGTACCCCAACAGAAGTGTTGCTCGAAGGTGAAATGCTCGATGACATTCGTTCTTCAATGGTTAAGGATGCATTTGTAAAACCGGAAAAATATAAAATTAGAATCGTCTGGAGAAATGTCATTATTTTCACTTTTCTTCATTTAGGAGCACTCTATGGACTTTACCTTTGTTTCACATCAGCTAAATTATTAACCACAATATTTGGTATGTATATAGATATTAATATATATTTTTTATAAATTTTTTTCTTCTACTAAAAAGAAAGTAGTTAACAAATTTATTATAATAAATTTATAGTTTTTCAATTTAAAAAAGTTTCCAAATTTTTTTTTTTTCACATTTATCGTCAATTATCGTAAAAAATTTGCCAAATTTTTTGATGATATATATATTTTCATTAAATATTTGAGAAAAAAAAAGATATTTGAAACAATAATTTAAAATAAATTTTTAAATAGAAAAAAGAAAAAGAACATTTTTTAAAAAGAAAAATAAAAAAACAATTTTTTTTTTGTTAAATTTTTATCACTTTTAGTTTATGATTTTGAAATTTTCAAAATAAATATTGTAAAAGTGACAAATAGAATGTCTCTAGAAAGTTAAAGTTTCGACCTTTCTCGCTTCAAAAATAGAATAAAATTTTGATTTGAAATTCAATCAGATTTCACCGTGAACTATAAGGTTGATAAATATTATAAATGGGCTTTTTCAAACGAATTATTGAATATTAATTCAACGATAAATGTATTAAAAAATTAAGAGACTTTTATTTTTCATTTGTCAATAATATAATTTCATCTGCGAGTACTAAACAATTATTGTTATTGTATTGTGTGTTAATTGAGATTTTTGTTACATAAAAAACAATTGAATTAAAATCCACAATATGTTTGATTTTTTTCTCACTTTAAAATTTCTCATCTTTATTGGAATAGACTTTTTAATACCGAAAAAAAAGAACTGAAAGAAAAAGTGAGAGACAATATTGAAAGTCAATTTCTTGGTGAAAAGAAACCGGAAGTACGCTGTATTTAAATTTAATTAAAATTTAATTTCTCCAAGTTACATTCATTGGAAGGAAATAAATTTTTTTTTCTCCAAGTCCGTATGTTTTATATAGTTAAAGGAAATTAAAATTAATTCTGAAAAAAGTAGAATTAATTTCATATTTTATAAAAATAAGAGGCAGAAAAAATTTTTTATATTTTTTTAAAAATAATTTATAAATTCAAAATAAATAAATAGTAATAAATATTAAAAAATTATAATTTTTTAATTGACATTAAAAAGTATAATTTCAATTAAAGAAAATATTTAATTTTTTCAAGACAGCATTGTCATCGAGTGAAATTGCATTTTTTTTTTAAAAGAAAGATCGATTTGTAAAATAATTTTCGAAATCAATAATTATGTCTTTGTGCTTTTTGTTTTCATTTTTTTTTTTTTGCTTTATAAATAAGCATAATCCCAAATGACAATTCAAAGTACAATGTAAAATCGATAAACATGATAAGAAATATATTTCACACTCTTTAAATAATCAATTATCATCGTTTCTTTCAAAATAAAATATTAAAATCTAACTTATCATTTTCAATAAAATCAGACCATATTTTTTTATTTATCTAATTTTAAGTAGTGGGACACGCGAAATTTTAATTCATAAAAATGTATTTACATTATAATATTTTTTGTTCTACGATTATTCAAGAATTATTCTTAAAATTTTGCCAAAAGAAAATATTTTTTTTAGAACTTTTTTTTTTGCTTTTGAAAAAATGATGATTTTTTGCTTTTGAAAACGTGAGAAAGTTGATAAAAATATTCAATACTTCTGTTGAAAATAGTTAAATAATTTTGAAAATTTTTTAAAATCCTCTAAGAAAAAAAAAGAACCAAAATTATGCAAAAATGATTAAAAAAAAAAGAATCCGAAAATTATTATTTTAATAAAAATTTATGAAATTATTTATTTTAATAAATAATTTTCCAAAAGTAGGAAAAAAGTATTTTAATTTAATTTTAATTAAATTTTTTTTTTGTTTGTTTTAAACAGCATTTATCCTGTATCAACTAACTGGATTTGGCATCACAGCGGGCGCACACAGACTATGGGCTCATAAATCGTACAAAGCCAAATGGCAGCTTAGCTTACTGTTGACCATTCTAAATACGATGGCCTTTCAGGTGAGTGTATATAATAGTCTTTGAAATTTTTTTTTTTTCTCAATGTTATTAAAATAAGATAGAGAAAAAAATAAGCGCAACGTTCAAAGTCTCAAGGTTGAAAATTACCAAATTTACAATTAGCCCAATTTCACACACACATACATACACAACTATCTTCCACAAAGAGAGAAAATAAAAAAAGACTTGATGTTAATGTATTCAAATACTTTCAAAGTCAAATTACTTTTTTTTTTCTCATGCTGATCACGTTATTCACATATGCAAATTAAGAAGACATTTTCAAATACTTGTAATTATATTTTTTTTTTTACAAATATTTTTCATTTACTATTAAGTAAAACTCGAGTGCGTCATAATATTAAGTAATAAATAATATTTATTTTTCTTTCTTTCATTACTTATTTTCATCTATATTTTTCCTTCTTTTCATTTAGAAAATTTGCAAGAAAACACTTGTTTTTAATGTGAATAATTTTTTAAATTTGAATTTTAAGTGAAATGTTAATTTTTAAATATAAATTATTTATTTAACAATTATAGATGCAAGTTAAAATAATGATTATAAATATATTGCATATAGAAACAAAAAATAACGCTATTTCGTTTTTTCACAAAAATAATTTTTATTCTCAATTTGGGCTGCAAAATGTTTTTTGAAAAATTAATAATTTAAATTTTGTATTTAAAAAACGATTTTTTAACCCTGAAATATAAAAAAATTATTATTTTTTAAAAACAATTTTTTTTTTGCTGAATTCTGCATGTTGAACACAATAAAGAAACATTTATAACAATCACGAAAAATTAAAAATTTGTCAAAATAATTGAATTTTAAAATTCAAAAAAACATTTTTTATCCAGAAATATTCAAGAATTATTATTTTTCAAAAATAAATTTTTTGCTGAATTGTTTAATATTTAAAAATAGATTTTTTTATTTATAAATATATTTAAATTTATTTTTTTCAAAAATAAATTTTGTGTTTAATTATGCTAGTTTAGCAAAAAAAAGAAAGAAACAAGTTAAACATTTTTGAAATATTAAAATTTTTTCAAAATAATTAAATTAAAAAATTTTAAATTAATACTCAAAAATATATGAAAAAAATTATTATTTTTCAAAAATTAATTTTTTTCTGAATGATGTTGGACTTGGGGAATTCAGCACATAATTTGATTTTGAAAAATAATAATATTTGAATAATTATAAAGTAAAAAAACGTATTTTTAAATTTGAAAATTGAATTATTTTGAAAAACTTTTTAATTTTTCGTTAATGTGTTAGAATTGTTTCTGTTTGTGTTCAACTTGCAGAATTCAGCAAAAAAATTTGGTTATAAAAAAATAATAAATTTGATTATATTTAAATGTCGAATCTATTTAAATTAGTAACTACAGCAAAATTTTTTTGCTATAACAACGAAATTGATTGCTGTGATAAGCAATATCAGTCAAAAATTTTTTTAAAATTAACTCTTATAGCAAACTTTTTTGACCGCACAGCAAATATTTGTTCCTTGTCTCTATATTAGGGAACGTAATTTGATGTCATCAAATAGTTCGCTACCACAGCAAATTTCTGAATGGCATTTGTTTCTTTTTTTAAAATTTGAATCCTAATTATTATTTAAAAAAAAAAATTTGCAGCACAAAATGTTATAAAAATTATTTTTTTGAAAAAACCAAATCACATTGCTAACTTGCATATAATTTTAAACCTTGTTTACAAAATCTCATGGCCATTCTTCTAGTTTAGATTATTTTACTTAAAGTAGTATTTATGAAAACTTAAATTGAGATTGAAACATTTACACATTTTACAAAAAAATCTGTCTTGATTTTTACATATTAGAGAAATTTACAAAATTGTAATTAATAATTTTTTTTTCTTTTTTAGGATGCTGCGATAGATTGGGCCAGAGATCACAGAGTGCATCATAAATACAGTGAAACTAATGCAGATCCTCATAACGCAACGAGAGGCTTCTTCTTTGCACATGTTGGTTGGCTATTGTGCCGTAAACATCCTGACGTGAGGAGTAAAGGCAAAGGAATTGATATGAGCGATTTGATCAAAGATCCGATACTCGCTTTCCAGAAAAAGTACGTTCCAAAAAAAAAAAAAAATTAGAAATAATCTATAATTTAATTCTTCTTGAAAATCAGGAGTTTCAATTTTCAGTATTACAAAATTTATATTAAATTAATTTTCTATACTCTCCTTATAAAAAAATTGATAAAATAGAAATTCAAATTTATAATAGTCAATTCACTGGAAATTCGAATCATTAATGAGTTTTAGGAAATAATTATTTTCTCAATAATTATCTTTTTAAAATACATATTTCAACAAATTGAATATTTATTCTGCGTCAGTGACAAGAAAAAAAAATTCCAATCTATTTTTTTTTTTATAAAATTTTGCATACATTCTTACTTCGTTAATTGCATTTTTTTTTATCAATATTAATTTAATTTTTACATAAACTTTTTATTTATTTTTAATTTAGTTTCTTAAAAAAAAATTACTCTATTGACAATAATAATTGATAAAATTGAAAACAAATTTAAATTATTTAAAAACAAATTGTAAATTAGGAAATATTTATATATATATTTTTTTGTTCTATTTTTCAGATACTACACAATTTTAATGCCTCTGTTTTGTTTCGTGATACCGACGCTCATTCCAGTATTGTTGTGGAATGAAACATGGACGAATGCATATTTCATTCCAACAATTCTTCGATATGTATTCACATTGAATATGACGTGGCTCGTCAATTCAGCTGCCCATCTTTTTGGCAATAAACCATACGACAGGTGAGAATTAAATCTTGTGTGTTTTTTTTTTAATTGCTGGAATTTAAAAAAAATATATGTAAATATTTTTCAAAAATAATTATATTTTCAAAATTTTTAAACTAGGATTATTTTAAAGTAGAGTTAAAAATAAAATAACTGATAAGTTTATTTATTTATTTACTCAATACATAAAAAGTAATGAGTAAAGGATAAAATAAAAGAAATTGAAAATTTTGCAATTTTCTACATAAATGTAACAATATAATATTAATTTATCAAGAATTTAGAAAAATAATTCATTTAATCTTGGAAAATTTTTTAAAATGGGAGTAGTGAAATTTCATGAGCCAAAAAAGTTTTGAACGTTCAAATGAACGAAATATTTTTTTTTTCAATCTACAAATTATTAAAAATTATGATATCAATGTAAAATAAAAAAGGAAAATTAAACAATTATTAAATTAAATAACTTTTTTATTAGATTTTTTAAACAATATTTTGTAATAAAATTCGTACTTAAAGAAGTTGCAAAAAAAATTTTGTTCATTTGAACGTTCAAAACTTTTGGCTCATGAAATTTTAATCTTTGTTTTGGGGTTCCAAATTATTTTTCGACATTTATTGATGATTTTTAAATTTATATACATCTTAAAAAAAATTAGAAAAAAATTTGTTTAGTTAACAATATTTTTTAAAAGAACAAGAAATTTTTGAAAAATTAAAATTCTTTCATTAATATTATACCTGTATTTTCCATTGAAAATTTTTTTAAAAAAATTTTTAAACAAAATACGTTTTTTTAGTATACAATGCAGATTTTCTTTAGATCTTCTTTATTTCAATTATTTAACAAATTTTCAACTCAGATTCTTCATTAAATTAATTATTTTTAATAATTTTAAGGAAATTCTTCACAAATTCAATTATCTTAAACTATTTTTCAATTAAAATTTTTATAAAATTTAATACCATTGTTTGTAATTTTAAAAAAATTACCAAACATTTTTAATTCCTAATCACTTGAAATTTAATTATTTGCAAAAAATTTCAATTATTTTTAATGATTTTTTTATAATATTCTTCGAAAATTCAATTATCTAAAAGCATTGTTCAATTCAAAATTTTTAGAATTAAATTTTTTATGTGATTTCTAATAAATTCTTCATCAACAGAAATGACTAAAAATTTCTCTTATTATAATTATTGTCTAAAATTTAACACAATCTTTTGAAATTCAATTATTATTTTCAAAAATTTCAATTTACAAGCTTCTAAAATTTAATTATTTCTAAAAAATTTCCATCTAAACTTTTTTGAAATTTAATAATTTTAATTATAACTCTCCTGAAATTCAATTATTTTTAATGATTTTTATAATATTCTTTGAAAATTCAACTATCTGAAATCATTTTTTACTTAAAAAGTTTTCAAATTATTATATTTTTGTCTGCAATTTCGAATAAATTTTTTAGAAACAGTAATCATCAAAAATTTTAATTTAAAAATCACTTGAAGTTCAATTAATTTCAAAAATCTAAATTGTAAATCTTTGAAAATTCAATTAGTTTTAAAAAATGTTATCTAAAATTATTTGATAAATTATTTTTAGTTCTGTAAAATTTAATTACTGTTTGAAAATTAACAAAATCCTTTCAAATTCAATTATTTCTAAAAATTTCAACTTTAACTCTTCCAAAATTGATTATTTAAAAAAAAAAAATTTATTTAAAAATCAGTAAAACTTGATTAAGTATTGCTTGAAATTTTATTGACCATCAAAACTAAAAATTATGACAAAATTTGTAATTCGAATAAATTGCTTAAATCAGATTTAAAAAAAAAATTAAAAAATGGAACTTTAAGAATTTTTTTTACAAATTTGTCCTACTTAAATAAAATTTTGAAAAATTGTCTTACAATTAGTTCGATTTTGAAATATTCGAAATAAATTCTTTTGATAATATTCTTATAGAATTATTCTCATTACAGAATTAATAAAATGAATTTAATATCTAATAACATTAGTTATTTAAAATTAAATATTCATGATTAACGTATTAAATTTTGTTAAAATGAAAAAAAATGGATTTTTTCGACTTTTTTTGGAATATAAATCAACTAAAACGACTTTTTTTGTGCCTTAAAGTCGATCCGAGGCCTATAAATTATACAATAATTGTTGATTATATTTAAAATCTAATATTTTAGATCATAAATAATCGCAGGAAAAAATTGACACGTGTTGGCAATGTAAATTTTACTGCTCCGAACCCTTAAATAATAAAATTGAAAAAAATTTATTTGCAATTTTTTGATTGACAGTTAAATAACTAAGTAAATGCAAGGAATAATATATTTTTTAACTTTTACTATAATTATTAACTACACGTTTTAATTGAATTGAGAGTACTTAATTATAAAGTAAAATTAGTGGAAGAATGTTTGTTCTGACTTTTTTTTTTATTCGACTTATTATTCAATTTCTTTACATTTATGATTTAATGGTTGTGAAAAAAATATATTTACTACTTAAAAATTGTCAACAACTTGTTAATTAGAGAGAATAATTTGTGAATTTATTAAATTTAAAAATGTCTTTATTTCAAAACTTAACAGTGAATCATGATAGATGACACAATTGAAATGTAATTCTTCATTTCAAACATTTATTTTCTTTCAATTTCTAGATAGTTGTTATTTTATTTAAAAAAATTTGGTTTCTTTTTGAATTACTTCTTTTTTCCAAACTACATTTTTAAAATTTTTTAATTAATTCACACATATTAATTCATTAGAAAAAAATTAATTACTTAAAAAATTAATTTATATTAAAATTATAAATGAAACAAAAAATTCTTAACTTTCAATTAGTTTTATTATTAAAATTCAAAAATTAAAATTCAGTTGTAATCTATTTTTTTAATTTAATAATTTTTAAAAATCAATTGTTTTGTTAATCTAATTATTTCCACCTGCATTAAAAATTAGAATTTTAATAACAAATTAAAGATAATTGAATTGAAAAAATTTAAAAATAAAATAAGTTTTAGAGAGAAAAGAAAAATACTTTTATATTTGAGATAAAAAAAATTTAATTTCTAATAAAAATTTTTTTTTCTTTTTTCTCAAGGTTTATCAATCCAGCTGAAAATCATGGTGTCGCAATAATGGCATTGGGCGAAGGATGGCACAATTATCATCATGTTTTCCCATACGATTACAAAACAGCAGAATTGGGCAACTATAGGTTTAATTTTACAACAGCATTTATTGATTTCTTTGCGAAAATTGGTTGGGCATACGATTTGAAGACAATTTCACAAGACATGGTTCAAAAACGTGTTGAGAGGACAGGCGATGGAAGTCATGATATTTGGGGTTGGGGCGATAAAGATCAACTTCCTGAAGAACGAGAACAAACAATCATCAAAAATCCAACGAAATCTGACTAGAATTATAAACCAAGTGGTTCACAACCTCCTAGTGCACATTAAGTAGTCAAGTGATTTTTTTTTTTAATTAGTAATAAGTATAAACAATAATTGTCGACTCAATTGAATTCTCACCTTAGTTCATATTGTCCTGGAAGCTTATTATCATTATTATTTTTTTTTCAAGAATTTACAAATGGCACATAATTGTGATACAGTTTTAGTGTGAAATAAATTTTTGTCCCTTTTTTTTATTGTAAAAATTAATAAGTAAGAATAAAGAAGAAGAAGAAATAAGAGAGAAAAAGTGCACAACTTTTTTTTTTTTGCAAAATTTTTTTTCTTTTCGAAAAAAAAAGAAAAAAATTTTTTGTAAAATTACTAGCTCCCAGTTTTTTATGTTCTAAGGTGGGAATTCATTCTTTGTAAATGTCACGCGTTTAATTCAATGTCCAAGAATTAAACAAAAAAAAAAAAAGAAATATTAATAATAATAAATAATCAAAATACGAGAGTAAAAGGCAATGAAACATAAAACAAAAAAAAAAAAAAAAGTATACTGCGTCAGAGGCTTGACACATATTCACTGTTAATTATATATACAGTAAAAAAAAAAAAAAAAAAAATTTTAAGGGAAACGAGAAAATTTCTCCAAAATTCCCTTGAAATTTCGTAAAAAAATTTTTGCAAGACTGCGGGCACTATAAAAAAAAAAACTTTATCCCGTTCTATCCATTTCTTCCCAAATTTACCCATCTTCCCTCTTTTTGTCTTTTTATCCCTTTGCACGCAAAATTTTCAATCCTTTTCTATATTTCTACTGGTGTCTGTCCCTTTTCTACTATATTACAAAAATTTAACACTTTGCATCGTATTTGTCAAAAATACAAAATTTTCAATTAAAAATTTTAACTAAAAAAAAAGGAGAGAATTAAAATTAAATGAAAATCAAAATTTACAATAACGTTTTCAAAAACAATATTTTTTTTTTATTAAAAATTGTCAAATGTATTAAAAAAATACGCGCAAAAAGTTAAATGACTGTGAAAAAAAAAAGAAATCAATGATATTAAATAAGACATCTGCTCGCAGACTGCTTTTGCTCCAATAATTTTTTTTTTTTCAAAATATAATTAGATTTAATTAAAGATAATTTAGATTTTTTGCACTTTTTTTTATCTACACTTTTTTTAATTATTATTTTTTTTTTTTTTGCTAATATTTATTGCTCCGATAAATTTGAAAAAAAAAATTGTGGAAAAATCTTTTGATTATTTTTCCACATTCAAGACACATGTAGATTAAGTATCGAAAAAAAAAATTTAGGTGGTGATATATAATTTTAAAGTAAAAAAAAAAAATAGCGAGTAAAGCGAAATAAGAATGGTGGAAATGGTATGAAAATTCAATAATTTATATACATATATATTTAAATAACAAAAGAAAAAGTGAAAATTCTTGCAGAATAATTATTTTCTTAATTTCAATAGAAAAAAAAAGAATTTTTTTGCAGAGACTATTCGCGTAACTTACCTTGTACCTGTCAAATTCTTAATATTTACTTTAAAAGATAAACGTGAATTTGATAAATTTTTCAAAACAATTTTTGTGATTATTAAAAAAAAAAAAAAAAGAATTTTTCGAAAAACGCGAAGGTTTAAAAAAAAGAACATATATAGAAAAAGCAAACATTTTTTGACAAAGAAAAGACTAACTTTTGCAATTAACGATTATTTAATGAAAAAAAACTTGATTAATACATAATGATAAAAATGATGATGATGATGATGATGATGATGATAATGAAAAAAGCGAGAAAAGAATTTCTTATTGCTGGTCGGTAAGGTGGTCTTTTCAAGGTTTACAATTTGTTTACATAATAATTATATTTTTAAAAAATGTTACTACTCAAAGTATCAAAAAAAAAAAAAAAAAAAACAAACAAAACACTTGCTGTATTTATGAAGTGCGAAACAATTTAAAAATAAAAGAAAACTATAGACATTGCTGCATCACTTGAATGGTGTATTCTACAATCTTTAAAAAAAAATGGAATTTGTTTACTGTACGTCCAGAAAATTGTTTAATAAAACCATGTATTTTAAAATAAATTTAATTCTGGCTAACATTATTACTCTTTGAACGTGTGTGACTGTTTAAATTTTATTTTGTTTGACTTTTTGAATATTTTTTTTTTAAATCTAATTTTAAAGAACCCCGCACTAAATACACAGAAAATGGCTGACGGTTAAATTTGGATATATTTTGTGAAATTTTAGTTGAAAGTGTCCTAATTGAAAAAAAATTGTCCGGAGGTCACTGAATAAATAGTTTAGCTAATAAAAAAATGTCGAAACAACGCTGTGCCTAATGAACTTGCGTATCTAAGTAGGCAAATCACTTGTTCGAAAGTGAATATTATAAAAACTATTATTAAAAAAATTAATTCAGTGACCTCCGGACAATTTTTTTTCAATCAGGACACTTTCAACTAAAAATTCTCAAAATATAGCCAAATTATATTATTGTATATAATAATGTGTATTTAGTGCGGGGTCCTTTGTTTTCAGTGTGTTCCCAGAAACCCTCCTAACAAGATTAGGAAGAAAAGAAGTGTACACGGAGAGAAAAATCTAGCTTTAATACAAAAAAAACGTAAAAAAAGTGTCAAAGTGCCAGAAAATGACAATTCTCATAGTTTCTATTGTGGTTAAAAGTATGAGTTCTTAGAGGGATCAAAATCAAGAATAATCAAGAACATGTCAACAAAAGCCTTTCTAGTAGCAGAACAATTTATATTTATTTTGCACGCACTCTGCCGTCAATTTTTGGTACAACTAAGCACTGTATTATTGCTCGGGTACCGTTTAAAATAGTAAGGAGCCATGCAAATACAGTTCTTGGTCGTACTCAAAATTGACAACAGTGCGCGTGCGAAATAAGTATTGGAATAGTGTTCTGCTAGAAAGGCTTGATATTTTACTCTAAGTACTAGTTTAAATTTTTATGAAGAAATAAGGAGTAATAAGTTAAGAGGACATCTACTTGCAAAGTTTAAAGCCAGGTGGCAGATATGTAAGTGGTTTTTAATGGATATATGTATACACGAAGTAGTATAAGGAGACGTAACGCCCATAGTAGATTGTGGTGAAAGTGAGCCCCAAAATCGTGTCCTAGAGTTTCCGCATTTTTCTAATAATGCGATGAGGACGCCGCGCGTGGAGAAATAGAGAATTAAAATTTATCACGTGCTCGCATGTGCCGACAAATTGTCTTGAACCGGTGTTTCGCGCTTGCACTTTGTGCTTTGTTAATGTTATCAGTGAAATGTCATGTTTTATAAAAGGATGTGGATCAAAAATAACTACAAAAGAAGAAAAAAATGGAGAAAATCGAAGTTTTTTTTCGGCTCGAACAGTATTTAATTTTTATTATTTATTATTGTTTTATTATTGTTAATATTATATCATTAGAGTTTTAATTATTTCCGAAGTGTTTTTTATTTTTTAATGCTTTCCTATTATAGAATGAAAGTTTGTTAACTTGGTCGAGTGCTATTGTTGGCATTGGAAAAAAACTAAAATTGACAAAAAAGGATAAGATGTGTGATTTGCACTTTGTGGAATCAGATTTAATATTTTTTTTTATTTAATATTTCACAATATTTATTTTATTATTTATTTATTACACAATATTTTATCAAAACCACTTCGTGATCAAAACACTTTTGCTGTCAACTACAGTTGTTTACGCGATAGCAGACGACATATTTTGATTCCGATTTATCTCAGTAGAGGCGCTACAAGAGCATTATTCGAAAACCTTAATAACTCTATAGGACACGCATTTGGGGTTGCTTTGAATGCATGGCGTTACGTCTCCTTATACTACTTCGTGGATATATATCAACCAGATCAAAAAAAAATGTTTAACTTTTTTTCAGTTTTTGTTTTGTTTACAGTCTGACATATAACCTCCAAATCTGTTTTGCGATTCTTAATCTTACAAGATTAATCAGATTAAAAACGTGAATCGCAGAACAGATTTGGAGGTTATGTGTCAGGTAAAAAAAAACTAAAACTGGACAAAATTTGAACATTTTATTTCAGTAGTTGTCAGTACAGCGCTTCTAATCAAGCGATGCTGCACAAACGACGCTTTATCGTTTATCTACAACTTATTGTGGAAGCTGAAATCAGCTGAAATATACTTTTGACACTGTCGCCGGTGCATCTGATGTCCTGAAATTTTTTTCGTGTATAACTGGATGGGCAACTCATGTAAGAGAAAAATCGTTTCCTGTGTGCTTCAAATTGAAACACAGCTCGCCATATTGTTCATTCCCTGGTTGTATGTTGTATACTCCTGTTATTGTGTGCGCACGTTCGTGTGATTCGCAAGTTAGTGTTGATTGCGCAGTGGTTTTCATCTGTTTGACAAGTGATTTGGAGATTTTTCGAAATTTTTTATTAATATTTATATCATTGAAATTAACATTTAAGTGAAAATGATTTTATAGTATGTGCGTGTTCTGAGAAAAAAATATGCAAAAGGTGTTTCTTTTCACAAGTGAGTACATATTTTAATACTATTATTATTGAAGTGTCTAATTTTTAGGTTATATTTTGTTTTTTTTACATTTTACACTGAAATATTCACATAAAAAGAAAAAATATCTAAAATACAATTTATGCATACTTATATTTTGTAATATTCATGTTTACAAACAACTATAAAATTTTATTTTAATATTTCTAAACATTTCTTTAAACTCGAACCAGTAATATAAAATTTTAATCAATAAATTAAACAAAATTAAAATGATAAATTTTTTATTATTTATATTATTCATTATAGTTGTTAATTAATTAATTAGAAAAAAAAATCAAAGCTCTATGACTGATAAAATATTTTTATTAACATCATTTCAAACAAATTATTTACTTACATTTTTTTAGCATAAATATTAAATTAATTATGCTACAAAAAAAATTTTCTCTTATTTTTTTATCATTCATTATATACCTATTCAAAAGATAAAAATCTAAATAATTTTTTATATTATGGAGGTTCAATCCATTAACATAACCTCAAACTAAAAAGTAGTTTTTAACAGTACTAAAAATATATTTAAAATTTATTACACCCAAATTCGACAGATTCAATTGTACAATTGAAAGATTCTTTATACAGTTCTAATTTTGTGTTATTGTTAAATTATGGTTTGTTTAAAAAATATAAAAAATAAAAATTTTATTTGTTTATTAACTTTTGAACAAAAATATTTTTAATAAAATTCAACAAACAGAATTATATAGAGAATCTTTCAAAGAGAAAAATGAGCCATTGTTTACAAAAATTGGATAAATATTAAAATTGTTCACTAACTATTAAGAAAAAATACAAAATGTTTATTAATTCATTATTTAACAACAAATTTTAACTAAAAATAATTTTTTTCCAAAATTGTACAATTGAATCTGTCGAATATGGGTGTAATAAATTTTAAATATATTTCTAGTTCTGTTAAAAACTACTTTTTAGTTTGAGGTTATGTTAATGGGTTGAACCTCCTTAAGGCCAGGTCCAAGTCGTGTCAGCCGTTCCATTGAAACTTCAAAGGAACAGCTGACTCGACTTGGACCTGGCCTTAAGAATCAGTTAAATATTATATTCAAGAAATGTGGTGTGTATTAAATATTCCTATTAATACAAATAAAATATCTTTTAATCTCTTGGTATTCTTGTAAATGATTATAATTTTTTTTTTTTAATGATGATAACGCAATGCCGCTTTCCGTGCTTCATCATCTGCAATTGTTTTTAATGTCTCCCAACAATCAGAAGGTGACTTCTTTTTATCAGCAGCTATATACAATATATCGCGAACAGCTTTGCATGTTATTGTTTTTAATGCTGTTATGACTCCCATAGGTTCCCACATTCTGATAATAAATGACGTCCATCCTTTGTCATAACCTCCAAATTCACCTGTTTTCCAATCCCAAGGCAACAGGTAGTGATAATTTGGCCAGTATGATTTGTTAATTATAAATATCGAATTGTCATCAACTGGAAATCTACAATTTGGTGAATTATTAAAAAATTATTAACCCAAGTAGCACGTAATATTACAGTAATATTAAAATGTCCGCCTCATGGTAATATTACAGTAATATTACCCGGTAATATTATCATGAGTTGGACATTTTAATATTACTGTAATATTACATGCTACTTGGGAATACTATTAATTAATTATTTAATTATTTTAGTAAAATATTGTATAGTGAAAATATTTAGGATTAGATATAATTTATGAGGAAATAAATTTACTAAGTAATTAATTATAAAAATATTTTGGATAGACAATTTTTGATTTTAATTCAAAGTATCAAGAAAAAAAAAATTAGTATTCCTCCACAGCATCTAAACTAGCTGCATTATTGTTAATATTGCATAAATATTTCCAAGATTTTTGCAATATTAAAATATTGGGAAAATAATGCCAATTTCTATTTCTTCTAGCGCATGCCCGACGTGCGAGAATGTATCCCCACCATAGCGAGACCTTGGATTGTATTTAAGGAGCTTCGCGCAGCAGCTGTAGTCATTCGAGCAGCAAAGTTCTTCTGAGAAAGATCTTACGTGGATGAAGATGTCATCATTATTATCTTCTTTTCACGGTAAGTTTCACTTAATTTTTTAATATATAACGTTGTTTATCTCGATAAAATTCAAATTTTCATAACATCTACACTGAGAGACCTTTTGCACCGCATCAGAACTACGTGTGTGACTGCAGCGCCACTATAGGTTTTGGTGCGCTGCATTCTAAATTTTGTATCGTGACTGCCCAAAAATGAAAATGAACCTTTCGGCCGTCAATTTTTTGGACAGCTACGCTCCAAAAATTGTACGGCTGCAGACCAAAAACGTAGTTTCATAGCTGACCGCTAGAATGATCCGCAGCCGTCTGTCGAAAGTCTGTTACGGTGCAAAAGGTCTCTCAGTGTAATAAAATTTTATAAATTTACTATCCAAAACATAATTATCAATTAATTTAGTAAAATTAACAAAATTTTACTATTTTAAATGCTTATAACAAATAAAGTAAGAATAAAAAAGCTTATTAACGAACTGTAATATGAAGTTAAATTTTTTTATGAACGATAATGTGAAGAATAGAATAAAGTTCAGAAAATACACGGAGAAAAATGGAAAACAAAAATAATTCAAGGCGCATAATTATCCTATAAAAATCATTACTTAAAATTTTCATTTTCAACAATTTTATTAGATATAATTATTTTTTTGACGAATTTCCATTTTTCGAATTAATTGTTAAAATTTGTTTAAAATTTTTAATTAACAGAAGTTTTAGGCACCGAATTTTTCTTGGGTAGAGTTCTTAAAACGACAAATTTTTATTTCTCAGAAATTGTAAATGGCCGAACAAACAATCGACAGAAAGATTTCGGCGCTATTTTTAAATCCACACCCTAAAAAAAGTAATTTTCAATCTAGAGGATTCCTCTAAAATAAATGCATATTTTCCTCTTAATTTTGGTATCAAAATTATTATTCTTCATTTAAGAGGATTTTCCTCTTAAATTAAATGTTGACATCTAAACCTCGCAAAATTGTTTTTAATGTCAAAGCCATCAATAAAATATTTATAATTTCAATCAAATAATAAAATCTTTGCAGAAAATACATTTTTAAATTAAAATTAAGTAAAATTATAATAGTTCACTTCAATATAATAATAAAAATTGATTTTTAATATAACATTAACAATGTCATGTTTTTGGTTAATTATCAACATTTTATATTGATAATTAAAATACAAAAAATAAGTTTTCATTAATCAGTTGTAATGATCAAAGAGATTTTCAGCGCAAAAATAATTTTAAAACATGATGATATGTTTAAAAGTTAACATTTTTTATAGGACAGAAAAAAATTTCATATATGAAATTATTTAACGTTTTAAAACTTTTTTAAAAAAATAAATAAAAAGATTTAAAAAATTCGAAAGATTCAAAAATAGGGTTATAGTATTTCTATTTACCTGAGTAGTAAAATTTCACAAGAAATATCCAAATTTTTTTAAATCTAAAAATAGCGTTAAAAATATTCATTTAATTTGAATTTAACTATATTTTCTGTATTTTTAATAAAGCAAATCTATTTTTTTGTCCTTTTTGTTGACATTTTACCAGAAATATTAAAACTGAAAGGTTAAAAAACAACTTCACAACTATCATATCCAGGGAAAGGGATCAAACGATTACATTATTTTTTTCCGTTTCCTTTTTTTAAATCTTCTAAATTTAAAACAGAAAATCTTAATTAAAGAAGAAAATACAAAAGGAATCCTTTTGTCATTCTTCCATTAAAATGAAGAATAAAAATATTCTACATTTCAATTGAATAATCTTGTTTTAAGAGGAAATATTTAGAGGATATTAGAAGAGGAATTTTCCTCTGAATATAAGATTACTTTTTTTTGGGTGCACCAATCACGATTTTCTTGACAACTTTTGATTGGTGGATTTCAAAAATAGCACCGAAATCTTTCTGTCGATTGTTTGTTCGGCCATTTGCGATTTCGGTCAAATAATAATTCGGCATTTTAAGAATTCTGCTAAATAAAAATTCGGTGCCCTAAAAATTCTTTAAAAAAGAAATTCTGACAAATTTTAATTCGAAAAATGAAAATTCGTTTGAAAAATAATTAATTCCAATTAAATTCTTTAAAATGAAAATTTTAAGTAATGAGTTTTATGGGATAATCATGCTGCCTCAAATAAAGTAATTTTTACTAGTTTCAAAGTAAATACTAAAAAATATACTATATTTCTGAAGTAATTTTTTCTATTCCCAAAGCAAAAGTTGTCAGAGATGCGCAGAAGTTTCAGACAGTTTAGGTTTTACTTTGTAAATAGTAAAAATTACTTTATATTTTTTTCCGTATGTTTAGTATATAAGCAGGGTGATTCTCTCAAAAAGGACAAATCACGCTTTCACGGTAATTTGTTCAAAAATACTAAAATTGATTGAAATTATTGAAAATTCTGTTAGCTATACGTTAAGATTTAACAATTTTTAATCGGATCACTAATGAAAAATTCAAAAAAAAATTCCAAATAACTGAAATATTGAATAAAATCTGATGTTACGGAGGTGAGTTACGAAGTGAAGTTTTAACACTACTTTTCATTCAATAATTCAGTTATTTGACCTATTTTTGAAATTTTCACTAGTGATCCGAATGAAAATTGTTAAATTTTATCGTATGTCTGGCAGAATTTTTATTAATTGAAATTAATTTTATTATTTTTTAACAAAAACACCGTCTAAAATCTTGCACGCGTGATTTGTCTTCTTTGAGAGAATCAACCATAAAATGAATTTCATTTAAAAATTTGACAATATGAACACTGTAAAACGAAAGGTATTAATTTAATACCAACTTTAGGTACTAAATTGTTATTTGATTCTATTTTGATACCTGAAATCGGTACTGTTTTAGTACCTTCTTTTTACAGTGAAACAATTCCATTGCATATCAAATTGAATTTTTGAATTTTAACGATCGAATGATGAACTCTTGTTTTTTTTTCTAATTCTTCACCTTATATTTTAATTATTGCACACGCCATCACCATTGATGATGACGGTGCCATGACTCTTGGGCATTTTAAAGAAGAGAGTAAAAAAGAGTCTCATAGTATCGAAAATGGACATTAACTTGTCTCCTGGTTTGAGTCCCCAGATGAGCATGGCACTGTTCACCAAACATGATATTTGATTGGAAACAGCCAATCGTAGAAAGCCAAGAATAAAAATAGAATTCATTATCGATTCACCCCAATATTCAGCCGGTGCATTCATTGGCAGTAGAAGGCCCAAAATTGGAAACAATATCCAGTAGAGTCTGCAAACAAAAAAATAAAATTTTACTTTTACAAACAACAAAATAGTAAATATTTATAACATGTACCTACACTACGAGAAAAAGTTAATTTTGACTTAACCAAACGGTTTAATTAACTAACAAAATAAAAGTGTTAATTTAATTTTTACTGATATAGTCTAGTCAAGTTAGCATTATTTTTGACCTCAATTTTTTTGCTTAAACCCTTCATTTTGGGGTAAAAATTATGTACCTAAATTTGGTACTTCGAACTCCTACCGGAACCTAAAACTTTTTTAAGAAATAAGTGCAAAAAATCAGTTTTTTCAAATTGCCGCCTTCTATGACCCATTTTTTTTCCTGATTTTAGCCAAAATTCAGTATTTTTTAGTTTTTCCAATATAGCTTTGAAACTAATGATTTTTTGAAAAAATGACCAACAGGAAAGTTAAAGCTGACTAAATTCCTGACAATTTGCAAAAAAGAACAATATAATAGCTCTAATAGTTTCCGAGATACAGTCTATTAAATTTGACCCTTTTGAGATTTTACATATACAATGGTAATGAATGAGATTGCATGTAAAACCTCAATAGGGTCAACTTTGAGAGACTTTATCTCGGTAACTATTAGAGCTATTATATTGTTCTTTTTTGCAAATTGTCAGGAATTTAGTCAGCTTTAACTTTCCTGTTGGTCATTTTTTCAAAAAATCATTAGTTTCAAAGCTATATTGGAAAAACTAAAAAATACTGAATTTTGGCTAAAATCAGGAAAAAAATGGGTCATAGAAGGCGGCAATTTGAAAAAACTGATTTTTTGCACTTATTTCTTAAAAAAAAGTTTAAGGTTCCGGTAGGAGTTCGAAGTACCAAATTTAGGTACATAATTTTTACCCCAAAATGAAGGGTTTAAGCAAAAAAATTGAGGTCCTGAGTTAAAACATAATATGCCTTGTTTTTCGATTACTTTGACTGGACTAATATACAAATTTTGAAACTTAGAATATTTTAATTTTTTAAAGACACACTACCTTTTTTGGAGCCAAACATATCCATCAACTTCAATAATTCGCATATCTATGTCTTTTTCAACTTTTTTTCGTTCAGGAGTATCTGTCATTAAATTACTAAATACGTGGCTGTACAAAAATCCATTGTTATGATTGTAAGGATCATTTTCTGTTCCATAAAATTTATGATGTATCCTATGTGATAATACCCAATCATAAATAGGACCCTGAAAAGAAAATTTTCCAGAATTATAAATAAAAAAAAAAAAACAAATGTATGTTTCGTTGAAAAAAAGAATTTTCTACTATAGGATATATACATTATTATTATTTTTTTCTCTACTAGTGTAAGAGAAATTACATAACAGTGGGTCAGTGGTTTACACTGCCGTGCGAAATAAAAACTTAGTTAAGTCATATTTTGTTCGAACGGAGAAAATGACGAAAAACTGTTTGTATTTAAAAACCTAATGTAATATAAATAATTCTTTAATCTAACTTCACTTCCTAGGTAATTTGATAGAGTTCTTTTTAATTCTGAAGTCAAAAGTTAATTATTTAAACAAATTATATTAAATAATTGACTTACGTTTTATTTTTTAAAAGCAAAACTTGGTTAACTCGAGTTACGTAGTGCTTTTCGAAAAGGTAGGCGAGCGCGAGCCTTCGTTCAGAAGTAAGAACTTAGTTAACTCAAGCTAAATGCATGGGATTCCGAATTCACCCGACGAAAATCCGAACTTTAACGAAGTTGACTTACGCTTGCTCCTATCGAAATGCAGTGTCCGGCTCATGCCACTTTTCGAAAGAGAAAACACTCAAGTCGAGTTAACTAAGTTTTTATTTCGTATCTTATGCTCGATCTCAACGCTTCCTACGATTTTTGGACTACTCAACTCGAGTTAACTGAGTTTTTATCAAGTATTCTTTTATTTTCTGGGTTTTTGTACATTTTTAATAACTATTTTTTGCAATAAATAATTAAAATAAAAATTTTTTAATAACGTAATCAGACGCAGTTTTTTCTTACGAATCCATTGATACCAAAAACTCATTTTTGTCAAAAATATGACTTAACTAAGTTTTTACATCGTACGGCAGTACAGTGGATCATTTCTGTTTTCTGGAAAATGATTTAAAAAACTATACCAAACTCTGAATATACACCCAGAGAAAGGATTTCTTTGATTTAAAGAAACCAATTTCTTCTGACTTGTTTTCTTACATTCAAAATAAAATTTTCTTTGAAACAAAAAACGTTTTTTAGTTTCAAAGAAAATTTCTTTGAATGAAAGAAATTTATGCATTAAGGACATTTACCCACGGAAATGCAGATCTCCAGAAAAAAATAAGGGTGTACTTCCGAAGTAGGGGTACCTCCGATTTTAATAAAACTTGGTATACTAACGTATTTTGGTGCGCTGATTACGAAAATGATAGTGAAAATTGGCGCAAATTTGATTATCATGGTAAAAACCATAAAAAACACCATAAAATAATGGTTTTTTACGATTATCTCGTAAAAAACAAAAAATTTCGAAAAAAGTTTTAGACAAAAGTTGTAGATCTCAAAAAAACACACATTTTATGTTTTATGCATTTTTTACCAAAAGTCATTATTTTTCGAGAAAAATCCAAAAAACGAAAAACACCATGATAATGAAAACATATACAGCAGTCATGGTTAGACATATTATTTGACTCGTATACAGTATCATATTCACCATTAGTCAGGATATAACGAATTCCGCAAAATACTTTCGGCCATATCCACCCCCTCTCGCCAAGGTTTTTTTTAAAAAGAAAAGCGAGCAGTACCTTACGCGGCCGAAGGCCGTGTTTACTATTTTGCGTTTACCGCTGCTGTGGACTCCACCCCACAATTTCCGCAAATTACTTTCGGACACATCCACCCCCTCTCGCCAAGATTTCTTAAAAAGAGAAGCGAGCAGTACCTTACGCGGCCGAAGGCCGTGTTTAATATTTTGCATTTACCGCTGCTGTAGACTCCACCCCACAATTTCCGCAAATTACTTTCGGACCATTTTTCTCGAAAAATAATGACTTTTGGTAAAAAATGCATAAAACATGAAATGCGTGTTTTTTTGAGATCTACAACTTTTGTCTAAAACTTTTTTCGAAATTTTTTGTTTTTTACGAGATAATCGTAAAAAACCATGATTTTATGGTGTTTTTTATGGTTTTTACCATGATAATCAAATTTGCGCCAATTTTCACTATCATTTTCGTAATCAGCGCACCAAAATACGTTAGTATACCAAGTTTTATTAAAATCGGAGGTACCCCTACTTCGGAAGTATATCCAAAAATAATTAATTAACATTTAAATAATTAAAATAATATTATTAATTGTACTTTCTGAAAGAAGAAATATCAATTTTCAAGAAAAAAATTTAAAATTTAAAAAATTTATTTGTTTATACAATTTGCATAGGATAAATCAAAGAAATTCTAACATTGATATAGGGTCAAAGAAACATTTATTTGAATTAAGTAATAAATTTCTTTGAAACAAAGATAATTTTTTTTTGAATCAAAAATAATTTGTTTGATACAAATAAATTTTCTTTGTATCAAAGAATGTAGAATTTTATCAATATTCTAGATAGATATAAAAATACGATCATTAGGAATCTGATGTCAATTTTTAAAAATTCAAACTGTCGGATGAAACATGGCGGAAGATTATTTAAAAATTGATCCGATTTGCTTTAAACTTGTAAGTTAGAGGCTTTTGAGGTATAGCTAAAGATTTTACAAAATGTCAAATTCATCATTTTGAAATCCCCTGAGTAGTGATATTTTCAAGTGAATCTAATGGATTTTTTTTAAAGTTCGCTAAATCCACTATTTTTAATTTTTAAAATCTGCTATCAGGTTCGTAATTATTTAAATAATATAATATTATAATAAAATATACAACATAATTGAATCTATGTCAATGAAAGTGTTTCAAGATTACACATTTCTATCGCTTAAGGGGGGGAGGGTAAGGTTAATTCCATGAAAAAATGCATATTTTTACGAATTTTTTTTGGCTATACAGAAAGAGTTAATATATTTATTAAATTTTTATATAATAGTACAACATTTGAACAGTATTTCACCAAAGTTTCATTGCAAAATATTGAGAATTGATCGAGTTACAGTCCATTTCCTCTGGCTCCCCAAAAAAAAGTTATTTTGCGGTGTTCACTGTAACTCGCAATAGAATCATCTAAAACAAAAGAATCAAAATGGATTTGTTAAAGGAGATGTTTTTCTAGGGATCGGGTTTTTGGCTTTAAAGTGCTACAAAAAATTCAAAAATAAAAAAAAACCTCCCAGGGATCCCTAGAAAAACATCTCCTTTAACAAATCCATTTTGATTCTTTTGTTTTAGATGATTCTATTGCGAGTTACAGTGAACACCGCAAAATAACTTTTTTTTTGGGGAGCCAGAGGAAATGTACTGTAACTCGATCAATTCTCAATATTTTGCAATGAAACTTTGGTGAAATACTGTTCAAATGTTGTACTATTATATAAAAATTTAATAAATATATTAACTCTTTCTGTATAGCCAAAAAAAATTCGTAAAAATATGCATTTTTTCATGGAATTAACCTTACCCCCCCCCTTAACCCTTAACTGGCACAATTCCGCGTTCTAACGTAAATGGCACAACGGGTCTGCTGGACTCGACGTATTCAAACGTGTATTGTACAGCCGGTATTGAATATTTTTGCACAAAAATTTAATCTAAGGTAGCTTATGATGTGTATATTTAAAATGTAATTAATTTTACAGAGATTAATTTATTTTTAGTTTAAAAAAAATTGTGAAAAATAAAAACGAAAAGTTGCGTATTTTTACTTAAAAATTCATGAGTTATTTAAATTTTAATATTATGACTTAAAAATTTAAGGTTATACTCTTGATGTATTATTCTTTAAGGAAAAAATTACCACAACAGCAGGACTTGCAAATAAGATATTTATTTTGCAGAATAAAATGTGACTTTTTAGGTTAAAATTAAAAATTTATAATTGGTCATGTTTGAAGCTAATTTATTATTTTGCATCGAATTAGTTGTATTAAAAAACTTACAAAATTACTAAAAATATGTCAAACTAATATATTAAAATATAAAAAATATTCAAAAGCTATACACATTCAATTAAAGTGAGCTCGAAAATATGCTCGGGTTTACTGGACCCATAGTACCAGTTAAGGGTTAAAATTTAAAAATTTACAACTTTAACACTAATTATTATCTTTCTTTCGTTACGGAAAAGAGTATTAAATTTTTTGCAAATAATAAAAAAATACTATTAAAAACAAATAGTCAAAATTGAAATCAATTATACAAATTAATAATAATTAATATAGTAATAATAATAATTAATAATTGTTATTACTTTAAACAAATTCTTTATATCATTGAATTGTATCCATTATTAATATTAATGAATGAATTGACCTACCACACCAGCAAGCGTGTGACATAACATTAAAAAAAGTCTGACTGCTCCGGAAGCTTCAAAAGACTCATGAGCCCAAAATCTGTGAGCTCCGGCTGTTATTCCCAATCCAGCGAGGCTCATAATAAAAATGGCTAGCAAAAAATTTTTAAAACTTATTTCAGTATAATGCAATTATTTTTAAATGTCACTTAAATATTATAAATATTATTCTGATAATTTAAATTAAAATTAAATTTAAATAAAATTCATTTTTAATAAAATAAAATTAAAAATTTGCTTACTTATTACTCTCTAAATTTGAATTAGTGAAAAGTGAGCTACTAATTCACATTAGTAAGAATTTTTTACTAATTTTTAGTAAAATATTACTATTCGATTTGGTAGTTTTAAATTTTTTTTACTAAAGTTTTAGTAAAAAGTTACTAAAAATTAGTGAAAATTCTTACTAATTTAAATTAGTAGCTCACTTTTCAATAATTCAGATTTAGAGAGTATATAAATATCATTCTGATAATTTAAAAGAAAATTTCCTTCTTACCGTATATTACAGTCAACCATTGTGCTTGTGTAATAAGAACATAGAATCCATAAACTCCAAGAACCTGAAGATGAATATACCAGAGGACAGAGGCCCATTTGAATTCTTGTTTTTTTATTATTTCATTTTTTTCTGACATTTTTATTTAATTTTTTAAATAATATATTGTCCACTACGCGTTTATAACAGTTTATTTTCACTTAAAATTGACACTTATTTTTAAAAAAAAATTGTAAAACTATATATATATTATAATGAACGAGAAAACTGATCCTTCACTGCAAGGAATTTTTAAATTCAAATTATATCTGTACGATATGAAGGTTTGAGAAAGACTAAAATGTCCCCTGCATTTAACAAAAATAATTCGTTTTAACCCTGTAACCTTAGAAATGAATATCATTAACTTTTACATTGTCATTTCCTTTTGGTCGCATATTAAAAAGACAAGAGGTTTCGGTTATCTCTTATGTCATTTGTAATTTAAATACATTTTTATATCCTTCGTTTGTTTATAAATTGGAGATTTTATCAAATTTATATGTGAACATCTATACATATCCGTTTATAGCCCTTAAGCGAGATTTGTAATTTAAATAAATTTTTGTCCTTTTCATATTTATTAAGGAATTATATATAAATAAATTGGAAATTTTATTGAATTTATTTTAAAATCTAGTTAACTTAGAGTTCGTTATATTTAAATTAATCATGATATGAAGAATATGAACAAAAGGACGAAAATTTGATTTATTGATTTACAACAATGTTTGTAATATTTTTTTTATATGTATCTTTAGTTCCAGATAAAGCAGGAGGATCGTCAATGAAAAAAATTATGCCTAGAAAATATAAATGTAATCATATTACAAAGAAAAAACTTAAACTCATTTTCAGTTGGGTATCGAATGGAGTAATCAACAAACTTCAAGTTACTCAAAATGATCCTGGCCGGAATTTCAAATATCTAGGTTAGTATCATTTTCTTAATGTTATTTTGAATTACAATCTTTTTTTATAATATTCCAACAATGCTAGAAGGATATTCTTTACTAGTACGAATATTTATAGTAATTTTCTAGTAAAAAATATAAATTATGATTTGTGACGCGCTCTGAAGATATGGACCTTATAGAAGGAAACGAATTATAGGTTATGTTTACGGTAATTTTACCTTGATTAAAAGTTTTTTTTTTTTTAATTTTTGGATGTAATAAAGACTTACACAGGTTTACAAATTTCAAATTTTTTTTTGTCACCCGAACAAAACACTTTTTGTTCGATTAATATGTGTTTTTTGAGTAAGAAAATCATATTTAATGATTTAATCATTTAATCATTTTTCATTTTTCCCTCGTGGAATTTTTTTGTAACAGCAAATTATGCATTTTCGAGGTGTGACGTCACTTAAAGTCACTTAAAGTATATTATAATTTTATTTACGTTATCGCGTAGTGAGAATATCTAGTCCAATTATATGAAATATAATACTATTGGAAATAAAATCAAACCAGACTAGATATCGTTACTATGCGATAACGTAAATAAAATTATAATATACGGGATCCGCCATTATGAATTTTGAAAAACTGACCTCAGATTCGTAATCAGCGACCACGAAAACCCCAGAGTACTCATTTTGGAGTACTTAGCTCTAATTATTAAAATTTTGTCTGCCATATTGGATTCGCCATTTTGAATTTTCAAAAACTGACCTCGGATTCGTAATCAGCGACCCTGAAAACCCCCGAGTACTCATTTTGGTGAGCTTCGCTTAAACATAGTTATATACAAAACTGATATAGATCGAAATCACTTGAAAATATACTAAAAGTGAAAAAGTACTTTGTTCAATAAATCTAGTGTAGAATTGTCATTTTTTATCCGATCGAGGTCTATAAAGGCTTAAAAGTTTCGTAATTAAATATACTATTAATAAAAAATTTAAAACTTGTCATTTTTTGATTGTTTGACTTTGAAAAAATTAGCGAAATTTAGACGAATGTCTAAAAATCATTAAAATTTGCTTGAAATTTGAACTTTGATCGACTGTAACTCTTACAATTTTGTATGGATTTTATTGGTTGACCAATGGTTTGAGAGGTAATTTAATTATCTTTCAAATGGTGATTTATTTTTTACATTTGGATTAACTGCTTTCTATACCGGTGACTTTAAGTGACGTCACACCTCGAAAATGCATAATTTGCTGTTACAAAAAAATTCCACGAGGGAAAAAAATTTTAAATATGATTTTCTTACTCAAAAAACACATATTAATCGAACAAAAAATGTTTTGTTCGAGTGACAATTTCACTGTAATCTTGTGTCGTATATTAATTATTTCTATTACGAGTTGTGTACTTTCAATTTAAAATTTCAAAACATAACCTATATTATATCAATCGCGATTGAGCTGAAATTTTGTAGAGGAATTTAAAATATGATAATGAATGGTTGTGAAGTTCGAAAATGTTGATGTATTCTTAAATAAATATAATTCTATAAATATATTCTAACTATTTTCAAGTGTTTTATAATAATTATTTAACAATATATCAACATTTTCGGACTTGACAACCATTCCTTATCATATATATGGAACTCCTTCATAAAATTTCAACTCAATCCATACAGTATTTTACGGGAAAAGTTACGGACAAATTAACATTATACAGATCTAACAGTCACATAACCTTATCATTGTTATCTGTGTCGGATTCAAGAAGAGAATCATCTGTAGAAAAATGGGTTTCTTAGAAAATTAAATCGTAAACATATTAACAATACTGCTTTATCTCATTATAGTGAGAAACATAACCCACACAGCATATAATATTTCCTGAATATTTCATTGAAAGATTTGAAATATTTCAATGAAAGGTTCATGAAATGTTGATGAAAACAGACAAATGTCCGCCATTGAGAAATATTGACGTGCAATTTTGCTGAAATATTACTCTTAATACTTCTGTAATATTACTATTATTAATATTAATATTACTGCACAGCTGTACATGACATAGAAACTGAGATCGACCAATCCGCATCATTGTACTTTTATAGTTTCCAAAATATTTCAATGAAATATTTATGCAACGTAATGCTGAAATATTTCTTATATGCGGACATTTCACTGATTTTAGCAATATTTCAAATACTTCGCATTGAAATATTTAAATCTTTCAATGAAATATTCAGGAAATACTTAGGAAATATTATGTTCTGTGTGGGAAGTTAAAAGTTTTGTTCACTTCACCCAGATAGCACATAAGCTTGCAAAAAAACTTGCGGCAAGCTTGCCGTGCAATATTGCCTACCTTGCACGGCAAACTTACCGCAAGCTTCAAATGTCCCACCTGACCCAAGCTTGCCAGGTAAGCTTACCGAAGGATTGCAGTGTAAGGTTACTGCAAGATTGCACAATAAGACTATCGCAAGATTGTTCAGTAAGCTTGCACGGTAAGCTTGTTGCAAGGTTGGTGCAAGGTTGCCAAATAACCTTGCTTTGAATATAAAAATTTTTTTTGATGTTACGTCTAATTTATATAATTTTATTATATGAATTAGACAAAACATTTAAAAAAAAATTTTATATTTAAAGCAAGGTTATTTGGCAACCTTGCACCAATATTGCTACAAGCTTACTGATCAATCTTGCGATAATCTTATTGTGCAATCTTGCAGTAACCTTACACTGCAATCTTTCGGCAAGCTTACCATGCAAGCTTGGGTCTGGTGGGACGTTTAAAGCTTACCTGTTATCTGTGTATAAACATTTTGACATCTCATAGAAAATAATCTTTTTTCAATCCTTTTTCTTTAATTTTTTATCATTTTCTTTTGTTAGTATTGCTATATTTATTGATAGAGGAAATATACCGTTTTTCATGTTTATACTAAATGAAATTTCTAAACAAAAGAAAGTTATTAAAGAAAAAAGTGTTGTACTTTTTAAAGTTAAAAAATTGTGATTAATATATGAAAAAATCTCGTTAATTTTTTACTGTATATGAGTCAATAATTATTTAAACGAATTATTAAAAATTTAATTTTTTTTTAAACTTTCAATGCCAATTCACTTTACGGAAAAAAAATGATGAAAATTTTGTTTTATTATTTAATTATTTTATTCTTTAATTTGTGTTTTAATGTTATTATAATTATAAAAAAAATCGGACAAGTGCGAGTTACAATCGCATTAAAACCGAGGGTTCTGTACCCTTAAACGTAAAATTTGAAGGAGTTAAAGTGTGAAGGTAGGTGGAAAAATTGCAATTTTGCTTAATTTTTCCTGTAATGTGAGCATGAAAACACATAGGTAGACACATAGTCGCACATAGATCGAAAATTATCATTATTTTTTTTGTAATCTACACGTAAAAATACGTAAAAATGTATAAATTTGAATCCCTTAAGATAACATTTTTTTCTTTTTTTATTCGAAAAATCCATTATTTTTTCTAAAAATACACTGAGAAAAAAATTTAGTGTTTGCAACAAAATTGTTTGGTTATGCAATTTTGGTTTTTGTAACGAAATTTTGATTGACTGAAATAAAGTCGTAGAGTTATCTCAACCAAATATTTGGTTAGGCCAAAAAAATTATTTGGTTGAACATTTTTAAATTCCAACCAAAATTTGGTTACGACAACAAAATAATTTTGTTAACACAAAAAAATAGTTTGGTCTAAAAAACCAAATGATCGTTTGTTGTTCTAACCAAAATTTGGTTGCGGCAACTAAATAATTTAATTCGCTCTCAGCTGATAGCTTAAGAGAACAGTTAGTTTAAATCTCTCACAAGAATGGCTAGTCCAGTGGTCAGAGCTCCCAACCTTCAGTTTTAAAACAGAGGTTCGATCCCAAGCGGAGATGAGATTTTTCGAAGTCCACAAATATTTCGATTGGATAAATATAAATTAAACGTTAAATTGGATAATAAATAAATAATGAAATAAATAAAAAAGATGAAAAGAAAAGAAATAAGGTAGAATAAAATTTTTAATTTTACAAAAAAAATTGTTTGTTTGATCAACCAAAAATTTTTGTTGACCTAACAAAAAAAATTTGGTTAGGCTAACCAAACATTTTTGTTATGCCAACAAAAAACACTCATCCAAATTTTTTGATTGACTCAAACAAATAGTTTGGTTGCTTAAATACCAACAAAATTTTTTTGTTGGCCTAACCAAATTTTGGTTGCTCTGACTAAACATTTTTCTCAGTGTATGAGTTTTCCCTAAAAACAATATAATCATCAACTCCAATCGTGCTCGTTATATCTTTCCTGCAATCTATACGCAAAAATACGCAAGTATACCAAATATGAACGTAATTCCGCATCCAACGAGCCCTGTATGAAGTATTTTGGATTGTTAATAAACAATTAGTTAACATTGCAATTGTTTATTAACAATCTATTTATCCAAAATACTTCATATAGGACTCGTTGGATGCGGAATTAGCTTAACTTTCAATTGGTTAGTTTAGATTTACGATAACTATATTTGTTTGTAAGATATTTCATTTTTTATTGTTATTTAACTAAAATTGAACAAAAATACTTCATATAGGGCTTTTGGATGTTTGTTGTTAGTAAAAAATAAAATATTTTACAAACAAATAAAGTTATGGTAATTCTGAACATACCAATTGAAAGTTAAGGTAATTCCGCATCCAACGAGCCCTATATGAAGTATTTTGGATAAGTAGATTGTTAATAAACAATTGCAATGTTAACTAATTGTTTATTAACAATCTACTTATCCAAAATACTTCATATAGGGCTCGTTGGATGCGGAATTACGTTAACTTTCAATTACTAACTTCAGAATTACGGTAACTTTATTCGTTTGTAAAATATTTGATTTGTTATAAACATTAATTAATTAATTAATTAATATCTCAAAAACTTTAAAAGATCCCACTCTGAAAATTACATGTTTTGTAGGAAATTAGTCAAGCTTTCCATTGAGATAGTTAAAAATAATTTTAAAAAATTCGATTTTGAGATAAACGTAAATTAACATTTTGACCTTGAATTTCAAGGTCAAATGTTATTTTTAAAAAAAAAATTTTATTAACAGCGTGTAGCCCGTCAAAAAAGCTTTAAAAATCATTATATATATGTTAACTTTTATGCATTCTACTTATATATATTGTACATTGAAAAAAAATTTTTTTTTCAAAAGTCAAAAATTAAAAACGTTGTAATTCAAAAACTATTTTATTAAATTCAATAATAATTGATTTTTAGACTTTCACCAACAATAACAACATTTTAGAAAAGTATGGATTAAATTCGAGAACTTTTAATTTTTTGTTCGGACATTTCAGGAATTTTGCCTCATATGTGTACCAAATTTCAGCCCTCTAGATTAATTTGTGTGGCCGCTAGGGGTACGGAACCCTAAAAATACCTAATTATTTAATTAATATATTTGTAATTTTTTGTATAAGTTAAATTTTGTGTATAAAATTGTTATAAACAAATAAGATCTAGTCTGTGTTAAAGTCACCTTGTTAACCATTTTTTTTTAATGTACGTCGCAATAATTAAGAATTTTGTAAGTCGATTTCATTATATAATGTAAATACAGTAAATTTTAATTTAATATAATTTAAGTATTTAACATCAAAATATCGGTAAATAAGTCTTAAAAAATATTTATACCTTCAATATTTGTTTATAATAATTTTATAAAGAAAATTCAACTTGTACAAAAAGTAACCAATACAAAATCGTCATAATTTTTCTTGCAGTATCTATTTGCACAAAAAGTTTTTAAAAACTTGTAAATTTTGTAATAATTTGTTTAAATAATTATTGTTTAACAATTGGAAATTAAAAATGAGACAGGTTTACAACACTCTACTTTCATTTTCTATTTTATCTAAGAATTCAAAAGTTAGTTTTAAAAATTAATAAAGATTTTATGTAATTTATTTTCCATTAAAGAATTTGATTTTTGTTTATGAAATTGTTATTTATTTTATCACAATATGTTGTAAACAAAATAATGATTAACAGAATAATTTTAATTTTGTTTTTGTATATCGCAAATATAAAATGTTTTTACTGTTGACATTTAACATTACTCAAAATTTATATTCATGTAAATTGAAAATTGATGTCATTGATCAATTTAAATATATATTTTTGAGTCAATTTTATTATGCGACACAAATTGGATACGTGGGAAATCTATAAATAAAACGCTAACAAAATTTTCAAATATTCACTTTTTTTTTATTTATAAGTTTCTTGTAACATCACTTCTACTTCAATGTGTATTTATATATAATTATATAGTCTGTCAACTTTTCACTATACTGGAAACTGCAAAATGCATATTTTTTTTCAAATTCACATGCACACATTATTATTATTATTATATCGTTTTTTCATGCATGAAAATTTGACAAAAAAAAAAAATGTTTCCACTGTTAGATAATTTTATAATAGTAAAATCAACGATATATTTAAAACAGTAAAATAATATATTGATAAAAACTTTGACATTTGTACTAAGAAATGTAAATGTTCAAAAAATATTCTTTCATAAACTTTATGCATATAACTATATATAGAGGTGAAGACCATAGTAAAATTATCATTGAAAATTTTATGATTAGTGACTATTATCATATAATTAATTCTTAAATAATAAAATGCATTTTTAGATAATTTTAATCTTGATATTAACTATTTTCAATTTTTAAATATTTTATCCCTTAAATGAAATCAAATTTTATGAAATTTTCAAAAAATTGGTATAAAAAAAATTCTATCATAAAAATTTCACTGATAACATTAATGGTACGTCACCAATAATCTCTTTTAATATTGGTAAAAATTTGTGTGATAAAATATTTAAGGAAATTCAACGGCACTTGGGAACATTCATTATATAGTTTAACATTGAAATTATTATTCATAAGGCACACAAAAGTATATTATCTTGAAGTTCTAAAAATTTCAGCAAATGTATTTTTTTTACTTACATAACTACTCTTTTATTAAATTCAAATTTTGTTTTTTTTTATCTCTCTTTTCTCAAATATTATAAGGATGAAATAATAATTTTTTTTTTTCTGTTAAAAATAAAATTTGGTTCTCATAAACATTTAGAATTTTGGAAACATGCAAAAATAATTTAAACAATCAAAATAATATATGATATTAACAATTAAAAAAAATTTGTTGTTCTTTGTATTCATATATAAATGGAGGAAAATATGTAACATTTAGTTATATAATAAACTTAATAAAACTATTAAGTAAATTAAAAATTACGTAGAAATAAAATATAGATATATATATACTGACCGCAATATCACAAAATATAAATTCATGACATAAATCTTGACAAATAACCAAAGACAACATTTCTAAGGTATTTTTTTTTTTAACGGAAGACCTACTTTATATAGTAAAAAAAAAGTAGTTTTCAAGTCGCAAGAACATTGGACGTTTTTTTTTTTTTTGTTTCTAATACATAATTAATCAGTCTCTGAGTTTAATTATTTTTCCTTTCCATTTTCTTGAGTTCGCAAAAATCTTCCTTTATCATGTCACGATCACCAAAACCCCATATTTGTTTCTCGTGACTACCATCGCCACATTTGGCTGCACGACGTCGCACCATTTCCGGTGAGACACTCTTGAGATCGTAGGCCCAACCGATTTTCTCAAAGAAATCAATAAAACCTGTTGTCCAATTGAATGAATAATTACCAAGTTCTCCAGTTTTATAGTCGAAGGGGAAAACATGATGATAATTATGCCAACCTTCACCAAGAGCTGCTAAAGATACTGCAATATTTTCCACTGGGGAAATGTTTCTAAAATGATAGAAAAAAAAATTTATTTAATAGTGTCGCAAGCGGTCTCTGAAATTCTTTGGTAAAGAGAGAATTTTAATTATCGCCCTCTATAAAGACGGCACTGAATGTGAAAATGATAAATATTGATTTTAGAATACTTTTTTTTCGAAACACAGACACTTTTTATAAAATCGGACAAAATACCATGGATCCTGATTTTACAAATTTCCTAAATCCAAAAAAATTGTGCGAATCCATACAAAAACGCGATTGTAAAACGAAAAGTAGAAAAGTAATATAATAACAGGTTCATTTCGTCCTGCCGCCGTCAGATGGCAGAAGCATGCAGGAAGCACAATGTCGCAGCTGTCATTATAGTACTTTCCTACTTTTTGTTTTGCAGTCGCGTTTTTTTATGGATTAGCACAATCTTTCGGATTTCGGATATTTGTAAAATCAGGATCCTTGGTATTTTGGCAGTTTTTGTAAGAAGTGTCCATGTTTCGAGAAAAAAATATTTTAAAATCAAAGTTTATCATTTTCACATTCAGTGCCGTTTATATAGGTCGATAATAATTAAAGGTCTCTTTTTGCCATACAATTTCAGAGAGCATTCGATTTTATTAACCCATTTCGTCTGAGAAGTCCGTTTTTTCCTCTACATTTGCTCTCTCCATTTTCAAAATTCATGGACTAAAAAAAATTGTCAATAGATGTTTCTTATGTATTTTTTAGTCCTCTTTCAGAATCTACAAGAAAATTTAACTTTTGACTTAAGGATAAAAAGTTATGATTGTTTAAACAAAAAAAAGACGAATTTTTTGGTTTTTTTTTTCATTAAAACTATATTTTTGATTCAAAATCGGATCAGGAAAAATTTGAAATGGTAAAATATCGCGTCCAAAATGTCTGCCCTTTCATTTGGTGATTATAAGAAATTTTTATCCTTTCAAAATTGAAAATGGCGCCTCACTAATGGTTGCCAAAATGTCTAAAATTAAATCTTTCAGTCCCGCTATTAAAAGATTAGACAAATATCTACAAAACTTTATACTCGGGGGTTTATGGTCTCGCTGATTCCGAATTTGAAGTCAATTTTTCAAAATTCAAAATGTCCGATCCAATATGTCATAGTAACAAGTTTCAAGTCGATCGCGTTCGATTTTCAAAATATCGTCCGCCATATTGGATCCGCCATTTTGAATTTTGAAAATCTGACTTCAAATTCGGAATCAGTTTTTATGAAAAAAAAACCCCAAAAAATTCGTTTTTTTTTTTGTTTAAACAATCATAACTTTTTATCCTTAAGTTAAAAATTAAATTTTCTTGTAGATTCTGAAAAAGGACTAAAAAATACATAAGAAACATCTATTGACAATTTTTTTTAGTCCATGAATTTTGAAAATGGCGAGAGCAAAAATGTGGAGGAAAAAAAACGGACTTCACGGATGAAATGGCTTAATAGAATAAAAATTTTATTCTTTTTAATAATAATTGTGTTAAATATAGGAGTTAAATGAAAATTTACTAAACACTAAGTATGAATCTGCCATAAAAACATACAAAAAAAAAACAAAATAATTTAATAAAAATATATTTTTTTAAAAAATACTACTGAATCATGTGTTTTAATAATGAATTATTTAAAAAAAAAATAGTAGCAAAAAATTATTATTATGCTTACTTGTCGTAAGGTCGTTGTCCCCACAAGTGTGCAACGCTATTGACAAAAAAGGCGATATTCAATGTGATAGAAAAGCGGAAGTTGAAGTTTACCCAGAATGAATTCCACAGTGTTTCATTCCAAAAATAATAAGGCACCCATACTGGAAGTGCAATAGCCAGCAAAGCGAAAAGAGGAATATATAGCCTGGAAGTGAATTAAATTTCTGATATATTATTGTTCAATATATTAGCAATATATAATAAATAATAAAGATATCTCTTTATATAGTTAAGAGATATATATTACTTTATTATTATTCAATTATTATTATACTTTATTAAATATTCAATAATATATATAGTAATTAATTATTTATTGAAAAATAATTTATAATTTAAAAATATTACCTCTTTTGCCACATAATAATTGGATCCATTTCTAAATCACGCATGTCTACTATTTTTCGTTTAGCTTCAACATTTGGATGTGGAGTAGTAAACAGCCATCCCACATGTGCAAAGAAAAATCCTCTATTGACATTATGTGGATCAGAATCAGTTTCACTGTATTTATGGTGGATTCTATGGTCCAGAACCCATGTATGTATATCTCTCTGTAAGGTAAGAATTATAATTATGTTCTTCTTCTTATTATTATTATTTTATAATTACTTTTATTTAATATTTTTATTTTTAGTTATTTATATTATATTAGATGTTGTATTAATTAATCCAACTTTGAACATACATTGACCCTCCATCAAACATAATTATGGAAAGTACGATATACGTGAACGTATATTATGTCTATTTTTATCCTATTTTGAACCTAGAGTGAAATATCTTTGATTCTATATTGAATCTACGTTAAATCTATATTAAACCTACTTTAAATCTAATCTCTTTACTACTAACTACTATGAATCTAATACCAACCTACATTAAACCTACATTTAATCTGCATTGAATCTACATTGAACCTATGTACATTGATTATATATTGACACTACATCCTATACTGAACCTACATTGATTCTGTATTGAACCTTCATTATATTTAACCTTCATTATATTTAACCTACTTTGAATTAAATTAAGTTAATTTAACCTAGTATACTAAGATGAACCTATATTCAACCTACTTTCAACCTACATTTAATCTACATTGAATCAGAATATAATCTACATCGAAGCTACTTTGAACCTGCATTTAAAATCAGGGACTGACACGGAAACGAAACAAAACGCCAAATCAATTTTATGTAGTGTCGTGTTCAATCACAAACACGTTTAATAATTTATAATGTTTTCGTGTCCTAACCGGACACTTTTAAATTAATGAAATGTTTTCGTGTCCCGACCAGACACTTTAAAAAAAAATAAATGTTTTCGTGTCCGGACACGCCACTTTAAAATTTTTTAAATGTTTTTGTGTCCACACCCGACACTTTTAAATTATCAAGAGTTTTCGTCTCCGAACACGATACTAAAACTTTTTAAATGTTTTCGTGTCCGGATAGGACCCACTTTCTCATTGTAAAATATTCTCATGAACAAATTTACTTGTTACGCCATTTTTATTTTTTTCATTTGTGAAATTAGATTTGGATTCAGTGATCCCAAAAACTAGCAACTCTCCTTTCCTCTCCCCTCCACCATTACAAAGATTAAAAATTTAATTAAATTTATAATAAATTATTCATATTAAATTAAATTAATTTATTAAATATTTCAGTGACTAGACATGAAACATTAAAAAAGAATTATGTCTCGTATCCAAACACGAAACGTTATTCAATGAGAAAATGTGTTGTGTCTGGACACAAAACATTTTATTATTTTAAATGTGTCAGGTCCGAACACGAAAACATTTCTTTATTTCAAAAGTGTCAGATACAAACACGAAACGATATTCGATGAGAAAATGTGTCGTGTTCTGACACGAAACATTACTCGACAAGAAAATGTATCGTGTTCGGACACGAAACATTACTCGACAAGAAAATGTATCGTGTTCGGACACGAAAACATTTTTTTATTTCAAAAGTGTCGGGTCCGGACACGAAACATTATTCGATGAGAAAATGTGTCGTGTCCTAACACGAAACGATAATCAATGTAGAAATGTGTTGTATCAGAACACAACACATTAGTCAATGGGGAAATGTTTCGTGTTCGGACACAACACATTAGTCAATGTGTAAATGTGTTGTGTACAGAACAGAAACGGAAACGACACGAATGATTTGAACAAGTCCCTGTTTAAAATACATTGATTCTGTATTGACCCTATATCCTTTATTGAACCTACGTTTAACCTACACTAAACCTACTTCAAACCTTCTACTACAAAACACTATGAACCTAATTTAAACCTACGTTGAACCTACTTTAAACCTATATATTGAAGCTTCATTGAACCTTGTATAGTTTTAGTGAATCACTACTGTGATCTAATTTAAACCTACATTGAACCTACATTAAATCTGTATTGAACCTATTTTAAATCTACCTACATTGAATCTGCATTGAATCTATAATAAACTTACTTTAAACCTACTACTATTAACTAATGTGAATATAATTTGAACTTATATTGAACCTACTTAAACTTACATTGAATTAGCATTGTATATCTACATACTGAAAGACTTTTTATATCAAAAATTAATATAATGTATTTCAAAATGGGGAAAACTTTTTTTCTAATACAGTACAAAGGAAAAAATAAGTTTTGTTTCAAACCCGAAAGGAAGCTAGTTTCAATATGAGACACAAACTTGACCGAATATAATTTCTAACTCGCTCATAGCATAAGTCTTACTTTAAGCCTACTGTATAATTGAATCTACGTTAAACCTACATTGCCATTGAACCGACATTGAACATACCTTAGACCTACATTAAACCTATATTAAACCTTCAATTAAATTACAGTTAATCTACATTGATTCTCTATTGATCCTACATTGATCAATATTGAACCTATATTGGACCTACATTAAACCAACATTTAAAAAAAGTTTAAACTTTGTACAAAAGTCTTTGTAAAAAAAAAATGGAAAAAATTTATTTCATGAATTATAAGATAATTTCCCAGTTTCTAGCCACCTTAAGATTGGTACGACCTAAAAGTTAGCCACGATCCAAAACTTGATCATTTAATTTTATTAAGATAGTGACCAGCTTTTAGATCGTGATGGCTAACTTTTGGATCGTATCAAAATTTTAAAGTGGCGAGAAACTGGGACATTTACCTTAAAATTACAATATAGTATTTTTTCCTGGCACAATTTCCTTTTTCTGAAGATTTTTTATTTATGACGATAAATAACACAGCCCCACAAAAAAAAGTGTCATATACTTTTGACCGGAATCCCCTATCCCTATGTACTTTGACGCGCTAAACACGAATCCGTAGTCCGTTTTCCTCCATCACGTCAGGATTTTTTTCTAACCTCAAAAAACATGTCGGATTTTGAGAGATAGGCGATTTTTTAAAAAATTAATTTATTTACTTCAAACTTGGTATCTAGGGGTTTTTTGGGTCGCTGATTACGAATCAGATGTCAGATTTTCGAAATTCGATATGTCTGATTCAATATTAAGGAATTATTTTTAAAAAATTGTCAGATTATTATGAAATTTGGTATCTACAGGTTTTCTAAGTTGCTGAAAAGTAACACTAGGGAATTGTGCCATACGCCGATTTTTCTGAAACTTGGCAGTTTTGTAGATACCAAGTTTGAAATAAATCTTAAAATTTTTTCAAAATTCGTCTGCCATATTGAATCCGCCATTTTGGATTTTGAAAATCTAACTTCAGATTCGTAATCAGCGACACAAAAAAACCCCAGATACCAAGTTTGAAGTTAATACATCAATTTTTAAAAAAATCGCCTATTCAAAATCCGACATGTTTTTTGAGGTTAGAAAAAAATCCTGACGTGATGGAGCAAAACGGACTTCGGATTCGTGTCCAGTGCGTCAAAATACATAGGGTTAGGGTATTCCGGTCAAAAGTACATGACACTTTTTTTTTTGTGGGGCTGTGTAATAAACAATATGAAACATATATATATATATATATAATATACCTGTCCGGTTATTGTGAAAAGAAACGCTAGTAACAATCTTAATGGCCATTTTGCCTTATAAGCTCTATGGGACCAAAGCCTATGAACCCCAGCGGTGATACCAAAGCCAGAGGTGTAAATCGTTACGAAAGCTGAAATCAATAATAATAAAAAATATATAAGGTTTGCGTGTTTATAAACTTGGTTTATGTGTTCTAATACTTCTATATACGCGTTATTTTCACGTAAAACATAGTTTATAAGACGAAAGATTAAAATTGATAAGAATATATTGTATACCAAATATACCGTGCTTCATTTTACAATGGTTTCTTTGAAAATACATTCTTAAATCGTTTTTAGTTATATATAGCTATATACAGAAACAAGTTGCGTGACTTTACAAGTGCTTTCATACAATTCAAAACTTTAACTTTTTTATGTATAATTTTTCATATCTATATATAATATATATTTTTCCAAGAAAAATATTATTTATTTATATTATTTCAAAATTGATACTTTTATTATAAATATATGTATCTTTATGTAGAATCGTACAATCTTATTTTTACTAGTCACAAATCATTATGTAATTTGCTAAACATAATTTCTTGAAAATTTTCTAAAATATTCGCGACGTAATACAATTTATTATCCAAAAGAAAAATAAGACTTTTATTGATTGATTTTTTTTGCGTATAATTATCCTATAAAAATCATTAATTGGAATTTTCATTTTAAAGAATTTTATTAAGAATAATTATTTTTTAGATGAAATTTCATTTTTTGAATTAGCATTCGATAAAATTTCTTTTTACAAATGTCCGAACAAACAATTGACAAAGATTTCGGTCAATTTTAAAAATTGTGCCGAAAAATTCGAATCACATAAAATTCAATTAAATGAAAATTCTGTTAAATTAAAATTCTTTTAAATAAAAAGCCATATAAAGAAAATGACTGTAAAATAAAAATTCTGCTAAACAAAAATTCGGTAGCTAAAAATTTTGTTGAGTCAGAATTCGTATAAAAAGAAATTCTGTTAAATATGCTAATTCAAAAAATGAATATTTGTTTAAAAAATAATTATTTATAAAAAAAAATCCTTTAAAAAGAAAATTTTAATTAATAATTTTTATGGAATAATCATTCGCTCTTAATAAATTTTTAAAAGCATAAAAATTTATAATTATTATTAAGGAATTATTAGATTTTTCTTGAAAAAATTGACCGCAACTATTTTTGAGTGAAATAAAAAAAAATTGACCCTATATATTTTTAAAAAAATTTCAATGAAAAATTTCTCTTTTTTTTTATAAAGAAAAAAAAATATAAAATCCTTACCCCAAAGTGACGTGAGAGCCTTAGCTTGTGTAAGACAAAGGTAAAATCCATAAACACAACCAAAATGAATAAACATTTGTGCAGCAAGATCAGGCCATTTGATTCTTGGAATATATTCAACATTATTTTTATTCAATTCCAAATCATTGTCAGCGTCTTTGGGAAAATAATCATTGCAATAATCATCATCGTCATCTTCATTTTCCACAAGTTCAATTTCATTTTCCTTTAGAGAACATGTCCCATTCACTAGATTCTCTTCGATTTGAGTCATTTTTTATTTATATATAATATATAAATATTATTTAAAATTTATTTTCAATTATTTTTTCTTCTATTGAATTTCTTTTCTTCCTCGATGCTATCATTGACCTTTTATGTATATAAGTACTATAGTTTTTTTTTTTTGTCAATGTAATCAACTTTGGCAATTTTTGATGTATTCTTTATAAAAAAGCTGAAAAACACATATTTATTAATTACAATATTATAAATAGAGTTAAATTTATAAAATTAACGTTTTTATTATTAAAGACTGCAAACGCATATAGGTTAAATAATAAAAAATGTGATGAAAAATTATTATCAAGAATTCCGAAAGGAAAATATTACTAAAGTGATGAAAAAGATATATTCAACAGGTGTTCAACTTATCTATTTATATTTGAGATAACAGATAAGGAAACAAATATATAAATATAAATCATTAAAATGTACGAAAATCTTGATATATTTTTAATTACGATCAAATTGATTTTGTTAATTATTAACAGGTGTGCAAAAAAAAATTAATAATAATAATTGTAAAATGATTTAAAGATTAGTATATAAATTTTATCTGAATATTTTGATTTTTAAAGTCCGATATTATGTCAACATTTTAAAAACTGTTGATCTTGATTCCATTTCGATTCATACAAAGCTATGTTTGGTTATAACTCTAAAAAATTATCTCCTATGTATATTATTTTTTAGACAATTGTTTCTTATAGTCTTAATAGTCGCTAATTACGAATCCTATGTTAGTTTTTCAATATTCAAAATGGCGGATCCAATATGAAGGTCGACAATTTTTTAAACCGTTTGTATTTGCTTTAAACTTGTTATTCTGGGGTTTTCAAGATTGCTGATTACAAATCTGATATTAAATTTGTATTTAGTGACCACAAAAACACCTGAGTAACAAGTTTCTAGTGAAACCAATGAATTTAAAAAAAATTGTCCACCATATTGAATCCGCTTTTTTGAATTTTGAAAAACTGACATTACATACGTAATTGGCGATCCTAAAAACATTTCAAACGATTTTTAACCCTTAATTGGCACCATGGGTCCAGTAGACCCGAGCATTTTTTATAGCAATATATTAGTTTGACATATTCTTAGCAATTTTCTAAGTTTTTTGACACAACTAATTCGATACAAATGAATAAATTAGTTTCAAACATTAAGAATTATAAATTTTTAATTTTAACCTAAAAAGTCACATTTTAATCTGCAAAACTCATGAATTTTTAAGTAAAAACACGCAATATTTCACAATTTTTTTTAACTAACTTGAGATAAATTAATCTCTGTAAAATTAATTACATTTTAAAAAACACATCATAAACTACCTTAGATTAAATTTTTGTGCAAAAATATTTAAGGGTTAAAAATGACCACTATATATTGTATAAACGCAGGTATTCATAAACTGAAAGTAATTTTTTGGACCAAAATATATTTTGTTCATGACTATACTTTATTAGAGGTAAAATGACTATTTTCTTTACAATTACACAGGCCAACAAAATTTGATTCAATTTTTTTTTCAAGAATCAGACAATACTTTTCCAAAGGCTTTCTACGTGCTAAATCCGAATCCGGCCTCAGAATTGACTCTACACGTTTGGTTTTCGATATATGATAACCTTAATGTGCAAAAAACCCGTTTTTTAACTGCATTTGAGGTCATGTATAACATCAAGAGATAATTTTTTTTCCAAAAGATCAATAAGGCGTCTGAAAGTGCTATTCTTCCCCTTTAAAACCCATTTTGAATATTTAAAAAATCCTCATTTGTCTCTGAGTAATTGTTCATTAAAGTTTCTGAGTATGGCGAATTCTTCGATATTTAAAAAAATCGTTTGCCATATTGAATACATTATGAATTTTGAAAATCTGCCATCGAATTCCTGTTCAGCGACCCCAAAAACCCTCGAGTAACAAATTACAAGCAAATACAATCGATTTTCAAAAAATCATCGAAGAATTCGCCATAGTCAGAAACTTGAATGAACGATTACTCAGAGACGAATGAAGATTTTTTAAATTTTCAAAATAGGTTTTAAAGGGGAAGAATTGCACTTTCAGATTAAATAGTAAAATTAAAACCCTTTTTTACAGTACACGGAAAAACTTTGTTCAAGAATCATTCCTGAATTTTGTTCAGGAACTGAGGACGCGAGAAAAATTCTGCAAAATTTACAGAAAAATACAAAAATCATTCAAGAAAATACTTGTATTTTTATTATGACATTGGAAGACTTCTTGTTAATGCCGCGATCGGAATATCCCAGTCACTGGGCGTTGAAAGTTTCTTGAACTGTTTTAGAAGACACAGTACAGTAACCAAGCACTTGGCAGGGATTGGTTGCGTCAAATATGTTTCCAATGCATAATATCATAAGCTTCTAAGGTTGCTGAGAGATGTAAAGCGCAGTTTTTGGACTCTCGAGGACGTGGGATCGAGTCCTCCCAGAGTAAATTTTTTTTCTCGCAAACGTAAAAATTTATTCTAAAACAAGTTCAAGACTTTCTGTAGTGAGTTTAGGAAGTTGTCTTGAATTTCTCTACAATTCTTATAGAAATACTGCTTAGAACTTTTCAAAGAAAATATAAATAAGATTTCTTAAATTATTCTCATATCCTCAGTTCCTTAACAAATTTAAGAATGATTCTTGCACAAATTTTTTCCGTGTGTGTATATTATTCTTTTTGTCAACATTGCATTACGTGTGATTTTACAGCCCTATTGGCTAAATTAAATTACTGTGAATGCATTGTAAATAAAATCGAAGGTCAATACAATCTTAAAACAATAAATTAGATTACGTCGATATAGCATATATTGAAATGAAAAATTCTTTTTTAGATAAAAACAAATTTTTATTTTTAACATAAATAAAGCTTATAGTAAAAAAGTTTTTGTAAAATAATAATTATTTTAATCCATATCATTATTTAAAATTGATTTAATTCAAAATTGTGTTAATTTTAAAATCACATAGTCTCATGAAAATATATGCGCCCTTTTTTTTTGTTTTATAATTTTTATAATTTCACTCAAAACTTTATAAATGGTGGGGATTTTTAATTAATATTAATATATATATATATATATATATATATATAATTATTTAATATTATTATCTATAATATAAATATTATAATATTTAAACAAGAATTACTAAAATAAAAGTGTGTGATTTTCAAATTTATTTCATTCTTCAACAATTTTTCAGGAGTGGGGGATGATCACTGCAGTAGCGTCGCTCAAAACTATTCTGCGTACATTTTCGAAAAGTATCGTCGCGTCCAACCTGAAGACCACGTGTTCGTGAAATTTTTTACTTTTTACAAGTGAATTTTTAGCTTTCGGGAGTGCTCGTATTTTTTAAACCGGTGGCTGAGTGACATGTAGAGTATTATATTAATTTTTTAAATTTACTTTCAGTACAATTAAAATATTTAATATCGGGAGTGTTTCCGTAATATTTAAAACCGCGATCGCATAATGTGATGCTTCACGAGAAAAAAGACATTAAAGGCAACAAATTTTAGGTTTTGTTTAGTGATTAAATATTCATTTTTTATTATGTAAAATCATCCCGTGTAGAAAAATATCGTGGCGCTATGATGGCACCATCCTAGCTTTCCGTGACACTGTAATGGCGCTAGGCCCATTTGTCACAATTTTGTATTCTAGCCACTAGCTAGTATTGCGGGAATGGTGAAATTTAAAAATTAAGATACAATTTCCATTACATTTTCTTAAATTACCACATAAAATTCTATAAATTACCATAAATTACCGTATAAATTTCCAAAATTAGTTTTTAACATTTTCTTTTATATATTATAAATTACCTTAAAAATTTCATAAATTACCATACCATAAATTTCCAAAATTAGTTTTCAAATTTTTCTTTTATACATTATAAATTTCCGCATAAATTTCAAAAATACCGTATAAATTTTATAAATTACCGCATAAATTTCCTGCAATTATTTAAAAAAAATTTAAATTTTGTTTGTATTACAATTATAAATTACCTCAAAAATTTTATAAATTTCCATAAATTACCACGTAAATTTTCTTAAATTACCAAATAAAATACCATAAATTACCCTATAAATTTCCAAAATTAGTTTTCAAGTTTTTCTTTTATATATTATAAATTACCGCATAAATTTCATAAATTACAGCATAAATTTCCCGCAATAATTTTTAAATCTTAAATTTTGTTTATATTAAAATTATAAATTACCTCAAAAATTTTATAAATTACCGCATAAATTTCCATAAATTATCATGTAAATTTTCTGCAATAGTTTTTGAATCTTGAATTTTGTTTGTATTATAATTATAAATTACCTAAAAAATTTCATAAATTACCTCATAAATTTCCATAAATTACCAAATAAATTTTCGTTATTGTAGTTTTTTTTAATCTTGAATTTTGTTTGTATTATTATTATAACACTATATACAAAGATTTGTATTCTATTGGATTAGGTTATGTTGCATTCTAGCAGAATGAACTCGCGCCATTGACGGGGCTAGGTGAAATCGCTAGGCTATAGACTGTTATCACGAATCCAGTTGTGGCGCTAGCTATATAGCTAGACTTCCACGATTAATTTCCACACGGGGCAATATCAGATTCTATTGAATATTTTAGATTTAATAAAGACATAAACATCAATGATTTGTATTAAGAGTTGATACTCTTTGTTTATTTTCAATCGAAAAAATCACAAACGTAACCAAAATTTTTTTTTGCCTCTTAAGTTCCCTTTTTTCGTGGAACGTCACATGTAAAAATTAAATAAGTTTAATGTTTACAATTAACACGTGGTTCGGGAGTGTTCGAAATTTTTAAAATCGCGTGTGAGTATTTTTCTTCCAACCTGGTAAACAACGTTCGAATGCTGATCCTGGATGGATATTGGGCATGGGCGAAGGATGTACACTGTAAGATTTTTTATTTTATATGTAATTAATAATTACAAAAAAAAAGAACAGGACAGTGTAAAGAATTTTAACCATCCTGTTTATGTAATAGAATTTTTTTAATAATTTTTTACTATTTTTAAATATTTTTGTTTTTCTTTGTTTTAGACTGAAGGTCAGGAAGGAGGATGCAGAGAAAGCATGGCCCCTGCTATCGCTCCGTCGAGGGAATTCGCGATTGGTAAGTAGAATTTTGTTTCTACGAATCTAACGACACAACCTGCGAAATATTTGAATTTTTTTCTACTAACGTAACAAACATAACCTGAAATGTTTAATTTTTAAAATAACCTCAATTTTTGAATTTAATCATTAAAATAGAAAATGAAAATTATTTTAAATACGTGAGTAATAATGATTTCTATAATTAAATTTTTCTAATTGCTTTTTATTTCACGTGCCACCTTTGTGATTTTGGACATATATGTGTGCGATTCCAAGTGAGATTTTGACTTTTTCGGAGTAGGTTAACCGATTGCAATGAAACTTTGGAATTTTGTTATATATAATAAGACTAATCTTTAACGTAAATTTCAGCCTAAAATATTTGTTAGTTTACGAGATTTGCAATAATAACAAAAAATTTAAAACTGCTATATCTTCCGTTCTAATAAACGGATTGAGGTCTACTTTTTTTAAAATGTCAAGGAAAATGAGAGGAATAAATCTCTTTCAGAACATTTTTTTATAATTTTACAACTAAAAAAATTATTAAATAATAATTGAATAACTTTCGCGCGACTAACTAAAATTCAATCACTTAAACGCTAAAATGATCTTACCTGTGTTTTCTTTAATGTTCCAAAGGATTTTTATTGTAAATGTAAGTTTAACTTAAGAAATTTTATTAATTTATTAGTATAAACAATTGAGATTTCTGCTAGTTGACGTGCAGACGACATTGCGCACGCAGCATTCTCACATAGCCAATTTAGTCCACGAATCACGTCAGTTGGCTATGTGAGAATGCTGCGTGCGCAATGTCGTCTGCACGTCAACTAGCAGAAATCTCAATTGTTTATACTAATAAATTAATAAAATTTCTTAAGTTAAACTTACATTTACAATAAAAATCCTTTGGAACATTAAAGAAAACACAGGTAAGATCATTTTAGCGTTTAAGTGATTGAATTTTAGTTAGTCGCGCGAAAGTTATTCAATTATTATTTAATAATTTTTTTAGTTGTAAAATTATAAAAAAATGTTCTGAAAGAGATTTATTCCTCTCATTTTCCTTGACATTTTAAAAAAAAGTAGACCTCAATTCGTTTATTAGAACGGAAGATACAGCAGTTTTAAATTTTTTGTTATTATTGCAAATCTCGTAAACTAACAAATATTTTAGGCTGAAATTTACGTTAAAGATTAGTCTTACTATATATAACAAAATTCCAAAGTTTCATTGCAATCGGTTAACCTACTCCGAAAAAGTCAAAATCTCACTTGGAATCGCACATGTTCATATTAGAAAACAAATACTAAACATAATTAGAATTGAGTGTCAATGTGTATACTAATGCCATATTGGGTCCACAATTTTGAATTTTTAAAATCTGACATTAAATTTGGATTCAGCGACCCCAAAAATCGCCGAGTACCGAATTTTGAACGAATCGAATTAATTTAAAATTTTTCCGCTATATTGGGTAGCCATATTAGGTCCGCCATTTTGAATTTTTAAAATCTGACCTCAAATTTGGATTCAACGACCCCAAAAACCTTTAATATGATGATAAAAAATTTTTTTGGAAACTTTTTTTTGTACCGTTTTGGGCCCACAAACGATTTTTCTACTCAACTGCGAAGGGGTCAATATTGTTATATCCCCTTTTATTTAATTGTTATTTTTATATACTTGAAAATCAAAGACTTTTTGACTCGCATTTGGAAAAAAATAAACTAAAAATTCATATTATTATTTATAATTATCTCTTATTAATACTACAACGAAAATCAATTTTGATTTTTTCATTTTGAAAAATTTAATTAAAAATAGGAGACTGTTTGTTTCTATTTACCCCTAAATCTGGAAATTAGGGATAAATAGAAACAGAAATTTCAGCAATATTTCTTATATTAGAGAGAGAGAGAGAGAGAAAATTGTTTCTATCAACTACAACACTATTTTCAGCATTATAAAAATGCATTGAAAATAGTATTCATATCTATATTCTCATCATTACATAGTATATTTAACATGGCTTATTTTTAAACTTATGTAATGCATTATTATTTATTAGTTTGAATTATTTTATAACTAACACCATTTTTTTACGTAATTCTTTGTATTTTTTAACATTTGCATACTTAAAATTAATTTTTTCTCAAATTTTCTAAGAAATAATGACTGCATAGAAAAAAGTTGAACTCATATTTATGCATTTCAAAATGAGTGCATGTTAAATGACATTGAACGTGGCGCCATCTGCCTATCTCATTTTTGATGCTTATCAAATTAAGTATAAATTTTGTACTCAATTTGAGATTAGGTTTTTTCTGTGTGTTTCATATTTACCCCTAAATTTTAGTAAAGATGAAAAATTTAGGAGTAAATGGAAACAGTTGATTATTGCTATTTAATGATACCCATATTTTCTACTACCCCACAAAATTGTTCCACGGAAGTTAAATAATAACTCAATACACAAAAAACCGAAAGTATTGCGATTTAAAAGAAAAAACATATTATTAGTGAAACTTAGCAAATCCGTTTCTATTTACCCCAACTGACCCTAAATGTTTAAAAATTATTACAATCCCCCCCTATCTGATTGGTTTTTTTTAGTGTTTAAGCTCAGGTGTCAGATGCGTCGCCGGACGTTATCCCTAGTGTAGGTTTATTTTCACCTGAGCGGTATACGTGTGTGATATTAGTCAGGTTTTCGTGTTTTTTTAAATATAGCTAGAAAGGTCTTTTTTTTATGAATGAGAAGTAATTTTCTCTATATACACTACTGTCGGAAATTGTCGGTACGGCTAACGTGCGTGGAGTAGAAATTTGGTGCTGACTTTAAAGCAAGATATTTTAAGTTAGAAAAAAGATAGAGACTTCTAACTTAGATGGTTGGAAAGCTGATAAAATTCTGCTTCTCAATGTTTATCAAGAAATTTTTTTTCTTTTTTTTTGGTATTTATTACACCGAAAAGATTTGAAGAAAAAATTATGCAATTTTCTACTTTCGAACTAATGTTTTTTGACTCCCGGCATAATCTATAGAATAATGCATGGAAAAATTTTGACAATTTTACAACATAATCTTTAGGGTCTTAGCTTTAATTTGCATTTTTGAAACTTAAAAAATGTTTTGTGGTTCCTGAAATATATGTTAAAAAAGGTCCGAGCATGTTTTCCTACAACTCAGCCATCAATCATCACTTTTCGCCGCCTCGCTGCTGGGTTGTAGAAAAACATTCTCGAATATTTTTTAACATATTTCAGGAACTACGAAACATGTTTGAAGTTTCAAAAAAGCAAATTAAAGCTAAAAACTTAAAGATTGGGTTAAAATTTGAAAAAGTAAAAAATGTTTTGTAGTTCCTAAAATATGTTAAAAAATATTCGAGAATGTTTTTCTACAACCCGGCTGAGTTATAGGAAAACATGCTCGGACCTTTTTTAACATATTTCAGGAACCACAAAACATTTTTTATTTTTCAAAAATGCAAATTAAAGCTAAGACCCTAAAGATTATGTTGTAAAATTGTCAAATTTTTCCATTCATTATTCTATAGATTATGCCGGGAGTTAAAAAACATTAGTACGAAAGTAGAAAATTGCATAATTTTTTCTTGAAATCTTTTCGGTGTAATAAATACCAAAAAAAAAAGAAAAAAAAATTTATTGATAGCAGAATTTTATTAGCTTTCCAACCATCTAAGTTAAAAGTCTCTATCTTTTTTCTAACTTCAAATATCTTGCTTTAAAGTCAGCACCAAATTTCTACTCCTCGCACGTCAGCCGTACCGACAATTTCCGACGGTAGTGTATATAGAGAAAATTTTTTTTCCCTAAACGTTTCTAGTTATAAGAATTTTGCATGATATAATCGTGTCGCTGTCTTCATGTTCTCTTGTAAATGTTCAATTTACATTCAAAATAAATTACACTAAAAAAAGATTTATTTGATTCAAATACTCGGTTACTTGACTATTATCAAATAAATATTTACTTGAACCAAATAATTTTTATTTAAATTATATAAATTGTATTTGAACCAATAATTTATACATTTGAAACCAATACCATCTCATATAATAATTATTTGATACAAATAAATATTTATTTGATAATAGTCAAGTAATTGAGTATTTGAATCAAATAATTTTTTTTTTAATGTATATTTAATTCAAATTAAAAATAGTAATTTTTTTAAAAATCTTGTAAATTTTATTGATATTTTTTTACGTGTACAATTAAAATATATTAATAAATAAAATAAAAAATTTTCTCCTATATAAAAATTGTCACTTGAACTGTGACATAATTTTGAATTAGTCATTTCTTGCAGTTATGTTACTTCCATGGTCACGTCATTCATGCAAAACAATGAATGCACAATGACCTTCTCATGGACGCAGAAACTGCAGAATGTAATTTATGTTGCGTATAATTTTCTAAAGGCGTGGTGATTTTTAAAATAATGTATTTTCCGTATTGAAACAAATTTTAACATTTTAGATTATTTAGCAGAAAAAAAACGAAAACAATTATAATATGAATTTCTAATTTAATTAAAAAAAATTTTAATTTAAAATATTACAAATTACATATCTTGATTTAATATTTTTTAAAAATTCTATTATGAAAATATAAATGACATAATATTATCTAATATAAAATTGAGAACTTTTCTCATATTGTAATTCGATCTTAAGACAAATTTTCTTTCTTAATGTGGTCATGTCATTTGACGTCAGAAACTTTAGTTCGTGATTTTAGCATCATATATTCATTTGCTAATAATACTTTGTCTAAGTATGAAATTCTTTTGCTCCACTTTAAGTTTATTTTTAAAAAAAACATTTACATTCGCATTTTTATTCGTATATAATTTATAGAAAACTTTCTGTCGATTGTTTGTTCGGCCATTTGCAATTTGGGACAAATGAAAATTCTATCAATTAGAAATTCTGTTAAATGATTTTTCAGTTAAGTAAAAATTCTGTAGTGTGAAAAATCGGTTATATAAAAATTATAACAAATAAAAATTCTATGCAATGAAATTCTACTCAATAAAAATTCTTTAAAATGCCTATTATGTTAAACGAAAATTCGAGCAAATAAAAATTCTGACAAATAAAAATTCGGCTCAAAAATAATTATGCGACAAATGAAATTCCATTAAATGAAAATTCTAACTAATGATTTTTAGCACATAGTCATGCATCCTTATTTTCGATATAAATTAAAATAAAACTTACAAATTTTGTTAAATTAAACAAAAACGTAGAAACTGATCTCTATGTTTAAATTACAATGTTTTTTTCTAAGTGTAGGTAAAAAAATTCTAACTGCCCGATAAGCGATTAAATGTTTTTTTTTTTTTTTTTTGTATAATAATTTTGAAATTTACTACATCATTAATCAATCAATCCTTTTTTGTGTGTGAGACATTTTATACATTGGCTTTAAGGAATATATACATAATATTATCGTAGGTATATACGTATAGAAAGTGAATTGATATGAGGGAAAAGTTTGCAAGACGATGTTTGTGGCGCCGGCTAGGCAGGATAATTTAATTAGCAGGTCTTGATGATCAGAAAAAGATATCGTATAAATGATTAAAATAGATGCAATGAAAGAAGTGCAAAAATTAAAAATTTCTGTCGCTGTCTTTTTTTTAAATTTATTATAAGGTCATATAATAGAGGTACTTAAAACTCCCTTGCAATTCATAATTATTTATTTTTTTGTACATTTATATACACGCTGTGAGCTTGAATCAAATTTAAATGAAAAGTTTAGTAACTGCAAATGTTTTTGTGAATTTTAAACCTATATGTTTTCAGATTTATTTTACAATAGAAAAATTAAATCATTAAAGCCCAAATGCACGGAATTTATGTTATTTTATAAAAAAAAAATCATTCCGTCTTTAGATAGAGTACAGTTAAATAGGAGAGAGTCACTACGGTTGGGCTACGATTTGATTTGTGGCCGTAACTTTCGTTCTGGGCTTAATTTCGGATGTTTTCACATATAGTTATAAAGATCTTCCAAAGTGGAATGTTTCTTTTAAACATCAGAAAATGATTAGACCAAAAGTGTAAAAGTTATAGACATTTAAAAAAAAAATTTTTTTGTCGTTACGGTCGCGGACCAAAATTTCATGGTTGGGTCACTGTACAAAATTAATGTTATATGAAGAAAATTGATCCGTAAATGACAAAAAATACGGAAATTGAGTTAAAAATGAGAAAGAAAATCTAAAATTGAAATGAAATAAGTCCTCTGAACCGAAAGTTGATTATTTTTTGCGTTTTGCAAAATTGGTCTAAAAAATTCAATAAAAATTATATCCAATTTTTTCAAATGGAAATAGCATTTTTGGCTCTTTTTTATATACAAAAATGAACTTTCGATTTCAGAACGTATAATAATATTGTAAAATCAGTGGGTGGACCAACCATGACATACGGCGCCATGAACATAAACACGTCGTATAAACATATAATAATGACAATAACGCTAAATAACGTTTTAAATTTTTAAATTTCATTGTAATGAATAATTTTAGTCAAAAGTTTTGTGTCATGATTTTATCATTTATTTACTTTTTATTGTACAATTAGGTATTTATTGCAATTTCATTTTATTGTATCTGACGTGAAAAGTTTGTTGCTATCACTAACAAGTTTTTTGGATGATTTCCAATGTCCCTACTTGTCATAATTCTCGTCAACTATCGCACCCTGCTCTAGTAAAAATTTAGTAACATTATTGTTAAATTTTAAAGTTACTAAATTTTTACTCTGAAAATTCTCATATAGGATCTTATATAGGATCTCACATAAATTCATATATTAAAATCCACATAAAATCTTATGTGTCATGTAAGAAACTATATAGGATCCTATGAAAAATCATATAGGAAATTGAGACATGATTTAAAGTAGGATTCGATGTAAATTCTTATAAACGTATTCTTAGGTAATAAATTATGTAAATTCCTATGTGAAATCCTACAATTTTTTCTTTCAATTTCTTATGTCAATTTCCTTCGTGTTTTCTCACTAAAAAACATACCAAAATTCATTGCTCAATCCTTAACCAGAAATTTTCCTATATCAAATCATACATCAAATCTTTTTTCGATTCTTGAATAAAAAATTATTACAAATTATCTGACATGAAATCATATTGAAAATCCTCACGTGAGATCATATATATGATTGATTTGAACATAAGAAATCATATAGGATTTCATGTAGATTCTAAAATATTTATATTTAAGATTTCACATAGAATGATATAAAGAAAACAATATAGGATTTCATATAGGAATTTTCAGATGGCAGACAGCAGTTTATAAAAAATAAAAATTATTTAATTAAAAATCAAATAATCTTACTGCAATTCATCTGAAAAGAAAAGAAATTGTGCTTTGCAATACACCTTCTGAGTTAGAGTCTCAGCTTTTATAGTATTCAAGACTGATCTCAACTGTGAGAAAAAAAATTAGCATCATCTGGCGGCGTAAAAGTGGAACTATGATGATATACATCTATATTTGAATTTCCCATAAAATTTCCAATATAATTTCCGACATAATTTCTCATATAATTTCCGACTTGGTATCTTAGATGGACAATTAAAACAATGAAATCCACACATGACATCCCACATAAATTCCTATCTGATGAATTCTTACATGAAATCCTATATAGGATCCTATATAGGATTTTATATATGATCCTACATAAGATTTTATATGGATTTTTATAATATATTTCTGCACTGCAAAAAGAAGTATCTTAATATAAGATGTTTTGGTAGTCATTTTTAAGATGTTTTGGTAGTAACTTTTTAGTTATTTAAAATATCTTAGTTTAAGATGTTAATAGTATCTTTGCCAAAGTGCTTTACATATTTTTGATGAAAAAAATTTTGAGGTTAACTATGGCCTCTTATGTAAGATGCTTAATGTATTTTATATTTTAGTAACTTCAAATTCTGACGTATCTTAGAATTTACAAGCATCTTTTTTCTAAACATCTTATGACCCCACAAATATCTTAATTCAAGTTACTTATAGAAACTTACCGAAGTAACTTACAATTTAAGATGGAAGAAATATTTTCATTTTTGTTAAAACGCAAAAATCATATTAAATATTAATAAGATACTTTACAAAATATCTTTTTTTAAGGTGGAAGATACTATTTTTCCATATTACATCTTATTGTAAGATACCAAATAAGTCACTTTTTTTTGCAGTGTGTATGATAAATTCTTACATGAGATCCTATATAGGATTTTATGTAGGATCCTATACAAGATCCTATAGTTTAAAACACTGCTTTCCTAGACGAAATAAAATTAAACGGAAAAAAGTTCATATTTTATAAACAAATTAAATAATTTAATATTAAGGGTTACAAAATGTTTATTTAGACAATGATTTTAATGGAATAATATGAAACTTGTTACTCGGGAGTTTTGGAGGATGCTGATTATAAATTTCATATCAACTAATATAGTAAATGACGAATATTATTATTTTTCTAATAAATTAAAATTATCGATAGAAGAAGAATGAAACCATGTTGAAAAAGTTCGAAGAATTATTATTTTGGCTGCATTGTAATTTTTCCATAAAAGAAAAGTTTTAAACTCGTTAAAAAATGCAAAAAATATTTTTACTTCATTTCGAAGATTATTATTAAATATTGTTGACTTTGGATTTTATGTTTCTTGTAATAAAAATATAGAAACGTGAAAAGATTAAAAAGAATTATTGTTGCCTTGCTCTTTTAAATTTCTTTTTCAAAAAAGTTTTGAAATCGTTAAAAAGTTTTTTTAAAAAATTATTTCGCCTAAAGGGGCCGTCCATAAACTACGTTACCTATTTTAGGGGAGGAGGAGGTCTAAAAAGTATGAAAAATTGGTAACGTTGTTTTTGGACGGTCCCAAAGTAGTTGCAATTATAAAATTAAGTAAATACTTTTTAACGAATTAATATAAGAATTGATTATTATCATAATAATTGATAACTATTAAAGTAATACTAATTCGTTAAAAAATATTTACTTAATTTTATAATTTCCCAACTACTTTAGGCAAAATAATTTTTCAAAAATTTTGAACGATTTCAAAACTATTGTCGCAAATAAAATTTAAAAGCAAGGCAACAATAATAATATTCTAATCTTTTCAAGTTTCTATACTTTATTACAAGAAACATAAAAATCCAAGGACCATAATAATCCTATCGTTAAGTAATAATTTTTTCAAACTAATCGGAAATTTTATCCTTATTTGATAAATAAAGGCTATAAATAAATAAATAAATAAAAGTTTGTATAAAAAGTTAAATTTATTTACAAAACGACATAAAAATAATTCTATTCGAATTCTATTAATATTAAAATACTTAAGTATATTTCTTAAAGAAAGGCAGAGGTGTATCTTTTATAATATTTTGGTTTCAGGAAAATCACATTTATGAATTAAAACTGACAATATTTGCAATTAACCTGATCACTTTTGAATCCTCTTCCGTTTTTTTTTATTTATTTTTTCTTCCTCTCTTGTGTCCTGTTTGTGGATTAATGTCCATCAACATCCTAGAAAAACAAATGTTTCCATTATTTATAAAAAGTAGTTAGTGATGTTTAAGAAAAAGTTAAATTTCATTTTGAGTTTAATTTTTTGATCATTTTTCTCAGTGCATTTCTTTATGAATCCTAAAAAAGTATTGTTATAAAAGTATTAATTATTATTTACCTTTTAATGAACTCCTTGAATATTATTAAATCAAATTTTTCACTTCACAAAAAAGTGACTTTCACTATTATAGGTATAAAAAAATTTTTCTCACTAGTTGTTGTATGTAGTTAATCTCTTTTCCAGAAAATTATTAACACTTAAAAAATATAAAGAATAGAAATAATTTCACATTTTATATGGAAAAGCATTTCTCCAAATATTATAGGAAGTACTTCCTACTTACATTGAAAAAAATCCATCATTTTCTGAAATTTTTCCATATGGTGATAAATAATTTCCAGTTTTATGTGGAAAAAGCTTTTTTCCTACTTTCTTTAGAAATATTGCCCACTTATATTGGAAAAAAATCCATCATTTTCGGAAATTTTTCCTAATATTCTAGATGAATTTCCGTTTTCCTGTGGAATTAGTATTTTTTCTCCTTTTTTCGGATATATTTCCTATTAAACATTCAGAAAACAGTATTTTCCACCTACTTTCGGAAAAATATCCTATTATTTTATTGGAAAAAATTCCGAAATTTTTTACATTGTACGTATGAACTCATATGGTTTCCTATATAGGATCTCATATAAGAATTCATCATACAGAAATATATATATATATATAAATCCATGTAAAATCTTATGTAGGATGATATATAAAATCCTATATAGGATCCTTTATTGGATTTCATGTAAGAATTCATCACATAGGAATTTATGTGGGATGTCATGTGAGGATTTCATTGTTTTAATTGTCCATCTAAGATACCAAGTCTGAAATTATTTTGGAAATTTTATGGGAAATTCAAATATAGATGTATATCATCATAGTTCCACTTTTACGCCGCCAGATGATGCTAATTTTTTTTCTCACAGTTGAGATCAGTCTTGAATACTATAAAAGCTGAGACTCTAACTCAGAAGGTGTATTGCAAAGCACAATTTCTTTTCTTTTCAGATGAATTGCAGTAATATTATTTGATTTTTAACAGGGATGTGTCCGGAAACGGAACTAAAATCAATTTTAATTTTGTTCCGTTCCGTGCCAGAGGCATGAAACTGAATTACTTAAGAAATTTGTTTTGTGTCCCGGCACGAAACAAAAATAAGAGGCAATTTTATTTTGTGCCGAGGAACGGAACAAAAATACGAGGTAATTATATTTCGTGCCGAGGTACGAATCCAAAATAAGTGGTAATTATAATTTGTGCCAAGGAACAAAACAAAAATAAGAGGTAACTATATTTTGTGCTGTGGAAAGAAACAAAAATAAGTAGAAATTTTATTTCGTTCCAAGCTCAAAAACAGAAATATATAGTAATACATTTACGTGTCCTGACACGTTACTAATTAGACTCGGATTTTGTTTTGATTCTAAACCCTCTATTCAACATGATACAAACATTTAAATCTCATAAATTCCGAGAAATGAATATTTATCTAATTCTATAGTTTATTTCATTACTAAGATTAAATAAAAATACTCTATAAATTTTAATATATGAATATTAACATCATAAATGAATATTGTACCCTTTCAGATATATGTATATTTTTTTACTCAACAAAGTTTATAGATCATTGTACCCGTAAGGGTTTTTGGGGTCGCTAATTAAGAAACCAATATCAGTTTTTTAAAAATTCAAAATGGCGTATCCAATATGGCAGACGATTTTAAAAAAAAAATTATCGGATTTACATGAAACTTATTACTTAGGGGTTTTTTGGGTCGCTGATTACGAATCTGATATCCGTTTTTAAAAATTCATAATGGCGAATCCAATATGGCAGACGATTTTTTAAAAAAATTATTGTATTTACATGAAACTCGTTACTCAGGGGTTATTTGGGTTACTGATTACAAATCCGATATCAGTTTTCAAAATTCAAAATGGCGGATTCAATATGCCGAATAATTTTGCAAAATGTCCTAGCCGTAGCCGGATATCTCTACGATGTCCTCAGGTTATCTATGGATATCCTAATTACCGGATATCCCTAGAACGTTCGTAGGATTTCTTGAATATCCGGATGCTGTTAGGGAATATTAATTGAGTAAAAACTCAAAGAATATTTTATGATTACATGTTTTCATGATAGTACCCGGTTATGATACACCCTGTATATATTCAGTCTATATTTATTTTATTTTAATTAAATTTCTCAGAAATCTTATTTAACATTTAATAGACAGTCAACTTGTTGATAAACAATTTTTATTGTATGCGACTTATTTATTTTATTTATTTACTATACATATATACACTGCCGCTCAATAATATTTACCCACCTTACAGCATATTAGGGCTTTACAAAAAGTTTTGCATCTTTAATTCTAAAAAAGATTTAACCTTCCTCAAATATTCAACTTAAAGCTTATATCTATGACTTTAACGATACAAAAAAGAAAATAAAAAAATGCATTGTTTAATTGTTTAAAATAACAAAAAAAATTTTCATTTTTTTGTAAATTTCAAATTGATCTTGGTTATGAAGAAATGATCAGAATTTAATTCTCGATACGGCATTTGAAAGCTTATTTTATCACCTTTTAAACGCTTTTTTGAAAATTTGTCTACGATGATTTTTGAAAAAGATATGACCATTTACTCGACCATTTATTTAAAAAAATGGCCCATTTTTTTCAATTGTTGATAACTTATGAACAATTGACTTTTGAAAAAAATTGTTTTGAGAAAAAATGTTCCTTATTATGTGTAGACCTAGGAAAAAAATAATTAAAATTTTTTGAAAATAATTTTGTTTTTCTCATTTTGACCTCATGTATTTGTCGTAAAAATATATAAGATCAAAATGGGAGAAAAACAAAATTATTTAAAAAAAATTTTTAATATTTTTTTCCTAATTCTACATATAATAAGGAACATTTTTTCTCTAACCAATTTTTTTCGAAAGTTAATTGTTCTTAAGTTATCAACAATTGAAAATTTTTTTCAATGACTGATAACTCGAAAAAAATGGATTTTTTAAATTTTTGATAAGAGAAGAAAAGTTTCAGTTTTTCTTTTACTTTTCAATAATGTTAACAAAAATTTTTTAACAATTTTTTTTAATTTTTAAAAATGCGCAAAATGCTGCGAGCGGTGTTTAAACGTTTACTTAAACCAATAAAACTTATCGGCCCACTCTAAATTTTTTTTTTCAAAATTTTCTTAGTATTTCCAGGTATGTTTAAAAAAATTAAAAAAATATCATAGCCAAATTAAAAAAAACTTTATTTGTTTATAAAAAATTGTTATTTTTTTAATAAAAAATGAAAAAAAAATTTTTGTTAACATTATTGAAAAGTAAAAAAAAAACTGAAACTTTTCTTCTCTTATCAAAAATTTAAAAAATTCATTTTTTTCGAGTTATCAGTCATTGAAAATAGGTCTACATTGAAGAAACTGAAATTTCGAAAATTTTTCAAAAAATAAAAGAAAATAGAAAAAGTAACGGTAACGCGTTACTCTTTTAAAAAAGTAACTGTTCCCATAGCACATTACTGTTTAGAAAATGTAACGCAATAATTTTTAGAAACATTATCGGTAACGATTACGCGTTACTGTTTAAAAAAAGTATGTTAACAAATTATTTTTAAAAAAATGTATTGGTCACGATTAGCGATACTTTTTACAAAAAGTAACGGTAACGCGTCACTTTTTAAAAATAGTTACAGTAAAGATTGTATGTTACTGCATAGAAAAAGTAACGGTAACGCGTTACTCGTTAAAAAAAGTAACTGTTCCCACAGCACATTACTGTTTAGAAAAAGTAATCCTATTGATAAAGAGGGGGGCCGGTGGTTATAAAAAAAATAAAATATTGTTAACTTATTTTATGGAGGGCCCCTTATTAATAATACCACCCTTTATATGATACATTTTATTGTAGTCGAGTAATTGATTTTATCAATTTTATTAAAAAGTATTACGCATGTAACTCATAAAGCTGTGGTTTGATTTTTTTATAATAAGAGACTAAGTACATATTATTTATAATAAAAACATTTTCTTGTCTCTTTTCATTTCTAATGTTGGACATATAACGAATTTGAGAGATAATATCCTTGAGTGCAAGGACACTTACTGTAAACAGGCCCGACAATCTGTTCTCATTTATTGTTGTTTACATATTTGGAACGGAATAAAATTCCTAAATAATTAATTTTATTCTGTACTTATAGCACGAAAATAAATACCTGTAAATTTTTGTTTTGTACCTTGGCACGGAATTAAATATACAACTATTTTTGTTCCATGCCTTGGCACAGAACTGAATATATAACCATTTTTGTTTCGTGCCTCGGCACGAAACTAAATATGTAACTACTTTCGTTCCATGCCTCGGCACGGAACTAAATATTTAACCATTTTCGTTTCGTGCCACGGCACAGAACTGAATATACAACTATTTTCGTTCCATGCCCTGGCACGGAACTAAATATATATACATTTTCGTTTCGTGCCTCGGCACGGAACTGAATACACAACCATTTTTGTTCCGTCCCTTGGCACGGAACAAAATATGTAAATATTTTTATTCCGTGGCACTGGCACGGAACAGAACAAAAATGACATTTCCGGACACATCCCTGATTTTTAATTAAATAATTTTTATTTTTTATAAACTGCTGTCTGCCAACTGAAAATTCCTATATGAAATCCTATATTGTTTTCTTTATATCATTCTATGTGAAATCTTAAATATAAATATTTCAGAATCTACATGAAATCCTTATATGATTTCTTATGTTCAAATCAATCATATATATGATCTCACGTGAGGATTTTCAATATGATTTCATGTCAGATAATTTGTAATAATTTTTTATTCAAGAATCGAAAAAAGATTTGATGTATGATTTGATATAGGAAAATTTCTGGTTAAGGATTGAGCAATGAATTTTGGTATGTTTTTTAGTGAGAAAACACGAAGGAAATTGGCATAAGAAATTGAAAGAAAAAATATGACCAGAAAAAATTGTAGGATTTCACGTAGGAATTTACATAATTTATTACCTAATAATACGTTTATAAGAATTTACATCGAATCCTACTTCAAATCATGTCTCAATTTCCTATATGATTTTTCATAGGATCCTATATAGTTTCTTACATGACACATAGGATTTTATGTGGATTTTAATATATGAATTTATGTGAGATCCTATATAAGATCCTATATGAGAATTTTCAGTAGGGTAGAGCAGAGTGCGGTAGTTGACGAGAATTATACCAAATGGCCAGTGGGGATTTTGTCGAGTTATGGGTTGCAAATTATTATCTCTTTCTATCCCTTATACGCTTGTTTCATATTTTTCTATCCTGCAGTCTATCCACTTATTTCAATTTTTATTCGTCTTACACTGAAAAAACTTAACTTGAAGTTTAAAAAACATTTAATTGTAAACACATACAATGTTAAAATCATGGAATTGTTATAACTCATAAAAATATATATATATATACACAATTTCTTTGAATAAAAATATATACAAATTTTTGTCACATTTCACATCTATGACGTAATATATTTCTCATGTTTTATCTCAAGAGTAAATATAGATAAAATTTGTTCAAGTAGACAAGACACTTTTCAACGGCCAGGTGATAATCTATATGAGTTATCTATTAAGTAAATAAGAGAAAAAACAACTTTTTTTTTTAAATATCAAATATATATATGATAAGCCCATCATTTAATTGATATGTATACGGAATTAAATTGCTACATTGTTAATAAGTGCAATTAATTAATTAATTAATTAATTAGTCAATTTATTAATTTTGAAAAATTTATTTTGCCTTAATATCTAAATTTTCTCTAATTTTTATGACTAACAATATTTCAACAAATTCTAGTATAACTAATACTGAACTTGTATATAGTAGAAGTTAGTGAATTCTTATAGTAAAATTTAATTAACGTTCATGGCAAAAAGTACACAACTACAATGGCACAAATTACACAGCCCCACAAAAAAAAAGTGTCATGTACTTTTGAGCGGAATTCCCTAACCCTATGTATTTTGACGCGCTGAACACGAATCTCAAGTCCGTTTTGCTCCATCACGTTAGGATTTTTTTCTAACCTCAAAAAACATGTCGGATTTTGGGTAGGAGATTTTTTTAAAAATTGATGTATTAACTTCAAACTTGGTATCTGGGTTTTTTTGTGTCGCTGATTACAAATCTGAAGTAAGATTTTCAAAATCCAAAATGGCGGATCCAATATGGCAGACGAATTTTGAAAAAATTTTAAGATTTACTCTCTAAATTTGAATTACTAAAAAAGTTTACATTTTGCTTCTCAATTAGTAAAATTTTACTAATTATTAGTAACTTTTACAAACAATTAGTAAAATTTAACTAATTCTAAAGCAAAAAGTAAGTCACTAATTTAAATTAGTAAACATTTTTATTAATTCAGATTTAGAGAGTACTTCAAACTTGGTATCTAGGGGTTTTTTGGGTCGCTGATTACGAATCTGATTTCAGATTTCCGAAATTCGATATGTCTGATTAAATATTAAGAAATTATTTTTAAAAAATTGTCAGATTTTTATGAAATTTGGTATCTACATGTTGTCTAAGTCTCTGACAAGTAACACTAGGGAAGTGCCGTACGCCATTTTTTGTGAAACTTGGCAGTTTTGTAGTTTTTTGAAAACAATTTGACACGTATTTTTTTGTTTTTCCCCAAAAGTTGATTTAAGGCGGGAACTACCCTTGATTTTTTTTTTGGGAGGGGGACATTATTTTACGAAATTTTTTAAAAGTTAATGTTCAATAGTGTATCTAGGGGTTTTTTGGGTCGCAGATTACGAATCTGATGTCAGATTTCAAAAATTCAAAATGCATATCCAACATGGACTTCTGTCGGCCATATTAGATACGCCATTTTCAATTTTTGAAAACTGGCATCAGATTCGTAATCAGCGACCCAAAAAATCCCGAGATACACTATTGCACATTAATTTTTGAAAAATTTCGTAAAATAATGTCCCCCTACCAAAAAAAAAATTCAACGGGTAGTTGTCCCCCCATAAATCAGCTTTTGGGGAAAAACAAAACATACGTGTCAAATTGTTTTCAAAAAACTACAAAACTGCCAAGTTTCAGAAAAATCGGCGTATGGCACAATTCCCTAGTGTTACTTGTCAGCAACTTAGAAAACCTGTAGATATATCAAATTTCATAATAATCTGACAATTTTTTAAAAATAATTCCTCAATATTGAATCAGACATATCGAATTTCGGAAATACATAGAATTAGGGTATTCCGGTCAAAAGTACATGACACTTTTTTTTTTTTTGTGGTGCTGTGTTATTATTCAAAGGCGCTATTTAACTTTAAAGTAAATGCAAAAATTTTTTAATCTTTGATGAATATTTTATAAATTAATTTTTTTTAAATGTATTCTTTCCTAAATATTATATTCAATTCAGTGGAAAAATGCAGAAAACTTGACTATAATTTTTTAACATTTTTTTTTTTATATCTAAATATGTGAAACGCTTATCGAATTACAATTATTACAAAAAACATATGTACAAAATTATTTTAAATAGAAATATAAAATACCAAGAATTTATAATAATAAACGATTGACAATCATGTTACATGAAACTAAATATCACAGGCTAAAAGTTCGTCGAAAAAAAAATATTCTCGCTAATTCAATAAGATGATTTAGCAGAATTCTGTGTCCCAATGAAAATGTTTTTATAAAATAAATTTTAACGACAAGGTCAAACTATTGCTTTTTTTTACAAAATTTTATAGTAAAAAAATAAAAGCAACAAAAACTTTTTATTATTGTTCAATAAAAAAATATTTTATTGATTTATAAATATTGATCGATTTTTATTTACTAAACAAAATTTATTATTTTACAATTTAAAAAAAGAAAAAAAAATATTTTAAATCTTTTTTTTTTAATCATTTTTACACTCGGAAAATGTTCATATTTTAACAAAATATAGTATATTAATTATAAAAGAAACGTAAAAAGAATATTTTTCTCTTCTGATTCGTTAAATAACTATATTTATTTGAACCAAATGAAAATTGTTTAAAACTTAAATTATTTATTCAGTTGAGTTGAATAAATATTTTGTTCTCTAAAATATATATTGAGGAAAAATCAAAACAATAGGAATGTATATTTTTGAAAATTAATAAAATTTCGATTAAATTTTCAATCATTTTTTATCGTAAAAAAAAGAAAGATTAATGGTAAAAGCCATAAAGAATTTGTGAGATTTAATAAACGATATTTTGTGAAATTAGCATACATTAAATAATTTTTAATCTGAAATTAAGTACAATATAAAATTTCTGTCAATCGCAAATGTGCAATTAAGAGCAATTAGTTAATGAAAAAAAAAAAACTGACGTTATATAGTAGCTTTAAGATAACAATTGACGTCATTTTTTTTCATTGAAGCCAATTGGATGCCATTGCTCGCTAAATTTGCACTATTCAAGAATATATATTTTAGTTTTTTTAAGTTTTAATATTATTTATACAAGAGCATACGCATTTATTTTCTATAAACACAACTCAAATGAGATATATGATGCCTTCCACTTTGTCAACTGTGCTTTAAACAATTTATTATCTATTACCGCATATATTATGTGAATAATGTATAAAATGTATAAATGATAAAAATTTCGTTCATTGTCAATGTTAAAAAAAATTAATAAGTTCCTGAATAAAATATAGAAAGAAATAGAAATTACTGTAAATTTTTACTATTTAAAATTTATTCTCTTCTATTAATATTAAGGGTAATGAATACATCATTTGTGGGAAAAAATTTACAGCCACCTATGAGCGGTCAGTCGAATTAAAATACGATGCGCAGAAATTTTCACGCAAAGCGCGGTAATATTTGAAAAATTTCGAAATTATTTCAATGATTATTTTATCAAAAATAGATTTTTTTTAATTATATATAATATAATTTTATAATTATATAATAATAAATATAATTTCATCTTTATAATAATATATTAATTCAATGTTAAATAAAAATACATTTTTTTAATTACTGAGGCTTTCTTATTAATAATAATGGATATGTATGTTTTCGATAAAAAAATTATATTCTGTGCTTGGTTCGATTTTTCTTTATTAAATGTTTTTTTAATTTTTTAAATTTTATTTAAACAAAAACGAATTTATCTATTATTTACAAAATTTTTTTTGTTAATAACCAAAGTTTCAGGAATTCAACTATATTATAAATTTCATTAAGCAAAATAAAATTTTTTGATTTTTTATATATATATTATTTCTTATAAAAGATAATGTAACAAGAAACTATAACCAATTGTTACGTACACGAGATAAGAGTTCTTTGAGAAAGTGGAATAAACGAGTTTGACATGTTCTTCTAAACACATTGTAAATCAACTTTGAAATATATGTACATATTTCCTACTTTTCTCATGAAAATATCAATATATATTCCATTTTAAATTTCAATTTTCAGTAACACAATAATTTTAAATGCTTACGTCAAGAAAATTTTAGGTTATGTTTATAGTGATAGTTTTACCTTGAAAAAAGAGTTGTTTTTTTTAATTAAATAAAATCAAAATTAATTTTTAATTAATTTTTTGAATGTGAGAAAGACTTAAACATAAATTTTATTAAAAGTTAATCCACTGTAAGTATTTTTACTCCAAATATCACAAATATAACCTAAAATTTTTTCTATGTAATGTCCCTTTTCTCGTCCAGCGTCACATATATTTTTCTCAGAGTCAAATAAATATTTATTTGTATCAAATAAATTTTATTTGATAAAAATTCTTATTTGTGTTAAATAAAAAGTCATCAGACTTTGAGACAAATATATTTTTATTTGACACAAATATTTTGTTTTGTCTCAAATGAACGCAAGTAACAGATTTCTGTGGATGTATACAAGTGAAACAAAAAATTGAGAGTCAAATTATAACAAAAAAATTTTTTAATTTATTTTTGAAAATTTTTTCTTAAATATTATTTTATCAATAATATTATTGTATTATTAATATAAATCATATTTGCAAAAATATTTTCAAAAATGAATTTATCTGGTTTTGTTTGTATTCAATTCAATTTTTAATAAATCTTAGTTAAAAAAAATTTAATAAATAAATAGAAGAACAATAATTATTAAATTTAAATAAATTATATTAAAATTAAACAATAATTACAAAAATAATAATTATCACAGTTATAGGTAATAAATTTAAATATAATTTATAAATTACAATTAAATAAATTGTTTAAAAAAAATCGAAATAACAAATATATTTTTTTAAACGTTAAAGTTTTTTTTTGTGATTTTCCAATATATATATATATATATATTACCTCACTAATCGATTCATTAAAAATTCAATATGACACATTTACATCTTAAAATAAACATATATTATGAATAGGTGTGAATTTTTAATCTTACTAGACTTTAAATAATATTAAAAGAAAATCAAAAATATCGATTTTATTTTTTGCATATTTTTTAAATCTATTTTACTAAAAAGAACAAAAATAAAAAAATTTATTTTTTATTTCTCGAAACTATTTTATAAAAAGAATAAAAATAAAAAATTTTATTTTTTATTTCTCGAAACTATTTTATAAAAAAAGGAAAAATAACCATTTTTATTTTATATTTTTCAAATTTTTTTTTTATTTATTTAACAAACGTATAGGGGCAAAGGCTCTTGAAATATATGAGCAATAAATCTATGTAAACAACCGTGCTGCGGTTTTTTTTATATGAAAAAGCCAAAAATAAATTTTTTTTTTTAATGTTTTAATTCTATTTTATGAAAAAAGTAAAAATAGATATATAAATTCGAAACTATTATAAAAAATTGAAAAAAAATATTTTAAAAAAATAATATTGATAAATAAATAAATAAATAATAATTTATAAATTTATATTTTACAAAATGTTTAATAATTTGAAAACAAAATAATTTTAATCGGAAATATTTTGGTAAAATATTTTTTAAAAAAGCACTTGTAAAAGGAATTTTTTTTTATGTTAATTTTTTATTTATATATATATATATATTTTTTTTTTTTTATATATTTAAAAAAAATTCTAACACAACAATTGAAATAATAATCCTCATATAATAACCATATGTAAAAATAAAAATTAGCGTCGTTTACGATGGGGTTAAAAAAATTGAATTTAACTGCGAGAATAATTAACGAGGCAGGTGAACTATTAAACTACCAATTTATACATAAATAAATACCTGGATTAATTAAGTTCCATATATACTCGAAATGAGAGTTTGTATTAATGAAAGTCTTAAAGGCACACGTGTTTCTCAAGAATCTGATCGAATGTAAATATTACTCATCACAATGATAATATAAAAGCATTGAATTTGAAAATTTGTAATTCTTTTTAAAAATATTTATATACAAAATAAATATATCTATACAATTTCTTATATAATAAAAGAAAACCACTGAACAAGATAAATATTGGAGACACTTTTTAGTATACAAAATTGTTTCTTTTTTTTTTCTTCTAATTTTACACACTGAGAATAGAATTTTTCACATTAGAGATGAAATTATGTTTTTTTAAAAAAGGCATTATTTTTATTTTATTTTTTTTTTTTAAATAAAGAACACAATAAATAATGAATAATCCTTTTTCAATATAGTTTGTAACGTATACTCTCTTTGCGGAGCTGTGCGCAAAGGATCTGCGTGCGTAGAGTATAACCACGATTACAAACGAAGAAAGACTGATCGTATATAAGTTTGAGAGAAACCGGCCGGTGATCCAAGCATGAAAACTACTACCTATACTATACTATACTATATATATGTGTCTATGTATATGTATTAAGTAACTATATACAAGAGAGATTGTAACACATTTATCAAACGAATTGGTTCGAATGGTGCGCCGTCTCAGTCCGCCATATTAGTTCCGCGATGATGAATTTTTATTTTACGCACCAAAAAAAAAAATAAAAAAAAAGTAATCTCACAAATATTATATAATTTTACAAATCATGTAATATTGTTTTTCTTCAAATTAATAGAAAAATAATATATAAAATTTTTTAATTTTCTTACTAAAATTTTTGTAATATTCTTTTACTTAAAAAAAACAGAATTTTTCCTTTCAATTCAAGAGGATACAGTTTTCCTTTTCGATTATCAATTATTATCATTTATATATTTACAATGCAGTATAATTATTATCAGTCCACCTCTTTTTTTAAAAAAAAAAAGATTAGAAAATAAGTGTCAATAATTTATGAGAAACTTAGAATCTGAAATATTTTTCCCTTTTAATTCATGTTAAAATTGATAAAATTCTGAGAGATTTGAGATTTGTTCAGAAATTCGAATTTGACGTAATATACAACACTCTCTTTAAATCCACAGAAAATTAAAAGGCATTAAAATAAGCTGCAACGCTTCTTATTTTAATCCAATTTTGCTTATTTTAATCCATTTTGGTATTAAAATAAGCAAAATTGGATTAAAATAATAAGCGTTGCAGCTTATTTTAATGCCTTTTAATTTTCTGTGTCTGCATTAGTAGTTTTCTACTAATTAAAGAGTGCTGATTCGTTTATCAATTGAATTAGTAACAGTTTTGACTCTTTTTTTAGTAGAAAGCTACTAATTGCTAGTAGAAAACTACTAATTTATGAAGTAAGTCGTATTTTTTACTATTTCAAATTAGTACCCCCACTTGGAAAGATTTCCCGGAAAGTGCCCCCTAGAGGTTCTATCAGAATTCCGACGGAATTTCCGGGACGCATGATTATGTTCTAAAAATCATTAGTCATAATTTACATTTTATCGAATTTTATTTGTCCTAATTAGTTTTGAGCCGAATTTTAATTTGTTCGAAATAGCATTTGGCATAATTTTCACCAATACGATTTTCTATATGGCAGAATTTTTATATAACGGAAAATTCAACTCACAGAATTTTTATTTCTTCGAATTTTTATTTGTCAGAATTTTTATTTGCTCGAATTTTCATTTAACATAATCGGCATTTTAAAGAATTTTTATTGGGTAGAATTTCATTGAATAGAATTTTCATTTAGATGAATTTTCATTTGTTCGAATTATTATTTGATATAATTTCCATATAATCGATTTTTCATACTACAGAATTTTTACTTAACCGACAAATCATTTAATAGAATTTCTAATTGATAGAATTTTCATTTGTCCGAATTTTCAAATGGCCGAACAAACAATCGACAGAAAGATTTCGGCGCGATTTTTAAAATCAACCAATCAAAAATTATTCATAAAATTGTGATTGGTTGATTTTAAAAATCGCGCTGAAATCTTTCTGTCGATTGTTTGTTCGGCCATTTGAAAATTCTATCAATTAGAAATTCTATTAAATGATTTGTCGGTTAAGTAAAAATTCTGTAGTATGAAAAATCGATTATATGGAAATTATATCAAATAATAATTCAAACAATTGAAAATTCATCTAAATGAAAAATCTATTCAATGAAATTCTACCCAATAAAAATTCTTTAAAATGCCGGTTATGTTAAATGAAAATTCGAGCAAATAAAAATTCTGACAAATAAAAATTCGAAGAAATAATAATTCTGTGAGTTGAATTTTCCGTTATATAAAAATTCTGCCATATAGAAAATCGGGTTGATGAAAATTATGCCAAATGCTATTTCGAACAAATTAAAATTCGGCTCAAAACTAATTAGGACAAATAAAATTCAATAAAATGTAAATTATGACTAATGATTTTTAGAACATAATCATGCGTCCCGAAATTCCAACGTAATTCCGTCGGAATTTCATCGGAGTTCCAAAGAATATCCGATGGGATTCCGATGGAGTTCCGATGGAGTTCCGATTAATTTTTTTCAAAATTTTTAGAGTCCTAATTCCGTCGGAATCCCATCGGAAATTTTTTGGAACTCCGATGGTATTCCGACGGAATTACGTTGGAAGTTGCGGCGGAATTCTGATAGAACCTCCAGGGGGCACTTTCCGGGGAATCTTTCCAAGTGGGCCATAAAAATTCCCTAAGTGCAAAATTCCACGACTGCCAATGTGGCCCCAATATTGGCGGGCAACTCGTTCCAGTACTGGGACAGTATTTTCGGGAAACTCGTCCCGTTACTGGACCAATATTGGCATCGATTGTCAGAAATTTTAATATTCCAAACTTGGAGCAAATCTCGTCTCATTGGCAAATTAAAATTTCCGAGAATCGGTGCCAATATTGGCCCAGTAATGGGACGAGTTTCCCGCCAATACTGTCCCAGTACTGGAACGAGTTGTTCGCCAATACTGGGCCAATCTTGGGCCACGCCTAATTTCATTACTGGGCCAATATTGGCACCGATTTTTAGAAATTGTAATTTGTCAAACTTGAGCCGAATATCGTTCCATTACTGCTCAGTGGAAAAAGTTTTGAATCTTTTACAGCAAATTTTTTTTACCAATGATAAAATGATTATTGGCTTAATAATGGGGCAACAATGGCCAATGTGTTGTATCTATTATGATAAATTGTCTTTGCCAATATAGAGACGAATCTCGGCCCCGCTATGGCGTATCAGTGGCAGAAGTGTTTAATCTTTTGCGACAAATTATCTTCTTTAATAATAAGACGAATGTCGGAGCATTAATGGCAAAAGTGTAATCATTTGCGACAAATTATCATCTCTAATAGTGAGACGAATCTCGGCCTAATAATGGCGCATTAATGGCTAAATTGTATCCTCAGATGCAGCTTAACAAAATATTTTTACATTAAAATACCCATGTCCGCGTAGTGTAGTGTTTAGCGTGTTAGACTTCGAAGCGTTAGGTTGCGAGTTCAATCCCCGTGAGGTAGAAAATTTTCCATGTTTATTTATTTAAACTTACAAGGGTTCACAAACACGTTATCTATCAGAACTTTTGTTATAAATGTATAATGAATTATTTATAGTTAATTAATTAATAATTATAATTAAAAAAATTTTAATTCCCAGATAGCACAGCAAAGCTTACTGCAAGCTCCAAATGACCCACCTAAACCAAGCTTGCGTGTTAAGCTTACCGAAAGATTGCAATGCAAGGTTACTGCAAGATTGCAGGTTTAAAGCTGAGCAATCTTGCAGTCACCTTACACTGCAATCTTTCGGTAAGTTTAACATGCAAGTTTGGGTCAGGTGGGACATTTGAAGCTTGCAGTAAGCTTGCGTTAAGTTTACCGTGCAAGGTTATCAATATTGCGCGGCAAGCTTGCCGCAAGGTTGCTACAAAATTACGTGCTATCTGGGCTTGCAGAAAAAAAATTAATTTTTAAAATTATCTTTCTGATTTTCTAATTTTTTACACACTTTAACAACCGATATAATTTTTCAAGGCAAACATGTGTCTTAAAATATGTTTGTAAATAATTTTAATTTTAATAATGAAAAAGAACCATGAAAATAAGCACACGAGCGTAAAAAAAAAACATTAATTATTGTATCCGTAGAAGTTAACAAAAATAAATAATTGAAAATTGTATTTTTTAAAAACATCTACAGGTAATAGAAAAAAAAATAATTATATTTATGATTCTTAAAAAAAAAATTTTTTTGACTCAAATAATAGGTTACTTGACTTTTATCAAATAAATATTTATTTAAATTAAATAATTATTATTATTAAATTATTGGTTTAAATACGCAGTTTATTCGGTTTATTTAAATATTTATTTGATAATAGTCAAGTATAACTGATTACTTAATTCAAATAACGTTTTTTTAAACAAATTTTTAACATTAATTATTACTATTATTATTATTATTATTATAAATTACAATTTTTTTATAGAATTAAATTATTTATACTTAATTTTGGTGCCTTCTGAAAATTCACAATTCTGGCGATTTTAATAATAAGATAATGAGAAAATTTCTTTAAATTTGAGAATAAGAATAATTTTGTGACTATGATAAAATAATTTTGTGACATAATGAGATTATGAGAAAATTCCTCTAAATTTGAGTGGAATAATTTTGTGACAAAATCTGTGAGAAAATAAAAAGTATGGCGTAAGAAGACAGTTATATATATATATATATATATATATATATATATATATATATATATATATATATATATAGTGAGACAGAGACACTTTGCACTCCTTGGACTTGTTCATAGCAAAAACCTTGGATAGTTAAAGTAGAAAAAATAGTGTGAGTATTTTATATATACACAAGTGAGGTAACTGAATGTAAGTGTGTATGTGAGTATTGTTAAAAGTGAATGATCCTCAGAAACTCAGGAAAAAATTTTTTTTCTTCTCATACTGTACTAAGACCTTTAATTAAAATTTAATGAATCTATTATTATAGGCTAATATTATGATTCAAAAATACTTTTAAAAAAAAATTGGTTTTTAATAACCAACTTAGAATGCTGTAAATTTACAAAAATTTGTAAAATTACAAGCAAAAGATACAATTTTTATTGATTAACAATAAATATATTTAATAATAAATTACAAATATATTATAATATAATTATATTTTAATTATAAATATATTTAGTTACTTCCAATAAATTTTTTCGCAACTATTTCAGTTAATAATTTTACAATACTATTGTATCAAATATTGTCAAATTCACAAATATAAACAAAATCAGTTTTCAAAAATCCAAAATGGCGGATCCAAAATGGTGGACAATTAAAAAAAATTATATTTATATAAAAATTTTACATTTATTTTTATATTTATTAAAAATATTTTCCACAGCAAAAATAAAAATAAAATTTTAAGAATCATAAAACCAATTTTAATTATTATTTAGACATTAATAATAATTAAAATGTTAATTATTTTCGAAAAAAATTTGCAAATTAAGAAGAATGATTAAAATTAAACTTTTTTTAAATATATACATAAGGTGATTTTTATGTTTCGGATCCACTAAAAAAAATTTTTTTTTTCTTTTTTTAAACAAAAAAAATTTAAAAATCACCCTGTGTAGGTACTTATATTACCTATGACAAATTAACTGAAAAGAAAATTGATAAGATAAACTTTTATGCAATATATTTAAATTTCATTGCAAATAAATACTTGATTATTATCTAAAATTATATGTACATACATAAAAAGGCATTTCATGTGAATAATTGTTATTAAAAAATAATTTTTAATTTTTATATAAGTTTTTTTTTACAAAAAAAATAAAAAATATTTCATGAAGTAAAATATTTTATTTTATGAACAAAATTTAATTTATTTTATAAACTTTTTTTTTTTTATAAGCTAATGTTTTATTTTATAAACAAAATATTTTTGTTTTATAAACAAATATTTTATTTTATTAAAAAAAAATTTATTTTATAAAATATGATAAATGTTATAATTATTGTAATTTTTGTATATTTAAAATTGTCCTCCTTAATACAGATAAGTTATTGAAACACGTGTTTCTTTGTTACTATATTATATGGCAGTAAATTAAAAATATGAAAATTGTATAATTTTTCATTAATTATTACTTACTAATTTAGTAATTATTAATAAATCATTGTTAAGTGTTAATTATTAATTACTAATTACTAATTACTAATTATTAACGGCTTTTTCTTTCTAAAATTCGATTTTTAGAATTTTTCAGACACTCCATCTTTCTTATAATACACAACATATATCCCACGAGGTGAATGAATATACGCTCATAATAAATATGTATACACTTATATATTTATATACCATTGAATAAAATTAAAAGCGATCATGAATGGAATATGAAAACAGAATCAAAATTTCACTTACAGTCTCACAAATACATTTGCGCGTATAACATAAAAAATGTCACGTGTGTGGCACTTTTAAACAATTTTAAAACTTTGGGAAAAAAAAAGACTTTCAGTTTCCCTGCCGGATTGTAACTGCCGGGTGTATAGAGTGTTTGCTGCTTATATTAAGAATTTCCGTCGCAGGTATATAGACGTTTTCAAATGGAAGCGTGTCTATGTTTCCCTTAGTGAAATTTTCTGTAAGTTTATTTTTAAGGTCTTCCTTGAAGTCCTATACACTTTGAGTTCCTCTCTATATACATAGTATATACACGCGAGTATCCCCAACTGTGTTTCTATACACTATTGAGAATTTGTAACAATAGTCTTATCTATGCAATTAAAATTTATTTTTGTTTTATATATTTTATTTTATGATCACCAAGGACAGAAAATGCATTTTGAAAAAAGAAAATTTTAACAACTGTTTTTTTTTATTATTATTTTTTTAAATGTTTTAAATTGGTAAAAAAAATTTAATTTATGCAAATATTTGCTTTATTTTAATTTAGGGTCAGTTGGGGTAAATGGGGAAAAAATCGCTATTTTTGACAAATTACGTAAGTTTCTTCCTTTAGAAGGTAATATTTGCGGGTTTATTTTTTTTAAAGTTGTTATTTAGGTTCCCAGGATTAATTTTGTGCAGCAGAAAAAAATTTAGATAAGCTTTAAATGCATAAAACTAACTGTCCCCATTTACCCCAAAATTTAGAAAATTTCATAAAATTCGGGGTAAATGGGGACAGCATAGTTTCTAAGAAAGTTTTAAGAAAAAAAGTTTCCTTAAGGAAGTTCTCTCGCAAACAGAAATGACGAAGAGTTAATTATCAAACTTGATAAACTGATAGATAATGGTTTAAAGAAGATGTAGTTAAATTTTTAGAGGTCTAGGTGGATTTTGACAAAAGATATAAACAATTTTCTCTTTTCACATTTAACACGGGTTCTTATGGGAAATTGAATTTTTTGGTCTGAAATCTCAAATTGTGAAAAATCTGATGAAAAGATATTACTGGAACTTTATATACATAAAGTTTAATAGCCAATGTTCACTTACTTTTAATAAAATTGATCAGACCTGGCTTAGGAGACTTACAATTAATTATTTTGTCTAAAAAAATACCGTATTTTGACAATCAGAAATTACTTAGCACAACGCTTGGCAACGTTGCGTCTTGTAGGTTAGGTATAGAAAAAGCGCGAAATTTGAAAGTAATATAAGTAGTATATACATATAATAGTATATTCTTTAAAGATTCATAATAATGAATAATAATTTGAATTTGCTTATAAAAAATTAAGATTTTTAAAATAATAAATTATTATTATTATTATTTAACGAAAATAAATCAGACAATAGCAGACGACACGAAACGGAACGGGGGAAATATAATCCAACGTTGCCAAGCGTTGAGCTAGTACTACGTGATACAAATGAAAACTTAAATGGGCATTGATTTGACTGACGTTGGAGGGAGAGAACTTCCTTAAGTATATTACTGTATTAAGGGATGAAAAAACTTGAAAGAAAAATTTGTAGTAGATATATAATAGTTGAACCAATTGAAATTTTTTTATTTCAGTATTTTGTCTCGCATTTGAAAAAAACAGACTTAAAAATCATACCAAATTTTTTTCTTATTTCTTATGACTCCTATAACAGAAATTCACTTGAGTTTCTGATTTTTGTTAATTTGGTTAATAATGACAAGCTGTCCCCATTTACCCCGAGTTTTCAAATTCTTAGGGTAAATGGGGACAGTTTGTTATTATTAACCAAGTTGACAAAAATAAAAAATTCAACTGAATTTCTGTTATGGAAGTCATGAGGAATAAGAAAAAAATTTGGTATGATTTTTAATTCTGTTTTCATTGAAATGCGAGAAAAATACTGAAACAGTTTGACTTTGATTTACATGTTTTTATGCATTGAGCGATAACTCAAAACCTCTTGCAGGTGCGATCTGAGGTTAAAATATTGACGTTGAACTTAATTTTAAAACTTTAAATTAAGCTCCAAAACCTCTTGTCCCCATTTACCCCAACTGACCCTAGTTGAATTCATATTTATTAGAATTTCTATTTTACGAAAACTTTTCAAATTTTCATTAAAGTGAATTTTTTATTTCAGCGAATTTCTATTTACATTGTAAAAAAAAGAAGTTGAATTTCAACTCCTTAGGGGATACTATAAAAGTCCCACCCTTTTGGAGATGAAGCGAAGGAAGTTAATTTTATATGCCTATATAGGGAGTTAGTTTTAAGGAGTTAATTTAATTATTAACTCTCTTTTTGTGTTGATTTTTAACTCGAAAAATTGGAACTCCCAACTCCTAGTGTCGTTAACTCCATAATTTTTTTACAGAGTAGAATTTTCAGTAAATAAAATTTTTATTTTACCACAATTTTAAATAAGAGAATTTTTATTTCATCAAAATTGCAAATGTTTGAATGAATAAATAAATAGCATTTGAGTGCGAATTTTAAACAAAATTGGATAAAAAATTATAACAAAAAAAAAACAAAAATGGCACCAGTACTTGGTAATTCTAATTTGCCATAATTGGGATGAACTCTGTCTCATTATTGGGCCAATATTGGCACCGATTCTTGGTAGCTCTAATTTGCCACAATTGGGACGAACTCTGTTTCATTACTGGGTAATTACTGGCACATTAACGGCAGAAATGTTGAATTCATTTTGACAAGTTTTCTATATATATACTACACTGTTTATGTATTGTTAAAATTTTTGTAATTTCATAAAAACTACACTGAGAAAACTGTTTGGTATCATCTACTGAAGTTTGGTTCTCCAAACCAAATTTTTTATTTGATATATGTGCAACTAATCCGTTTGGTTCGGGCTACTAAATTTTTTCGTTGAATCATTTTGTTCGGTCTACCAAATTTTTTGTTTTGCACAACTAACTTATTGTTTTTAAGCAAACAAAAAATTTAGTTAAATGAAAAAAATTTTTTTCTTTTCTCAACCAAATTATTTTTTGGCTCACACTTAATTTTATCACTTTTGTTATCCTCTTTTATTACCCTATGTCTACTTAAATTAATTTCTATTGCGGAAAAACCTAACACTGCTGGGGATCGAACCCTCAGACTACGCAACGCAAATCAAGAACGCTGACCACTACACTAAGAATCCTAGTGACAATGTGAGTGTAAATTATTTTCATAAAGTATACAGGCAAAAGCTTGAACGAAATTTTTGGTACAGCCAACTAAATTTCTCGATTGATTGCTTCTTTCGTTACTGTTATGTCAACTAAATTTTTGTAATCTTAACTAAAAGTGCTCCACCAAATTATTTTGTTAACATTACATTATTATTTTTATCAGTGTACTTTCTTTTACAAAAATGCAAGTGCAATTATGTAATGTCATTTTCACTTCCACATTGACATTGACTTTCATAACGATTTTCACTCTCAATTTCACTTTGATTTTCACTTTCACTTTTACTGAAATTCAATTTTTTAATTTTTAATTGCATTTCAATGAAAGTGAAAATCAAAGAGAAAAGTTAGAGTGCGAGTGAGAGTGAAAGTCATTATGAAAGTCAATTTCGATGTGGAAGTCAAAATAAAATTACATAATTTTCACTTGCATTTTTGTAAAAGAAAGTAGTTTTTATGGAATTAAAAAAAATTTTAACAATACATACACAGTGTAGTTTTAGCATGTATATAATTTAATAATAGCCTTAATTCGGATTAATATCAATTTTGCAATAGTAATTGCAACATAGTCATGCTACACAGCATCGTGTGAATACTAATATAAAGTACTTGTATTAAATAGAAATTATGTCACCAACGTGCCAAAAGAAAATTCGCAACGAGAGTTTATAGAGACCGGTTATCTGTTCAATGTAATATGATTGAAGTAGATTAAACTTTAATTTACTTCTCTTTATTTTTAATAACAAATTTCACCTTTTTTTGTAGAAATTTTTTTCCATAAAACTCTTATTTTATATATACATTTATATTTATAATTATAGTTTATATTATAAAGAATTTGCTAAAATATAAAATTTCGCATTTTTGAAAATAATTTTTTCGACAATTTTTCTTTTTTTTTTTTTTTAAATTTAGGTACTTTAGTTAGACAATTAAAAGGAGTCCATCGTTAGAAAACATCGATTTTTAATTTTTTGACACTTCTGATAGAAAAATGAAAGCTAATTTCGAATTCAACGTCAGTATTTCAAAATTCAAAATGGCGGATCCAATATGGCGGACACTTTTTAAAAAATTATCAAGTTCGATTTAAATTTGTTACTTGGGGGTTTTTGGGGTCGCTAATTACAAATTTTTAAAATAGAAAATGGCGGATCCAATATGGCGGAAGAATTTTTAAGATATTTATCAGTTCACGGAAAAAATGGATAAACGAATAAAGTAACATTTACTACTTTAAGGCCAGGTCCAAGTCGAGTCAGCTGTTCCTTTGAAGTTTCAATGGAACAGCTGACACGACTTGGACCTGGCCTTAAAAGTAAAACCGGAACTGTCTGCAGTTTCTGCGCATTTTTGGCAATTTTTACTCCAGAAATAGTAAAATATACTCCGAAAATAGTATAAAATTTACTCCTGAAATAGTAAAAATTATTCCCGACATAGTAAATTTTACTATTTCTAGAATAAAAATTGCTAGAAATGCGCAGAAACTGCGGACAGTTTCTGTTTTACTTTTAAAGTTACTTTATTCATTTTTTATATTTTTCTCCTTGTTTAAATGAGCTAATATTTTAGGCAATATTTTAGGGCAACATTTTATCATAGTTACAAGTCAGTTCAATAACTTCGAACTTTTGACTTGGAAAGTTCATAAATTTTACCTCATATAAAATTAATTATAATTATATATTGGAGTGAATTACTTTTCCAAAACTATAATTTCTCATCAAATACAACTAACTTTGTTGATAAAATATATTTGAGAATTGCGACAGGTAAATTATTGTATTTATAATTTTATATACATTTATTGAATCGTGTGCCAAATACTTAAGGGGAATAAAGATGAAAAATCGATGCCTCCAAAAGAACATTCCGAGACGTTATACTTGGCAAAGTTGTCGCGACACAAAGGCGCGCTGAAGTAATTACTCAAATGCATGCAACCTTCACTGTAAACATAAACTCACGACCAAGGGTTGAAATAAAAAAAAAAAAAAAAAAATGGGTCAAGAAATGCTAAGAAGAAATTTTTTTTTAATGTAAATATACAAATTCAAATATAGATTTCACTTAATTCATTATAATATAGATAATGAAAATAATTTGTTTGTTACAAAATTAAAAAAGAATACTACAATTAGAATATAAAATCCGTTCCCTTTCAATTATCATCAACACAAAAATACAATTTTTTTTAAATTATCTTTTTACACAGACAATTTGTTATTAATAATTATTATTTATTCATTCAGAAAAAAATTTGTTTGAAAAAAAACAAATTTTGGTTGAATCAACCAAATATAAATATATAAACTTTTTATTGAATTAACCAAAAGTAATTATTTGACTCAATCAAATTCTTTTATCAAACGAAAAATTTATTAAAATAAAACAAACGTTTACTTAGATCAAATAAATATTTATTTGAATCAAAGAAATCTTGTTCAAAATAACCAAAAGTATAAAAAAAAATTGTGTTAATGCAAAAAAATGGTATATTTGGTTCAAACAAAACTTTTTTCTGGTTAAATTGTTAATTAGTTAAATTATTTTTAACACATTGAGAAAAAAGTTTGTTTGAATCAAATATACCATTTTTTTGTACTAACACAATATTACGATTATTTTAAACAAAATTTGATTGATTCAAATGAATATTTATTTGATTTAAATAAACGTATTTTTAAAAATATTCAAGCGAATACGATCCTTTTTTTTATTCTTCTACCATTTTGAATTCTTTAAATCTAGCTCCAAATTCGTAATTAGCGGACTCGAAAACTCCCGAGTAACAAGTTTCAAGCGAATCTGATAAATTTTGTTAAAAAATGTTCACCATATTGGATCCGTCAGTTTGGATTTTGAAAATTGACTTTAGATTCGTATTTCGTGAATCTAGAAATATATAATAAACCTGCTATGGGATTCCGTTTAGCAACGGCGCTAAGTAGTGCTACGCTACGCTACGCTTCGCTTAGCTACTCTACGGATTCTTCTAATTAAAAAACAACTTAAAAACAGGGTAGTACAACACAACACAGTACAGTACAGTACAGTACAGTACAGTACAGTACAGTACAGTACAGTACAGTACAGTACAGTACAGTACAGTACAGTACAGTACAGTACAGTACAGTACAGTACAGTACAGTACAGTACAGTACAGTACAGTACAGTACAGTACAGTACAGTACAGTACAGTACAGTACAGTACAGTACAGTACAGTACAGTACAGTACAGTACAGTACAGTACAGTACAGTACAGTACAGTACAGTACAGTACAGTACAGTACAGTACAGTACAGTACAGTACAGTACAGTACAGTACAGTACAGTACAGTACAGTACAGTACAGTACAGTACAGTACAGTACAGTACAGTACAGTACAGTACAGTACAGTACAGTACAGTACAGTACAGTACAGTACAGTACAGTACAGTACAGTACAGTACAGTACTTATATTACAATTTTAAAAAAAACGAACAATCATCTCCATGCTTAACATAAACATTTATTTTAAACCACCTCCATAACAACGGTTGCTATGGTAACCGTTTCCATAGCAACCGTTGCTAGGGTAATCAACAACACTAGTAGATCCCAACAGGTGGTTGTTGGGTGTCGACGAGTCTCATGTCTCAATTTAGAGAAGTCTCAAGCCTCAATTGCGACAAGTCTCATGTCTCAATTAAGACGAGTTTTAAGTCTCAATTGTGACTTAAAACTCGTCAATTGAGACAAATCTCAAGTCTCATTTGAGAAATAATAATTTGCCTTTTCAACAGGCAAGGGGTTAACCACTTTATTTTAACCCTTTTATAACCCTTGGATACATTGTAAACAATTTTTACCGCCATCTTAAATAATTATGGTAACGAAAACTAAAAAAAATTTGATTTTTTGAAAAAAACTCAGTGTATTCTCCTCTTAAGTGAATTTGAATTTGTGTTATAGCTAGTGACTTTGCGCTACGCTCCGAAGCGATTACACCGTAGCGATTTGGAACAAAATCTTGACCAATTCGCTAACTCGTAGCGCCGATAGAATTTGTTTTTTATCTTACACGCCACTAATTAATTTTTTTGACAAAATTCAAACGGGAGTTGATCTTGATTATCATATACAATAAGTCTGTAAAAAAAAATTAATTTTTTAGTGCTAATTAATGCAATGCGCTACTTAGCGCCGTTGCTAAAAGGAATCCCATAGCAGGTCTGGTTAAAGAAACGTTTAATCAATTTCTTTTGTCGTTCTGTTATTAATAACAAAAATTATTATATAGGATACTATATTGTAGAATCCTAATACATAAAATCCTTTAAAGAATCCTGCGAAGGATACACGGAAAAAAATTTTCTGGTAATTCTTTAACGTCGATTTAGAGATTTTACATGTTCCTAAATCTGTTAATTCTACAGATATTTTCTGTAAGGATTTAACGCATGCGCGAAAACAATGCAGTGATTCGACTAAGGCTGAGTATACGATTGAGTGCGAGAGGTTAAGGCGAATTTAGTGTTTTTATTATTATCATAGTGTCGGCAAGAAAGTTTAATTAAAAAGGAAACGTCTTAAGTATATAAACATTATTATAGAAATAAATTATTACAAATTTTTTATTTTAAAATTAACTGTAGTGATTAATAAGAGAAAAGTCGTTTGTTTCAATTTCTCGACATAAGAAAAAGTGGATTTATCATAAGTTTTGAAAACTTGCTCCTCATTTTTTTTGTTAGAAAATTATTGAAGGATGAATTTATTTACATAGAAGTTATACTAATTTATACAATAATGTTCCGCGAATTTAATGTATTCGGAGGAGAATATAACCTATAAGAAATACTCTATCAAATATATATTATCCCCATATAGTATACATAATTTGGTCACTCAACAGTTTTTAAGAACTGTAGCTCAAACTTGTAGAATTAACAGATTTTAATGCCAATGATTCAACATATTTCTCTATTTGGAGAAACATCAGTAGATGGCGCAGGAGTTTCTGCAAATTCTACAGAAAATTTTTTTCCGTGTATACTCTCTAAATCTGAATCAGTCATAGTAGAAATTTACTGATTCAATTAGTAAAATATCAATTACTGATTGAATCAGTAATATAAATATATGGCGGCGGCCACAAAATCTACTGATTTAATAGTTAATTTTAAAGGTTATGTTATATACAAATTACTGATTTGCATAAGTTATTTTCTATTGCTTGCACGGAGAGAAGGGCGTAGTAGATCTTACTACTATCTCAGTTAAATCTACTAAACAGTATCGTTCATTTTGGACGGACTAAACATTCAGTTAAATGAACGATACTGTTTAGTAAAAAAATTTACACGATTATCGATAGAAAAAAATTTACCGACAGAAACGAAATGTAGAAATCTGATTGGTTGTCCGCAATCTGGTTAATTGTGGACAACCAATCAGATTTGTGCATTTTTATTCTGTCGGTAAGTTTTTTTGTGTGACAGAACTATAGTAGTCCCTCTGACTACGCTGTTTAGTAGAATCTGGACTAAACGTGTTTAGTAGAATAGACTAAATCTCTTCTCTCCGTGTGCATATTCATTAATTATATTAGTAAATTTCAAAAAATAACTGAAACTTCAGTTAAAATGAAATGTACTGATTGAATTAGTAAAATTTCTACTGATTCAGATTTAGAGCGTACACTACCGTAGGAAATTGTCGGTACGGCTAACGTGCGAGGAGCAGAAATTTGGTGCTGACTTTAAAGCAAGATATTTTAAGTTAGAAAAAAGATAGAGACTTCTAACTCAGATGGTTGGAAAGCTGATAAAATTCTGCTTCTCAATGTATATCAAGACATTTCTTCTTTTTTTTTGGTATTTATTACACCGAAAAGATTTGAAGAAAAAATTATGCAATTTTCTACTTTCGTACTAATGTTTTTTGACTCCCGGCATAATCTAGAATAATTCATGGAAATATTTGACAATTTTACAACATAATCTTTAGGGTCTTAGCTTTAATTTGCATTTTTGAAATTTAAAAAATGTTTTGTGGTTCCTGAAATAAGTTAAAAAAGGTTCGATCATGTTTTCCTACAACTCAGCCGTCAATCATCACTTTTCGCCGCCTCGCTGCTGGGTTGTAGAAAAACATTCTCAAACATTTTTTAACATATTTCAGGAACTACAAAACATGTTTGAAGTTTCAAAAAAGCAAATTAAAGCTAAAAACTTAAAAATTGGGTTAAAATTTGAAAAAGTAAAAAATGTTTTGTAGTTCTTAAAATATGTTAAAAAATGTTCGAGAATGTTTTTCTACAACCCAGCAGCGAGGCGGCGAAAAGTGATGATTGACGGCTGAGTTGTAGGAAAACATGCTCGGACCTTTTTTAACATATTTCAGGAACCACAAAACATTTTTTAAGTTTCAAAAATGCAAATTAAAGCTAAGACCCTAAAGATTATGTTGTAAAATTGTCAAATTTTTTCATTCATTATTCTATAGATTATGCCGGAAGTCAAAAAACATTAGTACGAAAGTAGAAAAGTGCATAATTTTTTCTTCAAATTTTCGGTACAATATATTGTTATATAATAATTAATTGAATTACGTCATAAAATTTTTTTAATTCCACGAAGTGTTTTTTCTGACGAATTTGCATCTTTTTATCAATAAATTATTGTACTCATTAATTTTTCACCAAATAAAAAACAGCACAATGGGTAAATATCTGGGGACTTCCTAGTAGCAAATTTTTACAAAAATAAGTCAACATGCCCAAAAGCGTTAGCGAAAAATAAAAGTAAATTGATTTTACAAAATATAAAGTTAAACAATTTGACAAAATAGCATTTATAATATGCACATTAGTTTGATACTCGAGAACTTTCTCGTTGTCGAATTTTAGAGTTTTTATATTCTCTGAAGAAAATTTCAAGAAAAATAACGTGACATAATAAAGGTTGACTCTCGGAAAATTTTGCGTTATAGATTTTTACAAAATTTGGTTAATTTCTCTAAAAAAGTTGACAAAAGGTAAACTGGACATGAATTAATATTAGGCAAAAATATGAAAACTTATAATATTTTGAAATACACTTTTGCTCTTTCAATTATTATAAAATAATGTAAATTTAAAAACTATTGCATTTAATTTGACGCATTTTAAATTTGGCACCATTATCTATACATGGCTGGCATTCACATGCCTGTCAATTCACAAGTTCCGAACCTAAAAGTTTTGTTTGATTAGTTTCATAAATAGTAAAAACAAAACGACTTTAATTAATTTTTCATAAGTGCAATGTATAAAATGTGTTTGTTCATTATAAACAATACTTTTAATTCAGTTATGTTGAAAAACAGAGTTCTTGTGCTAAATTATATGAAAAAAATGTTTCGGAATTTCCCAACGGAATTTCCGCAAGAATTTCCGATGGTCAATTCCCGGGAACTTTTTCACGTGGGGATTTCTTTTGTTAGTATTATATAATAAATATAAATTATTTTTTTTGTTTCTTTGCTTCCTCGTGGAGGAAGCTTTGTAGTCCTTTCGTTTATAAAAATTTTCAAAGTGGCGGATACAAATTTTTTTCTATATAGAAACATGTTATATGAGATCCTGATCAATTGTCCGGATGTATATATATATATGTGTGTGTGTGGATCCCTTTTTTGTTTAGACGATACATTAACAGGTTTTAATGGATTTAGATAAAATTTGGTAGACTCACACTGTAAAATCTTATTTTAAGATGTTTTGGTAGCGTTTTTAAGACATTAAGATGTCTTCATGTCTTGAAAACGCTACCAAAACATCTTAAAATAAGATACTTCTTTTTGCAGTGCATTTATCATATTAATATCTCAAATCTGACCAAAGGATTTTAAAAAATACAAAAAAAAAAAAAATTTATCGTCTTTTTTCCAAAATTTTTTTTTTAATCGAAAAAATTTTTAAATAGAAAAATTTAAGGTTACTTATATATAATAAAATCGTATTCCTTACGTCAAGACAAATCGATTGGTATATATAAAATATAGTTTCAATTTAAATTTAAAGAATTAATGAAAGTTAAAAAATCAAAAATTCACATTTTGGCTATAAAATTTTGTGATTTTTTAAATTCAAGTTTAAATATAAAATAATTGTGTTCCTTGCATTGAAACAAACCGATATAATTGTAAATAATTTATTTTTCTTTAATTTTCAGAAATTTCAGCTAAAATGTGAATTTTTGATTTTTTAACTTCCATTAATTCATTAAATTTAATAGCAAATCTATAGGTACTCAAATGTTTATATTATTATTATAATTATTTTTGTATGTTTATTTCAATGTTAATGCTTTCTTCACGAGGAAGCAAATTTTTTTTGCTGATCGTAAAGAGGAAGCAAAATATTCATGTAATAAACATCTGAATTTACAACTTGTTTTAAATTAATTTTGAGTTAATTTTAACCACAAGAAATGTAGTTTTCTTTTATATCGACTGTAAATTAATATTTTTCATTATTTTCTCTCTGCTATTATCTACTGTTGTTTTTCTCTATTGTTCTCTGCAGCTCACTGTAAATTTCAAAGAAGCCAGAATTATTCTTCAATACCGACTGAGAAAAATGTTAAACTTGCTCTTATAGCTTTCTCAATAATCCGCTAACAATTTTCAGTGGCGTTTAACCACTGAATAACAGTCGGACTGATTATTTTCGACCCGGTATGCTTTTAATAATATATCTCATTCTTAGAAAATATTTTTTATAGGAAAATTTTTTTAATTTTTGCACGATTTAAAGGCATGTCATTTTCATCTAAGAATGCGCATTTTGTTATAAACACCAATGACAAATTTATCATTAACCATATTTTTTAAAAGTAATTTTCTTTTTTTTTGCGAAGCATCGCATCGACCCTTTTATTCTATGACGCCGGTCGAATATTTTGCACCAAATATGCAATTTTTTAGATGCATACAGCTATACAATGTTTTAGTATTTATTTATTTTTTTTATCCGAAGTTTTAATCGACTTTATATTTAAAAAGAAATACTTTTATGTATTTTAATTTTTAATAAATTTGTAAAAAAAAATTTATTTATTTTATTTAGTGGAATAATTTATTATAAATATTAAATTCGACACAATGCTGTTATTAGTTTAACATTTAAGTTTTAATTACTCATTACATGTATTCAAAACAGAAAAATAAACTAATGTTACTTGATATTTATAATTAAAAGGAAAACGGTAAATAAATTGATAAAAATAACAATAGAATTTGTTAGAAGCAACAAAGTTTGTGTTTTTACGTCTAAATTTCTAAAGGATATAATTTTTTTACTATCAACAAGGAAATTTTTTTCAATTTAAAAAAATTTAGAAACTAGCTTCTGTAAAAATTTCCATCAAATAATGCTAATAATAATAATAATATTTTTTTAAAAAAATATTCTGTTGAAACATAATAAATAATTTTTAAATAACATTTTTTTTTTATATAGAAAAAGTAGGAAATTTTTTTTAAATATTAACATATAAGTATAATAAATTTTTAAAAGAAAAACATATTTGCCACAGTGCTAAATAAATTATTTAATTGTTTCAAATAAATTTTTGTTTATAAATTAAATTTGGTTTATTAATTAAAAAGTTTATTAATAAAAAACTGTATTACCAAAAAGAAATTTTTTTTAAAACTAAAAAATAGTTATTTAGCTGTGAGACAAATACATTTTTATCCTATTATAAATAAATTATATATATATTTATTTCAAAATTTCTCTATGTTAAATAATATTAAAAAATAATATTATTCCCTATTATTGTTATAAATGTTTTAAAAAAAATTTTTTTCTTACAGAGAGGAAGAAAAAATGTATTTTGTGTATAAATTGTTGATTTGGAGTAATCAGCAGGATGGAGTATGTCAAGGAAACTCCTTTGTACCTCTTCCACTTAACAAACGACATTGTGGCTCAAATATTTAAGGGTAAATATATAAAAGTCAAGTTCTTAAGAATTTAGCGTAATCTTTTATTTTTATCTCATATTTATATAAATTTTTTAGTTTAATTTTTTTTTTTTTTAGATTCTCGCTATACTTTTTTTTCGTCACAGTATATTGCTAATGCAATGTTCAAATAAATTTAAATAACATGTAAAATTGTTTTTAGCCATCAAAATATTGTAAAATACAATTGAAAAAAAAAATTATTTAATACTCTTAATTTTTCATATGACTATTGTTGTATTAGCAATATTAATAAATTTTATAAATAATTTATTATTATTTATTTATGAAAATTTAAAAAAAATTATTAACTATTTTTATTTGCATATAGGAAAAAAGACATTTTTATTATTGTATCATTATAATTATGTTTAAGTAGAAATAATATTTTCAGAATAGGGTAAGTGTATCAATTACGGCGCGTTTATAAAAAATAACTATTTCAAAATGGCGGATCCAATATGGCGGACAAATTTTAAATTTTTACGTAATTTATGGTATCTAGGGGTTTTCGGAGTTACTGATTACAAATCTAAAATTAGATTTTAAAAATTAAAAAAAAAATTTTTTTTGAAAAAATTTCCGCCATATTGGATACGCTATTTTGAATTTTCAAAATCTGACTTCAGTTTTGTAATCAGCAACCCCAAAAACCCCTAGATAACAAGTTTCGTGAAAATTTAAAAATTCCTCCGACATATTGGATCCGACGTTTTTAATTTTGAAAATTTGACTTCATATTCGTAATCAACGACCACAACAACCCCCAAGAAACAAGTTTTAAGTAAATCCAACTATTTTTAAAAAATTTAAAAGTTACATAAAATCTGATATGTTTCTTGAGGTTAGAAAATTAGTTATATATTATAATATAAATGAACAAATAAATAAATAATAATAATAATAATATATAATATATATATACTAGAGGGGCTACGCCCCCCTGCGCTCTTCGCGAGCCAACCCCCCTGTTTTAATCATTTTTTTTTAATTTTCCATTGATCTTATTTTTCCAAATGAACCACCTATTTCAAAGAATTATTAATTATTACAGATTCATTGAAATCTGAATAAATATTAATAAAATTAAAATTATTAAATTTTAATTAATAAAATGATTAAATTAATAATAAATAAATAATTAAATAAATTAAAATCGACATTAAGAAATTATTTTTAAAAATAATTTCAATGAAATTGCCTAAAAACCAATAAATTATTTAAAAGTCTTGAAACGAACATAACCTTTAAATTTAAGTCATTTTTGGCGGGAACTCCACCTCCACTTGCGGCTATATTGAAAGTCTTGAAATTTACATAACCTTAAAATTTATGTCATTTTTGGCGGGAAATTCAGAGAGAGATGAGGGAAGGGGGAAGGACTTACTGCTTTATTAGGGTCTTAAAACAAACATAACCTCAAAATTTAGGTCATTTTGGAGGAGGAGGGGAAATGAGAGGAGGGAGGGGGGACTTGCTGCTATATTCAGAGCCTTGAAACGAACATAACCTTAAAATTTATGTCATTTCTGTCGGGGAAGGGGAGGGGACTTGCGGCTATATTCAGAGTCTTGAAACGAACATAACATTAAAATTTAGGAGGGGGGACTCCCCCCTCCTAGGTCAAGAATTCTTGAAACAGCGGCTGCGGCGATATCTTTTTGTAATATAGGAAGATATAATATATAATATAATAATAATAAAAAATAAATAATAAATAAATTAAAATATAAAAACTTCCTATAAATATAAAATATAAATATTTTTTTAATAATAATAATATTTTTTATATTTTTTATTTATACATGGGGGTATGGTACTCGGGTCAACCGCACATAATATTTTTTTATATGGGACTGTGTATTTTATAAAATCATCACATTTTATTTTTAAAAATCCTGAATATAATTCTATCAATGAAATAATATTTCCAAAAATTATAATTTCCAACAAGTACTTTAAATGTGACGAAATAAATTTGAAATTTTATTACCTTCATATACCTGCATTTCGAGTTGTATATTTATGTATAGTATACAAAAGGGTATCATAAATCGAAGGTTATAAAATAATGGAAATAAATAATTCCATAGATAATTAAATCAGTTGCAATTCAAGTATTGACCTGTTGAGACGTGTGAATTTTATAATAAAAAAAAGTATAATTTTTGTGTTTTATTTATAATTTTTTTATTTGTAGTGTATAGCTTCGCGAGTGCTCGATTCTTTTATGCCATGAACGAAAACTTTTTTTAGTGTTAAATTTTTTTTTTTTTGACATTTTAGTAAACAATTTGTCTCGGGAGTGTTGAAAATTTTTAAAATCACAATCGCTTTAAATCAGTAATAAAGTATTTTGTTTCTTAATTTAAACATGTATTCGGGAGTGTTTGAAAATTTTAAAATCACGTGTGTTACCAAAAGATATTTTCGTCTAAATTTGATGATACATTCATTGCAGGATAAGGTCAGAGCTATATTTTTTTTTAATTAATAATAATTACACGGAAAGAATAAGTGTTAAAAAAAATTTAATACCGTTCCAAAAAAATAATGGCAAATTTTTTAGTTGTATTAAAATATGTTTAATATTTTTTCTTTACGTGTAGATTCAAATTTTATTTTCTATAAAATATTTTTTTAAACATTACATTAATTTTTTTACGAATAGGTTAATACTATTTTTAAAAATATGAAATTATCCTTTAAATTCATATTTAAGAATATTTTTAAGAAAATAAAATTTGTTTTAAGAATGTTCTATATTTAAAGTTTCTGCACTGAAAAAAAATTCTAGTTAGAATAACCAGAATTCTGGTTAGGGTATATTTAACATTTTGATTCTGGTTAGGTTAATCAGAATTCTGGTTATTTTAACGAGAATTCTAGTTAATTCAACTAGAATTCTGGTTAACATAACTAGAAAGTAATGTTAAATATAGCCTAACCAGAATTTTTTTTTCAGTGTGTTAGTGATACACACATTGAAATAAAATACGAAGCTGAAGTACGCAACGTTTATGATAAACAATTTTTAAAGAAATAATTTTTTAAAATGAAAACTTGTATAATTTTTTGCCTAAAAAATATTTTTTTATAATTTGTTGATTAATGAAAACTACATGAAATATTTTTTAGTCAAAAAATTATAGAATTTTTCATTTTAAAAAATTATTTCTTTAAAAATCGTTTATCATAAACGTTGCGTATTATAAATATATAACTATTTGCATTTTTTTTAAATTACATAAAGCGAAAATTTATATTTTTTTTAAATAATAATAAGAATTGACAAAATTATTATAATAATTTTTGTATTTTGCATTATCCTTTTTCACTAAAATTGAAAATACCACAGGTAATTCAATCAGTGAAAGAATATTTCACGAAACTTTAATTTTCAAGAATTGTAAATGTTGAAATAATTTTGAAATTTTTTTATACCTGCATCCCTATCTGTATATTTACATAAATAATATCTATTAAGACGAAAGTCATAAACAATGTGGTTGAAAAAACCAAAAGATAATTAAATTGATTCCAATTTGTTTATTTACCTGATCATATATACAGGGTGATTTTTATGTTCCGAACCCCCTGAAATTTTTTTTTTCATTTTTTAAACAAAAATAATGGAAATTAATAATAATAATAAATTTTAAAAAAATTATGTGGTCCGGAATATAAAATCACCCTGTATATATTTTATATTTTCACATTTAAACTGAATAAATAGCATTTTTAGAGTGTTAAACTTTTTTTGTATAAACACAATAAAAATTACAATTGGAATAGGGTCAGCCGGGGTAAATCCGAACGCATTTAGTAAGTTTCAACAATAACATAAGTTTTTTCTTTAAAAAAAAATACTTCCGGTATTCTGGTGCATGAAGTTGTTACTTTACTTCCATAAAACAATTTTATGGGGTAGCAAAAATTTTTGATAAATTACAATCGCAGGAAACTTAGCGTTCGTATTTACCTCGATAATTTGCAACTTTCCTAAAATACCGGGGTAAATACGAACGCCACTGTATTTCAGAAAAATCTTAGGGAAAATAAATTTAAAGTATTGCAATTGTTAAACTTATATAAAAACTCAAAAAATACGATAATAAACCTATTATGTAATAATGCATCATATATAAATACAAAAATCAAACAGGTTAAAAATTAAAATACATTACACAATTACACTGCAAAAAGAAGTATCTTATTTTAAGATGTTTTGGTAGCATTTAGATGTTTAAAATTTTTTAATGTCTTAAAAACGCTACCAAAACATCTTAAAATAAGATACTTCTTTTTGCATTGTAAAACCTTTAATAACTTTATCATATCATAACGGATTTTTGCAAAACTTGGTACAGAAAGTATTTTGGAGTCATTGAATGTAAATACAAAAATAAAAGTCAAATTTTTTAAATTCAAAATAGCGGACTTACCTAAAACTTATTTTTAAAAATGATCAAATTTGCCAACTCCATATTCGTAATCAACGACCCTGAAACCCCCCGAGTAACAATTTTCGAGCGAATCCAATGAATTTTTTAATTCTTGTCCGCCATATTGGATCCGCCATTTTGAATTTTGAAAAACTGACTTCAAATTGGTAATCAGCGACCCCAAAAACCCTAGAATACCAAATTTTATTAAGATCCTGAAAAACTTTTTTTTAACAAACCATTTGGCAAAAAAAGTGGAACACTCCTTCGAGAGAACAGAGATTAAGTTTCTGCTTATTAATTACTAACGAGGATACATATAGAAAGAAAAACTTTTTTCTATGTACTTTTATAATGTTAAAATAATAGTGTAATCAAATAAGAACAATTTTGTGTGGCTCCAATAGAAGAAAAAATGATTGAAAATACCGTTCGGATTTACCCCGGTTTTCCAATTTTCCGGGGTAAATACTAACGGTCTGATATTATTAATAAAATTTTACAGAGGGCAAAAATGAAATATAGTTTCTGTTCTAGTATTCATAACAAACAATTATAAATAATAAAATGAATTTTTAGCTTCTTTTTCTTCAAATACGAGACAAAATACTGAAAGAGTGTCATCTTTGATTTTCAATCTTTTTTGCAATACTTGTTATCTTTGTTTATGCTGTTGCTAATTAACAAACGAAAAATGAGATAATACTTAGAATCTCTTGAAGAGGATCTGAGGTAAAAATTCTCATGTCTAACTTATTTTTAAAAATTTTAATTAAGCTGAAATAATTAGCGTTCGGATTTACCCCGGCTGACCCTAATAATTTTTGTATTTTGCATTATCATTTTACACTAAAATTGAAAATACCATAGGTAATTCAATCAGTGAAAGAATATTTCAAGAAATTTTAATTTTCAAGAATTGTAAATGTTGAAATAATTTTGAAATTTTTTATACCTGCATCCCTATCTGTATATTTACATAAATAATATCTATTAAGACGAAAGTCATAAACAATGTGGTTGAAAAAACCAAAAGATAATTAAATTGATTACAATTTGTTTATTTACCTGATATATATATATATATATATATAGGGTAATTTTTATGTTCCGAACCCCCTGAAAATTTTTTTTTTCATTTTTTAAACAAAAATAATGGAAATTAATAATAATAATAATAAATTTAAAAAAAATTATGTGGTCCGGAACATAAAAATCACCCTGTATATATATATTTTATATTTTCACATTTAAACTGAATAAATAGCATTTTTAGAGTGTTAAACTTTTTTTGTATAAAAACAATAAAAATTACAATTAGAATAATAAATTAATTATATATTTTATAGTAATAGGTAAATGATATTGAAAATTAATCGAGAAAAATATTTTTTATGTCTGAATATTCGGGAAGTAGAAATTTTGTTATAAATTTTCAAAGGTCAATTATCAATTGATTTTTATGGCTTTTTAAAAAACCATAAATTTTCGAACTTTTTTATGGTTTACATCATAAAAATCAAATTTTTTGTTAAAATATGAAAAATTAAAAAAAAAGTATGAGACATAAAAAATTGTATTTTGATGCACTGATTACGAAAATCATAGTGACAATATCCAAAAATTTAATTTTTATGGTAAAAACCATAAAAAACAATAAACTTTAGGACTTTTTTTGAATGGGTTTCACCATAAAAATCAAATTTTTGGGTATTGTCACTATGATTTTCGTAATCAGCGCATCAAAATACATAAAAGTACGTAATATATAACAAAACCGGAGATATTTTTAAAAAATTCAAAAGTTTAAAAATTTTTTGAAAATATTGAAAAAATTGTTTCCTCTCAATCGAAGTAGACTTAAAATTTTTGTAAAAGGAAGTAGTTTTTTTGAAAAAAATCAAAGGATACACAGGGTTTCTACTAGTCCTGGAAGTCCTGGAATGTTTCCTTGAAAGTCCTGGAATTTTAATTTTTGTCCTTGAATTTTTTATATTTTGCTTTTAAATTTTCAAATATTTATAATTTTGTCAATCAAGTTAAAAAAAAATTAATTAAATAAGTAAAATGAAAATTTACTTAAGTTACGTAATGTAATGTTTATTAATGTTTCTGTAGTAAAATTGTTTTTTTAATTAAATTTATGAAAACAATAGTTAAACTAAAAAATTTTTTATTCCTTAAGGTCATCCAATTTAATATCCTGGAAAAATAAGAAATTTGTCCTGGAAAAGTCCTGGAATTTTAATTTAGATTTTTAGTAGACACCCTGATACAAACAGTTTTAAAAACAAGATTTTAACCTTTAAATTACAAAAAATATAGTAAATTTTCATTTTTAATATTTTTGCATCAAATTTTTGCATCAAATTTTTGAAAAGTTGAGTTAAAAACACACATTTCGCAAAAAAGAACTTTTAAAATTGATGCATTTTTAAAGAAATTATGAGCATTCAAAAAGAAATTTTTTTAAAAATTTATATCTTGTAAACGGCTTGATGAAAAAATTTGAAAAAAATCATAAAGCTCTTTTTTGGAGGGTACAAAACGGTAAAAAAATTTGAACCAAATCGAAGAGGTCAAACTCTATGATATATTGAAATGGCGTGAACATGCCCATATATAAATACACGTATATACTTTACATAATAATACTAAATGATTATAATAATACTTGTAAACATATAGCTTCAAAAATTATATGAAATATAAGTAATCTTAAAATGTAACTTACTGACGTTTGCAATTTTTAATTATTGATTAAAGCTCATATGAAGCTGACATTGACTGAAACTATCAACTACTGACTGAAACTACAAACTACTGAAGACATCACTGACTTGAACTGTTAAATATTTAAACTAGCTTCTTTAACCAACAGTTGAAGGTATAATTGACTAAGACTATATCAGCAATCGAAGTCTCTGTTGACTGTTCTTGAAGTTATTGTATTGACTGTAAAAAGCAGCAGGAAACTATCATTGTCTGTAATAACCAGCAATTAAAGTTGACATTGTTTGAAAAACCAGTACTTGTAGACATCTTGACTGTAAGAAGCAACAACTGAAGCGTTCATAGTCTTAAAAAGCAGCAAGAAGTTATCATTGTCTCTTGATCATTTTAAATAAAAATTACTATAAGATTTAAATTACTATTAAATTGATTGGATTAAATTACTAAAGTACTACTTTCCACAGTGTGCCAGGAACACCTATTTTCGACCAAAATTAAATAACTCAAAAAACCAAAAATTTACCACTGTCAATTATTTATTTATTTTAAAATTTATACGGGTTTGTTATAAGGAAACCCATTCGTATATAGGTACTAAGTACAAGTGGCTAAATGCCAAAAAAAACTTATGTAATATATGAAGGGTAGAATGACAAAAGGGGTCAAGCGCCAATTCACTGTTTTTACAGGAAGTAAAAAAAACATTTTTAAAAATTTTGCAGGTCATTTAAAAAAAACTGAGAAAACCGTTTCGATATATTAGTATGTTTTAATAATTAAACAACAATTTGTTGAAATAAACCTACATATTAATGATAAAATTAAAAAAAACTGTGGTGCCTTGAGGTTATATCAACTGCGCACATTTTCTTTAAGTATTAATTATAAAAAAAATATACAGTTTAAAGAAAAACTGGAAAATTAGTTTCTTTCTAAAGTTACAACTGGTGTTCCCCCCTTAATTTCTTGCTTTGGAATTGAGCAATACTTTCATCTTTAAATTCAATTGTTCACTTAGTATAATCATAAAAATATTTAAAAATTAATAACAAAATGATTTTAAAATTGTTCAAAATTGAAAATTTATTATTATTATTATTAATTTTATTAACTAAAATATTATTAAAATAAAATTAAAATAAAATATTAAATTAAAACCTAAAAAAATAATATTTTTTTTTATTTTGATAATATTATTGACTCACCACTTTCTTTTGTTTTTCAATCAGGTTGCAATAAAGTAAATTTGAGGCTATTTTATTAATTTAATTTTTATTAAAAACTGATTTAAATACGCAATAAAAAAGGAAATCCTTCTATAGAAATGTGTAAATGAATTTTCTTGATTTTTTTATGCAAAAACCTCATTTTCGATAAATTTGCGCTTGACCCCTTTTGTCATTCTACCCTTCATATATATATAAAAACGCTAGGCTAAAAAAGTCGGAAAAATCAATAGAATCACATATGTATCATTATCCTCTTTCTACTCAGTCTGATATAATCATAGTTATTTACATAATTAGTCCGGTATTATGTTACATTAAATAAGGAATTAAATTAAATAAGGAATTAAATTAAATAAGGATCACTGATTACAAATCTAAAGTCAGATTTTGAAAATTTAAAATGTCAGATCCACTATGGAGGACATGAAATTTCAAAAACAAATTAATTTTCAAGACTCTTGGTATCTGGGAGTTTTTAAGGTTGCCGATTACGAATCTGAAATCGGATTTTAAAAATTCAAACTGGTAAATGAAATATGACGGTTACAGATCCTTTATCTGTGTTTAGAATTTCTAAGATCAACATTTTCTGTTATTAGCCTAAAAAAAAATTAGTTCGATTTTCAGAATCTGTTTTGATAGAGGCCAATGCTGCAAATCCGTCTAATTTTCTATTAGTTTATCTTTGCTTACATATATTTCTGAAATGTTTAGACCGTCATCTTCAATTTCCAATTTGGATCATGCAAATCTGTTGTTTTTATTGACGAGATATAAAGTATTTAGTCACCCCGAGTTTTATCTCGGTTCTAACCGTAGGGAAATTAAGAGCGTCAGATTTAAGAATTTCTATATCTATACAATTCTATTTTCTATACGCCAAATTCAAATAATGTAATGCAAATCATATACAGTGCAACCTCGATTATCTGAACAGTAAAACATTTTATCCGAACTTCTGTTATTCCAACTGTTTTTTGTCTTTCTGAATCTTAAAATTTATTTTTATATTTTTTTTCATTTTAAAAATTTTATTATTCAAATTTCGCCAAAAAAAACCAATAGATTTAATTTTTCACAGAAAAATAACAAAATTTATTTCAAAGAAATCTTTAAAAAAAACTGTTAATATTTTAAACAGTGTTACGTCTTAAATAGAGAAATAACTAACGAAACAATATTTTATTTTTGGCTGCTCTGTGATTCAGTGAATTCCTGTTTCATTTACAGAGCAGAAGGCTCTGAGCTAAGGGTACAGGGAAGAAAGAGAATAGTGATTTTTAATGACAAGATTACAAATTTATTTAGACAAACATTTAGAGTTATAAAATTGATCTTTGAGAGAGAGTATCCTGAAGCAACCATTCTTGAAATAAGGGAACAAGGAATGTAAAGGTTACTACAATTTTTTATAAGGAGGAAGGATTTAGATAAAAAGTATTGACTTACCTTGAAAATTTAGATGTAAGTTGTATGAAAAGGACCACTGCTATGTTTTTAAATACTTATAGCAGCAACGGGTTGGTAAGCAACCTTGGTAATGACCACAGGTCCGGAGTTCAGTTGACCGTGATAAACATCCAAATAATTGCACAAAAAAGCGCATATCAAAATACTTACTACATATGTTAACCCTTAAAGTACACACTGGGTACAAATCGCCCATGTGTTTTTTTAAATTGTAAATTTTTATTCTTGTACGTGTTCGTGAATGAGAAAAAAAATTGGCTATTAAAAATTACTAATTTTCAGATAAATGAAACGTTTAATTTTACACTTTAAGTAACTCACGAAGCCATAAATTTGTATTTTTATGCAAATAATTTACATAATGAATACTTTAAATATTACTAAATATACAATAGTCCGGGCGTTCCTGGTCGACTGTGGTTTCTCATGACAAAAAATTACCAACCATTATAAAAGGTAACACAAAACTGCAAAAAGCAGCAAGAAACTATCATTGTCTGTAATAACAAGCAAAGATGACGCTTTTCGGTTCGATTGAAATTACTAGTACTTGATGTTCTATTAAGACTGCAATTATCATCAATTGAAACTATTATAGTCTGAAAAATCAGCAAGAAGTTATCATTGTCTGTAAATACCAGCAATCAAAACTCTCTTTTTCTAGTTCATCAAACTATCATTGTCTGCAGACATCAGCAAATGAAATTATCATGGTCGAAAATTTAAATAATTAAAGCAATTGATCAACTCATTTCGCTGTGAATACCAACAACTTTTACTATTATTTTTATTTATTATCTAATCACTAACTATTGAAGCTTTTGTTTACTGGTATTGATTAAAATTATTAATTGAATTAAATTATTTTTTGCTTGAAACTACAAACTACACTCAGAAAAAAGATATGTTTGAACCAAATGTACCATTTTTTTTATATTTACCCAATTTTTTGGTTAGTTCAAACAAAATTTGTTTAATTCAAATAAATATTTATTTGATCTAAATAACTGTTTGGTTTATTTTAATAAATTTTTTGAACAAAGAAAAAATTTGATTGAGCTAAATAAACGTTTAGTTTATGCAACCAAATGTTTGGTTAACTATATATCAATGCATTTATTTTGTTGATTTAACCAAAATTTGTTTGCTGCAAACGAATTTTTTTCTGAGTGTATTGAAGCTATTGTTTGATGAGCCAAAAGTTTTGAACGTTCAAATGAACAACATTTTTTTTGTAACTTCTTTAAATACTAATTTTATTACAAAATATTGTTTTAAATATCTAAAAAGAAGTTATTAATTTAATATTAGTTTAATTTACTGTTCTATTTTACATTGACATTTTAATTTTTAATAATTTATAGATTGAAAAAATATTTTGTTCATTTGAACGTTCAAAACTTTTGGTTCATATTGTTTGAGGATTTGTAGCTTTTAAAATACCAAACACGAAGCTGAAGTACGCAACGTTTATGATAAACGATTTTTAAAGAAATAAAATTTTTTAAAATGAAAAATTCTATAATTTTTTGCCGAAATAATATTTCTTGTAGTTTTCATTAATCAACAAATCAGAAAAAAATATTTTTTAGACAAAAAATTATAAAATTTTTCATTTTAAAAATTATTTCTTTAAAAATCGTTTATCATGAACGTTGCGTATTTCAGCTTCCTATACCAAACCCGAGAAAAAAATATTCTTATGAGGGTCATAAATTCAAATTTTCCAATTTTAAAAATGTATTTCTTTTATTAATTATCATTTGCATTTGTTTTTAACTCATATATTCTCTTCAGGATCGTATAGAATTTTTTTTTAATTTTTCAGACGATTTGTTGATACCATATGATTTTATATTAAAGATACTTAAAAATAATATGAAATGTTTGCAATCTATTTTTTTATCTGTCTTACTTTCCTTCTTTTTCTTCTTCAGAAAATATTTATTTTTGGATTTTTTTTTTATATTTTTAAAATTTTGATTTTTTTAAAAATATATCTCCGTTTTTTTATACTACGTACTTTTATGTATTTTGAGGCGCTGATTATTATTATTATTATTATTATTTATGTTTTATATTTAATTGCGAAAAAATGGTAAAAACAGAATTGTTAATAAAATTTATTTATTATTTTCTCATATATTTATATTTTTACACTAAAAACATTTATTTACTAACTCTTTCTTGTATAGGTATTAAAATCTTGAAATGGAAAATGTGTCACAATAAATTCTATGGATGAACTTATTTGAAAATTTTGCTTTTCGACACTTTCTCCTCAAATCATGAAATTTATAAAATATATTTTATTGATTAGTTTCTCTTAATTCATTTTTACTTTATTTTTCCAATAAGATCATCTTAGTGAATTAAAATAAATAAAAATTAATTAAATTTCTTGTACTTTCTCCAGTTGCGTATACATATATAGACAAATTCTCTTTTTTATTTAAATACGAATAAATAATCAATTTTTATTTTTCACTTGCTTTCAAATTTTAGAAAATTTATAAAGAAATTCATAAAGATATATTAATAAATATTATAAGAAATTTTTTTTGTCAAAAATAATTTTTTAAAAATTAAATACTTAAAAAAAAACAAAAAATAAGAAATAAATAAAAATAAATAATAATAATAATACAATAATAATAGATCTAAATTTTTTTTTTCAAATCTTTATTTTATTGAAATTCGTTAAATATATTTATTTGCGAATTTTGCATTTCTTAGAATATTTTTTGTTTTTAATTATTTTTCGGGTTTTTGACCTGGAATCATTTTTTACAATTAATATTTTCTCGAAGTAGTATTTTTCTAAATTTTAATTTTCTGATTATCATTCCTTTTAATAATAATTATTATTATATCGAATTAACCATTTTTATGTTCTATATTTTTTTTATAAATATCGGAATTGCACAGAATCGTTACTAATTTTTTTTTTACAATATTTTAAATTTTATCTTATACAAATTTGCAGATTAACCAAACCAGATATTTGTAAGATAAAATGACGATTCGGTGCAATTCCGATTGTGAAATATGAACCCGTGTGGAAAAAGCCACGATCTTGCCCTCAAGAGTTCGGGGCCCCCGGCGGGGGCCCATGAGGGCTGATCCATATGGCGAATCCATGAGGGGCACCGTAGGGGCCCCGCATGGATCGCCCTCATGATCGATTAGCAAAATTTTCTAAGTCCAAAAATCAAATATTTTTTTATCACCAAAAAATTAATGTTTATAATGATTCACAACAATGAAAAACGCGTTTTTAATTAAAATATATTTTCACTTTTTTTGAAAATAACACTCACACTTATGGCGAATCCATGAGGGGCCCCGCATGGATCGCCCTCATGATCGATTAGCAAAATTTTCTAAGTCCAAAAATCAAATATTTTTTTATCACCAAAAAATTAATGTTTATAATGATTCACAACAATGAAAAACGCGTTTTTAATTAAAATATATTTTCACTTTTTTTGAAAATAACACTCACACTTATGGCGAATCCATGAGGGGCACCGTAGGGGCCCCGCATGGATCGCCCTCATGATCGATTAGCAAAATTTTCTAAGTCCAAAAATCAAATATTTTTTTATCACCAAAAAATTAATGTTTATAATGATTCAGAACCACGAAAAACGCGTTTTTAATAAAAATATATTTACACTTTTTTGAAAATAACACTCACACTTATGGCAAAATAGATGAGGGCCACCGTAGGGGCCCGCATGGATCGCCCTCATGATCGATTAGCAAAATTTTCTAAGTCCAAAAGTCAAATATTTTTTCATCAACAAAAAATGAATGTTTCCAATGATTCAAAACAACGAAAAACGCGTTTTTAATAAAAATATATTTACACTTTTTTTGAAAATTCACCTGAGATGATTCATGATAATAATCATAAAGCATATAATTAATTATATTTTATAAATTGCATTTGATTGGAAAATATAATTTAATTTCTTAACTTTAACTAAATGATGTTAAGCACTTTTCTTTGTTAGGTATTTTTGAAGTTTAAATAGCATCAAGAAGTTAGCATTCGTTTTGAAGTAGCGTGCGTAGCGTAGTTGGTAAAGCGTTAGACTCATAGTCCGTAGGTCGTAGGTTCGATTCCCCCCATGCGTTAGATTTATTTATTTCTCAGGTTTGCGTTTAATCATTAATTCTATGTATGAATTAATTGAAAAATGAAAATATCCGTTAATAGTATGCATAAATTACATATTTTTTAATTTTTTAATTAATTAATTTATTATTACTTTTAATTATATCCGACAGTTAATTAATTAGAACGTTAATTAATAAATTCAATTTGAGTAAGAATTTAATTTAAAATTGAATAATTATTAAATAAATATGTTATTTATTCATAACTTAAGCTTATTTATTATTAATAAACTTTTATTATTAATATTATTGATTAAAAAACATTATGGCAAACTTGAGGGCAAGATGAGGGCAAACGTGAGGGCCCATAAGGGCGCCCGTAGGGGCACCCTCATGGATCGCCCATGCGGGCGCCCTCATCGATGAGCATGTCGTTTCCATGAGGGGCCCCTATGGATCATCCATATGCGGCCCTCATGGCATGAGGGCGATCCATAAGGGCCCCCGCTGGGGGCCCACATCACTTTTCCACACGGGAAGATTTGAGAAAATAAAAATTGAATGACAACTCTCGTATATATTTTTTATTTTTTACATTGAAAAGTCCAGTACATTGTTTAATTTATAAATAATTCGAAGTATATGTTATGTTATATTATATTTAAAAAGTTAAGTCTCGTCAGACTGCTATTATTATTTTTTTGTGTTTTTCTGGAGCACATGGTTATCCCATAAAAATTCATTAGTTCAAATTTTGAATTGAAAGAATTTTATTAGATATAATTATTATTTAGACGAATTTTCATTTTTAGAAATGAATTTTGATACAATTTCTCTAAATGAATTTTTATTGTACAGAATTCTTAAAATGTCGAATTTTTATTTATATCCGAAATTGCAAATGGCCGAACAAACAATCAACAGTAAAATTTCAGCGCGTTTTTTAAAAAATTGACCAATCAGATATTTTCTTAAGAAAATCGTGATTGGTCAATTTTAAAAAACGTGCTGAAATTTTATTGTTGATTATGTTTGTACGGCCATTTGCAATTTCGGACATTCGGCATTTTAAGAAAAGAAATTCGTCTAAATAATAATTATATTTAATAAAATTCTTTCAAATCAAAATTCTAACTAATGATTTTTATGGGATAATCATGCGCCCCATTTTTATATTGATTTTAAATTATGTAATGACAATTATCGTTTTTATTTTTTACATCAAAAAGTCTATTTCTATAATATTTTGTTGCAATTTTTTTTATTTTCATTTATGTTACAATACCTTTCTTTGAATTTTATATTTAAAATTTTTGAAACAATTGTCATCTAATTAATTTTTATAAAATATGAATCTACTGAAAAGCTCAAGCTTCTATTGTACTTTGAAAAAAAGTAATAGAAATAATTTTAGGTAGCGGTCCCACAGACCGATAAAGCAGCTTAAAGGTTAAAATTTATCTATAAAAGAGTAACACAGAAAATTATAAGGTATTAAAATAAGCTGCAACGCTCATTATTTTAATCCAATTTTGCTTATTTTAATACCAAAATGGATTAAAATAAGCAAAATTGGATTAAAATAATAAGCGTTGCAGCTTATTTTAATACCTTATAATTTTCTGTGAATTCGTTAAAAAAAGTATTAAAAAAAAATTCGCTAAATCTTTAAAAACTAAAAAAAAATGTTAATAAGATAAATTAAAATTTAATATAAATAAGAGTTTGAAAAAATATTAATTCTACAAAATGGTAATTAGAAGCAAAAAAAAAATATATATAAGTAATTTAAATATATAGAATCTTATATATTTTAATCAAAAGTAACGTTATCGATATAACGAGTTACATTTTTTTTTTTTTTTTTTGCTCCATCGTAAAACTATGTAAACGCAGATTCTTTTTTTTACACGCAATGTCAATAAATTTAATGAAAGTTTCTTCAGCTGATTCGAAATACACCTGACAGGGAATATATAGTAGAACGATAAGTGTTATCCATATAGTGAACGCGCCTCAATGATGGAAGTCTCGTTGTGTTACGTTGCTCGCATATGAGGAGTGCCCAATGCCGGACCTCTATACCCACTTTCGAAAGTAGACCTCTTTTTATCCATCTCTTTCCATTTCTAATCCAAAGAGATGTCATCTCTCGTATCGTCTTTCTCACTTTGTCCCAACTCACACACACTCCCATCATCTCGTGCAGTTAGTCACGTTATAATGTAGTAGAATTTTGGTAATACTTGCGTCCGAAGCTACTATCAAACTATATATATTATATTATATACTATAATGCAGTCGTTGTTTGTACGATAATGATGAAGACTTTCTCAGTTCAAAAGACTGCAGGTACCGTTCATCAGCCTTAATAACTTTAAGAAGAGGAAAGTGGCTCCTAGACTCTCGTGGTCCATGTGTATCCTCATCCCGTTCCAACGGTTATACTCCACTTTTATATATATATATATACGTATAAATACACGCGGTCAAATTTTATAAAATTACATATACCTATATCTCAGCTAATTGTTTTATAATTCTTCGAAAATTTTTTCTATATCTTCTCTCAATTGCAAAATAATTCGCTGTAATTATTTATTTTCTAAACTGCAATAGAATTCTTTGAGGTTGTACGATTTATCGGTAAATTTATTTCATTTCTAAACTGCAAAATTTATCAAGGATTTTGTTGTCTTTTTCAAGCAGGAATAAAATTCTTTGAGATTATGTTATCAGTAAATTGATGTCTTTTCTAAACTGCAATAAAATTCTTTCGACTTAACTGTAAATTAATGTCTTCTAAACTGCAAAATTCCTCATATTAGTTATGATTCCCTCAAAATATTTTTCGAAGTGCAAAATGAATTATGCGATTATGTTTTTGGGGTACAGCAAAATTCTTTGAGGTTATGTTATTATTTTTAAATTTGTCCAGAGAAAATTAAAAAGTATTAAAATAAGCTGCAACGCTTATTATTTTAATCCAATTTTGCTTATTTTAATCCATTTTGATATTAAAATAAGCAAAATTGGATTAAAATAATATGCGTTGCAGCTTATTTTAATACCTTATAATTTTCTGTGTCTTTACTAAACAGGAATAAAATTCTTTGAGGTTATGTTATCAGTAAATTGATGTCTTTTCTAAATTGCAAAATTCTTCAAGCATTTGTTAATTGGAATTTTTATGTTATCTTCTTTTAACTGCAAAATTATCTTCAATTTAATTTCCTCAAATTTATATTTTTCGAAGTGCAAAATGAACTATGTCATTATTTTGTTGACGGATTTCTTTATATGAACTGCAAAATTTTTCTCTGTAATATCTTAAATTAAATTTACAATTAAATTTATTTTTTCCAAACTGCAAAATTCTTCAATTTTTATACCTTTTTTTAAATTGAAAAAATCTTCATAATGTTATGATTTCTCAAATTTACTTATGAACTGCAATAATATTCTTTGAGGTTATGTTATCTGTAAATTTATATTTTCTAAACTGCAAAATTTTTCTACGCGGAGAAAAATGGAAAAATGAATAATAAATTACTACTTTAAAAATAAAAACCGGAATTGTCCGCAGTTTCTGTTAATTTTTACTCCAGTAATAGTAAAATTTACTTCAAAAATAGTAAAATTTACTATTATTATTTATTTATTATTTATTTACTATTTACTATTTACTTTATTTTAATTTTAGTAAAGTTTTTTATTTTAAATAGTAAAAATTATTCCGGAATTAGTAAATTTTACTATTTCTGGAGTAAAAATTGGCAGAAATGCGCAGAAACTGCTGACAGTTCTGGTTTTACTTTAAAAGTAGTAAAAATTACTTTATTCGTTTTTCCATTTTTCTCTTTGTAGAATGTTATTTTTTTTTTTTTTTTTTTTTGTTATTTCTGAACTGCAATAAAATTTTTCTGAGATTATTATGTTATCTGAAAATTTATTATATCTTTTCTAAACTGCAAAATTTTTCTTAGAATGAGAAAATTTAAATTTAAATTTCTTTCTATAATGACAACTGAAATTATAACGTAACCAAACAACCTTAATTAATATTTATAAGCAAATATTTTACAGTAATTAATGAAGGACACAAAAAAAAAGTTGAGAAATAAAATCTATGTTTTTTATAATGAATCTCATCATTGTTTTCATACTTATTTTTATTTTAAAATCAGTATAAAAGTTATAATTTAAAAAAAAATTTAAATATTTAAAAATCTGACTTTAAATTTGTAATAAGCGACACCGAAAAACCCTAAGAAACATCCTTGATTAATATTTATAAGTAAATATTTTTCTATAATTAATGAAGGGCATCAAAAAAAAAGTTGAGAAATAACAAAATCTATGTTTTTTATAATGAATCTCATCGTTATTTTCATACTTATTTTTATTTTAAAATCAGTATAAAGTTGTAATTTAAAAAAAAAATTTTGGAAACATTTTTTGAATAGTTATAAATTTAAAAATAATTTCTCTAAGAAAAATCAATTTGGACAAAATATTAGGGTAAATGCATCAATTACGGCGCGTTCATAAAAAAATAACTATTATTACTATTATATTTAAGGGGTAAAACACCACTCTAGAGGCAGAAAAAAAGACGTATCTTTGACCCGAATTGCGCCGTATTAGTGCATTTACCCTATAGATCCGACATTTTGAATTTTGAAAATGCGACTTCAGATTCGCAATCAGTGACCTCAAAAACCTCTATATACGAAATGTAGAAAAAAACGAATCTGCAGAATTAGTTCAGACTTTAAAGGTTTAACGGGAATGGAAACAAAACATCTATCATGATTATATTGAATCCTATTGTAGACAAAAAAAATTTAAAGATTTATATATATATATATATATACATACAAATTACTTGTCAATAATACATTATACCTTTTTTTATTGAGTGTTAAACATCACTTGACGCGCGATGAATAGAAAAAAATATTATATCGATTTTTAAATGTTCTAAAAACAAGATACATATTGGATGAGTGTTATATACACACAAATGTATGTACACACTCATGTATATATATATAGGTATATATATGTCAAATAAGTAAACATTTGATGAGAAGTTGAAGAAATCTTTGCTTCTCCAATACATATAATTGGAAATCTATTATTATAGAATCTTTCAACAGAAAAACTTGAAATTAATAACATTATAAAATTGTTAGTATATCGACAGTATAAAGATTAAATTAACTTATCAAAATTTTATAATCTAACGTTAGATTGTACTGCCGTACGATGTAAAAACTTAGTTAAATCATATTTTTGACAAAAATGAATTTTTGGTACCAATGGATTCGTAAGAAAAAACTGCGTCTGATTACGTTATTAAAAATTTTTGATTTTAATTATTTATTGCAAAAAATAGTTATTAAAAATGTACAAAAACCCAGAAAATGAAAGTATACTTGATAAAAACTCAGTTAACTCGAGTTGAGTAGTCCAAAAATCGTAGGAAGCGTTGAGATCGAGCATAAGATACGAAATAAAAACTTAGTTAACTCGACTTGAGTGTTTTCTCTTTCGAAAAGTGGCATGAGCCGGACACTGCATTTCGATGGGAGCAAGCGTAAGTCAACTTCGTTAAAGTTCGGATTTTCGTCAGTTGAATTCGGTATCCCATGCATTTAGCTTGAGTTAACTAAGTTCTTACTTCTGAACGAAGGCTCGCGCTCGCCTACCTTTTCGAAAAGCACTACGTAACTCGAGTTAACCAAGTTTTGCTTTTAAAAAATAAAACGTAAGTCAGTTATTTAATATAATTTGTTTAAATAATTAACTTTTGACTTCAGAATTAAAAAGAACTCTATCAAATTACCTAGGAAGTGAAGTTAGATTAAAGAATTATTTATATTACATTAGGTTTTTAAATACAAACAGTTTTTCGTCATTTTCTCGGTTCGAACAAAATATGACTTAACTAAGTTTTTATTTCGCACGGCAGTGTAGTATATATATATATATATATATATATATATATATATATATTATAGAGATTAAAAAAGACAGTGCATGCAAAGCACATGAAAATGTATCGAAATATCTCGATGGTCGAAAAAATCGAATGTAAGAAAAAATGAACTTTGCTTTCCAGAGCATCTAAATCAATATTCATTTTTTGCATAACTTACTTAATTGCAATAAATATACACTTGCAAAGCATTTATTTGTTGTAAATATTTGCAGCTGTCATGAATCAGACACGAACATAACCTACATTTAGTTCAAATTACTTGATTGGCCCAAGACAAAATAGCGCGCGCTTTTTTAAAATAATGAAATTTATTAAATTATAATTAAATAATTGTAATAAATTAAATTATGAAAATAATATTACCTTGAATAAAAAAGTGTTTTTAGTTTTAAAAAAAAATTATTCAACAATTATTATTATTTTTAGACAAATTTTACAAATATAATAGATTATTATTTTTCTGTTTAAAACTTTCTCTATAATTACATGCCTTTTTGCATTTTGTTAACAATATTATTAAATATTTAATAAAATAATTGTAATAAATTATAAAACATAAATTGAAAATTAAATTGAATGGACAAAGAATAGAAGCATCAGAGACGGCCAAATGCCGTCGGAGGCGCTAGTTGTAGAGATAAAATAGAATAATTTATAGTAACGGCACATTCTTGACAAATTAGTGCTATAGAGACATTTTCGTATATACGCAACGAAAACGAGAAGATAAATTTACATTTTGCAATTTAATTACTAGTATAATTTAAAGATGACACTAGTGTAGCGAGACAACTCGTGTAGTAGTGATATATATGATTATGGAAAATAGTAAATTATATTTAAATTAAATGGTAAAATTAATTAAAATTTTTTATATTATTTTATTTGTGTTTTAAAATTATTTCATTTTTTAAATAATTAGAATTACATTATTAACAAATTTAACATAGCAAAAAATTTAATAAATATTAATATAACTGCCCTGATAAGCACTTGACTTTTAAAGCTTTTAAAAAAACTGCGCACGCACCTTACAAAAAGTGGGGGCAACCAATCAGGGAGCGCTATCCCCACTTAAGCATTATGGTTTGTCTACAATGCAAAGTATCAACGCAATTCTGTGCTGCGTTTTCTAATTACAATTCAGATTGGCTAATTGTTTCATCGTTGTTTGAATGTGTCACGTTAGCTATGTATTGTAGTTAGGCCTTTATTTCTAAAAGAAGACGAATAATTAATTTACTTATTTTTTTAAATATTATTTTTATCGGTCTTAACAAAGATTCTTTCTTTGAAGTCACTTCCACAATAGTTAAATCGCATCGTCTTGAAGACGATTTTTTAGAATGAGTCGATGCGCGCGCATCTATTGCCAACTGTCGACAAAAAATTTATTTCAAGTATACTAAAAAAAAAACTTTTTACCTCAAAGGTTAAAAAAATTTTATTTTCTTTAACAAAATAAATTTTTTTTTCATAATTTCAATAATATTTACAAGCTGAAATTGTAGAAATAGTGGAACACGTAAAATAAATTGTTTCTCAACAGTTGTCAATGGATGCGCGCGCATCGTATTAAAGACGATGCGATTTAGCTATTGTAGAAGTAGCCTTAGATATTAAAGATTTTTTTGCTGATTAAAAATTAAACGATTAAAAACTTTTAGTAAAAATTAAGAAATCACGTCATAATATTTTCTTAAGGGAAAATTATATTTAAAAAATTAATAACGTAAAACATATAATAAAATTCAAGGTATTTCCCCTTAATACTATTGCGGGCAAATCCCAACATATTTATTTGTAAGTAACGTAATGTTAAATATATATATATATATATATATATATATATATATATATATATATATATATAAAACTTGTTCAGACGAGTTTATACATCCTCTTTTATTTTGCACGACACTGATTGAAGTCATGGAATTGACCATAATAATTTTCACAGTATAATGTGAAACAATTTATGTGCAAAGCTACTTGAAAATTTATGTCTATTATTATATATTGTTTTAAAGAAATTTTAAAAATATTTAAATATTTTTCCGCATTGAATACTATACTTATTACATATATTTCTTTAAAATAATATATTTAATTATTATTACAAAAGTTTATTATTTAGGGTAAAAAATATTTGGAAAAAAGAAAAATTTAACTTTAAAAAGCAAATCGTAAAATTATAATTTTTAATAAATTTTATTGTTTAATGTTTCTCATGCCTTTCTTCTATTGTTTAAAGAAACTCTTTTTTTTGTATATTTTTCTCCTCTAATTAGAATATAGGTAAATTGTTTTTTTTTAAAAAAAAAGAAGTTTAATCAGTTTCCTTGAACAAGTAACAACTTTAAGTGATTAAATAACAAATGGATAAACCTCAATGAATATATATATAGTAATACTAGTTAAATAAATTAAAAAATATAATTAATATTTATTATTTCCTTGAAAAAATATACATATATATGTAAATTAAATAAATATTTAATATGGACAAACAAAATAAATAACTTTTTCTATACATAGATATATATATATATATCTTCCTATATTACAAAAAGATATCGCCGCTGCCGCCGATGCTGTTTCAAGAATTCTTGACCTAGGAGGGGGGGAGTCCCCCCTCCTAAATTTTGAGGTTATGTTCGTTTCAAGGCTCTGAATATAGCCGCAAGTCCCCCCTCCCTCCTCTCATTTCCCCTCCACCGCCAAAATGGCCTAAATTTTAAGGTTATGTTCGTTTCAAGACTCTGAATATAGTCGCCAGTCCCCTCCCCTCCCCCGCCAGAAATGACCTAAATTTTGAGGTTATGTTCGTTTCAAGGCTCTGAATATAGCCGCAAGTCCCCCCTCCCTCCACTCATTTTCCCTCCTCCGCCAAAAATTGACCTAAATTTTGAGGTTATGTTTGTTTTAAGACCCTAATAAAGCAGTAAGTCCTTCCCCCTTACCTCATCTCTCTCTGTATTTCCCGCCAAAAATGACATAAATTTTAAGGTTATGTAAATTTCAAGACTTTCAATATAGCCGCAAGTGGAGGTGGAGTTCCCACCAAAAATGACTTGAATTTAAAGGTTATGTTCGTTTCAAGACTTTTTGATAATTTATTGGTTTTTAGGCAATTTCATTGAAATTATTTTTAAAAATAATTTCTTAATGTCGATTTTAATTTATTTAATTATTTATTTATTAATTTAATTAATTTATTAATTAAAATTTAATAATTTTAATTTTAATAATACTTATTCAGATTTCAATGAATTTGTAATAATAATTCTTTGAAATAGGTGGTTCTCCTAATATGTAAATTAGACGTGAGAACAAAGAGATACGATTATCATTTGTTTTTATAATTTTATACTTTATTTTAAACTTTTTAACAAATCTTTAATATCACTAAATGCCTTGGTCCTAACTCAATTTCCTATACATGAGAAAATATATGTTACTCTCCACGAGAGAAAGAACCTTAAAAGCAAAAAATTTTAGGTTATGTTTATTGATAGTTTTAGCTTGATTAAACGTTCATTTTTAATTATGTGAAATCAAAATAAATTTTTATATATTGAATATTTTTAAAGTATAATGGAGATTTAAACATTAGATGGTGTATATTAATAACCGTATCTTTGTGTAATTTCAATTCAAAGATCACAAACATAACCTAAAATTTTTTGCCTCTTAAGGTTTTTTTGTCTCACGTCACATATAATAAATAAAAGAAATAAATGGCAAAAACGAAAATTATAATCATTTATATTAAATTAAATATAAAGAAAAGAATTTCTCTTAAATAAAGATTTTTTTAACAAAAAATTTGATAATAAAAAATAAAATATTTTTTTTTTATCGAAAAAAAGAAATGAAGTCCCACATGTTTGTTGAAAAAAAAAACCTTGAGGCATCAGTAAAGAGTTTGGCAATATCCACCTATTAAATATTAGTTTCCGTACTAAAATAATTTATGAATAGCAAATGTTTGCAACCTTATAGCCTTATAACGAAATAAGCGCTCGAGAATGTGCCAATTTTCTAAGCAAAACCGCGAAGAAAATAAAGGTCTTATATTTTAATAATAATAATAATAATTTTACAACTATACATAAAATTATGTATATTGTATTATAATTGATTTATAGTGATATAATGAATAATAAATATTATAAAAATTATTATTGTAAAATTTTTAAATTATATATATCCAAAGAAAAAATTTATTTCTCTCTGACATAAATAAATATTTATTTGGTTTAATACAACATTTTTATTGAACTTTATCTTTTTATATTATTATTTTCTTTATTTTATTATTTTTATTAAATTCTAATGTATTTGATTAGAATAAAAAAAATTACTGTACGAGTTTTTAGAAATAAAATAATTATGTACACCCCAAGAAAAGATTTCTTTGATTTAAAGAAACCAGTTTCTTTGACTTGTTTTCTTTGATTCAAAATAAAATTTTCTTTCAAACAAAAAAGCTTCTTAGTTTCAGAGAAAATTTCTTTGATTTAAAAAAATTTTCTTTGAATGAAAGTTTGTGCATTAAATCAAAGAAATTCTAACATTGATATAGAGTTAATGAAACATTTATTTGAATTAAATAACAAATTTCTTTAAAGGGAAGATAATTTTCTTTGAATCAAAGATAATTTGTTTGAAACAAATAAATTTTCTTTGAATCAAATAATTCTTTTTTCTCGGTAAAGAAATAATATAATATAATAATGATTATAATTATTATTAATTACATTACACTGAAAAAAAAATTCTGGTTAGGGTATATTTAACATTACTTTCTAGTTATGTTAACCAGAATTCTAGTTGACTTAACTAGAATTCTCGTTAAAATAACCAGAATTCTGGTTAACCTAACCAGAATCAAAATGTTAAATATACCCTAACCAGAATTCTGGTTATTCTAACTAGAATTCTGGTTATTCTAACTAGAATTTTTTTTCAGTGTATAAATATACGTTCTCTTGTCGTATATTTTGAATAATTAAATAAATAATTATATAAATTAAGAAAAAACATTATAAAAAAAAATCTTTCATTGACATCAATTTGAAAATTGAAAGTGTAAAACAAAAATTAAATTATTAATGAGACAATGCGTGTAATGAGCCAATAGAATATGATTATATTTTAATGATTTATTTGTTTTATGTAATACACGTTCATTTTACCGCCAATAAGTTAATATTATCATAAACGGAAATAGAAATAGTGAAAATAAAAAAAATACTTTTTTTTTAAAAAAAAGAAGTCGTAAAACGAGAATAGAAAATATTTAAATTTTTATAGTTAAAAATAATTTTTTTTTTATTGTTTCTACATGTTGACATGAAATTAACAAGAGTTAATGAACTGAATAAATTATTTTTGCTGTTATTGCAAAATGACAATAATAAAATGATTAACGAAATATTGTCGATCTTTGATTAAGCAATAAATTGCTATAATTAAATCTTGTCAATTTTTTTACGTAAGAGAAAATACGACAATTCTATAGAAAAATTAGATCGGAAATGTGAAACACAATGTTAAAAATTCTAATCACTTCTTTCTAAACAGAATAAATTAAAAAAAAAAGTTGTACAGAAAGAAAAATGTTCTCATTAAAAGAGGATTCTGCTTTTTTTTTACAGTCACTTTTCCTCTTTTATATATATATATATATATATATACGGGCAATAAAATTATTCCTGTTTAATTGAGAAGATTTTCCTCAATGTCCATTTTTTCAAACGTCACTTTGTAAACAGGTTAAAGGTTCGTGTAAAAAATAAAAGATAAGTTAAAAAATATTTTTTCTATCAAAAAAAATTTTTTCATTTAGAGAGAAAAATAATTTCAATTATTATCTATTATTTATTTATTAGCTTTTTGCGATGTTTAATAAATCGAAATTTGAAATTAATGAAACAAAAATGAAAACTTTCCTTTAAACATTTTCTAAATCAATAAAAAATAAATCACGATATATTTAGAACTGTTTAGAAATTCATTGAAACAGATGGTAAAACTATTATATCTATATAGTGCGAATTAATGGCATCTGAAAGTGATTTTGCCAAAATCGAGAAACTTTCATTTGAAAAATATCATCCTACATTGGTAACCGGTCTAACGAAATCGAGTTTATCTTTCAATCTCAATATAACAACTCTTACACCCATTGATATAAAAGTTATATGTAGATATTCAATTTCATTTGCAGAAATTATATTTTCTTTAATTTAAAAATTTATATAGATATACTTTTATAAATTAAAAAAAAAAAAATTTTTTTGTCATTTTTTTAAAGACTATTTTTTAAAATTTTGATAATTTATTATTAAACTTATCGATTTAACAGCATGTGATTGTTTATACAGTGTAAAAAGTTCCACAAGTTATTTTACAACGTCAGAATTTGGAAAAAAGTGACCATCATTCATACACTATAAAAAAAAACTTTTAGCACGTTGTAAATTTACAAGCCAAAAAATCAGAAGGCAACATAACCTAAAAGTTGTTTTTATTTTCTAAATTTTTCACTTATTATGTCTCTTGCAGTTAAATAATAATAATTACTAGTAATTAAGTTACAGAAAAAAATTATAAGTTTTTGTTAGAAATTAGATATACGCCCGTCCTTATTTGTAATTAGTTCAATTAGAGCGCCACTAGGCGGCACTGTTTTGATTATACACATGCGTCGCTGTGATCTTACTATTACTACTTCTGTGATCTTCTCCAAATCGTTACGCCGGCACCTCGTGTTCTCACATATACCTAATATAATTCCCCACTTGGAAAGATTCCCCGGAAAGTGCGCCCTAGAGGTTCTATCAGAATTCCGCCGGAACTTCCAACGTAATTCTGTCGGAATTTCATCGGTGTTCCAAAGAATTTCCGATGGGATTCTGACGGAGTTCCGACGGAATTAGAACTCTCAAATTAAAAAAAAAGTAATCGGAATTCCGTCGGAACTCCGTCGGAATCCCATGGGAAATTCTTTGGAACTCCGATGGAATTCCGACGGAATAAGGACTCTAAAATTTTGAAAAAAAATTAATCGGAATTCCGTCGGAATCCCATCGGAAATTCTTTGGAACTCCGATGAAATTCCGACAGAATTCTGATAGAACCTCCAGGGGACACTTTCCGGGGAATCTTTCCAAGTGGGTCATTTCTATGTTACTTAATTACTAGTAATTGACTGTTGGGGATTTGTTTATGTATTTTAATATCATAAAATGGTATTTTACAATAATAAAACTATATTTATTTATAACTAAAAGAGACATTATAAGTGAAAAATTTTAAAAATAAAAACAACTTTTAGGTTATGTTGCCTTCTGATTTTTCGGCTTGTGAATTTACAACTTGCTAAAATTTTTTTTTTTAATGTTGGAATGATGGTCAGTTTATTCCAAATTCCAACCTTGTAAAATATAAATTTTTTGAGGTTATGTTATCTGTAAATTTATGTCTTATAAATTGCAAAATTTTCCATATATATAGTCCGTTTTCACCGTGTGGATAAATTTAATCTTCCAAGAAGTTAAAAGCAGTGTATATATTGCGCCTGCGCAAAATGTTTGTTAACAGCTGTATAAAGTTTCTGCGCAGACGCAGAATATATCTACTGCCTTTAACCTCTCGAAAGATTAAATTTATCTACACGGTGAAAATGGGCTCGTAGTTATGATTCCGTAAAAATTTATATTTTTCAAAGTTCAAAATAATTTGAATATCTTGTTAACCAATGTCCTTTAATAAAGGTCAAAATTTTTCTTTATAATTTTTTCTTTTCAAAATTACATAATTCTTTGACCTTTAAATTTTGTCTTTTCTAAATTCTTGAAATATTAAATGGGTTGATATTGCTGCAATTTTAGATGTTGTTTGTGTATCGACAAAAATAAAATTTTTGATTACACCGTCCCTCCAAGAAAATGAACCATTTTTACCTAGAGAGCTGAATATGATTGAAATTGATTAGGATTTTCCATAAAAACTGCTTCATAACATAACCTTAAATTCATAACCAAAATTGTATTTTACTATATTATTTTTTATTGTTTGTAAATCATAAATTCGAAAGGGAATTTTTTTTATTTTCCAGTATAGGAAGCGAAAAAATTAAGATGAATTGAAAATTTTTAATTCTTTTGAATTCCATTTATATGTACAATTCTTTTTTATTCATTTGGAACAATGAAAAATAAGCTCTATTCAATTCTGTTCAATGCGATTTAAAAATTTTATACAGAAAAAAAATTTGTTGGTCCAAGGATTTGAACCCTTGATTTTTAATGTATAGAAATCGAACAACTTGTCCGCGCAGCTAATTTACATTTTCAATGAAAAATTAAAAAAATTTCAATTGTTTTTAATTTCTCGCTTCTTACTGAGTGATCAAAAGTTAAAGTACAAAGGAAAGGTAGACTGGAACATTTTTTCGAAATTTTTCGGAAAAATAAGAAAATACATATTTTTTTATTTCTTTATTTGATAAAAATTATGGAAGTTATATGTTTTTTTTTTTTAATTTAGCGTAGTCAGAAGCCGAGTATTTTTGAAATACGTTTTTCTCTGATCTACTAAGAAGATAAAAAATAATATTATAAATGAAATTCATTCGATTTTTCTTTAATATTTTAAATACGTAGTAAAAAAATAACATCGAAAGCATCTAAAAAATTGTAATTAAATCGATTTTGACAAAACGTATGCCAAAAGAAAGCTTAAATATTCTATTTTTTATTTTCGTAAAGTTTATAATGGACATTTTTAAGGATTTTGAGAAATTAATTAAAATTTTTAGACGTTTCATATAGGTTAAAAATGGTTTGCAATTTGTATGAATTGAGAACCACTTATTTAACAGAGCGGACTTTGTTTTTTAAATTATATTTTCATTAACTTTACATTATTTCATTGACATTAGAGATCGTAAAAACAAATGCCCATTTCAACCTCTAAAACGTCTGGGAATTTTAATTAATTTCTCAAAATCTTTTAAAATGTTCATTATAAATTTTACGGAAATAAAAAATAGAATATTTAAACTTTCTTTTGACATATAGGTTTTGTCAAAATCGAAGACAACTTGTTTTGAGATATTTAGAATGTTACCCTTAAAACTAAATTTTTCATACTAATAATTAAAAATTAAAAAAAAATTTTTTTTTTTACAATAATAAAGATTAGAAATTACAAACAAGTCTCTATGAGTATTTTCTCGTTTAATTTTATCCCCCTTGAGTAGAATAGGTTTATTAGGCAAAAAGGTAAAATTGTGAAAAAAGAAAGAAACAGAAAAACAAGTATTCATATTCATGAGGAAATCTGGGTGAAAAAGTGAATGTATTGGATGAAGAGTACACATCATGATTTGGTGATATTTTTTTTTTTTTTTTTTTTTGGTCAAGACGATAAATAGAGAGAAGGGGGCACGATAGGTTTTGTCGTCCGCATGGTCTTTACGGGGCGTAGAGTGTGATCCTGATAAGTGGGACATAGTCTCTTGCATCCTCCGTATTCCAAAGTGAACTTACACGGAGATCGGAGCATCTCTTATAGATCCGACAAACAGTGCCTTTTTCTCGGTGTGACTAGTGACGTTTTCACGAATTCAAATTTCGAGAGAAACTTTCCCTTAAGAGACGTTTAGTGACAGAAGTAAGTTTTCAAAAAAAAAAAAAAAAAGTGCGCTTTTATTATTTTCTTTTTTTTATGACTAAAGTGTTAAAAAAAGAAGTATATAAAATTTAAGGCACGTTAAAACTACCTTTTCAAGTGCTTTCTCCATATTTATTGTCTTAAAAAAGTGTTCCTTGCAAAACTGTAGTTTTCACAAAACCGATTTTATCAAAAAAAAAAAGTTTCTTTAAATTAGTAATTAACTTTTTTTAAACAAAATTTCCGCTAAAAAAATTATTTAAAAATTATTATAAAATGGATCTTTATTTTGCAGTAAAATTTATAACAAAATTATTATTTTTTAAATAATTTTTAAATAATTTTTCAATAATTTTTAAATTTTACTACTTTTAATTAAACAAAATGTTCTATATTTATATTTAATTATTTTATTAGGCATATTTCTTAAAAAATTTATTTATTTATTTAGATTTAAAAACGGGTGATTTAAGTAAGAAATAATATAATTTTTCTTTAAACCATAATATTTAGATAAAAATATAAACTTTTTTTTTAGTTGCAAAATTAACTATAGAGAAACAAATATTTTTTTATAATATGTTAAAATAGTTAATTTTTTCTAATAATTTACAAATTTTAAGAATTTTTTTTAAATAAATATTAATAGGAAGTGAATTTACTTCTTTTTTTGGGCAATAAAAAATTTTTCGAAAGTTATTACCACTTGCAAATAAATTGTAGTAATAAATTAAACATATATATATATATATATATATATTTGAAAAATAGAAAAAAAATTCTAGAACAAATGAAAACTAGAAAATAGTGCAACTTAAAACACTAAGCGAATATAATTATTTTACTACTTGGATTTCTTCTTCTATTCAACAGAAATTACGTACGTAATAGAAATATTCTTTTATAGTTGAAGAAGAGAAAAAAAAATTACACCATTTTCAATATCCAATTTAAAATAAATTTCTCCTTATTTTTAAGTGCAAAGAAATAGTGAATTTTTTTATTTTAAATTTATACAAAAAAAAAAAAATTGAAAATTTACAAATTAAAATTGCATAACATTAAAATTATTTTATATTAATTATATTACATATTAAATTTATAAACTAATTGCAAAATTAATTAATAATTAATTTTTTTTTGGTCGTTTTGCAAAATTTTGCAAAAAATAAATTTTTTTTTTCAATTTGAAAAAATTGCAATTCAATTGTAAATAAATATAAATGAATTTATTTCTATCTACATTTATAAAATAAAAAAAAACTTATTTTCTGACTAACAATGTTTAAAGGAAAGTAAACATTACTTCTTGTATCTAAAGAATATATTTTTTTCGAGTATTTAACTTTGTCATTAGCATTATCTGTAAAAGTACTTTAATTGTAGTTGCATTGCAATTTTTTTTCAGTATCGTGACACTCGAGAACAAACGAAGGTTGTAAAGAAGTTCTGTTGTGATATTAAAAAAAAAAAAAAAAAGAATAAAAGTGTAAAATTTAACGTAACAAGAAAAAAATCATCCCCTTTGTTATTATATAGTTAGTAAAATTAATAACAATGATTCAATTTTAAAAATAAAACAGCTTCATTAACTTTTATTTCTATCGTTAATAAAATAATTTTCTATAAAATTGATTAAATACTATTTTAAAAAAAAACTTACACTATACAAAAAAAGAAATTAAAATTACTATTATTGACATTATCAACTTTAATTATTATGAATAATTTATTTATTTTATTATTATTATTATTATTAATAATATTGATATACTGATTTTTATATTTGGTAATAGTATTTTAAATTATGTTCAAGAATTTTAAATCCACATAGAAAAAGCTGAAACTGAATGATTATATAGAAGATTAGAAAAAAACAAACTAGAAAGTGTGATGAACTAATTTATTAGGTTATTAGAACAGTTATGTGAATAATTTAAAAATTTTATTTTAAGATATGAGGATGTCAAAAATTATAATATGTAAATACATATTTCGAAGAAATATACGATTATATATTCCTTTAAAATATTTTCGTTAATAATTTCATATTAAACGTGGCAATTTTTTTTTTATACAACAATGAAGAAAGAAACAGAAAGTTATTTTTTACATACAATTATAAAGAAGAGTATATTTCATGATACATGCTCTAAATATATACAGGGTGTTCCAAAAGTATAGAAACTTGCAAATATCTCGAAAATTACTCATTTTCGTGAAAAATATTCAAAACTAAAGTTGTCTCCAAAAAAAAAATCTAAAATTTTTGAAGCCAAAAAATTGGTCCCAGGACCGAACAGTGAAAAAAGAAGTGTCACGAAAATGCGTACTTTTCGAGATATTTGCAAGTTTCCATACTTTTGGAACACCCTGTATATTGAATTGCGTAGAGCAAATGTAAACAAATTTAATATTTTCAATTAATTATTTTTTTTCACAAGGAGAGAGGAAGAAACAAAAATTTATTTTATTTGTGGGACTGTAATGGATTTCTATGGTACTAAAACGATTTGTTTCTTAGTCGAAAAATTTTACTGAAATTCAAAATTTTGTTCTTTGGTTTAGTTGCTTTAGGTTATTCCTTTTCCTTTCCGTATAGAAAAAGTTGAGTAGAGTTTAAATTTTACTAGTCACATAGCTAACTTATTAGTTCTTCTAGGCAAATATATAATATTATATGCTGTAGGAAATTTTATTAGCTAACATCTCTTAGCAACTGGAGTTAATTTATTTTTTCCGACTACTACTATTCTAGTAGCTTTATTTCTTCACACTGCAAAAAGAAGTATCTTATTTTTAAGATGTTTTGATAGCGTCTTCAAGACATCGTAAACATCTTAATGACTTAAAAACGCTACCAAAACATTTTAAAATAAGATACTTTTTTTGGCAGTACAGGGTCCCTATGGAGGACCATGAACTCAATGTCTATTCTGAATATTCTGCAACATTTGTTGCTGTCAAGTTTGAAGCATACATCCGATCTGTCTACCGTCTTATAATCTCTGCCTATGTGGCCATATCCCCGGCATCGATGTCACCAAAAGACCATTACTCTCCATCTGATTGACAATTGATACAGCCTAAATTTATGCGTCCCAATTTCCAATTTTGTCTGCCGAAGTCCAGTTACCTGTTTTACACCTCACAACCATAATTCTCCTTCTGGCTCAACGTAAATCCAATCTTTATAATTCATCCAAATTGGATTTTTAGCCAAGACTTTTAATTTGTCCGCCTCTTCTTGATCGGTGACAACAACTGCGAATTACATCCCTTGCTTATCGGGTTCTAAGACCGTCACCTTCTTTTGTCTTTTTGAGTCCTACAAAAGCCTGCCGTATTTCTTCACCATCGTCGTGGAAGATAAAGGTTCCCAATTAAGACTCCTGCCAGAGAATTCACGGTACCATAGAGATTCGGATACTTATATGGAGAATTAACTCCATCCGAAAATTTGGGTTGAACTCGTAGTGGCAGTAGTTAATAGCCCACATCGCTTAGGACTATTTTTGGGTGGTTTAGCGCCATCGGAGTTGTTCCACTCTCTAGGTCTCAACGGTCTTAACTTGGACAGCGTCCTGCTTAGCTGTTAGGGATTACAAAAGACTCGGCCCTCATCGAGAGTGTGCAAAGTCCTTACCAGCCTTTTAGGAATTAGGTGTGTTCTAATTATCCAAAACATAAGGTTGATCAACGTTGTTCGAGAGTATTTCGGCACCGCGAGCATGGGATCTGTGTGGGTATACTTGTACAGGAAGATCTTGCATATTAAACTTGAAAGGTTATGTATTTCTTCATCCTTGGTAAGATTCCAGGACACTAATCTTCAGTGTAACCATTCGGTCAGCCATCTGCGTTTTACTGGACCTTCTTGATAGATGCAGATTACCTGATTGGTTTATCGTTCCTCAGCTAGGGAGCCTCCAATGCCAAGGGAAGCTACTTGTGTTCTAAAATGATTTCTACAGAAGATCTCATTTGTCGAGTCCTCTGGTCGCCTTTTTCCTTACTGCCTTGGTCTAGCTTCGGCTTTTCAATCGACTCTCTTCGAGCCTTTGTTAAAGGTGCGCTTCAACATTCTTCTTTGGTTCCTTCGTCACATTAGAACTACTGCGACTTCTATTTCTCTTTCAAAACTCTAGAACAATAATCCTGATTACATAAAATCTGTACAGTCTAACTCTCTGATCGTGGATGAATTTTTCCAATACAAATTAATTCTTAGTAGAATTAATCTTTCTCCTTCTTTACTTTCTTTGTAATAAACTTTGTCTCCGATTCCGCCGCATATGGAAGGTGTAAAAATTTCTTACGAAAATTCTCGAATACTTTAGGGACTTTCTATTCAATTCGTTCACCCCAAGTCGAATGCTTTTATTTGTTTCTGGCAGTTCGAAAAAAAACCTTTGTCTTAAGAAAGTACGTTTGAGTAGAAACTGTGTATCTTTGAAAAATTTTTCGAACCAACTCAACGGTTTTGAACAGTATTTAGATTGGTTTTAAAAATTTCTCGAAAGATACGTAGTTTCTACTATGTACTTTAAATATGGATTTCTTCAAAACTGCTAGAAACAAATAAGATCATTTAACAAATTAAACAATTTTAAGACTATATTCACAAAAATAGATATATTTAAAAATATCAATACAACAAAAAAATTAAAAGAAACCTTTCGAAATTCTTCTTGAAAACAAAATTTCCAATAAATACGTTCAATTTTTTCTTAGGCTACAAAAATTAATCGAATAACGAAAGTTATTTTTCGGTTATTCTAATGAAATATCAAATTCTGTCATCAAATGAAAGTAAAGTCAAATTCTTGAGATTTTTTTCAATTTGTTTTTATTTCTTTTACATTTCATTATAATTCCCAATTGGTTTTTGAATATTTGGTTGGAAATAGAGGAATAGATATATGTATACATATAGGTGTATAATAATCGTAAGAATGGTCCTGGACTAAGATTGGCATTGACCTCCAAGACGCCACTGACCTCCTTTCGAAAGAACCCGTTCATGTTGTTTCTGAGCTCTTTCGATGACCGCTTCTTTCTCTCCCACTTCCCGATTCCACTCATCTCTGTTCTCTCTGTGTATGTGCGTATCAGGTACCGTTTATTGTATATCCAAGTTTTCGCTTTAAGTATAGAACAGCACTTTTACTTGAAGCAGCTTCCATGCAACCGTTTCTATCTCATTTCCTATACATATATACACACACACGTACAGTTACTATCGAGTTTCACGAGCAAGCTCATCTGCGCTGCTCTCACAGGAAAAATTTGAATCGCTATATGGTTAAGTAGCGCGAACATTCGTGCGTCACAGCCACAATCAACGTGATGGATTTCATAACAAAAAAAAAAATTACACTTTTTTCGGTCTTCATTTCAAAAATTTCAATTTAAACTACCAAAATTTCTTCTGCAAACTGTTGCAAAAAACACACATTCCAGAAATAAAATTAGATTTGTACATGGCTTAAAAATTGATTAATTTTTCCTTTGAAGTATAGTAAGAATTCCAAAAATGACAACAGAAAAATTATGTCTTGTCTGTCTGTATATATGCAAATTTTTTTCTACAGCACGCTAATCACTTTGACCGAATCAAGTAAAAATTCTCAATCTGTTAAATGTTGACCTAATTTAAAATCACCAATTATTAGAAGAAGCAGTAAATTATGTATGAATAAAAATTTTTTAAAGTCAAAAATATTCGTAGAAACAATAAAATTAAAAACTGTAAACAAAAATTTCTCCCATGTGCGAACTTTGGGCCAAGAGGAAGTTAAATTTTGTGGCCATTTATGTTTGAAAATTAAATAAATCTAAACTATGGGCAAACTATAGCGACATCTCTTGAACTATGGGCCAAGAAGAATTTAAATTTTCTGGTCATTTAAGTTTGAAAATTAAATAAATCTAAACTCTGGGCGAATATTTGTAAAATTAATAACTGCAGCTGTGGCTCGATTTACTGAAGATAAAAACAAATTTAACTTTAGAAAAATCATTATAAAACATAATTGTTAATCGCATTATTTAAAAAAAAAAATGTACACTTTAAAAATATATAAAACTTTGCTTGTTAATTTTGTATATACAGTTACTTGTATACCTTTGTTATCGCGATGAAACTCCTTGACAAAAAGTGAGCCAAATAAATTTATTGCACCAAGAATATAATTTAAAAGAAAAAGCACATTTACGTATTTTATCATCCGATTAATTACTGTCTTTGATCAAATATTTTAGTAATTATTTTTATTGAAAACTCAAAAAACTGTAAATTATTCGAAACTAGGAAAGAACAAAACTGTGAAAAAAAAACATTTTTTGTCAATTGAAAACTTAAGATTTCTTTTTATTTGTAAAAAAAAGGACTATATAAAATTACTGGAAAGTAAGAAAGTTGTGCCAGAAATCACACACATGTGACTTACAAAAAAAAGTATTTATTCATTTTTTGACCCCCTTTGTCTTAATAATTCTGACGATAATTAAAATAAAAGATTTTAAAATTTCTGTTTTGCATTATAAAGAACTTTTTTTCTTCTCTTAAATTTTAAGCAACATAAATATTAATATTTTCAAAATATTAAATTTTAAATCATATATATGTGTTATATTTATCTATTTCTTTTTGGATTCTCTAAAAATCGTGTCATTCTTTTTCCCTAATTGAGGCTCCGGATCTTAAAAGGGTACACACTCGAATTTACATCACAAATTTTTGTCCCTGAAGTTAAAAATTAAAATTGTTCAACATCAAATTTTTTAACAGTTGATTCTTATCGTTGGAATTTGACATTGAAAATTTCAAAATTTCAAAACCAGAGGCCAAAACTTGTGATGCAAATTCGAGCTTGTGCCCTCTTAAGATACGCAGCCTCAATTATTACCAATCACAAAAAACCATTAGATATACTTTCGTCCGGTTTTTCAGAGAGTAATTTACAGACGAGAAGCGATTAGAAATCTGTAACACATAAAATATTCAATCAATAACGATTGAGAGAATTCGAGGTAGAGAGAAATTACAATATTAATAATTGACATTCTTAATTTTGGTTTCAACTTTTACATTTTTGTATTTAAGTTCAAAAATATAATAAAACCTTGTAAATCATATAAATAAATTCTTATTAATATACTAGAGTTAATTTTGAAAAATTCAATATTTTTACAAATAAACAGTAAAACATTTACGGATGGACAAATCTGCAAGTTTTTTATTCTTAAAACAGCAAAAATGTAACTAGTTATTTTAAGTTTCAGATATTTCAAAAACATTTTGCTTTTCACATATACGTTTATGAAATTATTTAAAACTATTAATTACTCCGCTATAAATGTATTACTTATAAAAACAAGTGTTAAGCATTATAAAATAACGTACTAATAAAATGTTTACGAGTACATAAAGTATTAATAAATATATAGAGATTTACTGCATCTGCTTATAAAAATTTATAATGAAATTATATACACATAGTATATTTAACAATTTATAACTGAAATATATATATATTAAAATTAAATATATAAACAAGTATACATATATATATATATATATATAGTCGAGAAAAAAAAATTATACGGTACGTGAAATCGTTGAACAATTGGTGTCAAGGAGAATTATTGTTAACCATTTTAACTTTTAGTACATCATTAATCTAGATTCTTTTAACTCAAAAATAATTCAAAAAAAGAAAACGTCGATCTTAAACGTTAAATGGCTTGGGAAAGTAAAGAGAGAGAGAGAGAGAGAGAGAGAGACTTTTTCGTCATTAAATGAATTGAATGTCAGTAAGAAATTACCAACTAATTCATATATATAGACGCGCGAATCTCTACTCGAGTGTTTGAACAATAGTATAATACTGCACTTTCTAGCACGATTTGCTTTTAATTGAACTCTACCCATAAAATAGGACAATTTTCACTTTCATGATGGATTTTATGATGATGATGATGTATCAATAGTGTTTTTTTCATTTATTTTCTATTATTTTAATTTTCTATTCGAAAAATAAATAATTTTTAACAATTTTCTTCCTAAAATAATTTTTAAACGAAAATTATAATCTTTTCTGCTCTTTAAATATTATTTAAATAATTTGTAAAAAAAAATTATCTAATGTCAAATCTGTAATCAAGAAAAATTACCATGTAACAAATTTTGAGCAAATTTGAAAAACATGAAAAACTTTTTCACCATTTTTAATTTTTAAAAACTGATATTCAAATCATATTCACAAAAAATTTGATATACCCCAATACTTGAATTTGATTACTGATCGATTTTAGAAAACAAAAACACAACAGGGGAAAGTTTTCGAATAATTTAACCTACGACCTTGACTTTCTATTAAACGCAATGACTCCTGAACATATTTTAAAGTGGCACATTTGCAAAAACCCTTTCACGTTTTCCTACCACAATCATTAACCATCACCTTTTGTGGTTTTGTATTTGATGCATTACAGCATCTCTCTATAAACTTTAGAATCATTAACCTTATTTTCCATTTGTTTAATTTATTATCAAAATTGAACTGTATAATTTAAGGATTGTTATTTATTGAAATGACGAATATATGACATATATGCTAACTGGATGTACTTTTTTTTTTCTCTTTATAGGTCTTTTTGAAGGAAAATGGCACCAAATCTATTTGGTACATCGGCCACTCTTCTTCTTGAGGCTTCTCAACAGGGAATTTCTCAAGAGAAAAGTATCACAAAACCAGAACCACAGTTAATAAAAATCAAAAGTGATAAGCCTAAATATAAATGGCATATCGTTTGGAGAAATGTAATAGCTTTCGTTTATATTCACGCTGCTGCTGTTTATGGATTGTATCTTACATTCACAACAGCAAAATTCGCCACTTTTGTAACTGGTGAGTAATAATAATCGTCATCATTTGATCTGATTCGTTCGGATTTAGTTGATTCTAAAATGGATTTAATAAATTATAATGATTCTAAAAAAGATTTTATCAGATTCTAACTACATATTACTTTCACTAAGGTACTGTTTGTACAAAATTTTGGGACCCATGATTATGTTCTAAAAATCATTAGTTAGAATTTTCATTTTATGGAATTTCATTTGCCATAATTATTATTGGATCGAATTTTTATTTATTTAAATTAGTATATTGCAGAATTTTCATAAAAACAATTTTCTATATTACAGAATTTTTATACAACCAAAAATTCACTTCACAGAATTTTTATTTTTGTAGATCAACTGTCAGCGCCGACATTTTAATTTTTTTTACCTTTTGGAAATAATTTTTTAATATTTTAATATGTACTTAACAATAATATATAATTGCCTTTTTAATTCATTTTATTCTGTTCTTGAAAAAAATCTTAAAAATGTGTCTGATTTTCGGTCTTCACAGTACTCTAATCCCTTAAGGCCAGGTCCAAATGAGGCAGCGCTATCTATATTGAAACTAAAATTTTGGAAAATTACCAACAGCCTTTTCTTGAAAACAAGAAGGTAAAATGCTTTTTTCTTTATGGATAATTGATTATCAGCAAGAAATACACCAGCTAAAACTTTTTTTGGGTTAAAATGATGAAAAAAATTTCATGTCAATAAATTAAATATGAGCACTTTTTTCACAAAAACTGTAACAGTACTTTCTCAGAAATTACAATCAAAAATGCAATTTCCATTTGGAAAATTAATAAACGCTAAAAAATACACGACCTAAGATTTACCAATCACGAAAATAACAAAAAAAAAGTTTTTTAACATAACATATTTTACTAATTATGACAGCCGTTTGGCAGGTTATATATGTCACCAGACGTTTCGCGATTTTGCCGAAAGGAGGAGATTGGCGCTGTTACTAACCACCTGAAATACATAATCTACCAAAGGGCTGTCACAATCAGTAAAACAGTATCAATATGTTAAATATTAAAAAAACTTTTTTTTTGTTATTTTCGTGATTGGTAAATCTTAGGTCGTGTATTTTTTAGCGTTTATTAATTTTCCAAATGGAAATTGCATTTTTGATTGTAATTTCTGAGAAAGTACTGTTACAGTTTTTGTGAAAAAAGTGCTCATATTTAATTTATTGACATGAAATTTTTTTCATCATTTTAACCCAAAAAAAGTTTTAGCTGGTGTATTTCTTGCTGATAATCAATTATCCATAAAGAAAAAAGCATTTTACCTTCTTGTTTTCAAGAAAAGGCTGTTGGTAATTTTCCAAAATTTTAGTTTCAATATAGAAGGCGCTACCTCATTTGGACCTGGCCTTAAGAAAGTTCTATTGCTTGACTCAACTAGTCAAAACAATAACCATTTTTTTCTGATTTGATTCACTTTGTAAATTAGAAAGTCTGGCAACACTGCTTATATTATTATTATTATTATTATTATTATTATTATTATTATTATTATTATTATTATTATTATTATTATTATTATAGGATTAAAAAATTATAATATTAATACATATTAATTAAGTATTAATATAATATAATAAATTAATAATTAAATATAATATTACATATATTATTTTCCATAATTTATCTTATTTATATACTTTAATTATTTCAAGTATTGTGTTTTTTTTAAATAACGCGCGCTTGAGTATATTCTAACCTCAAAACTTTGACGCGCGGAATACCGTGTTGCCAGACGTTGAAAGTTTTGCTCGCTGTATCACAAAAAATAAAAAAAAAATTATAAATTAATTAATTTGAACTCTCACAGGTACCTATTGTCATTTTTTAAATACAATATCGGTTCATTACATATCTGTGTTTAACTATACAAAATTTGATCAATATCTCTTTGTTTAATAATTTGTAGTACAAAAATAGATGTGAAAAAATAATGAATTCCCATAATAATCAATGTTAAACAATGAAAAAATAAAACGAATATAACTTTTTTCTCAAGAACCTACAGGTCTCAAAAATTTAACTACATAATTTTAGAAGCATTATTTAGTAGTACACCAAGTATTATCAAAATCTGTTTGTTTATTCGTTTATCCATAGAACCTCCTTAAAGAATTTTTATTGGGTAGAATTTCATTGCATAGAAGTTTCTTTCAGATGAATTTTCATTTGTTCGAATTATTATTTGATATAATTTCCATATAACCGATTTTTCATACAACAGAATTTTCACTTAACATAATTTCTAATTGATAGAATTTTCATTTGTCCGAAATTGCAAATGGCCGAATAAACAATCGATTTCGGCGCTATTTTTAAAATCAACCAATCAACAATTATCCATAAAATTGTGATTGATTGATTTTAAAAATGGCGCCAAAATCGATTGTTTGTTCGGGCATTTGCAATTTTGGACAAATGAAAATTCTATTAAATGATTTTTAGGTTAAGTAAATACTCTGTTGCATGAAAAATCGGTTATATGGAAATTATATCAAATAATAATTCGAACAAATGAAAATTCATTTGAATGAAAATTCTATGCAATGAAATTCTAACCAATAAAAATTCTTTAAAATGCCTATTATGTTAAATGAAAATTCGAGCAAATAAAAATTCTGATTAATAAAAATTTGAACAAATAAAAATTCTGTGAAGTAAATTTCCAGTTATATAAAAATTCTATAATGTAGAAAATCGTTTTGATGAAAATTCTTCAAAATACTAATTCAAATAAATAATACAAATTCTGACTAATAATTTTTAGAAGATAATCATACATTCTTTTAAATAGTATAATATTAATTTTAGTACTGTTTAGAAATTTTTTATTATTTAGAGAAGAACTATTTTTTGAAAAAATTTTATCTCACAGAGAACGAGAAAAAAGTCGACTATGATTTGAACAATTAAGAAGCATTAACCTGAAACACTTTGTGTTTCACGCTCTCTAAATCACAATAAGTGAAAATTCGCTTATTCTATAACAATAAGTCAAAAGTCGTCCTCTTTTTCAATCAGTGAATATAGAGGAAAGTGATTGGGAAAAGTAATCTTTTTAATTTTTTTCCTGGAAATTCTGTAATCCATTTTTTTTAATTGCAAGAAAGTTTGCTTAATGAAACATCGAGTTTTTTAGAATTAAAAATTTATCCCCAAAAAAATGATTTTGATTTTACAGTTGAATTTCAAACAAAAAAATTTTTTTTTTATTTAAAGTGTAAATTTAAAAATTTATCTTTTTTCAGCTATATCAATTGGTATCCTATCTGGAGTAGGTGTCACAGCAGGTGCACATAGACTTTGGGCACATAAATGTTATAAAGCCAAATGGCAAATGCGATTAATTCTAGTATTTCTGCAAACAGTTGCTTTTCAGGTAATAAATTTCTACCTTATTCTTTGAAAATAATGTTTGAATTTATTTCGAAAAGATAATTTCATATTTACTTTATCAGTTTTGAATGAATCGTTAAATTCAATAAACATACTAATATTTACATTTATTAATACAAGCGTAAACATATCTAAAAATTGTATATTTTTTTTACTTTGCAGAATCATATTTACGAATGGGTGAGAGATCACAGAGTACATCATAAATTCACAGACTCTGATGCAGATCCACATAATGCAAATAGAGGTTTCTTCTTTTCTCACATAGGATGGTTGATGGTTAGAAAACATCCCGATGTCTTTAGTAAAGGTGTTAAAGTCGATATGAGTGACATGGAGAAGGATCCACTTATTGTGTGGCAAAGAAGGTAAAAATTAAATTAAAATACTTTCGTGGTATTAAATATAAAAATATTTTTTATCTATTACTATTGTAATATTAATTTTTAAAAAATAATTCAAAATTTAATGAGAATTTTATTTTTAGATTGTACGTTATTTTGATGCCCATCTGCTGTTTCTTGATTCCAACTTGGCTACCCTGTTACTTGTATGGAGAAAAACCAATTGTTGCCTGGTACTTAACATTATTGAGATACGCCTTGACACTTAATGGAACATGGCTGGTTAATTCAGCAGCTCATATTTGGGGAACTAAACCTTATGACAAGTAAGTTCATTTTAATTTTACTTTTAAATTTCAAAATTTTTTGAAAGGCTTACAAAAACGTTGAAAAGCGTCTAACGATCTAAAAATGTTACAGCCCTTTAAAAAAAAAAAGAAAAAAGAAATCTCTTGATAAGTTTGGGATGAAATTCAAAAAATATTTGTTTTTCTTACAATAAATTTGAATAAAAGCATAATATAGAAAGTTTTTTTTTATACAGAAAATCTGAAATTTACTTCAGATCACCGTTAAAACTACCTTCAATTTAAATTCAAGAAAAGTTAGGAAAAAAAAACCTAACAGGTTTCCGAGATATCACTACAAATGTCCGGTTAGTGAAACATGAAAACATGAAACATGAACTATGAAAAAATGGACATTTGTAGTATTATCTCCGGAATCCGTTAAAATTTTTCAACATTCTTGAATTTAAATTAAACTTAATGCATTAAAACGGTGATCTCAAGCTAATTTCAGATTTTCTCTAGAATTTTTCTAGATTATACTTTCAGTCAAAATTACAGAGGCTAACAAAATTTTGACCTACTTTAGAATCAAAAACCAGACTATACTTTTCCGAAGTATTTTGAATTCGAATCTGATCTCGCAAAACGGCTTTTGCATTTTCAGATTCAAAATTCGGATTCAAAATACTTAGGAAAAATATAGTTTGGTTCTTGGTTCTGAAGTAGGAAAAAATTTTGTTGGCCTGTGTTTACGAGAAACGAAAATTTCTAAATTTCTTGTCCAAAGATATATATATATATTTTTTTTTTTTGAAGGGCTATAAAATTTTCAGCAATATATGTCTTTAGACGAAGAATTTAATTTTAACGGTTTTTGTTTTGACTTTCTAACTTATATTTTAATTAGGTTAATATTGTTTAAAGTGCATATAGTACTTCTGTTAGTTGTACGGAAAAATTCCAACGGTTTTGTATTTAATTTTTTCTCGAAAATATCATTAAATTAAATAACCGTGTCTATTGTCGATGTCAAATGACAGAAAAATGTTAAATTTTTCAACATTTTCTCGAAATGAAAGTGAGTCACAATAGGGCCATTTGGTCTTAGACACCGACCCGTGACAATGCTGTGCTTACAAGGATCCGAATCGTCAAAAAAAGCATATCGCGATTACTGTTCATATACATTGATTTATATGGGCAGTATTTCAAAATACATAATGTTCCCACTTTTAACCGGCAAAAAAATTTTACAAAAATTACCCCAAAAAGAAAAACGTTTATATTTCTTATAAATAATTACAATCATAAAATGTTAAGATCTCGAATCACATTGCATTGGTCTTCGACATGAAAAGTTATTATTACTGATTCTTCCAAAGTCATCATTTGTCTTTGTGTATTATGATAGAAATGACAGAGTACAACAAAGTTGTCACTTGTCACTTTTGTACCAAAGTCATCATTTGCTATTTTTGCAGAGTTGGCAATTGTCTTTTTCGTATCGTCATCACTTGTCTTTGTCTATTATACTAAATGCAATTAAGTGTGAAAAATTTATCAGTCGTCTTTACAGGACGCATGATAATGTTCTAAAAATCATTAGTTAGAATTTTCATTTTATGGAATTTCATTTGTCATTATTATTTTTAAGACGAATTTTTATTTATTTGAATTAGTATTTTGAAGAATTTTCATCAAAACGATTTTCTACATTACAGAATTTTTATATAACTGGAAATTTACTTCACAGAATTTTTATTTGTTCAAATTTTTATTGATCAGAATTTTTATTTGCTCGAATTTTCATTTAACATAATAGACATTTTAAAGAATTTTTATTGGTTAGAATTTCATTGCATAGAATTTTCATTTAAATGAATTTTCATTTGTTCGAATTATTATTTGATATAATTTTCATATAACCGATTTTTCATACAACAGAGTATTTACTTAACCTAAAAATCATTTAATAGAATTTTCATTTGTCCGAAATTGCAAATGCCCGAACAAACAATCGATTTTGGCGCGATTTTTAAAATCAACCAATCACAATTTTATGGATAATTTTTGATTGGTTGATTTTAAAAATCGCGTCGAAATCGATTGTTTATTCGGCCATTTGCAATTTCGGACAATTGAAAATTCTATCAATTAGAAATTCTGTTAATTGATTTTTCGGTTGAGTAAAAATTCTGTAGTATGAAAAATCGGTTATATGGAAATTATATGAAATAATAATTCGAACAAATGAAAATTCATCTAAAAGAATAAAATGAAAATTCTATGCAATGAAATTCTAACCAATAAAAATTCTTTAAAATGCCTATTATGTTAAATGAAAATTCGAGCAAATAAAAATTGTGACAAATAAAAATTCGGTGAAGTGAATTTTCGGATATATATAAAAATTCTGTAATATAGAAAATCGTTTTGATGAAAATTTTGTAAAAATACTAATTCGATTAATTAAAAATTCGTCTCAATAATATTGACAAATGTAATTTCATAAAATGACAATTCTAATTATAATGATTTTTAGAATATAATCACGCGTCCCTTCTTGTCTTTTCGTACAGAGACATCACTTTTTTTTATGTACGTACGTCATCGGATTCTTTCACAAAAAATTTTATTCTATTATCAAAACAATTTTTTCAAAAATGTTTTGTACCAGAGTTGTCACTTGTCTTTTATGACTTGACATTAATTTTGTCAAATTCTGGGTGTTCATTGCTTACAAGTTGCCTTTCTGACTTTACGGTAATTTTAATAAGTCCTAGTCGTTTATTGCTAGTAATTTTCGTGCAGTCTTTAGTAGACTAACTCCTTTGTGCGGATGGCTTTTATTGCTTTATTGAAAGTTGTCACTTGTCCCCCTTTTTTATTAGAACGTTATCACTTGACTTTTAAAAATCATAATAAAAATGATTATTTTGGATTCGCGTATACATTAAAAGAAGAACTAAAAGAAGAATCTATGAAATAAAAGAAAACAAATTTATTTTCAACAGCACAATCAGTCCAACTGACAGTCTCAGAGTTGGATTCTTAGCATTTGGAGAAGGTTGGCACAATTATCATCACGTCTTTCCATACGACTACAAAGCGGCTGAACTTGGAAATTACAGAGCAAATTTGACAACTGCATTCATTGATTTCTTCGCTTGGATTGGATGGGCTTATGATTTAAAAACAGTTTCAATTGAAACAATAAATAAAAGAGCTGCCCGATCAGGTGATGGTACTCGATTGCCAGTTCCAACTGAAAAAGATTCACAATTAGAGAATGATAACAAATCAGAAGATCATCATCATCATCATAATCATTCTCACGATAATTGCGTATGGGGCTGGGATGACAAGGATATGCTTGAAGAGGATAAAAAAGACGTTCAAATTTTTAATAAACGTGATTGAATTTCAAAAAAAAAAAAAAAAAAAAAAAAAATGTTTTCAAACAAAAACAGAGAATAAGCATTTATGATATAATTGCGAAAGAGTGATTCTATTTATTATGAAAGATTTAGTTATTAGTTTATATTATAGATGATAAACAACTTGTATATATGTATTTGTGAAATGACTATGAATGTTACAAACATGATTCGATTATCAGAATCGATGATTGGAAAATTAAAACCATGGAAAAAAATTTGTCTTTGAATCTTGAAATAATTTTATATTTATTAATTGAAAATTAAAAAAAACTAACACAGTAATTTACATATATATATTTTTTTGTTAAAATAATTTTAGTTAAAAATATGATTTTTTTCAAACTAAAATTATTTTTTCATTTAAATTATATTTAATGTAAATTAGCTTTTTATTTAAATTATTTATTTTGTATCCTATTTACTAGACACAATATTTAAACGAATATTTAATACATTCTCAAGAAGTTATTAAAAAAATTACACAACCAAATACCTTTATTGATCTTAGATTTAATTTAATTACATATATATTTATTTAGATCAATAAAAGAAATGATATTTATTAAAAAAAAAAGAAAATTTCATTAATTGTTTGATTCAAAGAAAATTTTACTCTAAATTGTTATTAATTTGAAGAATATTGTATATGTGAAATTTGAATTTATTGCGTGATAAGTGATAAATACGTGACATTATAAAAAATTAATTTTTATACACAAAATTGATATGAAAATATTTTTTATTTTTGATATTTTTTAAAATAATTTTTGGTTAAAATGATTAAAAATTTCAAATATTAAAACAATTCTTTAGAGTTTGTGTCAGAAGTATCAAAATTTTATCAAAAAGTTGATATTACTTTTTAAGAAGAAGTTTTACTAAAACTTGTAGGTATTATATTTATTATTGGAATTTAAAAAATGTATTCAATTACCATCGTGGATAAATTATTTTATTTTTATTTATTTGCTCAATAAACTGTCTTTAGCTATATAATTTGATTATTAATGAAAAAAAGACTAATTTTTATTTTATCTTTTATTAAAAAATAGAATTCAAATTTCTTTTTGTACATATATTACAATAGTTATAAACAAAAAAAAAATTGTTGACTTTTTAAAAATTTATTAATTTAATTTATTGATAAAATTTGAATTTATCACTCGATAAAATAATAATAATAATTGAATGAAAATTATTAATCAATAAATTAATTTAATTATATTTTTCTTTTGAATTTTTATCATTTTGTCTTTATAATATACTGAAATCGTATAAAATATAACATTAGAAAAAAGAATAATCAACTTATAGGCGATAAGATAGATTTTCTAAAACGAAATATAAGATAATGTCAGATATATTATATATAATATTTGCGTCGAAGTTTTAAAAATGAAATAAAAATTTTGTACAGTAGTGCTTTGAGTAGATTTATCTGATACTTATGACAATTATTAAGTATCTTATAATAAAATTATAATCTTATATATAATTTTAATAATAATAATAATTAATTATAATTCTATAAAGACTTTATAATAGAGTGAAACTTTGAATTTCAAAGATTTTCAAATGTAGTACGAGATGTTGCATTTGTATTTATAAATAATAAATTATTGTTACAATATTTCTAAGATTTTTTTTTCATTCGTTAAACAACTAGAATTAATTTCTTTTATATTTATCGAAATGAAAAAAATAAAATTTGCAATTGAATTTTTGGTTAAAAAATCACTGAATGTTTTCAATTATTATTATTATAAATTTAAAAAAAAAATTTAATAAAAATTTTTTAATCCTTTATAAATTTTTCGACAGTGGACTCGGTAATTTGCAAATAAAAGAAGAAAAATTATTTTATTAACACAATTTTTAATTTTAAAATATATTATTAAAAAGAAAAAATTTATATAAATTGAAAAAATAAATTAATAAACAATTGATTTTTCGGATTCGTTTCAAAAGAACCAAAAAAAAATTATAAATATAAATTTTTACTTTCACAATAGTTAGAGAGAGAGAGAGAAAAAAAATCAACAGGTGAATGAACTAAAAATAAACAAAAGTAAACATTATAACAAATTGATAAAACAAAAATACATTCATTTCCGTAGTCGTCATAATTTGTTTCAATTATATCTACCAGGTCGTATTTATGAATGCAAGTCAGGAAACTCGTTGTTCTACTATAATTAAGAACAATCATTATTCTCACTGCAATTATGTCACAGATAGAAAGTATTATATTGTATTTACAAAATTATAGTCGAAAAAAAAATAATTGTGTCAAGAAAATTTTTTTCTTCCTTACATATAATAAACAAATTATAATCATTGATACTGTACAAAAATATTATTAATTTTTTATAACACCAAAATTATTACAGCTGTTTTATTTATTTAATATTAATTAATTAATATTTAATTATTTATATTTATATAATTATAAATAGATTAAATTATTAATCATTAATATTAAAAAATAAATATAAATTATTTAATTTATCATAGATGTTGAATTAGTAAATACTATAGTTATAATCGAACCTATATATAAGTGAAATAGAATTCACGTTCCCTTAGGGTCCCACTTATCGAGGTTCAACTATATAATATTTAAAAAAATGTTAAAATTACAACCCCCACAACACGTCCCGATTAAATAAATGTTTAGTGTAAAACTTTCCTTAACATTTATTTAATCGGGACATTTAATTTTCACTAAACTTTGCAATTAAATATTCCGAACATTTCAAATAAATCATTAGGAAAGTTTCGGTGCAGTGAAGGAAACGATTTATTTAAAAATAAATAACCGTGTCAAATCTAATCATATTATTTTGGATTAAAAATGGTTTGGTAATTGTAACTAAATACATTTTTTAATATAACAAAAAGTAACAGCAATAACTATAACAACAGTAACAACAATAACAACAGTAATACCAACAATAATAATAACAACAACAATAGCAGTAACAACAATAATAGAAACAACAATAACTGTAACAACAGTAACTATAACAACAGTAACAAAAACCACAACAACAAAAACAACAGCAATAATAATAATAACAAAAACTACAACAAAAATAACAATATCAATTACAATAATAACAACAACGTTAACAACAATAAGAACAGCAGTAACAACAATAACAGTAAGAGTAATAACACTAACAGTAATAACAGGAACAAGAACAGCCACAAGAACAGTAATAATAATAATAACAACAATATCCAGCAATAACTCAAACAACGGTAACAACAACAACAATAACAACAGCATTAAGAACAGTAACATTATCAATAACAGCAATAACAATAAAAACAGTATCAAAAACAACAGCAGCAACAACAACAATGGAAATAACAATAATAACCACAACAAAGATGACAACATCAATTACAACAATAACAGTAACAATAATAACACTAACAGTAATAATAACATTAACAATAATAATAATCATAACAACAACAATAACTACAAAAACAAAAACAGCTATAACATCAATAATAACTACAATAACAATTGTATAAATTATTATTAATTATTAATTGTATTATTAATTGTAATAATTTTTATTCTGAAAGATTGGATTTTTTCAATAATAATGTCACGGCTTTTGTTACATCTTTACGTAATTTACTTTATAATGATAATTGAAATTTTTTGTTGTATTCTTTTTTCTCATCGATATACCTCTTAACATGATTAATAATTAACTTTGATGTTTATCATTTAACATTTGGCGATATACTTTTAGTTTATACATATGTAAATCTTAAAGGGTCTTAATTGTTACCCGTATAAGGCATGAATAAATAAATAAATAAATAAATAACAACAACGGCAATAACAACATTAATAACAGAACAATAAAAGCAACAATAAGAACAGCTGTAACATCAATAATAACAACAATAACCAGCAATAACTAAAACAACGGTAACAACAACAATAAAAAAAGCATTAAGAACAGTAACATCATCAATAACAGTAATAACAATAACAACAGTATTAGGGACTGTCACGGAACAATCGTATCGTACCTGGTTTGGTCCTAGGTACTATACGATTATCAACTTCACAATCATATCGTGTCCGGATACGATACTAATAGCAACATGAGAATCGTATTAGAGCACGATACGAAAAATTACTTGAGAATCGTATCGTATCCCGGCACGATGCGATAAACTACTTGAGAATTGTATCATATCCCGGCACGATACGAAAAATTACTTGAGAATCGTATCGTATCCCGGCACGATACGATAAATTACTTGAGAATCGTATTGTATCCGGGCACGTTACGAATAAAGACTTTAGAATCGTACCTTGCTTATAAACAATTTTATTATTTTAAGCCAAAAGTTCTGAATGTTCAAATGAACAAAATATTTTTTTCAATTTCTAAATTATTAAAACTTATGATGGAAATGTAAAATAAAATATATGAAATATTAAATTTTAAAAACATACTTAGAAAATATTATAATGTAATATATTATTTCATGAAACGACACGATTTTAATGTTACAAATTGTATCGTGCCTGGGCACGACACTTTTTACCTATTAACTAATCGTATCGTGCCTGGACATGACACTTTTCACCCACAGAAAAAACTTGGACTCATTTTTGTTGCAACTCATTTTCTTTTGGGTATCGAAATGAATATGGGACAAACTTCATGTTATTCAAAATGATATTGGCTGGAATTTCAGATTTCTAAGTTGGCTTGGCATCATAAGCAGAGTAATTTTGTATTTCAATTATTGTTTCTAATATTTCAACAACACCAGAAAGATTATTTTGACCAGTACGAATATTTAGAAGTTTTTAAATAAAAATTATTTATTATTATTTACGTAGATAATAATTAATTTCATAAGTTTTTAAATTTACCGCTATTATTTAAGTTGGCAGTACCGTTCCTGTTGTCAAAACACATGTTTTCATTTTTCTAACCTAAAAACATATTTCCTTTATTATTTTATTACGCGATTACAAGCAATTTTTAATCAAATATATTAAGTCTAGCGTGTTATTTACTTCTTTGTAATTATTATATTTCATGTTTTTGTGCAAAATTATTCGTTATTTCACAATATTTTTCCATTTTTCTTTTTCTCAAAATGAAACTTGCCTGTTTCATTTTGATACTTTTACCTTAGAACTCGAAATGAAACAACCAGTTTCATTTTTGTTGCGAATCAAATTGAGTATAGAATCTATACTCAATTTGAATTCAGGTTTTTTCTGTGCTATGAACTAATCGTATCGTGTCTGGGCACGACATTGTTCACCTATTTACTAATTGTATCGTGTTGGGGCACGATACGTTCCATCTATTACTAATCGTATAGTATCTTGGACCAGAGCCTATACGATATTCATATAGCGTACAGTTTCGTACAGTCCCTGAAAAGTATCAAAAACAACAGCAACAACAATAACAATGGAAATAACAATTATAACTACAAGAAAAATGACAATATCAATTACAACAATAACAAAGACAATAACAGCAGTAACAACAGTAACAATAACATTAACAATAATAATAACAACAATAACAATAAAAGTTGACAGAAGTGCACGGAATGAAAAAGTGTTAAAAATATTTTTAAATTAAGTTTTAAAAAATAATAGTAATTGCTAATTTTTAGTGTTTATTAGACTTTCATAATTAATTTTAAGATTTCTAAAGATATTTTCAATAAGTATAAAATAAATTACTATACTTTTTAATAAAAGTCTTCAAAAATCTTAAAATTAATTTTAAAAGTCTAACAAATCGAAAAAATTAGTAGTTAATAATAATAATAATAATTTATATATTTTTTTATAAAAATATTAAAATATTTTTAATACTTTTTCTTTCCATGTGGAAGAATAACATATAGGTATTGGAGATTGGGGGAGTGGGATATATATATATGTATATAGCGTGTTATTCATGCGATTAGTTTGTTCTTTATCATTCTTTATTCATTCTTAGTCTTTCTTAAACGTTTGGACAAGTAGTTGATAGTTCTAAAAATATTTCAAGAAATGTTAAAGTTTATTTCGATTAGGTGAACCGTGTATACATATATATATATATATATGTATATATGTAAATTTCGCACGTTCTAAAATTTCATCACATCTTTAAAAAACTAGTTAATTCGAAGTCCAATGCAAAAGTGAGAGTGCCTTTTAAATTTCTTTTGCATCTTTAATATTGGGGTAAGTGAATAATTTTAAAGGACAAAAGAAAAAAATAGATAAAATTTTTTATTAATGACAATTTATCAACTACATTATTTAAAAAAAGTCCCATCTATGGGAATTGAAAAAAATAATTTTTTTTTTTGAAAATTTAAATATTTATGAAAAATTAATTAATTAATTTAATATTAAAATTAATAATTCCTATGAAAAAAAAATTCTCAGGTATAATTTTAATAATAAAATGAATTAAAATAAAAAACAATGCTTCAATCTGTATCGAAGATTAAAAAATAAATCATCGAAGGATTAGTGATAATTTCTTTAGTCAGAATTTGATTGGTAAATCGTGTAAAACAAGATTAATATAGACGAAATTAATACTAAAATGAATAATTTTAATTTTATTTATCACTGAAGAAATGTTATTAACTTTTTTAAGAATAAAATGCATATAAGAAATATTCTTAAATTGTCGCCAACAATATTCTTAAATTTAGAGTTTAATTTTTTCGGTGTAAAAAATTAACAATTTCTTGCATATTTTTTTTTTTTAAATTATTTATTTTTTTTAATAAATTAACGTTGTTAATGTGAATTTTGATTTTGACATTCAAATTACAGTGAAAATTCGATATAAAATAGATTAATTTGTTTTCTTTTTTAAAGAGGTCATTGCTTTTATTTGAAAGTGAACTAATAGAGATACATTTAAATTTGTCCCTGCATCTAATGACCATGAAGAATTATCCTCAAAGAAGACAATTACTATCTCACCAACGCAGTATTTTGTAATCATGTCCCACTTTATTTGCATAGTTGAAAAGTTTCACAGAAATTTAAATTTATTTATTTTTTTTTTGTAAAATTTCAAGGATTACAATATTATATAAAACGGGCAAATCTCATCAATTCTTCATTTAGAAAAAAAATTGCATTATTTAATTATACAAACTATTAATGTAATATTAATTAATTATTAATACATTAACCCCGAAATAATGATAATAATAATATAGTAACAACAAGGTAAATAAAATATTTTTATAAAGTCTTGATAAAAATATTTTAAGAATAAAAATTTAATTATCACTATAAATGTTATTTTTAATCAATTTATCTTATTCTAATTTTCATTATAAAATGTTTTTTTTTTCATTTTTTAGTACAATCAAATTCTGAATTAAGAAAAAATGCACGATAAAAAAATATCACGTTTAGTCAGGTAATGAATTTTTTTTAATGTTTCTGTTACTAATCTTAATTGGTGAGTCAGAATATTAATTGTAACCGTTTTATATCGTATCGTCAGTCACTGTTTATTTGTATTTTTAATTATAATTATATATCCCTTGCAGATTGTACATACACACATGTCTTCAATCTTCTAGTGATACATTTTTTTTACTTTAGTGTTGTATATTTTATATTATTATCAATATAATTATAAATTTATAAAAAAAAGTAATGTAATTATATTAATTATTTTTCAATTTTTTAGTATTGTATTTGTTATGTATACCTTCTAGTACCAGACAGGTAAGTAAATTTTTGAAGTTTTGAAGTTGTTTTTGATATTTTTACAAAAACTAAGTTTACTAATTAAATTTAATTAATTATTAGTTTCTATAATAATAATAATAATAATAATAATAATAATAACAAGTTGTAAATTCAGATGTTCATTACATGAACATTTTGCTTCCTCGTGGAGAAAGCAAAATTTTATTGCCAAAATGTGATTTTGATTTTTTAACTTTCATTAATTCTTTAAATTTACCTCAAATGTATACTTTATATATATCTATCGATTCGTCTTGACGTAAGGAATACAATTATTTCATATATAAACTTCAATTTAAAAAATTACAAAATTTTATGGCTAAAAAGTGAATTTTTTATTTTTTAACTTTCATTAATTCTTTAAATTTACCTCAAATGTATACTTTATATCTATTGATCGATTTGTCTTGACGTAAGGAATACGATTTTATTATATATAACCTTAAATTTGGTCAGATTTGAGATATTAATATGATAAATGAGCCTACCAAATTTTATCTAAATCCATTAAAACCTGTTAAAGTTATCTTCTAAACTAAAAAGGGATCCACACACACACACACATACACACACATCCGGACAATTGATCAGGATCTCATATAACATGTTTCTATAAAGAAAAAAATTTGTTTCCGCCACTTTGAAAAGTTTTATAAACGAAAGGACTACAAAGCTTCCTCCACGAGGAAGCAATAATAATAATAATAAAAATAATAATAAGTATAGATTAGTGTCTAGAATTTAAAGATGAATCGGATAAACAACCAAAACAAAAGTTAGTCCTTTCTCCATATTTTTTAATTTTTAAATAAAGTAACAATTTAGACTTTAAAATGTTTCAGTTTAAATATGCAAACAATTTAATTTTTAACATTTTGAATTATTTAAAGTTGGATTTTAATTTAAGAATTGCAGTTTTTTGACAATAGGGAACTGTTTTAGGACAATATCATATAACCTAAAATTTAACTATCGTTTTTTTTTATTTAGTAAACATTTTTAAAATTTTTATTTAAATGCAATTTTTATTGATTTAAAATGTTAAAAATAAAATTGTTTACACTTTTACTGAACAACTGTTTATCTTAAAATTATTTATTTATTTAAAAATATAAAAATATAAAATTGGACTAACTTTTGTTTTGTTAAAATTTTTCCTTAAAAATTAAAAATAAATTATTTCTCATAACCCACATAGCACGGCTTCTAGCTGTGAGGTTATTGTAAGGATATTTGTAGGGTTTGTAAGGTTACTGTGTAAGCCTATACAATAAACTTGAGGTCATCTTAAAACTTCCGTCATTACAGCAAGCTTACACAGTAAAGCTAAGGTAAGCTTACACAGTAAGGTCGTGGTAAGTTTACATGGTAAGGTTGTGGTAAGTTTACATGGTAAGGTTGTGGTAAGCTTACACGGGAAGGTTGTTGTAAGCTTCCGTAAGGTTACTGTAAGGTTGCTGTAAGATTACTGTAAACATAGAGTATAATGAAAATATATTAAAAATAATTACATTATAATATATATTATATTATAAATTGTTTTTATAAAAAATTATATATTTGGTAAAGTACTTCATGCACCCGGATAGGGTTTGTTAAATAAAATTTACTGCGCAGTCGTATGTGCCATAAAAAACTACTGCTCATAAATATTAATAAAATTTATTTATTAATAACATTCTATGTTTACAGTATCTTTACAGTAACCTTACGGGAAGCTTACAACAACCTTCCCGTGTAAGCTTACCACAACCTTACCATGTAAACTTACCACTATCTTACTGTGTAAGCTTACTGTAACCTAACAGCAAGAAGTCGTGCTACGTGGGAATAAGATAATATGATGTTAACCTTTATGGGACTGAGGAAAAAAACACCTTCTATAGGCGGACGAGGTACCCGGGTACCTATGTTTAATTTATATCAAAATTTTAATTTTATATAATTTAAAAATTTAATTTTATATCAAAATGAGCAGTTTAATTAACTTCAATGAAAGTATTAATCACTTCTGCATGCATGCAGAAACATTTAGCCAGTCACACTTAAACGAAATCTAGTGAATGTTTAGTAACTTTCCAGTTACAATCGAAATTTTTGGAAAATTACTAGAAAGTTACTAAACATTCACTAGATTTCGTTGAAGTGTGACCGACCAAATGTTTCTGCATGCATGCACAGTGCATGCATGAGATAGTGTGACCGTACCATAATTGTGACGCTCCACGAGAAAAGGGACCTATCGCGACAAAAAATTAATTTCCAGTTTTATATGCGAATCGATAGTATTTGAGTTGCTCTTTCATATAGAAATGTCAAAAATAATATTTTTCTAATTACTTTTTAGGGTTCCGTACCCGAAGGGGGAACCCTATTAATGAGACTGGTGAAGCAAGGCATGTACCCCCCCCCCTCTATCGGCCACACGAATTTATCTAGAGGGCTGAAATTTGGTATACATATGTATTTTGGCGTGTAGATTACAGGAAAAATATAGCGAATCTCATAGGAATTGATTATCATAGCGTTGTCAAGGAAAAACCATGAATTTTTACGAAAAATACCTGAAAATGACTATGTACCCCCCCTCTGGTTGCCACATCTTTTTACATAGAGAGCTCAAATTTGGTACACTTATGTATTTTTACGTGAAAATTACAGGAAAAATATAGCGAACTTGATTTGGATCAATTTATATAGCGTTGTCAAGGAAAAATCAAAAATTTTGAAAAAAGCGTTTAATCCACCTAGCGCACGCACACTATTTGACCAAGATAGTTCATAATTGGTATACTTACGTATTTTTGCATGTAGATTACAGGAAAAATATAGTGAGCACGATTGGAGTTGATGATCTTATTGTTTTTAAGGAAAACTCATATTTTTAGAAAAAATCATGGATTTTTCGAATAAGAAAAGAAGAAAATTTTATCCTAAGGGATCCAAATTTAGATTTTTTTCCATATATTTTTTTACGTGTAGATTATAGAAAAAATATAGCGAGAACGATTCGACTTAATTATCATAGCGTTTTCAAGGAAAAACGGATAATTTTCGATAAAAATCATGATTTTTCACCAAAAAAATTTTTTAATTGAGTTTTTTCAAAACATACAATTTTTTTAAAAAGTGGACTTTTTCCTTAATTTTTACAATTTTTGACCCAGAAAGATTAAATTTTCTTCCTTTTTTGGGGGCAAATTCTTGATTTTTTTTTAACTCTTAATTATTGTGCTTGCTATATTTTTTTTGTAGTGTTTTGCCATTCTTTATAATTTGCCATTTTCTATTTTTTAGCATTTACTATTTTTTTTATCTTTTGACATTTTTTATTTGTTGATATTTTTATTATTTTTTAGTTTTATTAATTTATTTTCAAATCTATGCGCTCACATTATTTTCAAATTTATGCGTAGATTATGTTCTAATGTCTATGTTTTCTATCTAGGCCTTCAAACTTTAAACCCCTCAAATTTTAGGCTTAAGGGTACGGGACCCTCGGTTTTAATGCGAGTGTAACTCGCACTTGTCCGATTTTTTTTGTAATAATCAGCGTCACATATAGAGGTATCCGGGTAACCTGTCCGCCTTTTAAGAGTGAAGAAACTTTATTTATTATTTCTGAATAAATAAATATAAAAGGTGCATTATAAATAATATTAAAACATTTTTTATAGTAAAATTTGAGATGTCAAAAATCCTTAGGTCGATACGATTTTAAAAAATAAGAAAAAAATCAATTTGAAAATGCAAAAGGTACCTGCTCTCCTAATTTGAATCAGTGAAATTTCACTGGTGAAATAGCTAGAAGTCGGTTACTGAATCATTTAGTGAAATTTTCACTGAAAATCAGTCATATATCACTGATTTCCAGTGAAAATTTTACTAAATGAATCAGTCAATCTGTTTTACCCATTACCGATAATACAGAATGACTGATTCATTTAGTGAAATTTTCACTGGAAATCAGTGATATATGACTGATTTTTAGTGAAAATTTCACTAAATGATTCAGTAACCGACTTCTAGCTATTTCACTGATTCAAATTAAGAGAGTGGGTACCTCGTCAGTCCCATAAAGGTTAAACATTCAAAAAAGAAACAAATAAAAAACAGAAAATAATATTAAATAATATTAAGTAATATCAAGTGGTGTTTTCTAATTTTTGGCCTATTGGCCAAAAAAAAAAGAAATTTATATTTCTAAAACTAATATTAAATAATAATAAAATTTAATAACAATAGTAAAAAATATTAATATTAAAATTATTAAAACATATAAAAATATTATCTATCGGATTCTAAAACAAAAGAATAATATTTATTATTTATTCTTATTTTATTAATATTATTATTAAATTTTTAAGAGTAAAATATATTTTTAAATATACGATTCAGTTTTCTAAGAAACTATAATATTTTTTTCCAAATTCTCTTGCAGTTATCTCATAAGATAAATAACCATATATTTATTTGAGTCAAATAATTTTTTTTCACTGTAAGCTTTAAAGAGTAAGTCTTCAAAAATTGATAAATCCATATTTTTATTTCCATTTTTTTATTTTATTTTATCCATAACCTGAAAAATCACACATGTCACATGTGTTTTCGAAACAAACTGTTTCGAAAATGATTTTTAGTTTTAAGATTCTTTAATTTTAAGTAAAAAAATTTTAGTTTAATAAACATTAAAAATGGTTTTCAAAATTATTAAGATAAATTTTAAAATAATTATTTATACTTAAAACTTTATACATGATTCCCAATAATCTTTCGTACTTTTCTTTGCAGTTATAACCTAACAATATTTGCCAAAAATGACAAAAAAACAAAAATATTACATTACTTTAATCTAAATTATGTAAAATTATCACTACGCTTTAGTCCTTCAGTTAACCCGGTATGTATACATACAAAAAGAATTTCGAAACATCTTATTAAATGTATCTTCGAAAAAATCCAAATGTGATTCTATCGAATTACAATGATGATATTTGATGAGGACACAGAATTCTGCGTCGAAACGCGTAATGTAAATTGATGTTAAAATAAAAAGCCAATAGGCCAAAAATTAAAAAACACCACTTGATTAAAAAGAATTAAAATTATAAATCAACATGGTTATGTTTTGAAATTGAAATTTCTTATTTAATAAATTTTTTTTCTTAAATTCAATAGTGACAGATCAATTAGTACGGTCATTAATATGTAATTCATAATATATGTATATGTAATTCATTAATATGTAAAAAAGTACCCATTATTTATTATATAGACACAATCAAATGTAAATAAACTTCTTTTTTTTGTAAAATTTACAGGATTCTTAATTTATTATTAAAATGGTTGATAAAGCAGTTAATGGCGACATCTCTAGGCGAAGAGTATCATCTTATCGACAGAGAGGAGCCGGCTCTCCACTTTTAGGTTTTCTTTGTGGACTTTGTGTATTTCTCAGTCTACTTTGTTCCTGTTTAACAGCACTTGTGGTTGTTATGAGTGATAAAGCACAAGCAACAAGTTTACTTACAGGTAAATTTAAATTTATTTTATTTCATTATTTATTATCAATTTTAAAAACTATTTTCATTTTGTTTATCCCAAGACAAAGTTCATCTGACACCATATAATATATGTTTTATTTAAATTATTTAGTTTTTCTTTTTCTAATATTATTATAACAATAATGTACCAAAATAATTGTTTGTAGTGTGCAATTTTTTGTTTTTTTTATGTATATAATACCAAATATAAAAAATTACCGATGTGCGGGTTAATTATCAACAAATATCCAAGGACAAATCTCGGTTCTGTTGGGAATGTTGTGCTGACATCTAGAACATTCCGTAGAAACTAGAATTTCAATAATATTCGAAATAAATTTTTTTTATTTAAAAATCCTTCTATAGTTTACTTAAATTCAGGAAATTTTTTTTTATCTTTGCTAACATTTCTGAAAAGCCTAAACCATAATATTCAATTTCCAATTTGGATCATGCAAATCCGTTGTTTTGTTAACGAGATATAAAGTAGTTATTTACCCCGCGTTATCTCGGGTCTAACCATGGGAGGGGGGGGGGGGTTAAGAGTTTGAATTTTGTTTTAAAATTAATTCCATCATGTAGATCAGTTTTCACCTTTTTTTTTAACAGATGTTATTTCTTCGATTTTGTGCTTTGACATTTCTTAAGAAGCAGACGCCCCAAAGAATTGTTATTTCAAGTCGTTATAATTATTCAAGTAAGAAAGTATCACAATTTATATGTTTGATCAAGTTAAACAAAAATCGGAATAAAAATAATATAGTTTTATACCCCAAATATTGAATATTAAGAAAATTAATTAATTAATAAGTATATTAAAAAAAAATTATTATTATTTTAGCAGATCAAAAAAAGTTCAACATTTACACAGCAATGGCAACGGAAAAAACACCATCCGATGTACCATTTAGACTATCAAAAGAAGTAAAACCAATTCATTATGATTTATTAATGCATCCTGACTTAGAAAATGGAACATTTAAAGGCATTGTTACTATTTTAATAAATGTTTTGGATAAAAGAGGATATATTGCTATTCATCAAAAAGATCTTAATATAACAAAAACAAAATTAACACACGAGAAAGATGATGTTTATGAAATTCCAATAAAGGAAACATATACAGTGGAAAAACAAGAAGTTTTTATGATTTCCACTGAAGAAAATCTCAATCCAAATAAATATCATTTACATTTGGAATTTAATGGATTATTGAGGCCTGACAAAATTGTTGGATTTTATTCGAGCAAATATAAAGACTCTCAAGATAAGGATAGGTATCAAAATTAAATAATCTTATTTTATTTTTCGATAAAAAAAATGTGTTATTTGATAATTTAGAAATAATAGAATTCAATATATGATGTATTCCACGTCAAAGTGTAAGTCCATATGCAATTGCATCTTCGATTTTTTTGAGATTTTTTTTTTCTTTTAGTATTAATTGAGACTAGCTTCCATGAATTTTTTCAAATTTTTTTAGCAAAGCCGTTTTCGAGTTATGGAATTTTGAAAATTGGAGAATTTTCATGTCTTAATTTTTGAATGCTCATAAATTCCTTAAAAATGCATCAATTTTAAAAATCTTTTTTTTTCAAAATGTGTGTTTTTAAACGTACTTTTCAAAAAGAAATTGAATTTTTTTTTTTTAAACGATATTACTATCAAATTTTTGAGTTTTAATGATAAAAAAATCATTTTTCTCATTTGACGTACTGATCGATTTTTTTCAAAATTTTTTCAAAAAAAAACTATTTCTTTTTACGAAACTTTTAAGCCTAGTCCGATAACGGGCAAACGATTTTTACAATATTTTCAGAATTTTTCAAAAATTTTTGAATTTTGAATTTTTTAAAAATATTTTTGGTTCTTTTTTTATACTACGTACTTTTATGTATTTTTATGCGCTGATTACGAAAATTATAGTGACAATACCCAAAAATTTGATTTTTATGGTGAAAACCATAAAAAAGTCTCAAAATTTATGGTTTATTTCGTTTATTGGGTAAAATATGCAAAATTAAAAAAATGTATACGATATAAAAAATGTATTTTAATAAGATCTATAACTTTTGTTTGAAAGTTTTTCTTTAATTTTGCATATTTTACCCCATTATTGAAACAAACCATAAATTTTGGGACTTTTTATGGTTTTTACCATAAAAATCAAATGTTTGGGTATTGTCACTGTAATTTTCGTAATCAGCGCATTAAAATACATAAAAGTACGTAGTATAAAAAAAATCAAAGATATTTTTAAAAAATTCAAAAATTAAAAGACATGAAAATTCTCCAATTTTCAAAATTCCATAACTCGAAAACGGCATGTTAAGAAAATTTGAAAAAATTCATGGAAGCTAGTCTCAATTAGTACTAAAAGAAAAAAAAATTGGAGATGCAATTGCAGATGGACTTACACTTTGGCGTGGAATACATCATATGTATATATGAGGCAAAATTTCTGAAGTGATCCAATTGTCAAAATGTGAGCACTGCATTTTTTGAAAAGTCATAACTATTGTATAACAGGGTGAAAAAAATTTTGACATAGGGGAGACCGGGGCTGTTTGGCGCAGGGGTTGCTTGGCGCACTTGTGTTTATTCAAAAGTGTTAAGTTACATTAATTTTTCTCTTTATTCTGCTTAAAGTACTTGATGATCTGTAAGTTTGTACAAAATTTTATTAATATTCATTAATTATTGTGGAGTATAGATTAAAATAACTGATTTTGGCACTCCAAAGTAATTTTTTAACCTCTTCATTTTTTTGTGATATCTCTTTAAAAAATTCATTTTAGAAGAGCTCAAATATTAAGTTTTGAGCTCTATACATTTGTTAATAAGAAACAAAAAAAATTGTTTGATTTATATTAACAGTTTTTATAAAAAATTAATAAATATTTCAAAAGTACATTCGTGGTTAGGTGGGGCGGTTATCTGAAAATTTCGTTAAATATTAATAAAATGAAGTTGATTATATGAAATTTACACATTAATAAGCACCAATAACAATCCTATTCAAAAAAATTTAACCGAATAATGGTTTTTAAATATTCACAGCGTTATTATAAAAAAAATATTTTTTGGTAATTTTACGATTTCATTTAAATCAAATTTCATTTAATTTAAATGAAATTTTCTAATTTTTAAATTTAAAATAATTTTATTGTAAAATTACAGTACCTTTCGAAATCATATAGGTCAAAATTTGTTTCACCCTGTTATACAATAGTTATGATTTTTCAAAAAATCCACTGTTCTTATTTCACCAAAATTTTAATTCTTTCTCCCCTCTACAGTTTTTGATAAAAATTAATAATAATTTATGGGTGAAGTACTTACTCATTGTACTAAATGTTATGCAAATTACAGACCTGTCTAAGAAAAATTATTTTTGAATTGGATCACTTTAGAAATTTTGCCCCATATATATATATATATATAATGGAATTATATTTGTAATGAAAAATTTTGTCGGTAAAAATTATATTTCAAAATTTTATTTACAAAACTTAATTTAACATATATAATTTTGAATGTTTAATTTATTTCAATAGTTTAGTTATTTTAAAAAGTTTTGAATTATTGCGATTTAAATTTATTGGGAGAATTAAAAATTCTCAATTACATTAAACAAAACTTATATCAATTTTAGATATATTGCAACAACAAAATTTGAGCCAACTTACGCGAGAAGAGCTTTTCCTTGCTTTGATGAGCCCAGTTTCAAAGCAGAATTTACTATTAAAGTTATTCATCCATCAACTGATTGCTATGGAGCCATTTCCAATATGAATGTTGAGGTAAGACAAAATAGAGTAGAAAAATTTTTTCTTTATATTTAATCAAATTTAAAGCCTAACAGTACCGTAAAATGGGGTAAAGTTGGCGATTTTTTGAAATTTATCTTAAAAAACTATAAGAAAAACATAAAATACAACTTTAATACTTTTAATATATATAAAGTTTCACTCCTCGTCTTTAGTATCATTATATAAAAAATTTTTTTATCAGAAAAATATTTATACGCCTTTTTATTGTCGCTGACTTTTCCCTGAAATGCGGAGTAAAGTCGGCGATCATTTAAAAAATATTCATTGACAAACCAAGAATGTTAGTTTAATTAAATAAAGTCAATTTTTTGAAGTAATTGATGTAAAAAACTCAAAACGAACATCTAATAACGTTTAAATAAATATTTAATAGCATTTTCCTTTATATAAATGTCTAACCAATAGAATCTAATTTAATTCATTTTGTAGATTAGAAACAAGTAGAACAGAAAAGTAATGTAATTTTGTTTAGTTTTTTACTGTTGCCGACTTTTCTTCCGAATTCAATAATATTTGTAAATGAATGTTTTTCAAAAATTCTTGTTTATTTTATGACAATTTATCTTTTTAGTAAATCATGCCAGGGATGTTTGAAATATTTTGTTCAATCGGATTTGTCATTAAAAAAAATTTAAATAGAGCTCTAGAATCATGTTTTCAATACCATTTAGTGAAAATGTAAAATGAACATTTGTATAAAAACCACATATTTCACTAAAATTATTTACTGAATATGGGACATTCTATGGGAAATTTTCATTGAAAATTTTTTTTTGTCCGAAACATTTTTTTTTTGAAATCTATATGAAAAATAAGGAAATACGTATTTTTTTATTTTTTTATTTGATGAAAATGAAGGAAGTAATGATTTTTTGAAATTTAATGTCAACGAAGAAAGTGTGTTTTTGGAACATTTTTTAATCTATTGTACTAATAAATTAAAAATTATGCTATATATGAAATTTGTTCATTTTTTCTCAAATTTTTCAAATATGTGCTAAAAAATAACGTACATATAACAGAAGCAACAACAAAGTTGAAATTAAACTTGTAAAGTGAGTTTTCTCAAAAGAGACACTTTCGATTTTTAATTTTTTTGCATTACAATCTCTGATGACTGAAGAATTTTTTCCCCTATCTGCGAAAGTGGTATTTTTAGTTTTTAAATTACTATTTATAATTTTTTTAGTACGGCTCACAGAATTTAAGCATTTTTTCTACAAATATAACCTTTTCCATTAACATTCATTTGTTTTTTTTTTAATTTTCATAAAAACATACTAAAAATCGTTGCGTCAAGCTTAAAAATTGTAAATAGTAATTTAAAAACTAAAAGTACCACTTTCGCAGATAGGGGAAAAAATTCTGCAGTCATCAGAGATTGTAATGCAAAAAAAAATAAATTTTAAATCGAAAGTGTCTCTTTTGAGAAAACTCACATTATAAGTTTAATTTCAACTTTGTTGTTGCTTCTGTTATAGGTACGTTATTTTTGAGCACATATTTGAAAAATTTGAGAAAAAATGAACAAATTTCATATATAGCATAATTTTTAATTTATTAGTACAATAGATTAAAAAATGTTCCAAAAACACACTTTCTTCGTTGACGTTAAATTTCAAAAAATCATAACTTCCTTCATTTTCATCAAATAAAAAAATAAAAAAATACGTATTTCCTTATTTTTCATATAGATTTCAAAAAAAAAAATGTTTCGGACAAAAAAAATTTTCAATGAAAATTTCCCATAGAATGTCCCATATGAATGAAACAAATGTCAAAGTAATGTTTGACGTTCATACAAACCAAAGTAATCATAATTAAGGATTTTTTCTCAGAAAAGAGAAAAAGAAATTTTTAAAATTAATTTGTAATAGTCGCCGACGTTACCCCATTTTACGGTAATATTGGAAAATATTTTGTTTTAAGAAAAAAATCACTCTAGTGGGAATCGAACTCCAAACATAATGCACACGAGTCGGAACTCTTAACCAACAAACCAATCTGCTTTGTAGTAGTTTAATATTTTTTGCTAATTATTAATAACTGCAAGCAATCTATAAAGTTTTATATCTTGTGAATAATCTGAATTTTAAACAAGTCAGATTGGTTCAATTTTTTTTTTATAAATCCAAAATGAATTTTAATTTATTGATTTTAGCGGTGATTAAAAATATTTAATTTAAATATACGTATGTATATTGTATAGATATAGTGACAAAAATTTTAATTTTTTCAAAAAAAATTTTTTTTATTGAAAATGGTACTTGTAGTTTTACATACTTGGTTCAGAGTTCGATTATTATCAGCAAGATTTTTTTCTTAAAAGAAAAATTCTCTCAGACATTTTGAATTTTAAAAAACTAATGTCAGATTCGTAATTAGCGACTCCCAAAATCTGCGAATTACTAGTTTTCAGGCGAATGAACAGTGATAGAAAATGACAAAAATTGGTTCAAATTAACTTTTAAACCACAATTATGAAACAAATTTAAAAATTTTTGTTTCCTCTAACTCAAAAGTAAAATCTGACATTGGGCCCGAGACCCAACAGTCAAAAAAGAAGTATCACAAAATTGCGTACTTTTCCAGATATTTGCAAGTTTCCATACTTTTTCAATACCCTGTATAAACAATAATTGCAGCTAAAGGTTGTTTGTGGTCAAATAAAAACAAATTTTTTATTAAATTTGCTTTTGATTATTGTGATTGTACTTTCTTTTATTAAAAAGTTGTTTTTCGATCAATTTTCTTATTTTTTTAACCCTTAACTGGCACTATGGGTCCAGTAGACCCAAGCATTTTTTCGGGTCCAAATTAATTGAATGTGTAGCTTTTGAATATTTTTTATATTTTAATATATTACTTTGACATATTCATAGTAATTTTCTAAGTTTTTTGATGCGACTAATTCGATACAAAAGAATAAATTAACTCTTCAAATATTAATAATTATAAATTTTTAATTTGAACCTAAAAAGTCACATTTTATTCTGCAAAATAAATTCCTTCTTTTTTGCAAGTCCTGCTGTTGTTACCATTTACGTTCGAACGCTGAATTATGACAGTTAAGGGTTAAAATAATTTTATAAACAAAAAAAAAAAACATTTTTATTCTGTACCAGCGCAGATATGACAATTATATGTTTCTTGCACATCGGTTGAATACAAACTCAACCTTATTTTGATATTTATATTTCAAAAATAGTTTTAAAAAAATAAAAATGTCGGTTCGGCGTACGCGACATTTTTGCCTTGGGAAACAATTAATTCTACTTTCAAACAAATCTTTAATGACTTTTTGATTAAGAGTAAAATTGCCTAAAACTAAATGAAACACACCATGGGGTCTCTGTGACCCCCAAATGTACATTTTCAAGATATTTACAAGCCAAAATATTGTGCAATGTAGTTGGTATGTATCGGAACGTGTAGCCAGTACCTAAAACTTGTAATAGATGGCGTCAGGCTTGCCAAATTGAAAAATGTGTGAAAAATATATTGAGCAAAAGTTAAAATTTGCATTCCCACAGAAAAAAAATATTTTAAGAAATATTACTATATAATTTCAATATTCAGGTATAGAAGTACAATTAATACAATAGGGTGTCATAAATGGTTTATTATGACTAGACTTCCAGTCGACTTTATTGTTGTTATGTCCCCTTATCTCCTTATTTTTTTTTCAAAATAAGGATAATAATAATAATAATAATAATTCTTTTTTAAAAATATTTAATATAATATTTTAACATAAATTAACTTGTAGATTACAATTATGAAATTCGAAATTTTTTTTTTATTTATTTAAGGTCGAAAATTTAATATTTTAATATAATATTTTAATTTAATATTTTAATTTAATATTTTAATTTAATATTTTAATTTAATATTTTAGTATAATATTTTAATTTAATGTTTTAATTTAATATTTTAATTAAATATTTCAACACAAATTGTGCTCCCTGCTTGCTTCTGCCATCTGACGGCGACAGGACGTAACAAAACATAAACAAATACTTCAAGTAATATTACTATATTATTTTTTCAATATTCAGGTATAGAAGGACGACTAATACAATAGGGTGTCATAAATGGTTTATTATGACTAGACTTCCAGTCGACTCTATTGTTGTTATGTCCCCTTATCTCCTTGTTTTTCTTTCAAAATGAGGATAATAATAATAATAATTCTTTTTTTGAAATATTTAATATAATATTTTAACATAAATTAACTTGTAGATTACAATTATGAAATTCGAATTTTTTTTTTATTTATTTTTTTGAGGTCGAAAATTTAATATTTTAATTTAATATTTTAATATAATATTTTAATTTAATATTTTAATTTAATATTTTAATATAATATTTTAGTATAATATTTTAGTATAATATTTTAATTTAATATTTTAATTTAATATTTCAACACAAATTGTGCTCCCTGCTTGCTTCTGCCATCTGACGGCGACAGGACGTAACAAAACATAAACAAATACTTCAAGTAATATTACTGTATAATTTCAATATTCAGGTATAGAAGGACGACTAATACAATAGGATGTCATAAATGGTTTATTATGACTAGACTTTTAGCCAACTCTATTGTCGTTATGTCCCTTTATCTCCTTATTTTGCCTTTAAATATTTAATATTTTAATATAATATTTTAACAAAAATTAAATTTTAGACCACAATTATGAAATTTGAAGATTCTTGTTTTCTCTAACTCAGAATTAAATTCTGAACAGATAGTGTAATTATAAAATTAATTGCAAAAAATTTTTTTCATAAGAATAATATTTTAGCGACTTAGATTTAATATTAATCGTAAAAAATTCAATTAATTTCTGATCTAAAATGACCTTATAGTGTATTTGTTTATAAAATTTGTTTTAAAAAAAGAAAAAATATTTATCAAAAAACCAATTTTTAATAGAAAAAAGTCCAATCGTCTAAATCAAAAATAAATTTACTTAAAAAGAATTTTTTATTTGACTACAAACAGACTTAAAATGTAATTGTTGTATAATTTGTTTATAATAATTTTTAAGTGTACAAATTTTTTTCATAGTTATTTTATTCCAAAATTTTTACGGCGTCGAATCTTAAATTATCGAATTTCTATTTAGCAAAATTGTATAAAGTGGATTTTATATTATGCAAAATTTTCATATCGAAGAATTTACATTTAACTAAAATTCGATTTAAAAGAATTTCTATTTAGCAGAACTCTTATAAAGCATTTTTTCTAATACTTTTTTAAAATTTTGAATTAATATAATTTCAATTGAACGAAATTTATGTCTATAAAAATGGACAAAAAAAGAACTAAGTAGAATTTTTCTTAAATGAGAATTCTGTTAAATAAGAATTAGTTCGAATTAGAATTTTGTTTAACAGAAACTTTGTTAATTAAGAATTTTGTTAAATAGAAATTCTGTTAATTGTGGATTTATGCAATGACAATTCTGTTAAGTAAATATTTTGATAATTCAAAATTTTCTATAATAAAAATTCTGTTAAAAAAATTTGTATTTATGCAATTTTTTTGACATAAATTCCGTTAAATTGAAATTGTATTAATTTGAAATTCGATGTACTAGAAAATATGCTTTATATAATTTTACTAAATAAAAATTTGATAATTTAAGATTTGACGCTGTAAAATTTTTTTTAAATTAAATGTTGAGAATATTTATACGTTCCCAATTAGTTTATTTATTTCACTTAAATGTTTTATTTTTACGAAAGAGTATTTAATTGGTTCAAATACATATGAAATTAGTGGATAATAGACATGTAAATGATTTAATTTTATCAAAATAAATTTTATATGATCAAAATAACATTTTTTTAGTGTAATTTAGGTCAAGGAAAAGTCAGGGAATTTTTTTCCTATCAGTTTTTAGACATCCTGAAAAGTACAATCGGTTAAATCAAAAACAAATTTACTTAAAAAAAATTTTTTTATTTGATCACAGCCTGAAAATGCAATTGTTATATAATTTGTTTATAACAATTTTTAAGTGTACAATTTTTTTTCATAGTTATTTTATTCCAAAATATTATAATTCAGATGAAAAAAATAATAATATTAGGATGTTCGTTTTAGACACATTGCCCCTATTTATTTGTAATTTTGAGCTCAATCTTACAATATAAAGTCAGAATGGAATATAATATACTTTGTAATAAAATATAAAGTTTAAATTCGGGTTCCCACAGAAAAAAAATTTTAAAGTAATATTACAATATAATTTCAATATTCAGGTATAGAAGTACAATTAACACAATAGGGTGTCATAAATGGTTTATTATGATTAGACTTCCAGTCAACTCTATTGTTATGTCCCCTTATGTCCTTATTTTTCTTTTAAAATATTTAATATAATATTTTAACAAAAATTAACTTTTAGATCACAATTATGAAATTATTTTTTTTATTTATTTATTTAAGATCGAAAATTTAATATTTCAATACAAATTATGCTCCCTGCTTGCTTCTGCCATCTGACGGCGACTAGACGTAGCGAAACATAAACAAATACTTCAAGTAATATTACTATATTATTTTTTCAATATTCAGGTATAAAAGGATGACTAATACAATAGGGTATCATAAATGGTTTATTATGACTAGACTTCCAGTCGATTCTATTGTTCTTATATTCACTTCTGTCCTTATTTTTCTGTTGGATTATTTAATAAAATTTAATTTAATATTTTAACACAAATTAAATTTTAGACCAAAAATTATGAACAAAATTCAAAAATTCTTATTTCTTCTAACTCATAACTAAATTCTGAACAGATTAAAAATTCGATTAAATTCTAACCATAAATTGCGGTACAGTGTATTAGCTTATATAAATTGTTTAAAAAAATAATTTAAGTTTATCGAAGAACAGCTTTGTAATTAAAAATAAGTTCAATGGCAATAATCCAAAGCTAATTTATTCAAAAAAATTTTTTATTTGACCACAAACAACTTTAAAATGTAATTACTATTTAATTTGTTTGTAACAATTTTTCAGTTTAAAAACTTTCTTTTTAGTACTTGCCTACCCCTATAGACACTAAATATATGCAATATTGTACAAAAAAATTTAAAGTCAAAATAAACCCAAAAAGTTTATAAAATATAATAATATTTTTACAGTTTGCATTAAGAATCACTCGCATGGATTTTCAAAAATTTAAATTTTTTCAAAAAAAGAAATAAAAATATCAGTTTAAACATCCCACTTGGAAAGATTCCTCGGAAAGTGCCCCCTGGAGGTTCTATCAGAATTCCGCCGGAACTTCCAACGTAATTCCGTCGGAATTCCATCGGAGTTCCAAAGAATTTCCGATGGGATTCCGACGGAATTAGGACTCTAAAATTTTGAAAAAATCGGAATTCCGTCGGTACTCCGTCGGAATCCCATCGGAAATTCTTTGGAACTCCGATGGAATTCTGACGGAATTCCGTTGGAAGTTCCGGCGGAATTTTGATAGAACCTCCAGGGGGCACTTTCCGGGGAATCTTTCCAAGTGGGATCATTACACTCTTTTATTAAATATGTATCTTTTTTCACAATTTTAATTTTTTTCATCGTTAAATTTGTATGGGACAAACATCTATATGCTCAATTTTAGCATATTTATATACTCATTTTCATATTCTTATTTCTAATATGGAGGATATTCACATTTAAGTATATTTTAGATACTAAATGTAAGTTTTCATACTTTCATAAATCTCTATCAGTTGTTATAATTAATTCATAAATAAAATCAGTTTTTTCATGTGAATAATGAATTACTAAGTAATATTAAATGATAATAAAATTAATATTTAAATATTATTAAATATATAATATCAAGAATATGCTATTTTTAAGTATATAGATATGTGACGCTCCACGAGATAAGGGACCTATCTCCGAAATAATATTAGGCTTAGTTTTCATGTACGGTGCACGGAAAACTGAGCCTAATGTTATTTCGGGGATAGGTCGCTTCTCTCGTGGAGCGTCACATATTAAGTTCAATTATCTTTTTTTAAGTATAATTTGCATACTGTTTTCAAGTATCCATTTTTTCAGTGTGACAAAATAGTTATTTTCGTATCAAGGGCGCAAAATAGGTGATTGTGGCGCAGGCAAGGTTTTTTAAATCTCGCCTAAGCCACAATCACCTTTTGTGCCTTTGATATGAACGTAATTTTTTGTCCTACCTGGACGAAAAGTATGTCGTATGAGGGCACGACTGTTCTGAAAAGTGCAGATAAAAATACAAGAAAAAGTATAAGTTGCATAAGTGTGTGTGTGTGTGAATATAATACTGTAATATATTATAAACAGTAAAATTCCATTAGGCCTTCTTGACCACAAGAAGCGGGCGTAAAATTACTTTTACGCCCGCTTGCCTAACCCCGAGCGACAATGAGATACTTTGGGCCCGCTTTAAGTGCCCGAAATGACATACTTTTCGGGCAGGTAGGACAAAAACGTGATTTTTGGTACTTTTACCCTCACTTTTTTCAAAATGACTGCTCGATCTCTGACAATGGATAAATTTTTTTTTTTTCTTTGCAGGCTTGTAAAATTAGTCGGTTTTATTTATTATTTAAGAAAACTACTTTTTTTTTACTGTGGACCTTACGTTGGGCCGCGAAATCTTACATTGGGCTCTGTGTCCAATTTGAAAATTAGCTTCGAATTTATTTATTTGTAGAAAAATATTGGGCACTATATCTTGAATTGGGTCCAATATTTTGGGCACTTATACCACATGTTTGAACGCAGAATTTAATAGGGATAACGAATTAGTGGTCTCATTTAAGAAAACCATTTTTTGCATTGTAGGGTTCAACATTGGGCCCCAGGCCCAATTTTTTAATTTTAAAGATGTAGATTTTTTATTTCGAGCAACTTTTGTGTTGAACATTTTTTACGAAAATTCGTACTTTTCGAAACATTTGCAAGTTTCCATAATTTTTAAACACCATGTATATAAATTCAACACCTCAAGTAATTTTTATTAGTAGATTTGCTTTTTTATATTATCAACATGAATTTTCAAGGTGTTTTCTAAAAATTGAAGAAGATATAATATAAGTAGTAAGCAATAAAGTAAGTTAAATATAAATTTTTTTTATAATTTTTCTTTTCACAATTTAACAGAAATCAGAGGTGAATAAACCCTCATTGGGATTAACGACAGTAACTTTTGCAAGAAGTGTTCCAATGTCAACTTATTTGTCCTGTTTTATTGTTAGTGATTTTGTTGCACTCTCAAAAACTGCAAAACGACTTGATGGTACAACTTTTCCAATCAGTGTTTACACAACAAAAGCCAACAAGGAAAAGGGTACTTTTGCTCTTGACATTGGAGTGCAAATTATTGAATATTACATTAATCTCTTCAAAGTTGATTATCCTCTACCAAAAATGGGTATGTAATAATTAATTATTTCAAAATATTTTTTTTTATAAATTTAATAAAAGTATATTTCCAAATTTTTTTGAAGTTCATTTAAAAGTAAAAAATTATTTATAGATATGGCAGCAATTCCTGATTTTGTGTCAGGTGCCATGGAAAATTGGGGCCTTGTAACATACAGAGAAGCAAGACTTTTAGTTGATGATAAAATAAGTTCTTCAGCAAATAAAGAAGGTGTTGTTTCAGTGATTGCTCATGAATTTGCTCATATGTGGTTTGGAAATTTAGGTAAGATTCACTTTTTCCTCTTATATTATTTTAAAAATCTTAAAAAAAAATTCATTTTTAAATATACAGTGACGATGGCTTGGTGGAATGATTTATGGTTAAACGAAGGATTCGCAACTTATATGAGTTATAAAAGTTCAGATGCCATTCTTCCGGATTGGGGATTGGTTTGTAATTTTTTTAATTTGAAATTTAAATTAAATTCCCATTATAAATGATTTATTTATTAAAATTTTATTATAAACAATTTTCAGATGGATCATTTTCTTACTGAACAGTTGCATGTAGCTTTTCAAACTGATGCAAAACTCAGTTCCCATCCGATTGTTCAAACTGTCTCAAATTCTGATGACATAACAGCAATTTTCGACGTGATATCATACAATAAGGTAAGGATGTTTAATCAGTTACTTATATTTATTTATTTACACTTGTCTTTAAATTTTTGTTGAAATTATTGAATAAGAGAGAAAGGTCCATCTTCTTTGTAGCTCGTGCTGCTACCACCGTTGTGTGGATGTCGTTCGAATTAAGGGGGGGGAACCACATTAGGACTCTGTTTTTTTAACAGTACACAAAAAATTTAAATTGACTAGATTTGCATGAAAATGATTCCTTTAGGGTTTTTGAGGTCGCTTAATCCAAATTTGAAGTCAGATTTAAAAAATTCAAAATGGCGGACCCAAGATGGCGGAAAAAATTTAAAGTTGATTCGATTCGTTCAAAATTTGATATTCGGGGATTTTTGGGATCGCTGAATCCAGCGAATTCTGATTCAGCGATTCAAAAAACTCTTAAGTATCGAATTTTGAACGAATCGAATCAATTAAAAAAATTTCGCCATATTAGGTGGACATATTGGGTTCGCCATTTTGAATTTTGGATATACTTCCGAAGTAGGGGTACCTCCGATTTTAATAAAACTTGGTATACTAACGTATTTTGGTACGCTGATTACGAAAATGATAGTGAAAATTGGCGCAAATTTGATTATCATGGTAAAAACCATAAAAAACACCATAAAATCATGGTTTTTTACGATTATCTCGTAAAAAACAAAAAATTTCGAAAAAAGTTTTAGACAAAAGTTGTAGATCTCAAAAAAACACACATTTTATGTTTTATGCATTTTTTACCAAAAGTCATTATTTTTCGAGAAAAATGGTCCAAAAGTAATTTGCGGAAATTGTGGGGTGGAGTCTGCAGCAGCGGTAAATGCAAAATATAGTAAACACGGCCTTCGGCCGCGTAAGGTACTGCTCGCTTCTCTTTTTAAGAAATCTTGGCTAGAGGGGGTAGATATGGCCGAAAGTATTTTGCGGAATTCTTTGGATCCTGAGTAATGGTGAATATGATACTATATACGAGTCAAATAATATGTCTAACCATGACTGCTGTATATGTTTTCATTATCATGGTGTTTTTCGTAATCGTAATAATCGTAAAAACCATGATTTTATGGTGTTTTTTATGGTTTTTACCATGATAATCAAATTTGCGCCAATTTTTACTATTATTTTCGTAATTTTTAAAATCTGACATCAAATTTGGATTTAGCGACTCAAAAAACCCCCGAGTACCAAATTTTGAACGAATTGAATCAACTTTAAATTTTTTCCGCCATATTGGATCTGCCATTTTGAATTTTTTAAATTTGACCATAAATTTAGATTCAACGACCTCAGAAACTTTTAATACGATGATATGATATTTTTTGGAAACTTTTTTTTTGGGCCGTTTTGGGCCCACAAACGATTTCTCTATTAGTCTGCAAAGTGGTTAAAGGGATAAAATTTTTTAAATGAAATGCAAGAATGACATTATGTTGCACATATATTTAACTGTGTCTCACAATTTTTTTAATCATTTTTATTAAAAACATTCCAAGTTAACGGCCATTAAACATGGAGCTACACCGTCTGAGTTTATAATTGCTGTGCAAGATGGAGACCACAAATTTGATCTAAAAGAAAAAATTGAAGGTTATTCACATTTTATAGAGTAGAACGAGGTGAAAAAGCCATTTGGGGTTTAAATTAAATAAATAGTTTTATTGAATAGTTTTATCAGGCATTTAGAATATAAATTAAATTAGGTAATTTTGGTTAACTTTCCGAACATATTACGACTCGTTCAAGTTCAATTTTGAGATTTATTATAGCTTTTTGTAAAAAAGCCAAATACTTGTAGGAAAAAAGCCACTCTTAATAGTATGTAATATTCATTTGTTCTCTGGTATTTGTGACCTTGTCTTTTTTTAACGTCGAAAAAAAGTAAATTTTCTCTTATATTCTATATTGTTGTTACATTCGATTTAATTTTAATATTCTTTGAAATTTATTAAAATGACATTATTTGTTATATGTATAAATAAACAAAACACAAAAATTGATAATATATTTTGCCCGAATCGCAAAGTGGCTTTTTCACCCCACCATGTTGTGTAAAAAAGCCACTTGCAGTGTTCTAGTAAAACTTATATAATTTTGTCCTTTCATTGGATACGAAGATTGTCCGATCAGGATTTTAAAGCTGAAGAACTAAACTTTCAGAAGAAAATAAAATTTCGAAAAAAAAATTTAATACCGAGTTTACATATTAAAAAATGAAAAAGTTTGAAACAATTTGCAAATTTTTTTTTAAATCGGTCAATAACATTTTGAGCTATCCTGTATAGCAATTTCAAAAATCCTGTTTCAAGAAAAACGCGTTTGAAAAAAAGTATCGAAAATTTGAAAATTATGATAAGAAAAAAACCATTTAAAGTGCTTAAATTTTAATCTGTTATTCTTGTACCATACATTAGTCCTTCCTTTTCTTCATAAGTCAAATTTTAAATTTAGAAAGGGACTTCCTCAGCGACGCCGTTAACAATCTGCTTCGCTACTCGGAGCGAGCTTCATTCATTGCTCGTAGCACAGACAGGACATCGTATTTCGCTATAAAAACTTTTTAAGCATACTCGGGGATTTTCGGGGCCGCTATGACGAATTCGGTGACCGTTTTTCAAAATTCAAAATGGCCGATCTAATATGGCGGATACATTTTTTAAATTTGACGGTTTTGCTTGAAACTCGTTATTCAGGAGTTTTCAAGGTCGCTGATTACTAATGTGATATTAGTAAATTGTATTGATTTTTAATTTTCTTGTCCGCTATATTGGATCCGCCATTTTGAATTTTAAAAAACGGACACCGGATTCTTCATCAACGAGCCCAATAAGCTCCGAGTAACGTTTGCTCCGTAAATAGTAAAACTACTATTTCTAGAGTAAACTTTACTATTTTAGTACAAGGAACAAGTTTTGGTGCATAAGATGCGCAATCTACGGTAGAACTGTTGTACTATGGGTTGAGGGCAACTGTTATCCTGATTTGGCGCGTCAGGAGCGCTGTGATGTCCGTTTTTAAAGTACAAAAAATTTTTAACTAACCAGTACAACCGGTGCACCAAAATTTTTTCTATTTTCGGAGCAAAAGTTGTCAGAAATGCGCAGAAGTTTAGTTCCGTAGTGCTTTAAATACTCCTGCATCTTCGTCCATATTAACAGTCGGAACTATCAAAACGGTGTTCAAAAGCTTAGTATGTGGCAGGATAGAATGATCAGAACAGTAAGATTAGTATTTATGTGGACAGTTAGATGACCTTGCACGCACTGAAAAATCCGATAATTAAATGAAATTTAGTCAGTCATGCCGTAATGTTCTGGACGAGCTGGGTTTAAGAGATAAACTCTCATTAATCTGGGTATCAGGTCACTCGTAAATCAAAGGAAATGAGGAAGCAAATGTGCGAGGTTAAGGAAATCATAGAACTATATGGAGTAAGAGTTGTCATGAGAAGAACTAGAACTAGAACTCGGTTTAGGAAGTTAGGACTCTTTTCCCTATTGAAAATCCTTGTACAAGAAAATGTACATGTTCAGCAGCTGAAGTTGTATCTGTTCTGGTGAGAACATGTACAAGTTCTTGTACAATTTCGGCATCAGAATTTGGGACAAGTTCTAGTACGAGAACTTGTACAAGTAAATATATTTAATATTTGTATACATGAAAATTTACATGTTCATATTAAATGTGCAGGTTCATTTATGTCTTGGTTTAGTAAAAATTAAAAACTTTGAAGGCTGCGCAGTAGTTTTCTAAGGACTTTACAGCTGCGCAATAATTTTTAGCATGCATATTACCCTATAAGATCTTGTGCAAGTTCTCGTACAAGAACTTGTTCCAAATTCTAGTGCCGAAATTGTACAAGATCTTGTACATGTTCTCGCCAGAACAGGTACAAGTTTAGCTGCTGAACATGTATATTTTCTTGTACAAGATCTTGTACAGGGTTTTTTTTAATAGGGCCTCTCACTTGGCCTTCTGGAAAAAAGACAGATTTCTAAGTTGGTTTTTTTTTGCATCGAGATGGCTAGAGGGTTAGGTACAATGGGTTTCGATTTAGTTGCTGACTTTCGTCACACGGAACCTTAGGTTGACCTCGTATTAGATTAAAAACTTATGATAAAATTGATTTTATCACTAAATATTAATAAAAATGGTTAATCCATTCTAGGGTGCATCTGTTCTAAGGATGTTGAACGATTTTGTTGGCTCGGATGTATTTTATGAAGGAGTCACAACCTATTTGAAAAGAAATGCTTATCGAAATGCAGAAACAGCGGATCTCTTTTCCATTCTACAGGAATCTGTTGGTAATCGTATTAATATTAATGCAATTATGGACACCTGGACTCGTCAAATGGGTTTTCCTGTTATAAATGTTTCTGTCAAATCAAAGACTTCCTATACTTTAACCCAAAAACGTTTTCTCGCTGATCCAAAAGCTCAGTTTAATGCTTCAGATTCAGAATACGGGTACTACTATAATTCAATATTTTCAATTATAATTACTATTTGAACATAAATTAAGAAGTTAAAATAATAAATGTTAAATTATAATTTACAGTTACAAATGGACTATTCCAGTTACTTACATCACAAGCGCTAATTCGACTCCAACTTTGATTTGGTTTAATAACGATGCGAAAAATTGTAATTATAATAATTATTAACTTTAGTTAAATTTTATATTATCAAAATTAATGTATTTTATTTTATTCGCCAAGTGGTGATCAAGCTTGACGAACCAGTTGATTGGATAAAATTCAATTGTGATCAAATTGGATACTATCGTGTAAATTACGAAACTGCTGAATGGCATAAACTTGCAGATGTTCTACGATGGAATCATAAGGTATTTTTGATTTTATTATTATTTTTTTTTATTATTAACAAAATATTTTAGTTTCCTTTAATAATTCTTTTTTATTCTGTATCTCAAGAGATTTTCCACTTCGGATAGAACACACATTTTGGAAGATGCTTTTAGTTTAGCTGATGCTGCTGAACTTGACTACAATATAACTATGGATATGACTAATTATCTATCATCGGAACTTCACGCTGTTCCGTGGGATATGGCATCCACTAAATTTTTGCAAATGAACACTTTACTCTCTTCGACTAGTGCATCCTCAAAATTCCAGGTAACTCAGTCAATTGTTTTACTTTAGTTTCTACAGCGTCTTAAAATCACTGAGTGACGCCACGGTGCGCCAGAAGGAGGTTTAAATAAAAATGAATTGACATTTAAAAATTCTTTTTGATTATGGTTCTAAGATGAATAAAAAACTTTTCTCAATAGGTTTTAAAATCAGCTTACGTACCCAATTTAAAACAAATTGAGTTTTAAATATTTAAAAATAGTATTTTATGAGGAACCAGAATTTATTTAATGTATACTTATATGCGTATAGATAATAGATGTTTTAGATTTGAATTCATATAAATTTATTAACAATAAAGTTATTTTCTTGTTTCGTTTTTATATTTATACATTAAGAGTGTCGAACGGTATCTGAAATTCTTTGACAAGAAAAATGCTTTAATTATCGCTCTGAACGTGAAATAGTATTGATTTTAAAATACTTTTTTCTCGAAAGACGAACACTTTTAACAAAATCAGCCAAAATCCTCATCTTATAAATTTCCTAAATCCAAAAGACTGTACGAATCCATAGAAAAACATGGTTGCAAAACAAAAAGTAGAAAAGTAATCTAATAACAGTTGCGACTTTGTGCGCCCTGCATGCTGTTGCCATCTGACGGCGACAGGAGGTAATGTACCTGTCATTATATTACTTTTCGTTTTGCAATCGTGTTTTTGTATGGATTCGTATAATCTTTAGGATTTAGGAAATTTATATAAGATAAGGATCTCTAGCTGCTTTTGTAAAAAGTGTCCGTCTTTCGAGAAGAAAGTATTTTAAAATCAATTTTTATCATTTTCACGTCTAGTACCGTTTTTATAGAGCGATAATTAAAGGTCTCTTCTTGCCAAAAAATTTCAGAGATCATTCGACTCTCTTAAATAAATTTTGTCACTCTTAAAATCGTTCTTTTAACATTATAATTTAATTTTTTTTAAATCGGACACAAACACTACAGCAATATAATTATTTATATGTAAAATTGAAAATAAGTAATTATTTTATCATTTATTACAGTATTTATTAGATTAAATAAATTCTGATTCCCCATAAAACACTGTTTTTATATAAAAACTCAATTTTATTTAAATCGGGCACGTAAACTGATTTTAAAAACTATTGAGAAATGTTTGTTATTCATCTAAGAATCATAATCAAAAAGAATTTTTAAGTGCCAATTCATTTTTATTTAAACCACCTTCTGGCGCACCGTGACGCAAGTTTGTCGCGCGGTTTAGTTTGGTTGTCTTAATGGAAACCTCCCCTTAAATGAAATAATTTAGCATGAAATAGTTTAGTAATGTAGAATGTTTATTTTGAAAATCAATTTTTATAGTAAATATTAATCTTTTTATATAGGAATATGTTCGAAATTTGGTAGATCCTATCTACCATGAAGTTCTTTGGAAAGTCGAAAATGTTGATAGTTACGTAACTTTGTGAGTACATGATCAGTATTAACGTATTATTAGCATCTCATTTTTCTTCTCTGTCTTTACTATTATCACTTCTATTATGTAGAAATCTCAGAACTGTGATACTTGAATTGGCTTGTGAAATGGGTCACACTGAATGTTTAGAGGAAGGAGGTGAAATTTTCAAAAAATGGATTAATGATCCCAAAGATGAGCGCCCTCATCCTGATATTAGATCAACCGTCTATTATTACGGTAATTTAAAAATCCATATGTAACAAATTTTAATCCTTGCAATTTTAAATTGGTAATAATTTAAAAAATTAACTAAAATTAGAAAGAAAGAAATTTTAAAAACTTATTAACTAGGTATGAGTCACATTGGTGGAGAGGCAGAATGGAATAAAATGTTTGAAAAATTTACAAAGGAAACAAATTCTCTTGAGAAATTAAAATTAATGCGTGGTTTAGCTGGTGTACGCTCAGCTTCATTGCTTAACAGGTTAGAAAATTTGTTTTAAATTTTACAAAATAATAAAAAAGAAATTTTAAATATAACATTTATTTTTGGCTTTTATTTTTAGATTTATTTCTTACGCAATGGATGAAAATTATGTACGAGCACAAGATGCTTTTTCATGTTTGCGTCAAATCTCAGCAAATCCCGTTGGTACTCCACTAGTTTGGGATTGGGTGCGAGGAAATTGGGAATTTCTTGTTAAAAGATATACATTAAACGATCGTTATTTAGGTCAATTGATCCCGGCGATTACAAAATCATTTTCTACAGAAGTAAAATTAAATGAAATAACAGAATTCTACGCGAAATACCCGGAAGCAGGTGCCGGTGCCTTATATAGAGTTAGAGCTCTTGAAACTGTCGTTAACAACATTAAATGGTTACAGAAGAATGAGGCGAAAATTGAAGCTTGGTTAAATTCTCGGTGAAATAGTTGAAAAATTGTTTCATTTTGTTTAATATAAGTTACGTTTTCATTTACTCGATCTCTTTTTCTTTTTTTAAATCTGAATATTTTCAAACACATATATATAAATATATAGATTCAGATTTAGAGATTAAAGAAAAGTATTTATCAGTCATTTATTTGCAATATTAAAGAATTAAGTCGACTGATTATTAATAGTCTGAAAAATAATGTATTTCTTTACATTTTTACAGAGTTTTTACTTTTTAATGTTACTCATTAATATTATTCTAAGAATAAAATAAAAAAGTTCTTTAATAATTTATTGTTGTTTTTTTAACGAATTAAAATCCAATGTTAATACCACAAGTCAAAAGAAGGAAGATGTTCTTTAATTTTGGTTTAAAACAGTGTATGCTATTAACGGTTTCTTAGTTTTTAATTTACATGCAAAATAATATTTAACTTTCATACTTTCCTCTTGATAAAATTTGTATGCTGACATAGAGGAGGAATACTTGTAAAATAATCTAATACAAACTATTTATAAATACGCAAAAAGTTCATTAGTGAATTCTAAAAAATATCGGGCTCAATTAATTAACATTATTTATTTTATTGTTAATAAATATATTATTTGTTGAATTTTCAGTTATTTTCTAAAGAAGAAGAAAAAGTGTACCCCAACTGAAATTCTCTATGAATTATAAAATAAAACAATAATTTTGATTATCGGAGAATTCAAATTAAAATTGGTTGCGCGCCACTTCCAGTAAATTAATGTCAGCCAATCAACGCCCGGCGTTCTGTGTTCTACCCTCTCCAGCGTCGAGCGTCACTTCAAGAATAATCTCAGCCAATCAACGCCAGGCGTTCTGCGTTCCACCACCTCCAGCGACGCGCGCAACTCCATCGACACTTGTCGAGTCTTCACCCATTTAGTCCGCCATCAGCCACGTGCCAGCAACGTCCAGAATTGAGGTGAGTTTTTCTCAATTACTTATCCCAGATACCACTCCCTTTTCCAGGAAGTTAACCATGTAAAGTTCCTTACTTAACTCTGTCATTTTCCAGTTAAATTGCATGAATTTCTATATATCCCCCTTTTTTCTTTCCTTTGTTAACTTTTCTAGTACTTATCAATTATTTACTAGAAAAATGCAAAGGATTATTTCTAAAATATTAAAGTCTTAAGTTTTAAAGTTTGTAGTTTAAAATTTTTTTTAAATTATATAATCGGAGTACTTTAAATAATTACTTTGGAATTTCCTCGAAAATAAAACTAAATTTTTTTTTGTAATTGGGACATTCCACTTGAAGCGGGCAATCTCTATCCTGGTTTGTTTTTCAATATTATTACTTTTAAATATTACTAATTTATTAAAAATATATTAAGCGAAGGAAAATGGGTAAATATTTTGTATTAAATTTAATTTCCTTGACGGCATTAAATTTAATACAAAATATATATCTATTTTCCTTCGTTTTGTGAATTTTTAATAAATTAATAATATTTAAAAGTAATAATATGAAAAAGAAACAAGAGGGGGTTGTCCTCTTCATCTAGAAAGCCCCAAATGTCATTAAATAAGTTTAATATGTGCATAATATTTAATTATATATATTATATATTTTAACATTGTTTTAATTAATATTTTTGTATAAATATTATTACTTACAAAATTTTTAAAATCTCTTAAAAATATTGATAATAAAAAGATGTTTTTTTGTCAAAAAAAAACTTCTTTTTATTATCAATATTATTAATTATTACTATTTTTTTTATTATTACAATGAAATACATAATTGCACATATGTGACCTAGACAGTGAAAAGAGGGTTCACGTGAGAAAAAATTTATTTGTTATTGATTGTTTATTCTGATAGAAAAAACTTTTTTCTAACAGAATCACCAATCAATAAAAAATTTATTTTTTCGCACTTATGCCCCCTTTTCACTGTCCAGGTCACATATATGCAATTATGTACTTCATACTAATTGTAAAAAAAAGTAATAAAGAATAATATTGATACAAAAATATTAACTAATTAAATAATATAGAAAATATTAAATATATAAATAAATATTATTTGTAAGTTAGTTTTATTTTCGAGGAAATTAAAATGTAAATAAACATTTAAAGTACTCTAAAATTATAATTTAAAAAAAATTTAAACTATAAACATTCTTTAAAACTTAAGACTTTAAAATTTTAGAAACAATCCTTTGCATTTTTAAAGTAAATGAACATTGATAAGTAGTAGAAGTAAACAAAGGAAAGAAAAAAAAGGGAGGGGGATATAAAGAAATCCATGGAAGTTAACTGGAAAGTGACAGAGTTAAAACCGGGACAGACCATGGTTAACAGAAGGAAAAGGGACTGGTCGAAGGGAAAGTAAGAGAAGAACTCCACCAAGAGGAAGGACAGGACGTACGTGGTTGGAAGGTGGAGAAGAAGAAGAATGATAAAAAGAAGAATTACACAAAAATATGTTAATTTATTTAATAAATTTTTATTCAAAATATCTTTTGTCTTTTCTTTGTGTACTGTTGCCTGGTTGCCTCCTCACGTCAGCCACGTACATCCTGTCCTTCCTCTTGGTGGAGTTCTTCTCTTACTTTCCCTTCCACCAGTCCCTTTTCCTTCTGTTAACCATGGTCTGTCCCGGTTTTAACTCTGTCACTTTCCAGTTAACTTCCATGGATTTCTTTATATCCCCCTCCCTTTTTTTTCTTTCCTTTGTTTACTTCTACTACTTATCAATGTTCATTTACTTTAAAAATGCAAAGGATTGTTTCTGAAATTTTAAAGTTTAAGATTTAAAGAATGTTTATAGTTTACGTTTTTTTTAAATTATGTTTTTGGAGTACTTTAAATGTTTATTTACATTTTAATTTCCTCGAAAATAAAACTAACTTACAAATAATATTTTTTTATATATTTAATATTTTCTACATTATTCAATTAGTTAATATTTTTGTATCAATATTATTCTTTATTACTTTTTTTTACAATTAGTATGAAGTACATAATTGCATATATGTGACCTGGACAGTGAAAAGGGGGCATAAGTGCGAAAAAATAAATTTTTTATTGATTGGTGATTCTGTTAGAAAAAAGTTTTTTCTATCAGAATAAACAATCAATAACAAATAAATTTTTTCTCACGTGAACCCTCTTTTCACTGTCTAGGTCACATATGTGCAATTATGTATTTCATTGTAATAATAAAAAAAATAGTAATAATTAATAATATTGATAATAAAAAGAAGTTTTTTTTTGACAAAAAAACATCTTTTTATTATCAATATTTTTAAGAGATTTTAAAAATTTTGTAAGTAATAATATTTATACAAAAATATTAATTAAAACAATGTTAAAATATATAATATATATAATTAAATATTATGCACATATTAAACTTATTTAATGACATTTGGGGCTTTCTAGATGAAGAGGACAACCCCCTCTTGTTTCTTTTTCATATTATTACTTTTAAATATTATTAATTTATTAAAAATTCACAAAACGAAGGAAAATAGATATATATTTTGTATTAAATTTAATGCCGTCAAGGAAATTAAATTTAATACAAAATATTTACCCATTTTCCTTCGCTTAATATATTTTTAATAAATTAGTAATATTTAAAAGTAATAATATTGAAAAACAAACCAGGATAGAGATTGCCCGCTTCAAGTGGAATGTCCCAATTACAAAAAAAAATTTAGTTTTATTTTCGAGGAAATTCCAAAGTAATTATTTAAAGTACTCCGATTATATAATTTAAAAAAAATTTTAAACTACAAACTTTAAAACTTAAGACTTTAATATTTTAGAAATAATCCTTTGCATTTTTCTAGTAAATAATTGATAAGTACTAGAAAAGTTAACAAAGGAAAGAAAAAAGGGGGATATATAGAAATTCATGCAATTTAACTGGAAAATGACAGAGTTAAGTAAGGAACTTTACATGGTTAACTTCCTGGAAAAGGGAGTGGTATCTGGGATAAGTAATTGAGAAAAACTCACCTCAATTCTGGACGTTGCTGGCACGTGGCTGATGGCGGACTAAATGGGTGAAGACTCGACAAGTGTCGATGGAGTTGCGCGCGTCGCTGGAGGTGGTGGAACGCAGAACGCCTGGCGTTGATTGGCTGAGATTATTCTTGAAGTGACGCTCGACGCTGGAGAGGGTAGAACACAGAACGCCGGGCGTTGATTGGCTGACATTAATTTACTGGAAGTGGCGCGCAACCAATTTTAATTTGAATTCTCCGATAATCAAAATTATTCTTTTATTTTATAATTCATAGAGAATTTTTGTTAAAATAAATTTTATAATACGATTGTCTGACGTATCTTCTGCTCGTGTTCACATGGAAAATCTCCGAAACCTCTTCTTGTTCAGGAAACAACTGCATACTATAAAATTGTTATTTATTATTTTTTATTTCAAAAACTATTATTAACAATATAATAAGTAATAATAATGAATTAACTATATGTTTATAATAATTTGTAGGAAATAATTGTCAGGTTAAATAATAAATTATAATTTAATGGAATCATCCACTTTTTTCTGAAATTGTTATATATTACCAAATAATATATTTTATAAATGTTTTTTTGATTTTTTATTTGTTTAAACAATTTATTATTAATAATTCATATCTATATCAAATGTACATATAGACAGTAGCAAAATTTTATAAATTTCTTACCTTTTTCTTTGGAGTTATTAATTTAAAGGTTATAAATATAATAAAATATAAAATTAAATTTTGCAATAACTATTATAATAAATTGTTTAAACAAATAATTGTTGCTATTTATAAACTTTTTTTATAATGCACCTAGAAAGATTAATTTTTTTCTAATTTTGCAATTTATCAAGCCGAATATAATAAAACATAGATTTGGTGTAAAATTATTAATTCAACCCTTGTTTAAACAATTTATTGTTGTTATTTATTAACTATTTTTGTATTGCACCTAGAAAGATGCCGTTTTTATAATTTTGCAATTTATCAAATCGAATATAATAAATGATAGATTTGATGTGAAATTATTAATTCAACAATTGTTTGAACAATTTATTATTGTTATTGACTAACTTTTTTTTATTGCACCTAGAAAAATGCCGTCTCTTTACCTTTTACGATATAGATCGCTTATTAGATTGCAAAACTTGAAAAAACTGCATCTTTCTAGGTCAGATGAAAAAAGTAAGTTAATAGCAATATTTATTTGTTTAAACAATTGTCGAATTAATAGTTTTACATAAGATCTATCTTTTATTATATTGGGCTTGATAAATTGCAAAATTAGAAAAAACGGCATTTTTTTAGGTACAATACAAAGAAAGTTAATAAATGAAAACAATAAATTGTTTAAACAAATAAAGAATGCAATATATTATTTTTTATCCATTATTTGACAACATAAAAGTCTTACAGTAAAAAGTCTGACCCACCCTGGGTGGGTATCCCGTCCGGCGAAGATTAATTAATAATATAATTTTATAATAATAATTAATATTATTTTTAAATAAATGAAAAATGTTGCTTTTATATAAATAATTATTAACCTATTTCACTGAAAAAATTCTTTTCAAATATACCTTTTTCACGTCCTAAAAATATATGTTAATAAATATATGCTATAATTTTGTATTTTTAAGAATTAATTTTGCACAACTTACTTTTCAATACTAAAGTAAATTACTAAAAAGAAATTAAAAAACAAAAAAAAATTAAATGAAAACCCGATGATTAAATTTGTTACTTTCAGGAAAATAACCCATATCTACCGACTTTAAAAATGACGTTTTGAGATAAACGCGTTTAAAAACTGAATTTACTTGCAAAATCCGTGGTTTTAATAAGCAAAAATTACCCTCATTTTAGAACACCTCCCCTATATAATTTTCAGGAAGAAATGGGTCGATTGCTTTCAAATCGACGATAGAGTATTTGAACAATGCTGATAAACGTGTAAATAACATCTGACCTTTTAATATATGTAAAAGATGAGGGTTTCTATAAGGGTGAATATAATACTTGAAATTCGACAGCTTTGATCTATTAAGTGCGGTGTTAATATGACAGATCAATATATATATGGACGTGGTATGTGGGGGATTAATAGATGTATATATATATTCTAATCCTAGTTATAACTTAAAAAGAATTTTCAAAAATTTACACATTTTAATTTTTATTTCATCAAATTCTATATGGCTCATTTCATTTAAAAGGTAAAATACAGCTTGCATGAAAGTTATGATGGGAACATTCGATTTTGGATTTGTAATCAAGTTTTTTATATTATTTAATGTTTTAAAAAATCGAAATGGATAGTGGTTATAACATTAGACGTAAATATTTGAAATGGCAGACAGTTTTTTGGCAGAATATGATCACTACCCAGATAGCACGGAAACTTGCAGCAAGCTTGCGGCAAGTTCACCGTGAAGGTTGCTGCAAGCTTGTCTGAGCTAGCGAAATATCCCACCCAGGGCAAGCTTGTCGTGAAAGCTTGCTGTAAGCTTTCCAGGAAAGGTTGCTGCAATCTTGCCATGAAAGATTTCTACAAGATTGCTGCAAGCATACTAAGAATGATTGGGGCAAGCTTGCCGTGAAAGATTGTTGTAAGCTTGCTATGTAAGGTTGCAGGAGAATTTCAACAAGCTTCTGGAAAGGTTGCTGCAAGCTTGCCGCAATTTTTAAAAAATACATTTTAAATTTTAAAAAAATTTATTTGTTTTTTTTAAATTTGAAAATCCTTGTGACGTTTATTATTATTAATTATGTCCTGTTTATTTTCATTTGGAAACTTAACGAGAAAATTTTCGAAACAAATTTGAGGGGACTAGGAATTGAACCCGTGTTCGACAGACACTAACCAAAGACCCTAACCGAGAACCTACTCGACCAACTATCAGAGAATAAAAAAATCTTTTCTCGTTAAGTTTCCAAATGAAAATAAACAGGACATAATTAATAATAATAAACGTCACAAGGATTTTCAAATTTAAAAAAAACAAATAAATTTTTTTAAAATTTAAAATGTATTTTTTAAAAATTGCAGCAAGCTTGCAGCAACCTTTCCAGAAGCTTGTTGAAATTCTCCTGCAACCTTACATAGCAAGCTTACAACAATCTTTCACGGCAAGCTTGCCGCAATCATTCTTAGTATGCTTGCAGCAATCTTGTAGAAATCTTTCATGGCAAGATTGCAGCAACCTTTCCTGGAAAGTTTACAGCAAGCTTTCACGGCAAGCTTGCCCTGGGTGGGACATTTCGCTAGCTCAGACAAGCTTGCAGCAAGCTTGGCAAGCTTGCACGGTGAACTTGCCGCAGGCTCGCTGCAAGTTTCCGTGTTATCTGGGTGTTGTTGTGACTATGATTTTTGCAAATTTTTGTTCTAAACAAGTTGATGTTTTAGAAAATCATTTCAATTTTACTTTTTAAATATTTTAAAGCATGAAAGAATATTATTTCACACACAAACCTTATTTCTATAAGGATTTTTTTGATTTTGAAATAAGAATAAGAAACGACTGAAAAAATGTAAAATAAATTTCTTTGGTTTTCGTTCTACTTTATTTTTTTAAAATAAATGAACGTTTTTTATATTTTGTGTAAATGTTAAGATGTATTTATCTAAATAAATATTAATTCTATTGCGTGAGCAACAAACTTTTTATTTTTATACACAAAATGAGAGAAGATTGGTTACGGCTACTTCGGGACAGTAGGGGACAAATTATATTGATTACATGGAACCACAAAATTTATTGGATCTTGTTTTTTCATATGTACATTTTTTTGAGTCGCTGTATTCGAATTCATCATCACGTCAAGGTTTTTTGTCGAATGAAGAAATTTCTATTCAGATATCTGTGAACCCGATGTTATTGAACTTTTAGGAAATAATAAAATTCAAATTATGAACAATTTAAGTTATACAGCAAAGAAATAATTATGTTGTGTGAAGCAATCAATTAAATCATTTGAATACTAATTTTTGTTGTCTGATTTCAAAAATTTTAAATAGAGGATACAATATGTTGAACAAATTTTTAAAAATTGCTTCTATTCGTTTAATTTTTATTTTTTAGAGATTTTGGAAGGTCAATGATTATAAATCTTACATAAAAATTAAAATTTTAAAACGACAAATTAAAAATTAATCAAATTTGCTTACAACTTGTTATTTAAGGGTTGCTCTTAAAGAGGGAAATGAAATTACTTTTAAAAATTGTACATGGCACACGAATTAAAAAAAAAATCGGCAAAATTTTAACTGCATTGGAAGTAATTCACAATAAAAAATAAATTATTTTCGAAAAAATTGACTGTCAATGATAAAAAAAAAAAATAGAGACTATAACGATTTTTAGCTTCAAAAGTGTCAATAATTCTTTATTTTATGGGACTTAAAGAAATAGAGGATAGAGTAAAAAAATCGAAATTATTGTTAAAAAATATAACCTTTCAATAGTGCACAGATTATTTATATACCATTGCAACTGCTCACTAACGAGACAGATAAATGTATAACAGAAAAATATTTTTGCCATTTTACCGTTCCATATAATAACTCTTTGGGATATAAAAAAGTAAAAAAAAGACGAGAAAATATCACCTTGAGTTTATGTTCAGTAATTGTCAATTCGATTAGAACCAGCCGATAAGCCATTAAATGACATTTAATTAAGACGTAACAGGAAAACTAGAAATTCCATTTAATGTTTCATTTAAAATCTCAAACACTTTTTTAAATTATTAGAAATTATTATTATTATTATTCTTAATTATATTGTAAAATTATTAGATTCTTCATTCTTCGACATTATACAAATCAATATTTATTATATTTTTAATATATCATACCACTTTTTTTACAATTTATTTTATTTTTAGCCAAGCATAATTATTGGCTAATTTAGACATTAGAAAATAAAAATGTTGTTTGTAATAATTAAATGTCTGTGAAGCAAAATCATAATAAATATGTACGCTATAATTAAACCAATTTTCGATAATTAATCTGTGGATCTTCTATTATCTGATATTTAATTAGAAAATTTATACTAAATCAAATAAAATTTTAGTTAAAATTAATTAACCTTTTTTTGATATTTGTTGAATAATAATTTTCTAATTAAGCTAAAACTAATAGAAATTCCGCTCAGCTAATTAACACATAATTGGCTATCTTTTGATATCGCTTTTCATATTGTCAATTCAAATAATTCTCAAAAAGATGTGATCAAATATGACACAATAAATTAAAAAAAAAAAAACAAACAAACAAAAATCTAATTGTGTATTATGATGAATTTTATGGTATTGTAAATTCTTGTAAATGAATTAATAATTATCAGATGAAGAGAAAATGCGATTGAGTAACCAAGAAAGAATTTCGATTAATCCAAGAATGTCTTTTGCTGTATATAGTTATAGGTTGCTCTCCTTAAAAATCACCAGGAAATAATAAATTTACATTTATGCCAGACGATTGTGAGTAGGAGGAATCAAAACTTCATATTTGGATGTTAGCACTACTCGTAAATTCTTTTCAATGCTATATAACTACATATTATTCGAGACAAGATTTATTACTAAATTTAATTACTTAAAATAATTTTTAAATAATTCTCTTTTTACAAAAATATCTAATATTGTAAAACTTAAATATATATGGGCAATTCCATGTGAAATTTATCCATGACATTTTAAATTTGGATAAATATTTTTTTTCTTTGTATAAAAAACTCGTATACATATTTTTTTTTATAAATTCCTAAATTATTGAGTTATGAATTTTTTTTTAAATCTGTGTTTTTCGAGGTTTTTTAAAAGTAGACCTAATTTCAATGACATCTAAGGGGCCGTTCATATACCACGTGGACAATTTTTCATCACTTTTTGACCCCCCTCCCCCCGTGGACAATTGTGGACTTTTGGCGAATCCCCTCACCCCCCTAAATGACCACGTGGACTTTTTTTGGTGAAAATTTTTTGTATGTACGTTTCTTATTTTAAAATGGTAAATAAATAGATACCCGTGTGGAAAAGTGATGTGGGCCCCCAGCGGGGGCCCTTATGGATCGCCCTCATGCCATGAGGGCCGCATATGGATGATCCATAGGGGCCCCTCATGGAAACGACGTGCTCATCGATGAGGGCGCCCGCATGGGCGATCCATGAGGGTGCCCCTACGGGCGCCCTTATGGGCCCTCACGTTTGCCCTCATCTTGCCCTTAAGTTTGCCATAATGTTTTTTAATCAATAATATTAATAATAAAAGTTAATTAATAATAAATAAGCTTAAGTTATGAATAAATAACATATTTATTTAATAATTATTCAATTTTAAATTAAATTCTTACTCAAATTGAATTTATTAATTAACGTTCTAATTAATTAACTGTCGGATATAATTAAAAGTAATAATAAATTAATTAATTAAAAAATTAAAAAATATTTAATTTATGCATACTATTAACGGATATTTTCATTTTTCAATTAATTCATACATAGAATTAATGATTAAACGCAAACCTGAGAAATAAATAAATCTAACGCATGGGGGGAATCGAACCTACGACCTACGGACTATTAGTCTAACGCTTTACCAACTACGCTACGCACGCTACTTCAAAACGAATGCTAACTTCTTGATGCTATTTAAACTTCAAAAATACCTAACAAAGAAAAGTGCTTAACATCATTTAGTTAAACTTAAGATATTAAATTATATTTTCCAATCAAATGCAATTTATAAAATATATTTAATTATATGCTTTATGATTAATATACAGCAGATTTTTGAATATCTTTTTTTGTGAATTATTAACAAAGGTGTATGAAATATGTTGAATGTATTTATAATCACATTTAAAACGTACAGTTTTTAAAAAATGACATTAAACATCGCTATTCATGGCGACGATTTTTGTATTGTTTTATCAACGTAAATCATGAAAATAGTTGTGAAATCCACCGATATCCGCGCTCTACCTGGTATTATCATAAACTAGAATATATTTTTAATTCATTTTAATTGAAATCAGTTGCCCCAAGCTGCCCCTGCAGTTTTGGTATCACTTTTTATTTCACTAAGCGCGGTTTACCGACAGCGCGTTGCACCGGCCGGCGGTGCAACTGAACGTGAAAGACTGACTTTTTCTTCATTCGCATTCGCTTTAAACTAAAATTTAAGCACTGTCTATAATTTAAAAAAAATAAGCTCTAACACATTTACGCAATTTTATAATACCAGCAAATATTTTGTATCCGCCATTTTGAATTTGACACAACCAATGTAAAATTTGAATTCAGAAGCCCAAAAAACATGGATATACCAATTTTGATTGAAATCGTATCATTTTTCGATTTTCAGCAAAGTTTTTTAAAATCTAAACGGCCATTTTGGATCCGCCATTTTGAATTTGACACAACCAATGTAAAATTTGAATTCAGAAGCCCAAAAAACATGGGTATACTAATTTTGGTTGAAATCGTATCATTTTTCGATTTTCAGCAAAATTTTTTAAAATCTAAACGGCCATTTTGGATCCGCCATTTTGAATTTGACACAACCAATGTAAAATTTGAATTCAGAAGCCCAAAAAACATGGGTATACCAATTTTTGTTGAAATCATATCATTTTTCGATTTTTGGCCAGGTTTTTCGAGAAATCGGCCACTGTGCAGCGCTACATAATACACTAGCGCGAAATTTAAAGGAGGGATAAAAAATAATAAATAAAATTTCATTTTTACTGGGTCCACGTGGACATTTGCTTTGACCCCCCCCTCATGGACAATCGTGGAGTTTTGACGAACACCCCCCCCCCCTCCCCCAAAACTGTCCACGTGGTATATGGACGGCCCCTAACTCTAAAAGTAGGGGAATGTTTCCATGAGTGGGACACCTTTCCGATTTTTATGAAACCAAATGCGAAATATTACTCTCTTAATTTGAATCAGTGAAATAGCTAGAAGTCGGTTACTGAATCATTTAGTGAAATTTTCACTGAAAATCAGTCATATATCACTGATTTCCAGTGAAAATTTCACTAAATGAATCAGTCAATCTGTTTTACCCATTACCGATAATACAGATTTACTGATTCATTTAGTAACCGACTTCTAGCTATTTCACTGATTCAAATTAAGAGAGTAAACTATCAGTTTTTAACTAATAAATAACACCGTATAAAAACATTTTTAGTTTGATATCCAAGTAAATAGACGCATTTTTGTGTTTAACCCCTTCGTTGGCAAAAAGAATTCGACGAAAAAGTGCCCAAAATGTACAGAAAAATTTTTTTGCTGAAAATTAATATCCAAGGGGTTTTTGGGATCGCTGATTACGAATTCGACGGTAGTTTTTCAAAATTCAAATATTTGTATTTTCCTTAAAAATTTGTCTTCTTAGAGTTTTTGGGATCGCTGATTACGAATCTGATGTCATATTTTTAAAATTTTGAATATTTAAAATGGAGGAAGATTTTTTGAAAAATTATTATATTTTCTTTAAAAAAAAAATGGGCTTCTGGTGATTTTTCAGGTCACTGATTACAAATCTAAAGTCAGATTCTTAAAATTTTGAAAAATTAAAAATTGCTGATCAGCCACCCCAAAAACCCTAAGATACCCATTTGCACAAAAATCCAATATTTTTCCCAAAAAAAAACAATTATTTTGTCATAATTCATCCGCCATATTGGATCCGCTAATTTGAATTTTGGAATTCTCACTTCGGATTCGTATAATCAGCGACCCCTAAAACCCCTGAGTACTAATTTTTAAGCAAACTCAAGCAATTTTTTAAAACATTGTCCGCCATATTAGATCCGCCATTTTGAATTTTGAGAAACTAACATCGATTTTGTAATTAGCTACCCCAAAAACTCCTTAGTACTAATTTTTAAGCAAATCCAAGCAATTTTTTAAAATATCGTTCGCCATATTGGATTCGCCATTTTAAATTTTGAAAAATTAATATCGGATTCGTAATCAGCGACCCCAGAAACCCCTGAGTACTAATTTTTAAGCAAATTAATTTTAGCTTAGATTTCCATGAGTAGACCACCTTTTGTATCCATGAATGGACCTTGTATAAATCGTCGATTGTTTATGTATCCAAAAATGATACTAAATTCACACCACTGTGGTAAATCTGACATTTTACGTTTACAAATTTTTAAAATGTCATTAAAAGCGATAAAAAAGAAATCTGCCGAAGAAAAAAAGGCAATTGAAATTGATTTTGATTCGTGGTTTACAATGACCAGTAAATTAAATAGAAAAAAAGGTATTTCATTTGGAACATTTGTAACACTGAAATTAATTGAAATGCACTAATATTTTTGTTTGTTTGAATATTCTAAGTGTTTATAATAAATAAATATTCTATAAGCATTGAAATCCTTCAATGTTTATTTGATTGTTACACAGAAAATTAAAAGGCATTAAAATAAGCTGCAACGCTTATTATTTTAATCCAATTTTGCTTATTTTAATACCAAAATGAATTAAAATAAGCAAAATTGGTTTAAAATAATGAGCGTTGCAGCTTATTTTAATGCCTTTTAATTTTCTGTGTAATCATTTTTAAGCGATTTCAGCAGGTGGTTTTTTTATTTTTTTATTTGATGAAAATGAAGGAAGTTATGATTTTTTGAAATTTAACGTCAACGAAGAAAGTGTGTTTTTGGAACATTTTTTAATCTATTGTACTAAGAAATTAAAAATTATGCTATATATGAAATTTGTTCATTTTTTCTCAAATTTTTCAAATATGTGCTCAAAAATAACGTACCTATAACAGAAGCAACAAAAAAGTTGAAATTAAACTTATAAAGTGAGTTTTCTCAAAAGAGACACTTTCGATTTTTAATTTTTTTTGCATTACAATCTCTGATGACTGAAGAATTTTTTCCCCTATCTGCGAAAGTGGTACTTTTAGTTTTTAAATTACTATTTACAATTTTTAAGCTTGTCGCAACGATTTTTAGTATGTTTTTATGAAAATTAAAAAAAAAACAAATGAATGTTAATGGAAAAAGGTTATATTTGTAGAAAAAATGCTTAAATTCTGTGAGCCGTACTAAAAAAATTATAAATAGTAATTTAAAAACTAAAAATACCACTTTCGCAGATAGGGGAAAAAATTCTTCAGTCATCAGAGATTGTAATGCAAAAAAAAAATTAAAAGTCGAAAGTGTCTCTTTTGAGAAAACTCACTTTATAAATTTAGTTTCAACTTTTTTGTTGCTTCTGTTATAGGTACGTTATTTTTGAGCATAAATTTGAAAAATTTGAGTAAAAATGAACAAATTTCATATAAAGCATAATTTTTAATTTATTAGTACTATAGATTATAAAATGTTCCAAAAACACACTTTCTTCGTTGACATTAAATTTCAAAAAATCATAACTTCCTTCATTTTCATCAAATAAAAAAATAAAAAAATACGTATTTCCTTATTTTTCATATAGATTTTGAAAAAAAAAATGTTTCGGACAAAAAAAAATTTTCAATAAAAATTTCCCATAGAATGCCCCATATATATAATTAAAGCTGAGGACAATACCTATCCAACGGTGTATTATAATTTTTAAATTTCCTTCACTGAAAAAAATTATTTGAGTAAATAAAAAGGTGGTCCACTCATGGATACATTCCTCTAATAAATAGAGGAATTTTTGCCAAAAAAGAAAAAAAATTTAGTTTTTCATGGACTTTTGAAATACGAAAAAAATTTTTTTGAATCTTTATATAAAAAATAATCATTTTTTTAAGAAGGAATCGAACAGACAGTATGAAAAAAAGTTAGTTCAAATACATTATTTCGATTTTTGAAATAGAAAATACATATTTTAGTGTAACTTTTTTCAGACGAAGTGTGCAGAATTATATTTTAAACAAAATGAGTCAATGAAAATTGAAATTGGATGAAAATTTAAAAAAATTAAAATTTCGAAACGATTGTCTGTTTGAACTCAAATTATAAAATCGTTTCGAAATGTCAATATTTTTTAATTTTCATCAAATTACAATTATCAATTACTCATTTTGTTCAAAATATAATTCTGCACACTTTGTCTGACAAAAATTACACTGAAATATATGTTTTTTATTTCAAAAATCGATATAATACATTTGGACTAATTTTTGTTAAAACTGTCTGTCCGATTCCTCCTTCACTTTAGGCACGATGTTTTTTACTTTTTTTTAAAAAAAATTTTACATACCTGTAATTACTAAGAATATTTTGCAAAAAATTTTAGAGTGGGCCTGATGATCTTCCTAGTATAAATAATTTTCACCACTTGACAGTCCATGGCCCATATATGCCCAGAAAATAGTCGTACCACCTTTGTGAGTTTAGACATGTCCACCTTAGAAAAAAAATACAAAACATAATTTAATTTGAGTGTCAATGGGTATATTAAGGTTTTTGCAGTCGCTGAATCAGAATTTGATGTCAAATTTAAAAAATTCAAAATGGCGGACCCAATATAGCGAAATAAATTTAAAATTAATTTTATACGTTCAAAATTCGGTACTCAAGGGTTTTTCGGGGTCGCTGAATCCAAATTTAAGGTCAGATTTAGAAAATTGAAAATGACAGACCCAAAATGGCGAAAAAATTTAAAATTGTGATTCGATTCGTTCAAATTACGGTACTCGGGGATTTTTGGAGTCGCTGAATCTAAATTTTAGGTAGTTTTTGAAAAATTCAAAATGTCTGATCCAGCAGGCCCACCAAAAATTTTTAAAAATTTGCCAAATTCGCTTGAAACTTGGTATTTTAAATTTATTCAAAAGTAAAACTTTTTAATTTCGTTCTTTGCCGAACCCGGAGTCACGAACGTGGACAATTTTAAATTTTCCGCCATATTGGTTCGCCATTTTTAACTTTTTAAATTTAACCTCAAATTTATATATATAGCAATCCAAAACCCCCGAGTACCAAATTTTGAATCGAATCAGTTTTAAAATTTTATGCCATATTGAGTCGCCATATTAGGTCCACCATTTTGAATTTTTTCAACTTAACCTCAAATTTGGATTCGGCGACACTAATTTTACAAAATATTCTTTGTTGTTAGTATTCCTAGGTATGTAAAAATAAACTTTTAGAATAAGATGTCCTTGAAATTAGATCTACTTTTAAAAAACTTCGAAAAACACAGATTTTTAAAAATTCATAACTATAATTTGGGCACTTATAAAAAAAAATAAAAAAAAAGTATTGGGAATTGACATGAAGGCGTGGCTTAATCCAATATGGCGACATATGTACCCCAAAATAGTGCAATATATATGTGTAATGTCAGATTTTTTAAAAAAATGCTAATTAAAATGAAAGATATTTTTGCTTGGGCGAATACTACTTCTTCCCACAGGAATGTGATTGAAGGAAATCGCGTTGTTAATGAAATTATTAAAGTTAATGGTGAAATTGTTTTTCTCAAGTGTTCCTGCATGGCAGGTTTATCGGAAAAGTGCAAACACATAATTGCTGTTCTTTTCTATTGTTCAAGGTAAATTTTAACCTAAAATGCTTTCACATGTTGTTTACATTACAAAGATAATATTTAATTAATATATAAATTACATATTAAGATAAAATAGAAAAATACCAATTTGACTAACAATTGTTTTTTTTTATTTATTTCTCTGTAGTTAAAATATCTCAAGTTGAAATTATAATAGTAAATAATTTTCTTCAATGCATATAATTGCCAAAAAAATTTGTTACTTTCACCAAGCACTAGTTCGGCTTTGGGAATCTGTGTAAAGATATTAATAAGTCTTTTTTTGCATTACTGTTACACCCAGGAACTGAACAATTATCCCTGTAAGAAGTTTTAGAACAATCTGCTAGTTTTACACCTTCCATTTTTCGAAAATTAAATAAATTTACATTTGGCACTGCTAACTTTAAAAGAATTGGGGTACAGAAGTAGTGTCATTTTTTGCCACCAGTTGCCGTACGATTTATGTCAATTCCCAATACTACTTTTTTCTGCAAAGGCCGAAAAAAAATGTTTATCCGAATTTAAAATGTCATGGGTAAATTTAATGTCGAATCATCCACACTGAAAAAAATTTATTTGATTCAAATAATCAGTTACTTGATTATTATTAAATAAATATTTATTTGTATCAAATAATTATTATTTGCATCAAGTATATGGTATTTGTTTCAAATACAAAAATTATTGGTTCAAATAAGTACAATTTATTTAATTCAAATAAAAATTGTTTGGTTCAAGTAAATATTTATTTGATAATCGTCAAGTAATCAAGTATTTGAATCAAATTTTTTTTTTTCATAAAAATTTATATTATTAAAAGTATTTTGTTTTTAACTATCACTTTTCTTAAAAAAATATTTCAGAAATTTATAATTTTTTAATATTTCTTATTTAAAAAAAAGGTGATGTAATTTTTTTTTTTAAATTGAACATTAAATTTTGAAAATGTCAACAAAATTCCATTTCTTCCTGAATTTTCAAAACTTTTTAAAGCGAGTAAAAGATATTTGTACGCATATATGAAAATAAAGTTGCTGATAATATTTACATGTATATCGATTTCGCGCGAGGAATATGTATTAAAAGTTGAGGGAAGAAATTCCACTTTGATGGTCGCATTTTAGATATGATGATTTGACACTAAATGTATACAAACGACCAAACTGAAAAAGAGTTTTTTGATTAGAAAATTTTTTATATATAAATGTTTATATCGCAAAATCACTTTTTAGTAGAAATTTTTAATAAAAATCTTTATTAATATGTCATATAAGATTTTTTTTACTCAAAATTTCTATTAAAGTGTTCTATTTTTCAATTTTTTACAAAAAAAAAAACAAAAAAAAAATACTAGATAAAAAGAAATTTTATAGAAATTTAAAAACTTTTTTTTTTCATTGATAAATAGTTTTTTAAACCTTTTTTCACGTTACAAAATTTTCCGTATTACAAAGTTTTATAAAAATTCTTAAATCCTTTAAAGTTCGACTTTTTTAAAGTACTACAATTTCCATCATTCTTTGCAGTTGGAGATTTATGGAGAAGCTCCAGTTTAAATCAAAGGTTAGTTTTTGAAAATTCAAAATGGCGGATCCAGTATGGCGAAATTTTGTTATTTCATAGAATTCATTTTGAAAATCACTATTCTGAGGTTTTTGGAGTTGCTGATTATGAATCAGACATCAGATTGACAAAATTTATTAATTTAATTTATTTTTTTTATGCCGAACACAAATCCGTAAACGAAAAGTTCCTATCAGCTTTAGTTTTTGAGAAAAGCGGGTTTTAAATGTTCAAAAATCGCGTTTTTGGCTAACTTTGAGTACCTCGAGCACTGAAACAAAAGGTCGTAGAACCTTTCACTTGGGCTTAAATTGAGGCTTAATGTTTCAACTATTATCCCCAAAAATGACCTATGTTGCACCATAATCTCAAAGTCATTTGTTATCATTTTTGATTCGCAAATATTAATTTTGTAAAAGTTTGAGCGCGTACCTCTAGCAAAGAAAAAAGGTTCATAGAACCTTTTATTTGAACTTAAAATAAAGTTTGAACTTTGGACTACAAGCCCTAAAAATTATATTATTCACTAATAACCTCAAAATTGTTGGTAACCAGTATTTAACTACAGAACTTATTTGGTAATATTTGAAAAACTCTCAGTAAAACCAAAGGTGAGTGAACCTACTTGTTGAGCTTCATCAATTTAATTTATCCTTTGACTGTAGTTCATAAAAATTACATTGCTGCACCTTAACCTCAAGGAGTAGATGTACGCGCTCAAACTTTTACAAAATTAATATTTCGGAATCAAAAATGGATAACAAATGACTTTGAGGTTATGGTGCAAGATAGGTCATTTTTGGGGATAATAGTTGAAACATTAAGCTTCAAATTAAACCCAAGTGGAAGGTTCTACGACCTTTTGTTTCAGTGTTAGAGGTACTCAAAGTTAGCCAAAAAAGCGATTTTTGAACATTTTAAACCTGTTTTTCTCAAAAACTAGAGCTGATAGGAAATTTTCGTTTACGGTTTCGTGTTCGGCATGAAAAAACCTATCAGAAACAGGTCAGACATTAGCCGCACCAAAAAAGTTTGCTAATTCTGTTGGCCTGTGTTATCAATATGACATTAGATTAATAATAATCAATAACCCTAATTAGCAATTTTTATTAGCTTAGCCTAATTTTGTGAATTTTTGTCCGCATTTTTGGTGCCAAAAATGTTTGGATTTTCAAAAATGAGAAAATCTCAAACTTGTTAGCAATATATTATTATTATTATCATTATAAATATTATTATTATTGATAGATTATTACTATTTGTATAAGAATTTAAAAAATCCAGAAATAATTACAAAATCAGTTGCTCTTCTTTTCCTTTGGGACAAGCGTGAATAATTAATTTAACTGTTCTTCTATATTAAACATTTCTTTTAATTTCCAGACAGCAATACAATCGTCCGTACATCACTGTGTAGAGATTTTTATACTTTGTAAAATTTTCCTCGCCGAGAGGGAAAAATGCAATTCTCATTTAAAATGCAGAATACGCTACTTTATAAAGTCGAGCTTCTGTTAGACATTTTACCACGATACAACCATTAATTTTCTTGATCCCATCTTAAGTTGCACTTCACCCTGCACACTTTTCTAAGAACCAAATTGTCGACCTGTTTTTTTTCCTATTTCTTTTTCTCTCTTTATTACATTAGTTTAATAAAAAAAGAAAAATAATACTTTGTACCACACAGAAAATGTGAAAACTAAAAACAATATTGTCGCTTTCGAGAATTAGAGAATTTAAGTGGTTAAGCAATCCTGAACGCCTGAAAATTAGACGGTATTTCAAAAATAAATTTTGAAAAAACTATTAAAAATTCAACTTTTTAATATTTTCTCATTTTTGAAAATCTAAACATTTTTGACACCAAAAATGCGGACAAAAATACATGTATTTATCTTTAAAATTTTTTTTTAAAAAATTAAAAAATATTCAAAAATGACGGAGATAAAGCGTTTTTTGAAAATACATTTTTCGGAGCGGTGTATTATATTTTTGAATTTTTTAAATCTGACCTCAAATTCGGATTCAGCGATTTCGAAACCCTTAGTATATCTATTGACACTCAAATCGAATTATGTTTAGTATTTTTTTGGGTGCAGTTCCAAATAAGGCCCCCCTTGGATTTTAATGAAATTCAGTATACTTACGTACTTTTGTGCGCTGATTACGAAAATCATAGTGAAAATTGGCGCAAACTTGATTATCATGGTGAAAACCATAAAAAACACTATAAAATCATGGTTTTTTGCGATTATCTCGTAAAAAACGCAAAATGTCGAAAAAAGTTTTAGACAAAAGTTGTAGATCTCAAAAAAAACACACATTTTATGTTTTATGCATTTTTTTCCAAAAGTCATTATTTTTTGGGAAAAATACAAAAAACCAAAAACACCATGATAATGAAAACATAAACAGTTATGGTTAGACATATTATTTGACTCGTATATAGTATCATATTCACCATTACTCAGGATCCAACGAATTCCGCAAAATACTTTCGGCCATGTCCACCCCCTCTCGTCAAGGTTTTTTAAAAAGAAAAGCGAGCAGTACCTTACGCGGCCGAAGGCCGTGTTTAGTATTTTGCGTTTACCGCTGCTTGTAGACTATACCCCACAATTTCCGCAAATTAGGGGAGACCGAGGAGGAAAGTAACAAAAATCAGTTTTTTTATGCTAGCATTAAAAATATTTGTCGGATAAATTTGTCCAATATATTAAATGAAAGCTTGGACATTCACCTTTTAAATAAAATTTGAATTAAACATTTATAATAAATTGACAGTTCACAGTATAACTTTTACGCAAGCTCTTCATCTGTTACTTTCCTCCTCACCCCCGAGGAGGAAAGTAACAAGCTCCTAGGAGGAAAGTAACAGTATAAAATTATGTAAAATTCTTTAGACTAATGACTATTATTAATTAGAAATATTTTTATTAGGAACACATAAAAGTTTAAGTACACTTTATACTTATATGGCACATATTTGGGACATATTTAGCACATATTTCGAACATTTTATGAATTTAGCTCATTTTTTTTCTTAAAGATATTTTATGCTTACCTAGATCACAGGTTTTTCTTAAATAAATCTCTGTTATTCGTAAAATTAAATACGATTTGCTTCAATCATTAGTTAAAACATGGACAATATCGACAACAGGAGAAAAGTAGCGTGTTACTTTCCTCCTCGGTCGCTTTTTTCTTGTATGTCAACAAAAAAGTTAAAACTACACAAATGTTAAATTGTTTGTTTAAGCACAACTTAAAGACAGATAATAAGGCTACAAAATAACGAAAGGCACATTTTGAAAAACAATAAAATTAAAGAAATACGAGACTTTGAAAATTTGAACGAAAACTTACTTTTGACGTTTTTTCTGCACGTCACACCGGAATCAGACCTAACCTTTCCTGTCAGGCTCGGACACACTATGGAGGAGGAAGGGGGAACAGTGCCGACTAAAAATATGTTTGAACCATGTCTATCCGATAATTTGTTTAAAAGTTATAAGCTTTGTTACTTTCCTCCTCTGTTACTTTCCTCCTCGGTCTCCCCTACTTTGGGACCATTTTTCTCAAAAAATAATGACTTTTGGTAAAAAATGCATAAAACATAAAATGTGTGTTTTTTAGAGATCTACAACTTTTGTCTAAAACTTTTTTCGAAATTTTTTGATTTTTACAAGATAATCGTGAAAAACTGTGATTTTTTATGTTTTTTTATGGTTTTTACCATGATAATCAAGTTTGCGCCAATTTTCATTATGATTTTCGTAATCAGCGCACAAAAATACGTAAGTATACTAAGTTTCTTTAAAATCCAAGGGGGGCCTTATTCGGTACTTTATCCATTTTTTTTCTAATGTGGACATATATGTCCAAAATCACAAAGGTGGCACGACTTTTTTTGAACATGTATTGACCATTGACTATCAAGGGGTTAATTAAAATTCAAGACGGAAATAGAAATTTTGCTTGTTTTTCGAAAATACTGGTTTTATGACTTTTCAAAAACAGTAGGGAGTTGAGTTCCACATTTAAAAATTGAAGAAAAAAGCACATTTTTTAGAATATTCTTTATTTAAATTATAAAACGTGAAAAAGTAAGATAATTTACATAAAATAAAGTAATAGATAAGATAATAAAAGATTAATTTTAGATAATTTAGATAAAATTAAATTATTTTAGAAATAATTTAATTAAACTATGGTTATTAATTTCATTTACAGTGAATACAGATGTAAAAAGTCTAATTTTTCTAAAGAAGAATAATTAAATTCCATAAAACATTCTAATTATTCATAAATAATGCAAAATAAAAATAGAGAGTGCGAATTAGAATTAAAAAGGCACAACTCCCCACTAACGCTGGAGCATAAATCCCCATTTTCTACATTTTCAAAATAGTTATAGAATAATTAATACATCGAATGTTTATACAAATTTTTTTTTGTACGTCGAAAAGTTCTTAATGACAGTTAATTTTTATGCATTGAACATTGTGATCACTTTGAAAAAATATGAGTGGAAATGACCTAAACATAAAGAGACAAAAAAAAAACTTTTAGAACAAAATTTTAACTCACTATCTGTAAAGACCCGAAAAATGCTTCCAAAGATGAAGGGTACCACTTAAAAAGTTAGTTCTTAACGAGAAAAGAATATGTCAATAGTTAAAATTTGTCATATTAATTGCCATAATAAAAAAATTAAGGTGGAGTACGACTCCACACTCTCCCCTATATTATTAGTTTCAAATATTCCCGCGTTGTGCTTATATTGATATGATCGATGGTTCATAGGTGGCGCACGCTTTCTTTTCTCGAAATCAAGATATTTTTTTTTACTTTATCAAATTTCTCGCTTCAGTCTAACCAGCGCTTTTTGCTTATAAGTTTATCATTTTTGAATAATTTCGTTAGAACTTTAAAATATTTTTGATAAATTGGAAATTTTTTTATTGCACTCTCATAACGAATTGTATCAGTTTTTCTTGAGAAAAATTTTGCGACATCAGTATTGTACAGTGTGTGGATGTGATATTATTGACTATCAAGGTAGCTCACCTGCGATCGTGACTAGAGAAAATAAACATTTTTCTGTCGACTCATGTTCATTGTATTTTTTATTTCTTTAAATTTTCCCTTATATCCCTTTGAATGTCCTTTCTGATAAAATATATTCTTACACACACACAATTTGTAAATAGATCTATTGTACATTTATTCGTAACGTACTTCAATTTATTTCCACTGTAAAAATATACAATGAAAAAATGATATTCTAGATTTAATAATTTCTTCTTAAATAGACGCCAAGAATATTCTCCACTTAAAGTAAGTGGGAAATATTTTTACAATTAGATTGAAAATACTGCTTAATGTAAGAATATTTCCCACTTACTGTAACCCTCACGTGTCTGAATTCATATTTGGACGTGAGTGCCTGCTTAAATTTTATTAAATAAAAGATTTAATATCAGAATATTCAATATTTTTATTCTAAATTATAATTGTAATATTTTGCAAATATAATTTGCAAAAAATATTTAATCTTTTGACACTCTAGGGCACATAAATAGACCACAAAAAGTCGTGTCGTGACACCTTTTTCGACAGGGCGAACTTAAGTGTACAGTACAAAAGAAATAATTAAATTAATTTGTGTATTACTGAGTACTCTTAAGTTTCTGGGGTCGCTAATTACGAGTTCGACGTCAGATTTAGAAAATTCAAAATGGCGGATCCAATATGGCGGACGAATTTAAAAAATAGGTTCGGAATCACTTGAAAATTCTTAATCGAGGGTATTCGTGGTCGCTGATTACGAATCCGGTGACCATTTTTCAAAATTTAAAATGGCAGATCCAATATGGCGGACAGGAAAATTAAAAATCAATACAATTTACTAATATCAGATTTGTAATTAGCGACCTTGAAAACCCCTGAATAACGAGTTTTCAGTAAAACTGTCAAACTAAAAAATATATATCCGCCATTTTGAATTTTGAAAAAGTAACATCAGATTTGCAATCAGTGACCCCAAAAACCCCCAAGTAACAATTTTCAAACGAACTTGAACGATTTTTTAAAAATTTGTCCGCCATTTTGAATTTTGAAAAACGGATACCGTATTCGTAATTAGCGACCCCAAAAATCTCCGAGTAACGATTTTCAAGCAAATATATTGAAGTACATGGAAAAAAAGTTGTCTGGGTCCAAGGGACCTAGCTCAGGTACGTAAGGATTAATTGGGGAATATTCTTGGCGAAATATTCTGAAATATTCGAAATGAAATTCTTAAATCTAGAATATCATTTTTTCAGTGTACCTTCCTCTGTATGGTGAGGATGAATTTTTTTTTAAATTTTTCTTCTCCAAAATTATTTTTTTTTACTGTCAACAGGGGCTATTCTACTCACCCAAGGGCTATTATACTCAGCGCCAGTTTTTTTAATTAATAAAATATTGAAATAACTTTAAAAAAAAGTTTCCAAAAAAATTTCATATCATCGTATTAAAAGTTTTTGGAGTCGCTAAATCCAAATTTAAGGTCAGATTTAAGAAATACAAAATGGCTGACCCAATATGGCGATCCAATATGGTGGAAAAATTTAAAATTGATTCGATTCGTTCAAAATTCAGTACTCGGCGATTTTTGTTGTCGCTGAATCCAAACTTGATGTCAGATTTAAAAAATTCAAAATTTGGATTCATAAATTCAAAAAACCCCCGAGTACCAAATTTTGAACGAATCAAATCAATTTTGAAATTTTCCGCCATATTGGTTTGTCATTTTGAATTTTTTAAATTTGACTTCAAATTTGGATTCAGCGACCCCAAAAATCCCCGAGTACCGAATTTTAAACGAATCGAATCAATTTTAAATTTTTCCGCTATATTGAGTCGCCATATTGGATCCGCCATTTTGAATTTTTTAATTCTGACCTCAAATTCGGATTCAACGACCCCGAAAACCGTAGTATACCCATTGACACTCAAATCGAATTATGTTTATTATTTTTTTCTAATGTGGACATATATGTCCAAAATCACAAAGGTGGCACGTTTTTTTTTTGGACATATATATGGGCCATCGACTGTCAAGGGGTTAAATACTGGTAATATAAAATTTTTTTTTAGATTTTCTATTTTTTTTATCTTAATCTAAACTATTTGTAGAAAAGCTTTCATAAAGCTAATAAAGTATAATAAATATTAAGGATATTTTAGAAATATACAAACTTTGCTTAGTATAATAGCCCCAACCGTGGGGCTACTATATTCACCGGTTGGGGCTATTTTACTTACCACTTTAAATTTTTATAACTCTGGTAAAAAAAATTTATTTTCCTTCTAACTTACAGCATACCTTCAGAAGAATGTTCACAACATAACACAAGAGTTGAAATTTTTTAAAATCAAAATTCTGAATTTTGCTCAAGCACTGAGTAAAAAAGTAGAGTTTTTTGAGTATAACAGCCCCGGTTGACGGTATTTAAGATTTTCTATTTCCAAAAAAATTTAATTATCTCGGTTTTTTTTTTTTTTTTTTGACAAAAATTGTCAAGAATTAACGATGAGAAAAAGTTAAACAAGGAAGTAAATCGTCATTCATCAATGTCGTTCTTTGGAGACAAATTTTTTTTTCTATATAACAAAACCCAGTATAATGTAATAAGAATAAAATATACATATAAACGTTGTTAAAACAACAATTGTAAAAATGAGAACAAGACATTATATATTATTGAATGTCTTTTGGGAATGTCTCTAACTTTTAAAATCCAAACGTAATGAAGTTCAATAATAAAAATACGTGAGTCGCATATAATACAACGACTCGGAACGATTTGACCAAAGTTTTCTTCGATCAGTATCTTCTGTGTGTATTTGACAGTAATTGAGGAGGGTCAATACTTTACCTACTCTTACTTTTGAATGGAACTTGCTGTATCTTATCACCAACGGATTTGTTTGATTAGGTTCCACTTTATGTACTACATGTATATATGTATACAGCAGTTAATTAAGAGAAAGGTCCAAAATGTTTTTTTTTATATCACACACTATTTATAAGAAAGAAATTATATATACAGATATATATATATATATATATGAACTTTTATCTTGATTTAATCATTATCATACATAATGATATTGACTATGTTATGATCAATAAACAAGTTAAAAATTTGTTTATTTCATGACCATTTAGCTTCCTTATCATTATAAACACTTATATAAATTAGTTTTGAAAAAAATTAAAAATTTCAATTTTTTGTTAAAAATAAAAATACCATTCAATTTTACAAGGGCGAATCTCTGAAAAAGGACAAATCCAAAATTATAATTAAAAAAAAATGTCAAAAACATTTATATGACTATTCCTATGGGAAGAGGGAAACTATAGTAAGCCCCTAAAATATGTCGTTACAATCTTTATGAACATTATTGTTTAAAAAATAGTTGTTTAATGTAAAATAATTGTTTAATTTTTTGTCGGAAGTGCATAATTTTATTCTACACATTCAATTGCACACAGGAAAACCCTACACCGTTAACTCTGAAAAAAAAAATTCTACACAATAATATGCGGAATAAAATTTAAAAACAAATAATAAAAATTCTAAACGATTGAATACTACAAAATATAACTGTACAAATTATGTGCAATTTATCGTGTAGGATTATTAAAAATAAATTTTTTATTTCAGAATTTTATTCTGGTTATTATTAAGGTGCAGAATCTTCTTGTGCAGAGTTAATCGTGTAGGGTTTTCCTGAGTGCAATTTAATTTGTACAGTTATATTTTGTAGTATTTAATCGTTTAGAATTTTTATTATTTGTTTTTAAATTTTATTCCGCATATTATTGTGTAGAATTTTTTTTTCAGAGTTAACGGTGTAGGGTTTTTCTGTGTGCAATTGAATGTGTAGAATAAAATTATGTTTGATTTAATTGTGTAAAGTAAAAAATTGTTAATTAATTTTATTTTGCTTATTGTTCAAGTGTAGGATTTTTTTTTGTAAAATTATCGGTGCGCAATTCTCTCGTGTAGGGTTTTTTTTGTGTAGAATCTATACCGCCCCAAATTTAAAAAACCTTAATTTGTTTATAAAAAAATTGTTATTTTTGTAATAAAAAATGAAAAAAAAATTTTTTGTTAACATTATTGAAAAGTAAAAGAAAAACTAAAACTTTTCTTTTCTTGGAAAAAATTGAAAAAATCCATTTTTTTCGAGTTATCAGCCATTGAAAATACGTCTACATTTACAAAACTGAAATTTTGAAAATTCGTAACTCAAAAATTTGTCAAAAAAATAAATAAATAAATAAATACGTATCTCCTTTTTTTTCACTACAGAACAAGAAAAAAATATATTTTGCCGATTTTAAAGGGTTGACAGAAATCACACATGAAATCGCCCATATACACTCACACATACATCCCTTGGAATTTGCAGAATTTCCCGTGTAAATTCCATTAAAATTAAACAAAAATTCCATGAAAAGTAAAAAAAAAATTTTTTTTCCAAAAAAATACCTTTACGTTTTATCTTACAATCAAAATATAATTGGCATAAAAAACCAGGTAAGTATGTTTTAAGTACTTATTAAATAAAAATATCAATAAAAGTCAATACATACCCGAGGCGAAGTTTAAGGCATCATAGACCCTCTTTAGCTGCTTTAGATGTGCACAAATTTCCCTTTTTTCCTCTTCTGGATTTAAAGTAGGACCTAAAAATTGATTAAAATATTGAAAATTTTTTAAATTGCTGTAATTTTAGTAATTTTTTTAAAACGCTTTATAATATATTAATTCCAGTTTTTAAAGGGTATTTAAAGAGAAATTGCGTGAAAAAATAATCATTTTGCTTCAATCAAAAGAATTAAAAAAATATTTTTTTTATCAAACTAGACTCTCTCTATCACAGTAAAAACCTGGGCTCATTTTTTCTGCGGTTTAAAATGAGCCAATGCTAAACGAAATAGAACGTGGCGCCACCTACTTGACTCATTTTTGCTGCGGATCAAAATGATCCTGCTAGGTGGATCATTTTGAGCCCATTCGATTCAAAGGAGGGGCTACGAGAGTTTAAAAGATCCAAAAAGAGGGTTTATTAAGGTTCTAGGAGGAGTAAAAGAGGATCCAAATTGCGACTTGGATAAAATTTAATTTAACCTTATAATGATTACAATAAAACCTCTTTACTCCCTTGGGTGAAAATCAATCATTTTATACTGATTTTAAGCCTCAGTGTCACTTTCACATTCACATACACTTCAATTTATTCTAATTTTCACTATTATTTTCACTTTTACTGCTTCTCATTTCAACATAAATTTTCACTTTCACTTTCATTTCCACTCATTAAAAATTAATGAAAATGATATTGAGACTAAAAATTATAATCAGTGGAAGTGAAATAAGTGAAAGTGAAGACCCAGATAGAACGTGAGCTTGCGGCAATCTTGCCGTGCAATATTGCCAACCTTGCACGGTAACCTTGCCGCAAGCTTGAAATGATTCAGCAGATTACAGTGTAAGGTTACTACAAGATTGCACAATAAGATTATCGCAAGATTGCTCAGTAAGCTTGCACGGTTAACTTATAGTAAGGTTGGTGCAAGGTTCCCAAATAACCTAACTTTAAACCTAAAATTTTTTTTTAATGTTTCGTCTCCTTTATCTAATTGCATTATAAAAATTAGACGAAACATTAAAAAAAATTTTTAGGTTTAAAGCTAGGTTATTTGGGAACCTTGCTACAAGCTTACCGTGCATGCTTACTGAGCAATCTTGCGATAATCTTATTGTGCAATCTTGCAGTAACCTTACACTGCAATCTTTCGGTAAGATTACCATGCAAGCTTTCGGTCAGGTGGGACATTTGAAGCTTGCAGCAAATTTGCCGTGCAAGGTTGGTAACTTTGCGCGGCAAGGTTACGTGCTATCTGGGAATGGAATTACATAATCGACGCCAAATATTCGAATTATTAAATCTTATGGACTTACTTTTCAAAAAAGAAAAAAATATTTAATCGAATTAATATTTAAATACTGATGTTAATATTATGACAAAGTGATACAAAATTACTTTGGATCAAATTAACAAATCTGTGAGAGTCGATTTTTTAATTTTTGTTTTATTTTATAATGTTAATACAAACTGTAAAAAAGATATTATTTTTTGAACTTTTTGGTCTATTTCGTCATGAAATTTTTTTTATAATTAAAAACTTGTTTTAAACAAATTACATAAGCAATTACGTTAAGCTTTTTTAACATTCTTAAAATTAAATTAAATGTAATGCTTTTAAATGGTGATCTAAAGCAAATTTCAAATTCTCTCTAAAATTTTTCTAGATTATATACTTCCAGTCACAATTACACAGGTTGAAAAAATTTTGACCTATTTTATAATCAAGAATCAGACTATACTTTTCCGAAGTATTTTGAATTAGAATCTGACCTCGCAGAATTGACGCAGAAGTTTTCGAGATATTCTAACCTGAAAGTACAAAAAAGACGTTTTTTGACAATATTCGAGGGCATGTAACAGATAATGCTTCAAAATATTCAAATGACGATAACTTAGAGATAAAGATTTTTAAAAATTTTTAAATGTATTTTAAAGGATAAGAATAGTAGTTTCAAATTCTGTAACAACCTTTTTGGGAAAAAAAAAATCTCTTGATTTTACATGACCTCAAATATGATCAAAAAACGGCTTTTGCACTTTAAGGTAGTAGAATATATTGAAAACCTAACGTACTGCGTCAATTCTGAGGTCAAACTTGGATTTAAAATGCTTCGGAAAAATATAGTCTAGCTCTTGATTCTAAAGTAGATCAAAATTTTGTCGGTCTGTGTTATTGTACGAAAAACAAAAATTTTCTTTTCCAAAGATATTTTTTTTTTTTTTTTGAAGGGCTGTAAAATATTCAAGAATAGTAAGCTCTTCAACAGATATATTACAAAAGCAATTACATTTTACGCCTATTTTTAGGCAAAAGAAAAATGTTTTTCTTTGTAAATTTGCTTTAGAATTTTGCACGAGAGCGATATTCCCTCCATGTAGACATTCGCAAAGTGAAGCAGTCGGAGTTTCTACATGGAGGGGATTCGCCATTTTTAGTTAGAAATTATTGGAATTTTATAATCTCTTCAGAATTCAATTCTGAGTTAGGGGAAACAAGAATTTTCGAATTTCATAATTGTGGTCTAAAAGTTGACCGACAAATGCTTCGGAAAAATATAGTCTAGTTCTAGATTTCATTTTTGGGAATGATAATGAAGAAGAAACAAGAAATATTTTTTCTTCTTCAGTTATCGTCATAATTTTTTTTTTTCATTTTTGGTTTTCTTTCATTTTTCCGGCGACAAATTTAAAATATTAAATATATTCTAAAAGAAAAATAAGGAGAGATAAAGACAATAGAGTTGTCTGGAAGTCTAGTCATAATAAACCATTTATGACACCCTACTGTATTAGTTGTTCTTCTATACCTGAATATTAAAATTAAATAATAATATTACTTAAATTATTCGTTCATGTTTCGTTACGTCCTGTCGCCGTCAGATGGCAGAAGCAAGCAGGGAGCACAATTTGTATTGAAATATTAAATTTTCGACCTTAAATAAATAAAAAAAAGAAAGAATTTTTGAATTTCATAATTGAGGTCTAAAAGTTAATTTTAGTTAAAATATTATATTCAAATATTAAATATATTTTAAAAGAAAAATAAGGAGAGATAAGGACAATAGAGTTGTCTGAAAGTCTACTCAAAATAAACCATTTATGACACCCTATTGTATTAATTGTCTTTCTATACCTGAATATTGAAATTATACAGTAATATTACTTGAAGTACTTGTTTATGTTTCGTTACGTCCTGTCGCCGTCAGATGGCAGAAGCATGCAGGAAGCACAATTTGTATTGAAATATTAGATTAAAATATTAAATTTTCGATCTTAAATAAATAAAAAAAAGAAAGAATTTTCGAATTTCGTAATTGTGGTCTAAAAGTTAAATTTTGTTGAAATATTATATTAAATTTTATTAAATATTCCAACAGAAAATAAGGGAAGAAGTAAATATAAAAACAATAGAATCGACTGGCAGTCTAGTCATAATAAACCATTTATGACACCCTATTGTATTAGTCGTTCTTTTATACCTGAATATTGAAAAAATAATATAGTAATATTAATTATTATACTCCGTTGTGACTTTATATTAAGTAAGATTGAGATTAAAATTACAAATAAACAGGGGCAATGTGTCTAAAATGGCCAACCTAATGTTACTATTTTTTCATCTGAATATGTAATAATATTTTGGGACAAAATAACTATAAAAAAAAATTTGTACACTTAAAAATTATTATAAATAACAATTGCATTTTAGGCTGTTTGTGATCAAATAAAAAAAATTTTTTTTAAAATAAATTTGATTTTGATTTAAGCGATTGTACTTTTCAGGGTGTCTTAAAACAGCTAGGGAAAAAATTCCCTGACTTTTCCCTGACCTAAATTACACTAAAAAATTTTTATTTTAATCAAATAAAATTAATTTTGATACAAATAAATCATTTACCTGTCTATTATCCACTAATTTCATATGTATTTGAACCAAATAAATAATGTTTCGTAAAAAATAAAATATTCAAGTGACATAAATAAACTAATTGGGGACATATAAATATTATCAACATTTAATTTAAAAGAATTTTTACGGCGACAATTCTTAAATTATCAAATTGCATAAATAAAAATTTTTTTAACAGAATTTTTATTGTAGTGAATTTTGATTAATTAAAATATTTACTTAACAGAATTGTCATTCCATAAATCCACAATTAACAGATTTTCTATTTAAAAAAAAATTAAACAAAATTTTAATTCGAACTAATTCTTATTTAACAGAATTCTCATTTAAGAAAAATTCTGCTTAGTTCTTTTTTTGCAATTTTTATAGACATAAATTTCGTTAACTTGAAATTAATTTAATTTAAAATTTTAAAAAAGTATTAGAAAAAATGCTTTATAGGTAAGAGTTCTGCTAAATAGAAATTCTTTTAAATCGAGTTTTAGTTAAATGTAAATTCTTCGATATGAAAATTTTGCATAATATAAAATCCACTTTATACAATTTTGCTAAATAGAAATTCGATAATTTAAGATTCGACGCCGTAAAAATTTTGGAATAAAATAACTATGAAAAAAATTTGTATACTTAAAAATTGTTATAAACAAATTATACAACAATTGCATTTTAAGTCTGTTTGTAGTCAAATAAAAAATTCTTTTTAAGTAAATTTGTTTTTGATTTAAGCGATTGGACTTTTTTCTATTAAAAATTGGTTTTTCGATAAATATTCTTTCTTTTTTTAAAAAATGTTTTATAAACAAACACACCATACGGTTATTTCTGATCAGAAGTTAATCGAATTTTTTACGATTAATGTTAAATCTAGACCGCTAAAATATTATTCTTATGATAAAAATTTTTTGCAATGAATTTTATTATTATAATAAATAATTACACTATCTGTTCAGAATTTAATTCTGAGTTAGAAAAAACAAGAATTTACAAATTTAATAATTGTGGTCTAAAATTTAATTTTTTAAAAATATTATATTAAAATATTAAATAATTAAAGCGAGGGAAAAATAAGGAGACAAAGGGTCATAACAACAATAGAGTCGACTAAAAGTCTAGTCATAATAGAACATTTATGACACCCTATGGTATTAGTCGTCCTTGTATACCTGAATATTGAAAAAATAATATAGTAATATTACTTGAAGTATTTGTTTATGCTTCGTTTCGTCCTGTCGCCGTCAGATGGCAGAAGCAAGCAGGGAGCACAATTTGTGTTGAAATATTAGATTAAAATATTAAATTTTCGATCTTAAATAAATAAAAATAAAAAAAATAATTTCATAATTGTGATCTAAAATTTAATTTATGTTAAAATATTATATTAAATTTTATTAAATATTCCAACAGAAAATAAGGAAAGAAGTGAATATAAAAACAATAGAATCGACTGGCAGTCAAGTCATAATAAACCATTTATGACACCCTATTGTATTAGTCATCCTTCTATACCTGAATATTGAAAAAATAATATAGTAATATTACTTGAAGTATTTGTTTATGCTTCGTTTCGTCCTGTCGCCGTCAGATGGCAGAAGCAAGCAGGGAGCACAATTTGTGTTAAAATATTAGATTAAAATATTAAATTTTCGATCTTAAATAAATAAAAATAAAAAAAATAATTTCATAATTGTGATCTAAAATTTAATTTATGTTAAAATATTATATTAAATATTTTAAAAGAAAAATAAGGAGATAAGGGGACATAACAATAGAGTCGACTGGAAGTCTAGTCATAATAAAACATTTATGACACCCTATTGTATTAAATTTTTAATTGTTCTTCTATACCTGAATATTGAAATTATATAGTAATATTACATAAAATATTTTTTTATGTTTCGTTACGTCCTGTCGCCGTCAGATGGCAGAAGCAAGCAGGAAGCAAAATTTGTATTGAAATATTAGATTAAAATATTAAACTTTCGATCTTAAATAAATAACTAAAAAAAAATAATTTCATAATTTTGATCTAAAAGTTAATTTATGTTAAAATATTATATGAAATATTTTAAAAGAAAAATAAGGAGATAAGGGGACATAACAATAGAGTCGACTGGAAGTCTAGTCATAATAAACCATTTATGACCCCCTATTGTATTAATTGTGCTTCTATACCTGAATATTGAAATTCTATTGTAATATGTATTACTTAACAATTTTTTTTCTGTGGGAACCCAAATTTCAATTTTATATTTTTCACACATTTTTCAATTTGGCAAGTCTGATGCCATCTGTTAGAAATATCAGGTACTAACTACACATTCCGATACATACCAACTACATTGCACTAGTCATTTGGCTTGTAAATGTCTTGAAAATAGATTTGGGGTCACAGAGACCCCACGGTGTGTTTTATGTCGTTTTAGTCAATTTTACTTTTAATAAAAAAAATAATTAAAAATTTCTTTGAAAGTTGAGTTAATTGCTTCTCTTAGCAAAAAAATTGTACGCCTAACCGACGTTTTTAGTTTTTTTTTGCAATTTAAATATCAAAATATAGTTGAATTTTGTGTATGGAATAAAAATGTATATTTATATTTGTTTAAAAAAATAAGAAAATTTATCAAAAAACAACTTTTTAATAAAAAAAAAAGTTCAATGAAAATAATCAATTAAAGAAATTTAGTTAAAATTTTTTTTCATTTGACCACACATAGCCTTAGATAGCAATTGTATATATAATTTGTTTATAACAATTTTTTAGTGTAACTTTAGTATGTATAAAAAAAAATGTTTAGTCGAAATAGACTAAAAAGTTTAAAAACTAAGAATTTTTTTACAATTTGCATTAACATTAAAAATTTATAAAACAAAAATTATAAAAAGTCGACTCTCACAGATGTATTCAAAATTTACTTCTCAGTCAGAGGAAAGAAGAATTTTTGAATTTGTTTCATAATTTTGGTCTAAAAGTTAATTTGAACTTTTGTCATTTTGTATCATTGTAATATTATTTCAAACATTTTTGTTGGCAAAAATTATAAATTTTCCGAAAATGCATTAATTATAATAAAAGTTACTTAAACGGAAATTTCAAATTTATTTATACTGAATAAATCATATTTAACTTAGGGAAAATTTATTATTCGTCTTAACTGTTTTTGATCCTCGTTTTGATCAATAATCATGTTAAATGACGTTATGAGATAAATATAGAAATTTTATTATATGAAAAGGATAAATCATAAAAGTTAATTTGTAGCTTTCGTGAAAATTAAAAGCCATAACTGCGAATTTAAGTAAAGAAAATTTCACATAAATCGTTAGGAAATTTTACGATTTGACGCAGAAATATTCTATATTCTATAAATGAAAAAATAGAAAAGATTCCGTTACCCATGAATTAACTAAATAATGGTACTATACATATATACTGATGTACAGTGCCATTATTTAGTTACATTTTTAAAATTATTTAAACACTTCTCATCATTTAAAAACTTAATTATAGTATAATTGAAACCAAATTCTTTCAAAACTAGAAATTTTTTTTTTTTACTTTTTGTTCATTACACAGAAAAAACCGTAAACTGAAATTAAGAATATATTCGTGGCGCATATTTAAGAATATTTTTTTACATAAATTCAGTATATATTCTTATTTTAAGAATAATATATTCCGCGAATATATTCTTAATTTCAGTTTACGGTTTTTTCTGTGTATTAGGCACTAAGTACCCATATGTAATAGGGTACTAATAATTATAATAATAATAATAATATTCTAGAAATAAATAACAAAAAATAATTAATAATAACAATAATTTATTAATTACTTTAAACGAATTGCTAATGAGCTCTTAAAAAAGATTTCTTCGCCCAAAAGTCGAGAGACTACTTTTTTTTATAAAAGCTTAAGATGTTTAAGAATGTTGCCAAAAAGTTATTTACGAGAAGAAGAAAAACTAGAAGGTAAAATGAAATCTCTTTTCGGATGATGCTCTTAATAGACATGGAATTTTTTTTTCTCCGCAAAGAATGATGTTGCTAAATCTCAATTTCTTTTTTTGTCGAAACGTGTTTTGAGGTAAATAATTTCTTTTCCATTGGTTTTCCACCTTTTATACTGTGAAATTTAGAAATTAAATTTATCTTCTAAATAATACAGTAATCAATAATATTTAAAATTTGTTAATTTTCAAATTGTTACACCTTGTAATAAATATTTTTTTAAAATATAAAATAGCAATTCTATTAAATTTTTACTATTTTTATTATTATTATTATTAATTTTATTTATTTTATTATTAATATTATTAAATTATTATTAACAAAATAATTCGCAGCAATATAATAAATTTTTCTTTAAATTTAGCAGAAAATTAAAAAAATAAAATAAAAACGTATAAAATGTTACATTTATTGTTGAATTATTATGTCTAAATCACCAATACAGTAGAATTCATAATATCTGATAATTTTATTAAGAAAATACTACTAATGGCCAATTACGTAAGAAATATTTAAATTTTCGCCTAAAATATGACTCGATAACGAAATTATGTATATATGTATTGCTGTGAATTACTATATTATACATAAATTACCCTATTTGGTTCTGATGTAATAAATTATCATTTATTGGGTCTAGAGTAAAATTTTGAATTTAATTTTCAAACTAATTGAAATTATAGATTTATGATTTAAATTTGAAAAAGAACTTTAATTGACAAAAAGTTAATATCTATACTAAATGTTCTCAAAAATACAATGAAAAAATTATATTCTAAGAATATCAATTTGGCATCTATTTAAGAATATTTCACACGTTTAAGCACGCAAGGGGGGGTTCGGGGGGGGGGAGCTTGCCCCCTGACTAAAAAAAATACTCTCAAAAGAATAAATAAATTATCTCACTGCTATTTCTTGAGTTCGACTTAGAAATGTTATTTTATGGAAAGCACCTTTTAAAGCGCCGCTACATAGGTGAAGGTATTGGGGGGCGAAGCCCCCGAAACAAAATCGTATATTTAAAAGATATAATTATATATACAACATATATATATATATATATATAATAATTTTTAAAATGAAACTAAAAGAAAACGTACAAGGAGACTTGGAACTGTGTTTAGAGGTTAGTCCTCACGTTGTGTTATATGCGCACGGTTTATGCGCGTATGCAGTAGTGTACTACCCGTTTAACTCACTTATGCGTCATGAGGATATTACTTCGTTGGTCAAAAATGCTCATGTACGGCGTTAGACAAGAATCATTTTTGACCAGTTTTTTTCTTTTTTAACTGAGTTTTTTTACCCTACGGAAAACAAGAAACCATTTTTACTAGCTGGGAAAAATGAATTCCTTTAAACCCCAAGAAGATATTCTTAAAATTAGAATATAATTTTTTCAATAAACCATTTTTTGAAAAAATTATTTCATTCTTTAAAAAACAATTCTATATTTCTAGAATAGAACAAAAATTTGAAACATAAAATTATATATAAGGGAATCTTTTTTTTTTCAAGAAAATAATTTCCATATGATTTACAGAAATTTAACTTTTGTCAGATAAACTGTCACGAAGATAAAATTATACATTAAGAAGCACTTTATGATTTTAGACTTTTGAATTCATTATATTGATAAAGGAATTCATTAACTATTTATAACATATTCCCGGAAGTTTCTGAGAGCGCTCTGAAGACAATTAAGGAAGCCAAAAGATATAAATGAGAACGTTATTTTTTGATTAAAATCGATATTTATATGGCTCTAAACTTGATTGATAATAATTTAAATTAGGCACACACTGGATATTGGAATCAGTTTCGACATAAATTTTGATTCTATAAAATAAATTTAATACATGCAGGAGCTTTAATAGAACAAAAAAGTTCAGCATCGATAATTCTGAATAGAAATAATTTGAATAATAAAATTTCAATACCTTTTTTTTTTAATTTCGATGGAAAATCTGTCCTTGGTAACCAATCAGGAAGCCCGAACTCTGAGGTTATGTTTGGATGACCGCTCTTATTCTGTTTGACCTGCAAAAATCAGAACAATAAAATTTAGAGCGCATAAGAATTAAGAGCAGAAAAAAATGGAATAAATAAAAATTAGTTTAGTTTAATATTAAAACAATTAGGTTTTAAAATGTTTAGATCAAATGAAAATTTGGTGACGTAAAAATTAGATGAAATAAAAATTAACTTAAGTGGCGTTTCGCCCAATTGATAATTAGGCTAGTTGAAAATTATTTGAAAATTATGGCAAATAATGTTTAGGCCAAGCAATAATAATGTAAGATAAAGATGAGGCAAAAAAAGTATTAGGTTATAGAAAATTTAGGCAAAGTGAGAATTAGGGCAGATAAATAAGAATTGGGTTACATTAAGATTACACCAAATGAGAATTAGGACAAATGACGATTAGTTCAAATTACAATTACGTTGAAACAAGATTAGGCCAAATAAGAATTAGTTTGTATACAGATTAGGCAAAATAATAATTAATCCGTATGACTTTTAAGCAAAACAAATTTAGGTTTATTAAGTGTAGGTCATTTGAAATTTGGAGAAAATTCAAGCGCCTTGTAACTCTTCTTCTAATAAGGAAGAAAATAAATCCGATCTTTAAGTGGTCTAATTACTCCAACCTGTCCGCCTTCTCTGAGTTGGTTACTACACTATAACCTCGAGCTTTGTTTCTTGATGGTTGGATCCTATGACCGTCACTTTTCTGCATCCTAGCTTTCCAAGTTCCTTATCCAGCACTGGTTGGACCTCTTCTACCTGTGTAAAGCAATCTAAGTCGCCGATGTCGAGTATATGATCCTTCGATCCACCTTATCTATGCTCCTGGACTGCCTTGATAAACTCTGCGGTGAAAACCTCCTTGTTGTAGTCACCTTCAATTTTAATTAGGTCTTGCTTCCCGTGCAGAAATTTCCACCCTTCCTCCCTATTTCCGACCTGGCCCCGGCCAGATTATCTGGTCCGGCCCCGGGTCAGTAAATGTTAGTGGCCCCGGTCGTGGCCAGGCCGGGTTGCCCCAATAATAAGATAAGTAAAAATAAATTTTTATAGAGGAGTGCAGAACTCAAGAAGGCTATAGAAACAGGAAGTACACGTTAGGTAGTGGGGGTACGTGACAATTTGGTTTTCTGAAATGGGCGGATAAGTTGCAAGACGCAGGAGCCTCCTGCGCATATTACGAACAGGTGATAATAAAGAAGCAGATATTTATTTTACCGAAGCATATACGTACGTATAGAGTCAGTGTTAGTATTTTATTCTGAATTACCGCCAGATGGTAAGTCAACAGTTAGTCTGCGCAGAAGGCTACCGCGACTTGCAACTTATTCTATTGCTCTGCCTATTTCAGAAAACCCCTTTTCTTACGTATTCGTACGGTACCTCCCATTTCTAGTCTTCTTGGCCTAACTTTTGTTTTATTTTGGATACATAAATTATTTATTTCTGTGAATAATATGCCAAAACACAAAAGTACGAAACGTGTACGGAAACATCGACTGTCAACCCAATTTTCATCTCTGCCGAATATATCAAGTCGTAAGTAAAAAATATTATTCACATGATATTAAATTACCAAATAAAAAATAACCTAAAAATAGAGATTTTGTATTCTAACTTTATAAATATTGTTTTTATTTTTATAGTTTTACAAATGTTCTAGTAGTATTCCTTTGAAAAAATCCCGAATTTAAGTTAAAAATTTTTTTATTACATCTGACTTCTTATATATTCTTTCACATTTGTTATAATAATAATATGTATAAGTATGAATTTATCACTCGATCGAAATTAGTTTTATAAGAATGATCTTTCTTTCTTATATAATAATAATGATAACAACTATTTTCATGTATGTTAAATATAATTCTATGCCTTATAGCTTCAGATGATTCAAATCATGAAGATGCGAATGTTAATGAGAATATCAGCTCACAGCTAGGACAACAATATGATTCGCTTATTTCCCATATGGAAGATTGTCTCACACCAGACGACATTGATTCAAACTACGAAATTAATGAATCTGAAGACCAAATCAATATCCACTCTAAATTGTTAGGCAGATGACTACTGTATGGTTTACCATACCACAAACATTTGAATGGTGGTCAAATCGGGAAAAATTTGATGGCCCCGGTCGGGTCCCCAGCAGGGAACCAGATCGGGCCCCGAGCCATGGCCCCGGTCGGTTTTATTGTTTCATCCAGGCCGGGGGCAGGCCAGATTTCCCGAAGTGGCCCCGGTCTTGCCCGGTCTGGCCCTGGCCAGGGCCCGGTCAAAATTTCTGCACGGGTTTTTGTAGCTCGTGCTGCTACGACTGTTCCTTGATTGCTTCATCGTCCTCTTGAGAGTGAATCGAATTTGACGTTCAGTGCGTGAATCGTACGAACTCCATCATGCTTATCGCTAAATCCCCGTCTATTGGTGATGTTCGGAACATAATGCTTTTGAATCCCTGGAGTTTTCTACGGAAATCCACTGACTTCCAAGCGGAGTTCAAACTGAAATTGATTTTTTAAGTAAGAAACACCTCGCAAATTATCGATTTCAGCATATCTACGCCTTGCTTTCTCAATAGATATCTAGCTTTAAGAAGAGGTTTCTTTAGCTGTTCTCTCCTTTCTATATTAAGATATCGTTTGCTACTCCAAATCCAAGTTTCTTGAGTTCGTTAGCTTTCTCGAAAAAAGTTTTCTTCCTCCTTTCGGAAATCAATAAATTTAATAAGAAATGGTCTGCTTTTCCCTTAAATATATATATATATATTTACCAATTCGATTGACAGAAGCAAAATAAATCTCATAAATTGAAATATAACCAATCGTAAACACTATACATAAAAATAAATTACAACCTTTGAAATATTTTTCTTCCAATTTTTTTTTAAGTTTTCTTTCCTGTTATTTTCTTTCACAGATTTTTCCACTCGGATCTCAGTCATCTTTCGCTAGTGATAAATTCACTTTTAACTAATTCTTTTTAGGGTCATTCACTTCAAAAGCACATTTAACACATCACAGAACTCATAAAGTTAAAAGTAATTCAATAATTATACTTTTTTAATTAAATGACATACTGTCTTTAATTAGCAACTTTAAAATTATCACTATATTAAAAAAAAAAAGAATATCTTTTCATATTTTACTAAATTAACAATCTTATAATTGAATTACAAAAAATGCGAATTTTTACAAAAAGAGTGAAACAAAAGAATGTAAAAGTAGATTTGAGAAAATAATTAAAATTCACTTGAGAAAATGGTAATTAATTAAAGAGAAGACAATTAAGCTTGTTTGCGACACAACTTGAAATTATGTTCATCAAGGGTCGGATGAGTAAATTTAAAGATAATGAAGAGGTAACGATTGAGTAGGTCGACGACCAGGTCTCTATAAAATTGCGAAGCAAAAAGGATCTGAATTGTATATAGCTTGTCGAGTTGTTTGTTTTATTTTGGACGGAAATTTTATTTTTCTACACAAAGAGGGAATATAAAGATTCTATGAAAAATGAGAAATAAAAATACAATTTCTGTTTAAAGAACTGTAAAAAAAAGTGGAAAAAATTTATAATAATTGCAGTTAATAAATAATAGAAACGACATATTTTAATACTAATAATATAATAATAATAATAATAATAAAATAAACATGTTTGAAAAGTTTATAAATAAATTATATTTTCTCATGTGGAAAAATAAATCCCCTACTATTTATATGAGAGTTTATTGAACCCTAAAGTATTTCCTTTGATATCAAAATCCAATTTTATTACTTGTTTACCTATTATTGAAAACAAAATTCATTGGCTAAAGAAAAATCTCGAGAAAAAATTTCATATTTTAAAAGCAGAGTAAGGAATTTGTTATTACATTTATTTCTTTATTTCTTAAGTTAAAAATCACACGGAAAGAAATCTTGTTATAGAATATTTAATAAATCTGAATAGAAATTTTGATATTTTTGTTTTTCAGTTGCGAAACATTCTGGTTTGATAATAAAAGTTGGTATACTTTTTACGAAAACTGAAATTATTATTTCTTAATTCAAATCTACAATTTTCCAATATTGAAAAAACTATAGGAAAAAACAGTATAGGAAGTAAACAGTCTAGCACTTTGTTATTTACTAAATTTATACGAAAAATCAGAACCAACATTTCGTAATTTGCTAAAACTATACGAAAAAGTAGGAGTGGTGTTATAAAATAATGCACGTTTCAATATTTGCTAAAACTATACAAAAAAGCAGGAGCCGTGAAAAAAAGAAAAACGTCGGAATCACCAATGGCTCTTTTCTAAGATTTTCTCTCCTTTTCTATTCGAGGGTAGTGGGAGTATTTCTTAATACATATAACTGGTACGCTTTGATTGGTTTAAAATTATTCCTAACACATCCTAACTACAATACGCATACATAAACGCAGAATAACGCAACGCATATAGCATACATAATTCACGCTGAAATGAGAAATTCTGAACTTCTTTATATACTAAATAGACAGATTTTTCTGCACTTGTGAGAAACTTAATATTACATTGTTAAATATTTAAAAATAAAAATAATTATTTATTAAGAAATAATAAAATATTTTATTACCTTTCAAAGAACAATTTTCATCATAAAATCATTTAATTTAATTATAGAAGCAAACTTATAACAAATATTCTATAATTATATTTAGAAAAAAGAAATATAGAATAATTAAAAACAATTATTTATCCAAACTTTTTCTAGTCTATATATTGCAGAAATAAAAATTATATAAAAATTATGAGCAAACAAATGAAGTATTTTATTATTAATTAATAATTAAAATTATTTTTAATTCATATTGCAGTATTAAAAATTATTTTAAAATCAGGATGTCCAGCGAGGCTTAAAGAAAAAAATTCCCTGACATTTTTTTTTTCGTGACTACTCGTTATAGTGATCGGTCAAACCCGGTCGGACTCACTCGCTTAACTTTGTCAAACTTCGGTGATTTTTTGATATTTTTCTAGCATTTTTTGAAAGAAAAAGTTTCTATTGGTATTATATGTAAATATAAGGAATTAACACCAATCCACCATCTAATTTTTGTTTCTAAATATATTAAACTTTATTATTTTTATTTTAGGCATTCTTAAAAAATAGTGTAATGAAATCTATTACCACCCCAAAATCTGCAAAATCTTCCACAATTGTAACTTAATATACTAAATATGAGTGTCAAAATATTAAATATTCTAACAAAATTTCTTTCCGTGCATCTGAAGTAAAAAAATATTTATCGATAATAATTATACAGGTATTATCGATGGAAAATATTTCTAATATTTGATCAGATCTCCAGAGAGTGGTAAAAATACAATTTACGATGGAGTTATAATAATCTTTTTACAACTTTGATAAAATTTTAAGGTATCTTGGAGACAACAAATTCACTGTGCTCGAGTGTCGTAAAAAAATTTATCAACACGGCACAAGTGGATCTTTCTCTCAAGAATGATTACAAAGTGGGTGAGGGTTATCAATTTCATGGCAATGGGCTTAAAGGGAAAAAGCAATGAATTACGAGAAACAAGCTATACTTCTGATAGTATAGATAATAAAATTTTTTTTTATAAATAAATTGTTTAATTGGCAATTAAGTATATATATATATATATAATATAGCTGTCTTAAATTACCAATAAGACAATTATATGAATCAATATTAAAATGGACAATATATTATGTTATTTAATTTTATGACGTTATCACTTCAAAATAATATATAATAAGTAGTTGCAATACAGTAGAGACTCCATTATCCGGACTAATGGATGCAGGCGCTTGTCCGGATAATCGAAAATCCGGAAAATCGAGTAAAGTACGAATTAAACAAATTTTTGATTCGTAATTTCATATATTTATTCGCATATGTATTAAAATAAGACTGAAAACAACTAAAACTTTTAAAGTCAACATTAATAAATGTTTAGTTAGATATATTTCAAAATATTTGAATAAACATTTTCTTAAAATAATTAAAACACTTTAAAACGCAACGTTTCGTGTAAAAATTCACGTTTTTGAATTGACTTATATGGTATTTAATTTTTATTAAAATACTTCAATTATTTTTGTGGCAGTTCAAAAATTCTACATAAATAAACATACCTTTAATATAAATTATAATGATCTATGTAATATTAAACAAACAAGCTTTTATTGACAGCTTAACGATTCGAATTTAACCAAACTTTTCAATGTCAAACGATCATACGAACGCGGAAGCCATTTTACAATTTCGATATTCGATACAGCGATCATGTCGCATATGTAATCGATACTACTCTCTGGTAATCGATTTCAATTTAAAAGTTGGGCGGGGAGAAATTTAAAATAGAAGTTTACGGCTTGAAACTTTATAAACTTTATATTTAAAAAAAAAAAATTAATTTTGAATTTGTCCGGATAATCGAATATCCGGATAATAGGGGTCCGGATAATGGAGTCTCTACTGTATATAGATACTTAATATGGAATATACATAAGAAATATATATGTAAATACTTTGATGAAGTATATATTCTGTTATATTTGCAATATTTCTATAATTAAATACTATTTACAATTTTATTTATAAAAAAAGTAAATTATAATAATGATATAAATTAAAAATTAACATAATAACAGTTACATTAGCATGTCAGTTAATTAATTGAAAATAAAAAATAATATCAATCAAATCAAGATTTGATTTCGAGCAATTAACTAAGCCAGAACAGCCGTAAGCGAATTTTCGTTAAATTACTATTATTTAGTAATTATGTTTATCACAGCGTGTACTAACTTTATTATAATTAGAAATGTATGTTACAGTCGAAAATTAAATTCTCTTTATACTGTTTTGATGGGAAATTTTTTTTAATCTTTAGAATATAATAATTTATAATCTATTTTACATGAGAAAAAAATGCTTTCAGTAAAATATATTTAGTATATAGATTTTATAAATATTTTTTAAAAATATTTGAAAAATTGAAGGAAAATTACGTAAAAATTAGAAAAAAAAATATTTAAATTAAAAGTCATTAAGAGGGTGAAAAATATTTTCTGAATAATTCTAAAATTATGTTCAACTCTAAAGTACTGAAATAATGTCTGGCTATAATTTTCTTCTTCTACTGTGAATAAAACGCTATAGTACATAATCCATAAGGAAATGTATCCGCAGTGAATATGAAAAGCACTAGTCGGACGTCATCTGATTTAATATTCAGAACACTGGAATAATAACTATTCATACGATCCAGGGTCAATGCTTCATAAATGTTTTATTCTTATTTTTTTTTATTTTTTTGAAGGGTGTCAATAGTTTCATCTCATTTCTAAATAATTGTTTTCGTAGTAGTAAACAAGGGTTTCCCTGTTTTTATTGCCATAATAACACTTAATTTGATGGTTTTTATTATACTATAACACTAAAATCACTGTTGAAATAATCAAACTATTTAGATATATGTATGTACCTATATATATATATAGATATATAAAAGAGGTGAAATAAAATTTTTCAATTTATCAATTATTAGAAAAATAGTAGAACCATTATAAAAAAATTTTAATTCAAGAATTATATGTCACTGATTGTGAAATATTGTTTTTCTGTATAGATATTACATCATTTTTAAATAAAAATGTTGAATCTCCATTAAGAATTTTTGACTCTCCCTATTGTAATGGAAAAATACTTTCTTTATTATTATTATTATTATATTAATAATCTTTATTTACTCTTCCTGCATATTGAAGGATTCGAGACTCCCAATACATATACATCACAATTCTAAATCTAATTAAATATAAATCCTGAACATATATCACTTTGCATTGTTAGAAATTGGACTCTAACTATACACTAAAAAGATTATGAAATAATATATTTTCAATCTCGAAAAGTGTGAATGTTTGCATGTCATTTTGGTTGGACAAAAAACTTAAAGCCAATGAAATAAAAAAAAATTCGCACTTTTCGAGATTGAAACTATACACTGAGAAAAATATGCTATTAAATCAATAGCATTTCTTCCAAAGGTATCAAAATTATTGATTCAAAAGCATATCGACGCCTCCCGTTGATAAGATGCCCGTTCATTTGTCAGAATAATAAAATGCTAACTCGAGTTCAGTTCAATATGAAGCTAGTTCAATTGTCAAAATAATAAAAGGCTAACTCAGTTTCCGTATAATATAATCCTATTTCGCATTAAATTCGAATTCAAGTTTTCGTAAATTAAAAAAGAAGTTTAAGTCGATCAGAATATTAATTCATACTTTTTAATGATTAATTAGTGATTAATAATTATTAATAAAATAAGAAATAGAATAAAAAACAAATAATAAAATAAATGAAAATAAAAAATATTATTAAAAAAGAAAAAAATTAATTTAGCCTTGAATTATTTATTACTAATATTATTTTTTTTATTATAATTTTTTTATTAATTTTTTTATTTTGTTAATCATTAATTAATTATTATTAATTAATTAATTATTATTAATTAAATTAATAATTCAAGGCTAAATTAATTTTTTTCTTTTTTAATAATATTTTTTATTTTCATTCATTTTATTATTTGTTTTTTATTCTATTTCTTATTTTATTAATAATTATTAATCACTAATTAATCATTAAAAAGTATGAATTAATATTCTGATCGACTTAAACTTTTTTTTTAATTTACGAAAACTTGAATTCGAATTTAATGCGAGATAGGATTATATTATACGGAAACTGAGTTAGCCTTTTATTATTTTGACAATTGAACTAGCTTCATATTGAACTGAGCTCGAGTTAGCATTTTATTATTCTGACAAATGAACGGGCATCTTATCAACGGGAGGCGTTGGGGCAACCTTGGGGCAAGCTTTAAATGTCCCACCTTCTTTTTTTTAATGTTTCGTTTAATTTATATAATAAAATTTTTTTTCAGGTTCAAAGCAAGGTTATTTGGCAACCTTGCACCAACCTTGCTACAAGCTTACCGTGCAAGATTAATGAGCAACCTTGCACCAACCTTGCTACAAGCTTACCGTGCAAGCTTAATGAGCAACCTTGCACCAACCTTGCTACAAGCTTACCGTGCAAGCTTACTGAGCAATCTTGCAGTAACCTTACACTGCAAGATTGCACAATAAGATTATCGTAAGATTGCTCAGTAAGCTTGAACGGTAAGCTTGTAACAAGGTTGGTGCAAGGTTGCCAAATAACCTTGCTTTGAACCTAAAATTTTTTTTATTTTTATTATATGAATTTTATTATATAAATTAGATAAAATATTAAAAGAAAACATTTTTTTAGTTTAAATGCAAGGTTACTTAGCAACCTTGCACCAACCTTGCCACAAGCTTACCATGCAAACTTGGGTCAGGTGGGATATTTGAAGCTTGCAGTAAGGTTGCGGCAATTTAAGTACTGTCTGGGCTCTTCCAAATCTTTTCCATTCATTTTCCATACCTGTTTATCTTTCATTCTTTTCTTTCTAAACCTCAGCACTACTAAATATTGGACAAATTTTTTCTGCACATATTGGTTCAAGTCTCGGAGTGTAGAAAACTTCAGTGGTTTTCGGGAACGCTAATTACGAAATTGACCTCATTTTTTCAAAATTCAATATGGTGGATCGAAATTATTAAAAATGATCGGATTCGCCTAAAACTCATTTCTTAAAGGTTTTCGGGGTCACTGATTTCGAATCTGACATCGGTTATTCAAAATTCAAAATATCGGATCATTAAATATCATATTCACTGCAAAAAAAAGTGTCTTAATATAAGATGTTTTGATAGTCACTTTTAAGACGTTTTGGTAGTAACTTTTTAGTTATTTAAAGTGTCTTATTTTAAGATGTTATAATAGGAATAAAGCATCTAAATATTAAAATTAACATCTTATTCTAAGACGGAAGCGAATGGAAGTTACCATTTCCGTCTTAACATCTTGTTTTAAGATACCAAGAAGATACCAACTTTTTGCATGTACTTAGTACACTGAGAAAAAAGGTTTGAGCTGACAACCAAATATTTCATTCAATATATGTGCAACTAAAACTTTTTGGTTGACACAACTAAACTTTAGTTGACAACAACCAAAGTTTGTTTCAGACGACTAAATAAGAAAATGAAAAAGAATTTGGTAGTCTCAACCAAACTTTGGTTGATGTCAACTAAAGTTTAGTTGTGTCAACCAAAAAATTTTAGTTGCACATATATTAAATGAAATATTTGGTTGTCAGCTCAAACCTTTTTTCTCAGTGTAAAATTTCTATACAAATTCAGATTTAAAGATGTAAATACGTTTTACATCAGACTTAAGTTTTTAAAAATTCCAATTTAAAGTTTCTTAAATTTTATTTATTTCCAAAAACAACTTATTTTTAGCGTGAAAATAATATGATAAAGAGAAATATAAATAAAGATGAAATTGTCAAAACTTAACAAAATAATTTTGTTTAAAAAGTATAAAAAGAAAAAAATTTATGGTCTTTGTCAAAAAAAAAAAAAAAATTAGTAGTGAATTGTCAATTTTTCTCTTATCTTATCCTCAAAACAAATGACTGTAGACCTCTCATTATTTTTATGAAAACGATAAAGAAAATGTTTCCTAAATAACTTTAAATGTTTTTTTCTCTAAAATAAAAACAATAACAATTTTTATTTATCATTTAAATATTTTTTGTGAAATATTAAACATTTACAAAAATCCATTAATGGAGGCTACAAAATTTGCACAAAAGAAAAATTTAAAAATGCAAAACTAGTTCATTGTGGCGTTTATAAAAAAATCTTAATTATAAAGTATTTTTTCTTTATTCAAAATTTATATATTAGATTGCAGCACATTTTTATTACTTTATGCATATTCTGTAGAGAATTGTTTATTTTATAAGAAAAAACGTTTCATTTTGTATTTTCTGGAAAAGAAAAAAAAAATGGAAACATATGTACAAATATAAAATTTCAAATCCTATATCCATTTTTCTTTTGTATTCTGAATAAGCGAAAAATAGCCATAGAATCAAAACAAATATATAAAATTGTTTTTTTTTCTCAAAAATATCTTTTAAAAAAAAATAACTATTCTTAAATATTCAGAATAAAAAATTTTTCATTATTTTTACAATATACAAGAAAAGTCTTTTCTCGTTTAAATGAAAATTCTTGTTACAAAGTACATATATAAACATTTTAAAAATACGGTAAAAGTTTCATTTTTATAATTAAATTTTTTATCATTTTCATCGCGCGCAGTTGTAAAAGAAGAATATCTACGCTAGAAAATTAGAATAACTTTCTTTGTTTTCAAACGATTTATTGATGAGGACTACTTTCCAAGTTTAAAACTTTTCTCTTAAAGGAAGAATAATCCTCTAAGAAACTGACCAAGCAAGTTCTGCAATGAATCTCTACATATCGAATGTTTAGATATAAATATATGTATATATATATTATATACTGTCGAAAATATCGAATATCGCGTCAACTATTTTAACCTTTTTGTACATTAAAATTTCTATTTTTAATAAGAGAAATATAATTTCAGTAAAATTTTTAATACTATATGAATAATATTTATATATTAAAAAAAGGTTAATCAATTAAATTTCTCTATTTTTTTTGTTTAAATAAAAATGTACTATAAATATTTGAATAAAAAAAATTCAAGTAAATCGATCTGTCAAGTTGAAGAACATTGTTTTGAATTTGTTTTATGTTTTTATTTTACAAATTCTTTAATACATAAACAATTTTTTTAAACAATGTCAAGTAAATATTTTATTAAAAATATATTTTTTTAGAAAGTTTCTATAATAATTCATCGGAATTCCAACAAAAATTCGATTTTTTTTAATCTTTTGAGCCATACACTAAGATAATATTTCATAAAAAATAAATTTTTCTAGTAAAGTTTCTATGATAAAAATTCTATTTTATAATAATAATAATAATTTTCTTAATGTAGGACTAGAAAAATTAAAAAAGAATTAATCGAAATCTCGTCTGAATTCCGTTGGAAATTCTTTGTAACTCTACTTAAATTTCGACGTAATTCTGATGAAATTTTCATGTGGCACTTTCTGGGGAATCTTTTCAATTGGGTATAATGTGAGGGTAACACCTTGATTGCGAGTGGAAACGACTACCACACACTCTATACGCCACTTGTCTGAATTATTATTGTGCGCGCATCTTTTAATGCAGCGCGGGAATCTTCAAATGTGATTTTAAACATTGTATGCAAGATGTAATAATTTTTTATTAAACTAAATTTTAAAAAATTAATATAATTAAATAAATAAAAAAATATTCAAAGGTAATGACTTTTAAAAACGGGGGAAGAAGGAAAAAAGAAAAAACAATATGAAAATATGGGCAAACTGAATTAGAAGCACTGAAAGAATTTAACTACTTAGAATTTTCGTTTACAAGTCAAAACAATTACAATACTCAAATCAGAAAATTTGCTGGGAAAGTATAATAATTAATCAACAAAGCATGAGGAGAAGCGAAAAGAGCGGCAATAAAGGAATAAAAAAAAATTATTTCTAGTGAATATGACTGGCATACAAATGTTTAAGGGAAGAAGTAAGAGGAATCAAAAACGGGAATCCAACGAATTGAAGAAAAAAAATGGAAAGGGCTCTTAAAGAATTGGGAAATGGGCGAATAATAAACATGATTTGGGACAACGAATCTGAAATGAGCATGTTACTGAGAGCCAAGGAATTAGTATCAATAAAAGAAGAACAAGGCATACAAAATGATTGGGCAAAAATAGATAATCCAGTTATTGCAACTATTATAAAGAGATTAAAAAAAGCAAAGGAATGGAGGAATATTGGAACAAAAAGGATGTGAAAGAATGTCAAAAAATAATTTGGTCATGATGGAGATGTGGCTGTGCAACAAAAGGTGTCAAGAAAGGATATGAAAACGATAGACGTAGAGGATGTGAAAATAGGCAAGAAACTATATGGAACACGTAGTGAATTATGAAAAAATCTTGAAAGAAATGAGCAACGAGACAAGGGATCTATTGCAAAACTGGAGAAATGGCATTGAGAAAGAAGAATGGAGTAAAAGGATTGTAACGAAGTTAAACCAAAAAGTGGACATTGATATTTATAAAGTTTTTAAGGGTATGTGGGCAAAGGACGTTTTTTTTGTGATTTGAAACTTTCTCTGAAATAAAAAATGATTTTGGGTTAAAATTTTGGAGAAATGGTTTAGTTTGGTACAAGGAATCTCGCTGTTCTACTTATTTACTACAACTTAATGCAAAAATAATAAAAATAAAGCAATAAATAGTAAAATAATGTGTTTTACCATAGTTCATTCAGCGGCCACTCGCTCGAATTGGCGCTGTTCACTGGAGAACTGACACACTTAGGCAACGTCTGCATTTTCGTTTAAAAATGCCACTTTTTAAACTTTATTTTTTAATAATTTAATGCAAAATTATGTATTTTTCGGAGAACAGCGAGATTCCTTGTACCCAAATCTATCATCCCTCAAAATTTTAGACAAAAATCTTTTCTCGTTTTAGAGTAAGATGTATACTACCAAAACACATTTTCCCATACTAGGTCACGTGAGAGGTTCCCACAAACCCTTAATGAAATTTGTAGGTACTTATTATTTTAGAAAAACGAGAAAATGTAAATCTGAATATTGTGATGTATGGCTATGTATCTCGACAAGAAACAAGTATTGTATTGTCAAGGAAATAAAATTTTAATTCTAATAAAAAAATATTTTTAAAAAATTTATTTATTTTTTAAAAATACTTATAATATTAATAAAAATCATTTTATTTAATCTTTTTAATTTTAAGAATAACTGTTTTAAAATATAATTTAAGATTTTTTCAGGATTTTTTTTTTTGAATTAATAATTATTTATTTACAGAATATTATTGTTTTACAAATTTTGGTCTTTATTACTCTAGAGATCTGAGCGCAATTTATTTTATGATAGGATTAACGAACATAATATAGGGTGAAAAAATGCTACGTGAAAAAAAACAAATTTCCAGCCAGATAAAAAAGAATCGAAAATTTTGAGAATGTGCGGCAACAAGATAATCAATTCTCGAATAACTATTCTAAATTGATTAAAAAGAATATTTTATAATCCGTTTGTTTATGTAAAAGAATTTGAAAATATAAAATAAACATATAGTTATATGAAGTGTCAAGTTAGTTTAATCAAAAATAAATTTTTGAAGTTAAAAGTTCATAATATACGACATGAAGTTAATATTAAAAAGAAATAGAAGTATTATGTCAATATTTTTAATCAGCTGTACACTAAAAAAATTTATTTAAATTTGTACTTTCTATAAAAATTAGAATCTATATTCTATAATAACAAAATATATAGATAATATTATCATAACAAAAGCGTATGTTTGTACTTACAAAGTCATGGAAAAGATAATAATATTGTTGAACGTCGTCACCAAAAATAAAATGATCTTAATAATTTCAACACATTAATGAATTATTTAATTTACACACAAAACTTGTTAGAAAAATATTCGAAGAATAATGAAGCAGAAGCCATGACACTATACGATGATTACTATTACCGATAGTGAACACTAGGAGCAATGATGCCAACGACTTCCTAACCAAACGCAACTGCGCTTGCGCCAATATAACTTTAGTAGAAAAAGGCGCTCTTATTTAAAATACATTAAATTGGAAAAATGTTTAGAAAACAGTAACAAAAAATTTAAAGAGTTAAATTAATTGTTTTTATATTTGATTATATTCTATAATAACAAAATATAGATAATTTTATCATAACAAAAGCGTATGTTTATACATACAAAGTCATGGAAAAGATAATTTTGTTGAGCGTCATCACCCAAAATAAAAGTTTATTATTGAATGCGAAAAATTTTCAAAGTCTTAACAGAACAACGTATATATGGTTATTTACTTTTATATAATATTGTTAATTATAATTTTTAATAAAATAAAATTCCCGTGCTAATTCATTAACTTACTTTAATTTAAAAGTTGATTTTTATAGAAAAAAAAAACTCTTTTACTAGTTCATCAAAATGATTCCTAGTGAAAATTATTCTCAAAAATAATTGATTATAAAATTATTAATTTTCATTGAAAAACATAACTAAATATAAAAACAATAAATTTATCACTTAAAATTTTTATTATTGTTTTTTAAACAATTTTTTATATTAAATCATTTTAAATAAGATTTCCTTCTGGGAAATTTAGAATCCACCGATTTTCCCTATGAAATTCGTCTGCTATACTATTACGATAAACAACACCAAGATATTATGCGTCGTGTAATGTCATACAATATTTCTTTTTTGTTTACTTCCTTAAAAGTAATTAAAATTACAATTTTAAATAATTTTTTAATGTATGAAAAGAAGTGTTCGAGTTTTTTGAAAACAATTATGAATATTGACCCTGGCTACACCGAGAGCATTAAATTTGATGCTCTGAAAAAAATGGCCTTAAAAACGACAATAAATGCGGCCGTAAAATGGGCGCAAATGTGACCATAAATATGACTATATAAATGGTAGCAAATTTAAAACAGCATTTGTGCCCACATTTACGGTCTCATTTGCGCCCATTTTTACGGCCGCATTTATGGTCGTTTTTAAGGCCATTTTTTTCAAAAGACCAGGTGTATTAAACGAGGAGAGTATATTCGCGTCTGCGCAGAATGTTTGTGTACATCTACGACCATGGTTGAAAGTTGAAAGTTTTTTAGTAAATTGGCCTCCATTTTGTTATTTTTAAATATTTTTTAAATTTTCCAATGGATTTCGAAAAAAGAATAAAAATCCTTTCAGATAAAAAAGAAAAAAGTGAATTATCTTAATTACTTAAAAAGTTACATCACTTTTAAGATTTTTTCTCTTCATTTTAAACAAAACGAAGTTCTCGACTTATATATTTGAACTCCTTATAACTTAAAGAAAAAATTTTTTTCAGCAAAATAAAAAAATACGTGTCGTCTAAAATTCATTGAAGAACAACATTTTGAAGGTGAAAATTATTTTCAGCTCCAACCAAGTCAAGCCTGTCTGATTTGAAATGAATTCGGTCAAAAGATGAAAAATTTACAAGTCAAAACTTAAAAAGGATAGTTATAGCAACTAATAAAAGTAGTAAAAATGACTACTTTAAATAGTTAAATTACCAATTGGACTAGCAGAAAGTAGTCTTCGAGTAGTTTGCAGACTGTCGTATAGCGAGCGTGCGTGGTTAGTCGGTTAAGGTATCGGATTGCGAGCGTTAGGGTCGAGGGTTCAATTCCCGTCAGTTAGAAATTTTCTCTGTTAGGTACATAATCGTTAGGACATAAAATAAGCGTCAGTATAGGGGGCGTTCATAAACTACGTAGCATGTTTAGGGGAAGGGGGGGGGGTTAAACGAAATTCTACCTTAGTCTACGTGGGTGGAGGGGGGGGTGTCGACTCTAACTACGTAATATATACTAAAATTAATTTCTTTGCTTTTTTAAAATTGCGCGGGAGTTCGAACTTCTAATAAAAAAGACAGAGGGACATACACGACTGGTTAATTTCACCGTTTACCGAAGATCTCTAAAAAAAAAATTTTAAGAAAATTTAAAAAAAATGTTATCTTCGTATTAAAAGATTGTTTGTATTTGTTGATTTTAAACATTTCTATATGTAAAGAATAAAATATTTTATTCAGATTATTTTACTGTTTTTAATTGACTTGTTTGTATAAAATGCGAATATAATTAAATATGTAGTAAAAATGCATATTAAAAAAAAACTACGTGAAACACGGGGGGAGGGGGGGGTTCATCAAAAGTCTACGTTAGTCTACGTGGGGGGAGGGGGGGGGGGTCATCAAAAGTCTACGTTAGTCTACGTGGGGGGAGGGGGGTGTCAAAAAGTCACAAAAATAGGTCTACGTAGTTTATGAACGCTCCCATAGGAGAGAGGATGAAAAAGTCAATTCTACTGATAATAAACAATTATAAATAAAAAATAATTTTATTTTCCTATTTTAAGTAGTAAAATCTACTATACTTAAAGTAGTAGTTTTAATTGCAAAAGATTTATTAATTCTACAAAAAAATGTTCTTAAAGCCTATTGAACCACATTAAGTAGTAAAATCTACTACTTACATCTTGAGTTGTTTTAACATTTTTAAATTGAGTTAATACAATCACAAAATGTCATTCTACCAATTACATTTTTCATTGGTTTAACTATTTTTATATAGTTAATAAAACCGTTTAAATTCAGTTGAGGACATATTGTACTACTTAGAGTAGTTACAAAGTTACAAAACCTACTAGTTTTTTTTCAGTGTACAGTAAGTTTACGGAAAGCTTACAGTAAGGTTATAGTAAACTGACTACAATCTTACACTGCTGGTTACGGTAGAGAGGACATTTGCAACTCACCTTAACCTCACCTGAAGTTTACGCTGTAAGCTAACGAATCTTAGGTTTAAACTCAGTGGAAACAAAATATTGTGCTGTGTGGGAATATGGCAGAAGATTTTTGAAAAATTTTGATCCCAAAACCCATCAGAGTATAGGAATATGTTTCAATGTTTAAATTTGAAATCAAATTCGAATTCAGCAAAGAAAGAAAAAAAGTTTTTCACCTTACTACTTAACATTACCTCATCCCTTTTACTTTCTATATTTGTATTATATATAATACTAAAGTTTTATGAAGTCTTTTGTTAATGGTTCAACTTAATGAAATGTCCTGAAATAAACTTTTTTTTCCCCTTGGAGAAAAAGGAAATGTATTTCACACACATCTATCGTCTATATAGTGAGAGAAACAACATTTAATGTGTATACACTCGGCGGCGCTGGCGCGTAAACTTCCAACCCCCGCGCCTCCCCTTCGCGCTTTTCCATTGACACACGGCGTTCGTATTCGAGTCTAAATCCAAATATTCATTCCACAGTCAAACAGTTTTTGACTTGTTCAGTGTTCGGTGCGCGTCTATAGCAAAAAATAACTTATTATCAACTCTATTCAATATAACTTGGTCAAAAAAAAAAGAAAAAAATTTTCTATTGTATCTTCCATTAAAAAAAAATCTTTTGTGCTTTTTAATAACGTTTCGGATAAAACTACTTCGCAACTATCACTAAAAATTGTTTATTTCATAATCGTTCGGTGAGTTAAAATTAATTAAATCGAAACTATTGCGGTGAAATAAAAAATCTTTATTGTATAATAATCAATGAAGAAGTAGCAAAAAAAAAAATATATATATATCGATAAACAATTTTGATGTATGTTAAGTAACAGGTGGATGTATACTTTGTATGCAACAGGTGTATCATTTCATGTTACATCAAGAAAAAGAGAATCGCTTGAGGGGATATATATATATATATATATATATATATATACGTCAGAATCACAAATTTCTATATATCAAAGTGCATATATAATTTAAGGATCGTAAAAATACATTTTTTCGGAATAACGCTCGTTAATCTTCTTAAAGGTCTTTATTATATATATCTATATTCATTGAAAATTTGCATGATTTTTAAGTATCATAAAAATTGCTGAAATTTAAGATTTTTTTTCGTTTTTTTTTTCTACAATCTTCCGCATCAAGTGTCTCTCCTTTCTCTTTATATATTTTTTTGGGGTTTTTTTTTATGATTCTGGAATAAAAAGGGCGAGAATGTTATCAAAATATATGTCATATTATATTATATACAGTGATGCTGTACCTAATTTCCATATATAACTGTGAACAAAACTTTTCACGTGTTCCATCTAAATTCCCTTCATTAAATTTTCTCTATATATAGAGCGCGACATAAATTCCTCTTGATTTTGGGAATTAATTATGCTAAAAGGATTTTCATAAATTTTGAATAGCTCAATTATTTAATATACTACCTTAAAACTACCTATATATATATTGAAAACTATTTTTAATCATAGACATACCAAAAAATATAAAATTGTTTTATAAAAAATAAATAAATTTTTCATCTTGTTAATTAATTAAAGGTGAAATTAAAATTCATTTTTTGTTCAAGAAAAAATAAATTCATAATAAATTTATTTAATGTTTGTTGTAATTTTAACTGTTAATGCGTATAGAAAAGTCTGAAAATATTGAAGTGTTTTTAAAAATGAATTTTTAAATTACAGAATATATTCTTATTTTAAGAATATTAAATAAGTACAATATTCTTAAAAAAAAAGAATAAATTGCATTTAAATATTCTAAAATAGATGCCACATATAAATAAATTGTTTTCAGTGTGTGTAGAAAAGGTACTAAAAACATTTCCTCTCAATATGAGAGGAGTTATAATTCTATCCTCTCTATATTATAGAAAGATTTCAACGCTGTCTCCAGTATGGGTCATTCCATGTCAAGTGTACCAAACCCATATTTTTGACAAGGTTAGGTTAGGTTAGGTTAGGTTAGGTTAGATTAGGTTAGGTTAGGTCTCCAAGATTCAAGGTCATAGATCAAACTTAACCTTAAAATTCATAGACATAGGGTTCCAGGATTCAAGGCCAGAGATCAAACATAACCTCAAAATTATAGGGCATAGATGTCCAGCATTTAAGGCCTTAGTTCAAATATAACCTTAAAATGTCTATGTCCGACAAACATAACCTCAAATTCCCCTTACTAAGAAACGAACATAACCTCAAAATTTAGATAAAATTTTAATAATTTTAATATTTGCAAACATTTAAAAAATGTCATGCAAAATGCTATATTAAAAGATTTTCCTCTTAAAATAAAATGTTTTTTTTTTCATTCATTCTTATAGAAAAATTTATAATCATGCATGCAGACAATAAACAAAGGCAAATTAAATTTTCTTTTTTTTTTGTTTGTAAAATAGTATAAAATATTTATAAATATTTTAAAATAGTGTATAGGTACATATATAAAAAAAAAAGAGGAGGTGTATTAAAAAAATTATGTCCCTGTTATATTAAAATGTAGATTTTTTTTCATTTTTTTTCTTATGTGCGGGTTGTATGTTTATTTTGTAATAAAACAAAAAAGTGAAGTTTTCGTATAAAAAATGTTTTAAACTTGAGATTTTATAACCCTTACTACATATATATATATGTATAAGAATTCATTTTATGTAATTACAAGCTGAAATTTCTTAATGAATTTTAAAGTTTAGCCATATTTGCTTGTACGTTGACGTGGTGATTTTCAGCATGACGTCCAAATGACGAAGCCGAATAAAGGTCGACAATTTTCTTATGAGCACGGATATATATATATATATACATATATATATGCATCAATGTCAACCTGTCTCAGTGATTGACACTTTCCAAATATAAAGAAAGGTTTTTCATTTCATCGAGAGAAACATTTTTGCCGATAATAATTAATATAAACGAATTATTATAAAATACTTCTTTTGTCATACTTTTTTTTAAAGAAAGAAAAAATTTTTCTTTGAAAGATTTAAGTATATTATTACTTTTTTTTGTAAAAAATAATGTGAGTGTCTATCACAGAAACAGTGAGAAAAAAATATTCTGTTTAGACTATATATATATATATATATATATATATATTTCGGACCTATTTTAGAATATTTTATACTGAAATTCAGTATGTAATATTCTTAAACTTAGAATATATTCTTGGAACATAGTATATATATTCTTAGTATTTAATATAAATTCTTAGCATTTAAAATATATACTAAGTAACTCAGATAGGACGTAAGATAGCAGCAGCCTTGCGGCAAGCTTGCCACGCAATATTGCCAACCTTGCACGGCAAACTGGCTGCAAGCTACAAATGTCCCACTTGACCCAAGCTTGCATGGTAAGCTTACAAAAAGATTGCAGTGTAAGGTTACTGCAAGATTGCACAAAAAGATTCTCGCAAGATTGCTCAGTAAGCCAAATAACCTTACTTTGAACCTAAATTTTTTTTTTTAATTTCGTACAATTTTTATAATTTTATTATATTAATTAAACCAAACCTTTTTTAAACAAATTTTTTTTAGGTTTAAAGCAAGATTATTTGTCAACGTTGCACCAACCTTGCTACAAGCTTACCGTGCAAGCTTACTGAGGAATCTTGCGATAATCTTATTGTACAATTTTGCAATAACCTTACACTACAATCTTTTGGTAAGCTTACCATGCAAGCTTGGGTCAGGTGGGACATTTAAAGCTTGCTGTAAGCTTACACAGAAAAAACCGTAAACTGAAATTAAGAATATATTCGTGGCGCATATTTAAGAATATTTTATACTTAAACTTAGTATATATTATTCTTAAAATAAGAATATATACTTAATTTAAGTATAAAATATTGATAAATATATTATTATTAATTTAAGAATATTTTATACTTAAATTCAGTATATATTATTCTTAAAATAAGAATATGTAGGTACTGAATTTAAGTATAAAATATTTCAGTTTACGGTTTTTTCTGTGTACGTGCTATCTAGGTACATACTGAATTTAAGTATAAAATGTTTTAAAATAGGTCCCAAGTATATATTCTAAATTTTAGAATATTGTTTTTTCGATGAAGTATTTTCTTCTTAATATGAAATTATTCCTTTTTATTTATAGTTATTTCGGATAAAAATTTCGCTTTTCAAATATTTTTCACGCTGAAATAATGATATTCTCAATTTAAGAATATCCTCTTGGCTTTTATTAAAGAATGTACATTACAAGTATTTTATTCTTTGAATTAGAGTATAATGTACTTTGCAGAAGTAACAATTTTTATTTTAGGAATATTAATCTTATTTTAAAAATAGTAAACTTATTTTAAGAATATAATTAAACTTAAATTCAGTGTGTAATAATCTTAAATTTAGAATATATATTCTTAATATTTAGTATATATAATATTTTGAGCATTTATAGAATAAATATTGAGTACCAAGAATATATTCTAATTTTAAGAATATTACAAATTGAATTTAAGTATGAAATTTTCTAACATAGGTCCCAAGTATACATATTTTTAATTTTTTATTTTAGAATATTTTTTATTTTCTGTGAATATATTTTTAACCAGTAGCCAAGATTTTATTCTGAAACTTAGAATATCATTTCCTGGTACAGTATCAAAATATATATTTCTTTGGATCAAAACATTTTGTATATTTTTGTTCAAAAATAAAATTTATTCCTGTAATATATATATATGTTTCTTTAATGACATAACTTCGTTATAGTATAAACTATATTTTATTGACTTTAAATATATCTCGTAATATACATATATATATATCATCTTATTGCAAATTGTCAATTGAAGTTTTGAATAAAATTAGAATCTATAATTAGATATTGAAAATAAAAATTTAGACTATACTTATATACACGTATATTTTACAATATTTTTGAACAAAAATAACATTTTTCTAAAATTGTTTTCATATATAAAAATTTGCTCTTTCAAAATATATAGTAATTTTTTACTCACCATATAGAGATAACACAGACGAATTTCAAGATTCTTTTTTTGCACTAATTCATTGAATCTGTAACAAAACAACAAAAAAAAGGATTAAATTAAAGAAACACGTGCGTTAGACATTTGCTTTGTTTCGTTATCGTATAAATCAAAAAGCACATGTTACGAAAATTAATAAAGGTTTAGATTTATATCCCAACATAGAAACATTGCAAGTCCGACATTATTTTTTTAAAATAAATATCTTTAACCTTTACCCATCTTAGAAAATTCTAAAAATTCTATAGCATTTTTTCACAAACTTATAATATACCTAGTTAAATTTTTTTTTTTTAATAATATTATTTTTATATTATAAATATTATATTATTATATTATATTTATATTATTTTTTTTATCTATTATTTGATATTAAAATATCCTAATTGAATTAAACGCACTCACTGTGATATTTTTTCAACTAAAAATTGTTTCAAAAAAAACCTTGAACAAAATTTTAAAAAAAATGTATTTTTTATTTTTAACATATAAAAAAAGGGATTTTTTTATTTTCGTTATTTAACATTTAAAAAATAAAATTTTTTTATAATCCTCAACTAACTGAAATATTGTATATTTTTTTTAGCAGTGTTATTATTATTTTTTTTTAATGTACTTTATTAATTATATTATTTATTTTTATTAATTTTCATAATTTTCTATTAATATTTTTTTTTATTATTATTATTATTAAATTAATTTTAATTAATTATTAATTTAATTATCGTTTAATTAAATAACTATACATTATGTTTTATTTTCAACCATATAAATGTATAGTTTACTATGAATTGATTTTAATACAATTATTCAGGAATTTTCAACAAAAAATAAAATTTAAATTACATTAATTATTTAATTGAAAATACATTCGTAATGAAAAATTTTATTTTCTAATTAATTAAATATTGCGTTCTCGTTGTTTTAGAAGGTCACAATTAGAGAAAGAGAGAGACAGGAACTATGTTTGTCTCTCTTATTCATATACGTTACCATGGCAACCACTATAAAACGCACACAGGTCGCGCCTGCGGAGAAAGACTTAACCAATAAAAAATGAGCGCAAGAATTGGCGCAAATTTCAAACTTTTATTTTTAAAAAATTAAAAAAACAATTTTAACGCAAAATAGATAACACAAACCTTATTTTAAATCGATTAATCAGTAGATTTAGTAAAAAAAAAAATTATTAAAATTGAGTACTTTTTAAATATAATTTTTCCTCTAAATAAATTAATAAAGAAGGAAAAATTAAAATCTTGTTTATTAAAAATTTTAAATTTTATCTAGTAATAAAAATTGGTTATTTTTTTTAATAATATTATTTTTATTTATTATTTTCTTTTTAATATTTCTTCTTGATATTATTAATAATTTGAGTAAAATAATTAAAATGTTAAAAAAAAAAATTTCCGCTTAAGAGAATTTTTTACGTTATTTATATAATTTCCTTTTATGTATGCGTTATTAAATGGATCTCCTTTGTATTTGAGAGGATCCTACTCTTAAAAAAATATATATATATATAAAACCTTTTGAAAATTTTCTGATCAGTTGAAATCCTTTTGAAACAAAAAGAAAACACTAAATTGAAGAGGAAAATATTTGACTAATTTTTTCGACATTTTTTCTTTTAAAATAAAAAATAAAATCTATTTCAAATGGAAATACTCTTGTATTGAAAGGATATCTTAAAAGTCTATGCAAAGAGAAACCTCTTAATATTATATATTCTAAATTTTTAGTGGTACAACGAAAAAAATTCAGAATATTTATATTCTTAGCAATTAGAATGTATCCATGAAATTTAAAATATATTCTTAAAATTAGAAGAAATCAGTCATATATACAATCTTCATTGAATTTTTACTGATCACTTAAAAAACAAAAATTTAATAATTATTTAAAATTTTTATCAAGACGTAGAATGTTTTCAATAATTATAAATTCAAACAAAAAAAAAAAAAAAAAAAAAAAAAAACATTAAAATTGAATCATAGGAAAATTTATAGTTACAGATGACTGAATTTTATTATGGGAACGTAATACAGTATTGAGTGTCCTCCTTTTTTTTCTTAACGAGAGCATTATTGTCAACAGTTGACCGCGCTCTGGAAGTAATTATATGAAACACATGATTCTTTTAACAACTAATTTTATTACCTTTTATCATAAACATTACGCCCCCTTTTTTTTGCAATCATTATAATACACTGCTTGAACAAAATCTCAGTTTCATTTTCAAAACATATGCGTAATTAAAAAAATTGTCTAATCTTTTCTATTTTTTTTATAGATAAAAACTATTCACTTTTGCGAATTTTATTAATAAAATATAATATCCATTTTATAAAATAATTACTGTTTTTTTAAAAATGAAGTTGATTTGCACATTGACCTTGCACGTCAAACTTTCCGCAAGCTTCAAATGTACCACCTGACCGAAAGCTTGCATGGTAAGCTTACCGAAAGATGGCAGTGTAATGTTACTGCAAGATTGCACAATAAGATTATAGCAAGATTGCTCAGTAAGCTTGCACGGTAAGCTTGTAGCAAGGTTGGTGCAAGGTTGTCAAATAACCTTGCTTTGAACCTAAAATTTTTTTTTTTAATGTTGCGTCTAAATTATATAATTTTATTATATAAATTAGACTAAACATTAAAAAAAAATTAAGTTTAAAGCAAGGTTATTTGTCAACGTTGCACTAACCTTGCTACAAGCTTACAGTGCAAGCTTACTGAGAAACCTTGCGATAATTTTATTGTGCAATCTTGCAGTAACATTACACTGCAATCTTACGGTAAGCTTACGATGCAAGTTGGGTGAGGTGGGACAATTGAAGCTTGCCGCAAGGTTGCTGCAAGTTTACGTGCTATCTGGGAATAATATTTACTCAATTTAAGTATAATATATTCTTAAATTAAGAATATATATATTTTAAAATATTTTATACTTATAAATGAAGTATAGGTATAGTCTTATCTTAAGAATAATATATATATATATATACTGAATTTAAGTATAATACACAATATTCTTAAATGTGAGCCTAGATTATATTCTTAATTTCAGTTCACGGTTTTTTTCTATGAAGAGATTATCGCAAAAGTGGAATTTTTCCTCTTAAAATGAGAATACTCTTTTTTACATATTCATTTTTCGTTTTTTTTTTAATTTTTCTGTTTTTTTTTTTTGTTTTGTTTTATTATATTTTTTATATTATTTTATTGTTTTTTCGTATTTTTTTTTTGTATTTTTTTTTTAGTATTTGAAATATAAAAATTATATAAACAATTTAATGAATATAAAAATTATTTTTAATATGTCTTCAAAAATATAAGATAAAACTTTGAAAAAAAAAATTTTTTTCGATATATAGAATAAAGTATGAGGCCCTTCTTCTATTTTTATATTTAAAGTAGAGCTGAAAATTCTGGAAATAAGATTCTTTTAAATCATTCGATAAAACGCGAAGAGGTCGTGTAGAAAATCAAGATTCTAAGGTCAAAAGAGGCGCAGTGTGAGGCAAATAAAATAGAAAGAATTATTGTTATTGCATAACACTTATCATACCGACCTGTTCAATTTTAAAATTTCCAAATTTTAATCCCTGTATAATAATAGTATATAGATAAAAAAAATGTCTTTATGACTTCATTTAATTTTTTATCAAATATATATAAATTGCATTTTTTTTTTTTTAGTGCAAATTATTATTTGTCTTTCTGTTATATATCAAAATTTTATATTTTTGAAATCGACTTTTTTTTCTAACGGGACATTACGTAATATATAAACAGTTTTTATATTATAAAATTTAAATTCTTTTAGTGTTTCTAATATTTTTAAATAATAATTAAATTCTTGTTTTTTACGATTATAAGAATATTTGATCAGGTGTGTTTCTATATATGTATATTTGAATTCATTATATAGAGACGCATAGTTGATATTATATCAGAAGGGCAAGGACCAGTTGACAAAATTTTAAAGTCAAATGTAGATTATTTTTCATCATTTCAAGATTATTTTTGTTTTTAACGTGTGACATTTTATCAAAAATATATTCTGAACATCATACTTAAATGAACAAGGAAGATAAGTTAAAAAATTTTAAAGACCAAATTCTTTTTTTAAGTTTATTGCTATTAGAAAATAATTCATTTAATTATACAAGCACAAAATAAAAAAAAAGTCAGGTCCAAAAAAACACAACCCCATATTCCTATGTTTTTGGGGTCGCTGAAACCGAATATGACCATGAAAAATTTTTTTGCCGACCCATTTTCCCGCAACCACCACCTGGCACCTACTCACGAGGGTTGGAGTTTCAAAATAAAAAAAAAATCGAGTAGGGTGTCTATTCCAATGTTTTTTGGGTCGCTAAATCCGAAAAACACCACTAAAAATAAATCCTTCCTTCCCTTAACCCCCCTACAACCCTCTGGGAGGGGGTAAAAATTTTAAATTTCACAAAAAGTCAAGTTAGGTGTCTAATCCTACGTTTTTTGGGGCGCTAAAACCGAAGAATGCCACCAAAAACAAGTCCTTTCCTCCCTTAACCCCCTACAACCCCCTCAGAAGGGGTTGGAATTTCAATTTTTACAAAAAGTCGAGTACGGTATCTATTCCTATGTTTTTTTGGTCGCTGAAATCAAAAAACACCACCAAAAACAAATTCTTTACCCCCTTAATCCCCTACAACCCCTGGGAGGGGGTTGGAATTTCATTTTTCAAGAAAAGTCAAGTACGGTGTCTAATCCTATGTTTTTTGGGTCGCTGAAACCAAAAAACATCACCAAAAATAAATTTTTCTAGAAAGTTACCTATGATTATTTTTTTTCTACACTTAGCGCCGTGAAAAATGAAATTCCAACCCCCTCCCAGGGGTTGTAGGGGGTTAAGGGGGTAAAGAATTTGTTTTTGGTGGTGTTTTTTGATTTCAGCAATCAAAAAAAACATAGGAATAGATACCGTACTCGACTTTTTGTAAAAATTGAAATTCCAACCTCTTCTCAGGGGGTTGTAGGGGGTTAAGGGAGGAAAGGACTTGTTTCAGCGACCCCAAAAACATAGAAATATGGGGTTGTGTTTTTTGGGGCCTGACTTTTTTTTGTGTGCCTGTGTTATTATCTAATTATATATTTAAATCAATAAAAACTATATATCTACTCTTTAAACAATTAGTTATAATTCGTTCACTAAATTATATTAGTAAAAATTTCTACTAAATTTTAATTCTTTTTTCACTAAAAATTTAATAAAAAAAAAAAATATATTACTAAATCAAATAATAAAATTTAACTAAATATTAATGACAAATTCCTACTAATTTGAATTAGTAAACAAATCCTAATTAAAATTTAGAGAGTAATTCATTGAATTAATAAAAATTATAAAAAGCAATCATAATTTTTTTAAATTTATAATAATTATAATAATAATAAAATTATAATTGTGAGACTTTTGGAAATTTAATGTTATATCAACTTGAACATGAGAAATAGATTTTCTGCAGTTTGTATAAAAAATGGGTTAAACAAACAACAATGAAAGCTTTCAGCAAATTTTCTATCTCAAATTAAAAATTCTTATTTTAATTAAATATAGAATATGATGGATCCAAATAAATCCCATATTGAAAATAAACAAACTGTTTTTTTTCTCTCGCGAATATCCAAATGAAGAGTGCAATTTCAATTTTATATTAAAATATCCTAATTGAATTAAACGCACTCATCACTGTGATATTTTTTCAACTAAAAATTGTTTCAAAAAAAAACCTTGAACAAAAAATATTTAAATTTCTTTTGTTCAAAAAAAAAGGAAAATGTATTTTTTATTTTTAACATATAAAAAAAAGAATGTTTTTATTTTCGTTATTTAACATTTAAAAAATAAGATTTTTTTATAATCCTCAACTAACTGAAATATTGCATATTTTTTTTAGCTCAGTGTTATTATTATTTTTTTTTTATTGTACTTTATTAATTATATTATTTATTTTTATTAATTTTCATAATTTTCTATTAATATTTTTTTTATTATTATTATTAAATTAATTTTAATTAATTATTAATTTAATTATCGTCTAATTAAATAACTATACATTATGTTTTATTTTAAACCATATATATGTATAGTTTACTATGAATTGATTTTAATACAATTATTCAGGAATTTTCAACAACAAATAAAATTTAAATTACATTAATTATTTAATGGAAAATACATTCGTAATGAAAAATTTTATTTTCTAATTAATTAAATATTGCGTTCTCGTTGTTTTAGAAGGTCACAATTAAAGAAAGAGAGAGAGAGACATGAACTATGTTTGTCTCTCTCATTCTTATACGTTACCATGGCAACCACTATAGAACGCGCACAGGTCGCGCCTGCGGAGAAAGACTTAACCAATAAAAAATGAGCCCAAGAATTGGCGCAAATTTCAAACTTTTATTTTTAAAAAATTAAAAAAACAATTTTAACGCAAAATAGATAACACAAACCTTATTTTAAATCGATTAATCAGTAGATTTAGTAAAAAAAAAAAATTATTAAAATTGAGTACTTTTTTAAAATAATTTTTCCTCTAAATAAATTAATAAAAAAGGAAAAATTAAAATCTTGTTTATTAAAATTTTATCTAGTAAAAAAAAATTGGTATACCCACAGTACCTAAAATTACAGCAATATTGCTTGACTTGACTATTATCAAATAAATATTTACTTGAAACAAATAATTTTTCTTTAAATTAAATAAATTGTTTTCAAATCAATAATTTCTGTATTTTGAAACAATAATACCATCTCAAATAATAATTATTTGATAGAAATAAATATTGATTTAATAAGTCAAGTAATCGATTATTTAAATCAAATAAATTTTTCTTTCAGTGTATGTTTCTCTCTTACTCTTGTACGTTGCTATGGCAACCACTGTAGAATCCACTCAAGTCGCGCCTGCGCATATAGACTTAACCAATAAAATATGAACGCGAAAATTGGCGCGAATTTCAAATTCATTTTCTAAAAAATTTAAAAAAAAATAGTTTTAGCGCAAAATAGATCATAGAATCATTATTTTAAATCCACTAATCAGTAGTTTTAGTAAAAAAAAAAATTATTTAAATATGAGTACGTTTTAAATAATTTTTCCTCTAAAACCAAATTTCATGAAAAAAAAGGAAAATTTTATTATCTTCTTTATTAAATTTTCATACAAACTGAGAAAAAAAAATTGTCAATTTTTTTTTCTTCTAAATTTCGGTAAGAAAAGCAAAGGGAACATATAGGTGTTGAATGTTTATTTTCCCTGAATACATACACACGCGGTAGTTAGTTAAACAAATATAAAGAAGCAGGAATATTGGAAAAAGGCAAAAACCAATCCCTATATGGCGCCAGTAAACTAGTTTGAGGAAGGATAGGACTTCTTTTCCTTGAACTTATCCTCGTCTACATATATATATATATATATACAGTGGTCTTGCTCGATATTATATATATCTATATATACACACAAAAATATACATATACATATATATATATTTTTTTCAAACCTAAGCTCAATTTCCTTTCTCTTTTTCTCTGATTTCAGGATTTAGAAAAGAGCGCGGGTGTTATAAGGCGGCACGCGTCGCAGGAGAAGTGGAAAAAAATTTGAGCGGTGGGAGATGCTGGACCAATATTCGGTGTGTGGGATGCTGAATTTCACGTGTGCCGGAGTTTCTTTCGAATTCGCGCCTTGTATCGGTTCCAGTGAATCGTGCCGAGAGACCGTGGCAGATCCTTCCCCACGGGCATTTGCTCGTCGTCGCTCTTCTCTTCTTCAGTCTACTTGTTTCGCATCAATGCAAACACTCTCATTGCCGAGGATGTCGCATTGATCTCATGTCCTTCTCGCGAAAATCAATTCATTCAATTCGCGAATAAAATATTCGATTTCAAAAAAAAAAAAAAAAACAAAATAGTGATGGAAATTAAGAAAAATTAAATAAAGTTGAATTTAACAAAAATTTTTGAAAACCCGAGTTTTTACCACAAAATTTATCAAAAAAGGAAAAAAATACAAAAAAAATGATAAAAGAATCAAGAAAATGTTTGAAATCAAAAAAAGAAGTTAGAAAAAAAGAATCAAGAAAAATTTAAGAAATAATTTAAAAATTCAGGAAAAAATTATAAAAAAAAAAAAATTGAGGAAATAAGAAAACTAAGAAAAGATTGAGAAAAAAATTCAAAGAACAAAATTAAGAAATAAAAATCGAGAAATACCAAAAAAAAAAAAATGATAATGTAAAAACCAAGAGATAATAAAATAAACAAGTAAGAAGAAAGGAAATATATAACAAAAAGAAGATGAAGTAAAGAACAGGAAGCAAGGAATTTGGAAAAAAATAACGAGGCCGAGAATAAGAAATAAGGAAAAAGTGAAAAAAAAAATTAAAGGAATAAATGAAAGGATTTGATATATAAGAAACGAAAAACAAAAGTCATACGAAAAAAAGGGAGGATAACAAGCAAGAATAATAATAATAATAATAATAATAAAAAAGACATTAAGAAATCTAACAAGTTACGGAACAAGAAACTGAAACAGAAGAGAAGAAAAAAAAACGATGTGATGATTTTAGTGATGAAAGAGAAAACTATTTCATTGAGTTTTGAAAAAAAAATCACTTGTAACAAAAAATTGCTCAGTTGCGAGCAAAATAGATCTCTCTCTGTGTGTCAGTGTTTGTGTATGATTATTAATAGCCAAAAATATGAACACTAGTTTATTTTTTTTTTTTTAAATATTGTCTTACTTCACACAAAATTTTAAGAAGACAATAGCTTATCTTAAGTAACGAAGGATAAAAAAAATAATTTTATCAATCCCCTAATAATAAGAATAATAATAATAATAATAATAATAAATACCCCTCGGAAAAAAATAAATATTTAAAAAAAATTGAAAAATTCATTATAAACCAAATAAATAATATTTTTAAAAAAAATTGAAAAGTCCATTATAAATATAATACAAAAATAATTACAAAATTGATGATAAAATAAAAAAAAAAAAACAATTTAATAAAAGAGCTGGTGAATTAAAGAACTCACTCTCTCTCTCTGAAGTTGATGTTTGATTCCGGTGAATATAATTCAAGTGTTGGCTCAAGGGACATTAAACCTTATAACATTACATACAAAAAGTTATTTTCCCTTCTAGTTTGTTATAATTGAGCCGCGTCTTTGAAATTCTCCACACGTGCTGCTTCAATTTCCTTCTTTGAATACTGTTAATTGAACCAAGGGCAAATTATTGTCTCTCTCTCTCTCTCTCTTTATTTTATTTTCTATATATGACATTTTATTAGGGATGAGAAATATTTTACAAAACAACTCGATCAAGTGAATAGTGTGAAATTTTAATTTTTCAAAATCAGTTTGAATAAAAAACCATTTGTGTATGTGCGCGTATTTCAAGAGGACATGTTCGATATTTTCAATCGAATTTGAAGTGAATGTTTAATTTTTTTTTCAAAAAAAAATAATAGTGAACATGTTTCAATAGAAATGTTAATTTTGAACATGTCCAAAAGGAACATTAAATAGAAAATATTAAAATAAAAAGAAAATCAAAAGTAACGTTAATTTTGAACATGTCCAGAAGGAATTTTAATAACGAACATGTCCAAAGTGAACATTAATAGGGAACTTGTCCAAAAGGAACATTAACAACAAACATGTCCAAAATAAACATTAGTTTTGGAAATATCCAAAAAGGAACATTAATTTTTGAACAAGTTTAAAATGAACATTAATTCTAAACATGTCCAAAAAGAACATTAAAACTGACAATTAGTTTTGGAAATATCCAAAAAGGAACATTAATTCTGAACATGCCCAAAAAGCAACCGTAAAACTGAACATGTCCAAAATGAAAATTAATTTTCGAAATATACAAAAGGGACAATAATTTTGAACATGTCTAAAAATGAACATTAATTTTCAACATACCCCAAAAAGAACATAAAAACTGAACATGTCCAAAATGAACATTAATAGCAAACATGCCCTAAAGAAACAGTAAAATTGAACATGTCCAAAATTGAACATTTCCAAAAATAACATTAATATCGAATATTCCTGAAACGAATATTAAATACCGAACATGTTCAAAATGATAAAAAATGAAAATTTTGAAAAATAACATGTTACTATAAACATAATTTTTTCAAATATTTTAAAATCAAGTGATTGGTGGGAATCAAAAAAAAAAAAAAAAAAAATTTTAAAGACAAAAAATAAAGAAAAAAATCATGATGAATGATTCGTTGCTATATAATTCACCAATTTCCGAGTTGGAGAATGTGAGTACAGTGAAACAATATGTTAAAACTATTGTTGACGAGAATCGTGATCCAATGTATATTGTATTACCAATAACAATAATTTATGTCATTATATTTTTCACTGGTTTAATTGGAAATGTTTCAACGTGCGTTGTGATTTCAAAAAATAAATCAATGCACACTGCTACAAATTATTATCTCTTCAGTTTGGCTGTTTCTGATTTGTTATTATTAATTTCCGGTCTACCACCGGAAATGTACACAATGTGGTATAATTATCCATATGCATTTGGGGAAATTTTTTGCGTTCTCAGTGGTCTTGCCGCTGAAACAGCGGCTAGTGCAACTGTTCTCACCATTACGGCCTTTACCGTTGAGAGGTAAGAATTTCATATATTTAAATACATATAGGGCGAAATTCCTGAAGTAATTTTTTTTCTTTTAAATTCAAAATTTACCCCTTTTTTTGAAAATACAAAAAAAATATTTTCGACTTTTTTTGAAAAAAAAGAAAAAAAATAGTTCCTTTTTTCAAAAAAAGTCAAAAATATTTTTGTTTTTCAAAAAAAGGGATAAATTTTGAATTTAAAAAAAAAAAAAAATTGCTTCATTCGAAAGAGCAGAAAAAAACCATTCAAAAATATGTGGGTCAAAATTTTTTTCATCCTTTTATTCAATAAGTTATAATTTTTCAAAAATTCACTATTGACCGTAATTTTAATCCTCTTTCCCCCCTACAGTTTTTGATAAAAATTAATAATAATTTATGGATGAAGTACTCGTTATGCAAATTGCAGCTCGAAATAAGATATTATTTTTTTTTTTTTTGAATTGGTACACTTTAGAAATTTTGCCTCACATATGGGGCATTCTATGGGAAATTATCATTGAAAATTTTTTTTTGTCCGGAACATTTTTTTTCGAAATCTATATGAAAAATAAGGAAATACGTATTTTTTTATTTTTTTATTTGATGAAAATGAAGGAAGTTATGATTTTTTGAAATTTAACGTCAACGAAGAAAGCGTGTTTGAGGAACATTTTTTAATCTATTGTACTAATAAATTAAAAATTATGCTACCCAATGGGAAAAATACCATTGGCGTATTAATGGCCCAATAATGGGAGCCAGGGATGCCAATATAATTCCAATAATGGCACCCAATAATGGACCATTATTGGTAAAGTCATGGGCTGTCCACGCCGATGCCAATGATTGGCAACCATCATTGGCAAATTATTGGCAACCAATAATTAGCCAATATTAAAAATTTTAATAATAATTTAAAAAATCAATAATTTAAAAAAAAATTTATATTTTTATTATTTTTTAATAGTTATTATTATTATTATTTTATTTTTAATAATTAAATTAAAATAAAAAAATGGTCATCAAAGTATTAGTGAAACTATTTCTTCCAAAAAAGAGTTTGTCTCAAATCCAATTAATAGGAGAGACATCGGGCAGAAAAAAATTTCGACGAGAAAAAAATTTTAGATCACTGCTTATATACCAATCAAGTGGCATCTCAACTGCGAGAAACAGTGATGTTCGCCCTCCCTTTGCGGCGTTGAGTGAACTAAAGTCCAGAGCTGAGCCATCAGCGCAGCGCGGGAACATTTGAAAAATTTGATTTTATAAGATATTTTATTTTATTTTAAATATGACAAATAATTAACTTAATAAATAATTAATGTCATTAATAATTATTAATAACATAATGTCATACTTAATAATTCGTTAATTATTATAAAATAAAATATCTAATAAAATCAAATTTTTCAAATGTTCCCGCGCTGCGCTGATGGCTCAGCTCTGGACTTTAGTTCACTCAACGCCGCAAAGGGAGGGCGAACATCACTGTTTCTCGCAGTTGAGATGCCACTTGATTGGTATATAAGCAGTGATCTAAAATTTTTTTCTCGTCGAAATTTTTTTCTGCCCGATGTCTCTCCTATTAATTGGATTTGAGACAAACTCTTTTTTGGAAGAAATAGTTTCACTAATACTTTGATGACCATTTTTTTATTTTAATTTAATTATTAAAAATAAAATAATAATAATAATAACTATTAAAAAATAATAAAAATATAAATTTTTTTTTAAATTATTGATTTTTTAAATTATTATTAAAATTTTTAATATTGGCTAATTATTGGTTGCCAATAATTTGCCAATGATGGTTGCCAATCATTGGCATCGGCGTGGACAGCCCATGACTTTACCAATAATGGTCCATTATTGGGTGCCAATGGTTTTTTCATTGGCTCCCATCATTGGGCCATTAATACGCCAATGGTTACTCGTGGCAGTTTCCCATTGGGTATATATGAAATTTGTTCATTTTTTCTCAAATTTTTCAAATATGTGCTCAAAAATAACGTACCTATAACAGAAGCAACAAAAAAGTTGAAATTAAACTTATAAAGTGAGTTTTCTCAAAAGAGACACTTTCGATTTTTAATTTTTTTTTTTTTTTGCATTACAATCTCTGATGACTGCAGAATTTTTTCCCCTATCTGCGAAAGTGGTACTTTTAGTTTTTAAATTACTATTTACAATTTTTAAGCTTGACGCAACGATTTTTAGTATGTTTTTATGAAAATTAAAAAAAAACAAATGAATGTTAATGGAAAAAGGTTATATTTGTAGAAAAAATGCTTAAATTCTGTGAGCCGTAATAAAAAAAATTATAAATAGTAATTTAAAAACTAAAAATACCACTTTCGCAGATAGGGGAAAAAATTCTTCTATCATCAGAGATTGTAATGCAAAAAAAAAAAAATTAAAAATCGAAAGTGTCTCTTTTGAGAAAACTCACTTTATAAGTTTAATTTCAACTTTTTTGTTGCTTCTGTTATAGGTACGTTATTTTTGAGCACATATTTGAAAAATTTGAGAAAAAATGAACAAATTTCATACATAGCATAATTTTTAATTTCTTAGTACAATAGATTAAAAAATGTTCCTCAAACACACTTTCTTCGTTGACGTTAAATTTCAAAAAATCATAACTTCCTTCATTTTCATCAAATAAAAAAAATAAAAATATACGTATTTCCTTATTTTTCATATAGATTTCGAAAAAAAAATGTTTCGGACAAAAAAAAAATTTCCAATGAAAATTTCCCATAGAATGCTCCATATACAATAATATGAAGCGAAGGAATTTCCCATAAAAAAAAAAAAATAAATAAAAACCTGTGCCAAAATTGAAGCATGAATTTTTTGTGTTTATTTTATGAACACATTGTTTTTACATGAAGATATGGAGTCTATAAAATAGAAGCAATATATTAAAACTTACATGGAAATTTAATAAATAAACAACACCTAAAGTCACGATTTTTAAATTTATTTTTTAATTTTGAAACATCAATAACTTGGTAATATTTTACAGTAATAGATTCACAAATAAGTTAATTGATTCGTATTTAAATATTCTTTAAGTTGGTCATGATAATTTAAAAATTCAACAAAATTTTTTTAAACAAATAATAATTTACTATTTCTAACTCTATTTTTTTCAAAAATAACCCTCATTTTTTATTTTTAACCTCGTATGTCCCCTTAATTTTATTAAATATAATTATTTTTTTAGACCAATTTTCATTTTTCAAATTGGCATTTGACAGATTTTTTTTTTTACGGAAAATTTTTACTTAACAAATTTTTTAGATACCAAATTTTTATTTTACAGAATTTATCTTTGCCCAAATTTTTTTTTTTTAATTTTAATTTAATCGAATAATTATTTAACAAAATTATTATTAATTAATTATTAATTTTAAGTGATTAGAATTATTAAAGGTCAGAATTTCCAAATCACTATAAATCTTCATTTACACGAATTGTTATTTGACAGAATTTGTAATTCCATTTGTCCGAAGCTGTAAATGTGCAAAACAAACATAACCTACAAAAAAAAAAATTTCGGCGCGAATTTGAAAATAAACCAATCAGAAATTATCAAGCATATTTTAATTGGATTAATTTCAAAATTCGCGCCAAAATGTTTTTGTAGGTTATGTCTTTTCGGACATTTACATAGCTTCGGACAAATGGTAATTTAGGATTTTTAAAATTCTGTCAAATAACAATTCGTGTAAATAAAAATTCAAACAAATATATGAAGATTCGATGAATTGGGAATTCTGGGTATTAAAAAATTCTTGACATTTAAAAATTCGAATCACTTAATTGAGTAAAGAAAAATTTTACCAAAGCAATTTTTTATAATTTATAATTTTTTTTTATTTAAAAAAAAAATTCAATTAATTTTTGACTGAGGAGTAAAGAATTTTATATTTTTGTAAATGATGATAATAGCTTTCTATATTAAGAATTTTCAATAAATTTCTATATATTTTTCAAGATGATGCGATGCGTTTGTAGAAAATGTTTGCAAAAATATCACAAACGCACTATCTACTGTTTTCATAAGCAAATTTAAGGTGCTTTAAATATATATATCATTTATTATTCTTGAGAGACAAAAAATTTTTAAATTTCGTGAGTTTATGTATCAACTTTTTTTTCTAAATAAAGAATCGTATAGCGTTTTCAAAATTTATAAACGAATTGGAAAAATATATTTTTTTTGGATAGTTTACAAAATTTGCAATTAGAATGTGACCGCATGTCATAAATAAATAAAAAAAAAAAAAAAAGACTTTTTGGTATACAATATGGTTGTCATTTGTTATCAGAGAAGCTCTCCGGAAGATCGCAAAAGAAAAAGGAACTATAAATTAAAGAAACTTTCAAATAAATAAAGATGAGGACCAGTTTTTTACATTTTTATAATCATCTTTAGGATTTCCTACTTTCATTTTCAGTTGCGCGATATAAGTAAAATACGTTTTTGTCGATAAGAATTTCGACAATATTAACAATATATTATATATACGTATAAAAAAAAAATTTTTTTCTATAAAAGAAAACAATATTTCATATATAAAAAACTAGTTATCTTTTATAACATTTTTTTTTTTTTTGAAAATATTTTTTTTTAGACAAAATAATAATTTACTACTGACAAGTATTTAATAAAATTAAATTTAATTGGGAACATTTTAATGGCACTTAATTTTAAATAATTTAATTATCAAATAACTGGCACATTTTAATTAGACTTTTAATTTAATTATATCTGATGAAAATTTAGTTACATTTAAATTAAAAATTAATTTTTACATATATATTTTTAATTTAAATTCTTTTGAAAATTATATAAATTTAGGCACTATTGCACAAAAATATATTTAAATGAATTTTACATATATGTGAAGTAATTAAATCGCATTCAGGAATTTAAACTTTATTAAAATTCAAAAACCTTTAAAAGAAGATTGTATATTTATTTTTATAGCGTTTTTTTTCAACTTTCCATTTATTAAAATTTTAATTTTTTTTACAATTAAAAATTTTTTAATACAATTTTTTTTGTTATCAAATATTAAATTAATATTTTGACATAAAACTGTTGAAAAATAAATTGAATGTAGTTTAAAAGTCATGTTTTATTATGATGTTAATGATCGAATTTTATAAGTGTTTTGTCTCTCATTCTCCCTTCAAAAAACTAAATATACAATCTATCTTTCAGAGATGTCAGGAAAAATAAGAAATTATGTCGGAAGCATCTAAAAGATTACTAAATAGTTGTAAAAATATATCTTTCCAAATTGTCAGAACAAATCAAATAATATCATTAAAATCGTTATTTTTTTTTTAAAGGGGAAATAGATTTATTATGCAGGATTGACCATTGTATAATATTTGTATATATATATTTATACCAAAATTTCACACTTCTTTCGAATAAAAATAATTTAAAAACAAATAACAATAATTATTTATATTAATAAATTACATAAATGTTTTAGTATAATCAATATCTATTATAAAATGTCCACTTAAAAAAATTAATTAGAGTATATTTTTTGATTTTTCAAATAAATCTTCTGAATAATTTTTTTAAAAAATTCAATACTTCGGACTTACATTGTACTTACGAAACTATCTTGAACCTATAATCGACCTACTTTAAACCTACAATGAACTTCTATTGAACCTACTTTGAACCCACATTGAAACTATATACGACCTACTTTGAACCAACATTGGTGTTATTTTGAACCTACTTTGGACCTATTTTGACCTACTTTAAACTATATCAGACCTAGATTAAACCTACTTTGGACCTACGGAACTATTTTGAACCTATAATCGAACCTACAACTTTGAACCTACAATTAACTTCTATAGAATTTACTTTGACCCTACATTGAAACTATATTCGACCTACTTTGAATCTACATTGGTCTTATTTTGAACTTACCTTGGACCTATTTCGATCTACTTTAAACTATATCAGACCTAGGTTAGACCTACTTTGAACCTAGATTGTACCAACGGAACTATCTTGAACCTATATTCGACCTACTTTGAACCTACTTTAAACTATATCAAACCTAGATTAGACCTACTTTGGACCTACATTGTACCTACGGAACTATTTTGAACCTATAATCGACCTACTTTGAACCCACAATGAACTTTTATTGAACCTACTTTGACTCATAATTGAAAATACATTCGACCTTTGAACCCACAATGGACCGATTATAAACTTATCTTTACCTTAATTTGACCTGCTTTGAACTTTCATTGGACCTACATTAAAACTATATCAGACCTATAATAGACCTACAATAGACCTACTTTCACCTACATTTAATCTACATTGTACTTACGATACTAAAATTGAACCTATAAATATTTGACCGACTTTAACCTATAGTGATATCGGAGTGGTTTTCAACGTATTTTTGTCCGCTGAACACGATCCCGGGTCCCAAAATTGCCTAGCACTCAACGATTTTGAGAGAAGTGAGGTTAAAGACTCAAAAACACTTTTTTTAAAGTATTTACCCCCAGTTTTCTCAAAATCCTGACGTGCTAGACAATTTTGGGACTCAGGATCGTGTTCAGCGGACAAAAATACGTTAAAAACCATTCCTATATCAAAAATTAAAAAAAAAAAATTTTTTGGATCTCTACCCACCATTTTTCTCAAAAAATTTTATTTTTGTTATACGAACATTTAAAAATTTGATAAAATGTTTATTCGACTTTATGGAATTCGATATTTGAGATTTACGCCATAAAGCGACACTTTAAAATTTCACGATAAAAAAAAAGTATTTAAAAGTAATCTAATATTCCACAGTAACATCTAGGGAGAACATTTTATTTGTGAAATCACGTGACCTCACAAATCACACGCCTCCTTAAATTCAAATAATTGGTAATAAAATTTTGTCAACATAAAATGTATGGTTTTTAGATTATATTAAAATAAAATGTTTTTAAATTAATCATAATTAGTTACTGCGCTGTCTACCTCGACAAATCGACAAATAAAGAAAGATGTTATGCAACGGATTTCTCGTGAAATATTTATTAAATACATAGATTGAGTCAAATTTTTCTCGACATGTTTAAATGATTATTTTTAAATTACTCCATATTAAATTACTCCATATAAAATTACTGTTCAATTTATTCATACTATATTTTATCAGAAATCTAGGTCGAAAAATCAGAACATTAATAAACGATGCTCACTGAATTTTGGAAAATACAAATATCAAGTCCCAACCAAAAATTTCAGTATTATACCAGAGTTAACTACTGGCGCAGTACTGGTTCAGTATTGGCTACCGAGACTGGGCAGTCTGTACTGATCCAGTACTGGTATTTTCATTGGATCAGTACTGGTACAGTACCACCCTTCCAGTACTGGCAAATCAGTACTGAGCCGATATTGAGCCAGTACTGGCTCAAATATATTTTCTTTTTGATTAATACTAGTTTACAAAAAGTTCTAAAGTGAACCTGATAAACCTTTTTGTTTAAATATTTTGTTCATAAAAATTTTTTCACTTTGATTTTATTTTTGAAAATTAAAAGGTATTTTATTTTGCTTTTTGAGGGTAAAATTATTTAAACAAAAAGTTTCCTGAGACTAATTCCAAAACATTTTGCAAGTTTTTTTTTTGTTGTTTTCAGATATGCAATAAACCAAAAAAATTCTTTAACGATCAAACTAAAAATAAATAAAATTTTTTATAAAAAAATTAATAATTTTTAAAATAAAAATTCAAAAAAATTTTCTTGACAACACTTGTTAAATATTAAAAAACAACTTTTATTTTCTTAAAAAAATTTTTCAAAAATTTATTTTAATGCAAATAATTAAAGTGAATAATAAAATAATTAAATAGCTAATTGTATAATTATTTTATAAACATTTTTATTTTTACTGAACTGTTTTTATATATTATAAAAACTTTGGTTTTATAATAAATATATTTTTATATTTATTTTTTGATTTTTTTAAATAATGATTTGCAATATATTTTATATTTAATAAAAAATAAAAACTGTTGGTGTTTTCGATTTTATATGTATATAATAAATTTTTAATTAGTTAGTTGACTAATTTAATTAATATTTAATTTGTGTTGGGTTACTAAAAATTTCACACACTTTTTCCTAAAAAAAAAAGTATTACCTGGAGCAGAGATTTCACTATTGCAGTGAAACTTATCTCTGTTACAGTTAAAGCTTTCTTTTCGTATACAATAAATTACAAAACTGCCAGTACTCAGCCAGTACTGAACCAGTAGTGGTTACCAGTACTGGTGCCAAATCTGGCAGCCAATACTGGTAAAATGTTATCATCCCAAAGTTACGCCAACTCTGGCGCCAATACTGGGTGCCAGTACTGCGCCAACACTTGTCAGTACTCCGCCAGTACTGCGCCATTAGTAAATTTTTGATTGGGGTTATTTAAAAAAGAAATTAAAATTTATTTTTTATAAACTAAATTAACAAAGGTCAAAAATCAAAGTCAATTTTTATTACATAGTATTAATAAAAATAGGGACAGTTGCGATTAAATGGGGATAAAATCCACATTTTTTACAAATTACGTAAGTTTCTTCATTTAAAAGGTAATATTTGCGGGTTTTTTTTTAAGTTGTTACTTACCCAATCAAAAATTTACTAATGGCGCAGTACTGGCGCAGTACTGGCACGCAGTATTGGCGCCAGAGTTGGCGTAACTTTGGGATGATAACATTTTACCAGTATTGGCTACCAGAGTTGGCACCAGTATTGGTAACCACTACTGGTTCAGTACTGGTCGAGTACTGGCAGTTTTGTAATTTATTGTATACGAAAAGAAAGCTTTAACTCTAACAGAGATAAGTTTCACTCTAGGTAATACTTTTTTGGTATACTTAGGAAAAAGTATCTGAAATTCTTTAGTAACCCAACACAAATTAAATATTAATTAAATTAGTCAACTAACTAATTAATATTTTATTATATAAAATCGAAAACACCAAGAATTTTTATTCCTCCTTATAATATATATTGCAAATTATTATTTTAAAAAATCAAAAAACAAATATAAAAATATGTTTATTATAAAACCAAAGTTTTTATAATATATAAAAACAGTTAAGTAAAAATAAAAATGTTTATAAAATAATTTATTATAATGTATATAATTATGCAATTAACTATTTAATTATTTTATTATTCACTTTAATTTATTAATTATTATATCAAATATAAATAAATTAACATTGAATTCAATTTAATTTACATAAAACAAAATTAGTTTATAAATTAACTCATCACAAATATAATGATTTAATAGAATAATGAATACTAAATTCCTGAAATTAGGTAGGTAATTATTAAAAAAATTATCTAAATTATTTTTAAATTAACATTAAATTTTTGTTTATAATTCACTTTTGGAAAAAAACTAAAGAATAACATCCAGAAACAAATTACAATAATTTTATTGATCATTGAAATATTTAAGTTTGTAGGTTTAACTATTTTTTATAATTTCTATTAAGAAAGATTAAGTATATATTTTATATTATTGATAATATAGCATTTATGCAATTTTACTTGCGATTGAATTTAATTTTTTAAATTAAATTTAAATTATAAATTTTATTTTAAAAAATATTAATTTTTTATAAACAAATTTATTAATTTTTAGTATGATCGTTTAAATTTTTTTTTTTTTGGTTTATTGCATATCTGAAAACAAAAAGAAAATCTTGCAAAATGTTTTAGACCTGGTCTCAGGAAACTTTTTGTTTAAATAATTTTACCCACAGAACAGCAAAATAAAGTGCATTTTAATTTTGAAAAATAAAATCAAGTTGAAAAAATATTGATGAACAAAATATTTAAACAAAAAGATTCATTGGGTTTACTCTAGAACTTTTTGTAAACTAGTATTAATCAAAAAGAAAATCTATTTGAGCCAGTACTGACTCAATATCGGCTCAGTACTGGTTTGCCAGTACTGGGAGGGTGGTACTGCACCAGTACGGCTACAATGAAAATACCAGTACTGGTTTAGTACAGACTGCCCAGCCTCGGCAGCCAATACTGAACCAGTACTGCGCCAGTAGTCAACTCTGGTATAATACTGAAATTTTTAGTTGGGTACATTTGCATGTGCAAAATGCCAAAACTGCCAATACGGACCAATATTGGCCCAGTAATGTCTGCCGAAGTACGGCAAACGTTACTGGACCAGTACTAGCAATCAATTCGTCCCATTATTGGGCCAATATTGGCACAGATTCTCGGTTACCCTAATTTGCCATTATTGGGCCGAACTCCGTCACATTACTGGGACAATATTGGCACCAATACTTCACAGTTTTCCTAAAAGTATCAAATTGAGACCAAAAATTGCATCAAATCTTTGCAACGTTTTGATGCACATAAGTTATAGCAAAAAGAGATCGTTTTGTGTATCATTTTTAGAAATGATACACGAAACAGTCTCATTTTTTGATGCAAAAAATTTAATCAATTTATATCAATCATGGCCGAATTGAATCGACTCAAAATTAAACGAATTTTTTTCAGATATTTTGGTAATAGTACAATTGCGGAGACCATTTCACTATTTAATTTGAAAATGAAAATAACAGAAAATCAAAGACAATGTGCAATTCGATAATTAAAAAGTGACAGCTTATAAACATAACCTAAAATGCATGAGAAAAAATTTGTCGATAAAATCAATATAGCCGAGCTTTTTAGAAGGTAGATGGCAGCACTCATCTATTTTCTTTCTTTAAATTTTTTCTGAATCGTTTTTATAAAAAGCAAAACTGCCATCTACCTTCTAAAAAGCTCGGCTATATTGATTTTATCGACAAATTTTTTCTCATGCATTTTAGGTTATGTTCATAAGGTGTCACTTTTTAATTATCGAATTGCACATTGTCTTTGATTTTCTGTTATTTTCATTTTCAAATTAAATAATGAAATGGTCTCCGCAATTGTACTATTACCAAAATATCTGAAAAAAATTCGTTTAATTTTGAGTCGATTCAATTCGGCCATGATTGATATAAATTGATTAAATTTTTTGCATCAAAAAATGAGACTGTTTCGTGTATCATTTCTAAAAATGATACACAAAACGATCTCTTTTTGATATAACTTATGTGCATCAAAACGTTGCAATAGAAAAAGATACAACCAAGTTTACTGTGTTGTTAATTCTAATTTTCCATAACTGAGACGAACTCTGGCTCTTTATTTGGTCATTATTGTCCCATTGACGGCTGAAATGTTAAATTTATTTTGACAAGTCATTTTTTCCAAAGTTGGAACGAATCTTGGCCCAGTAATGGCGCATTAACGGCTGAAATGTTCCTGAAATGCAGCTTAACAAAACATTTTTGTGTTAAGATTCCCATATCCGCGTACAATATAGTGGTTAGGGTGTTACACTTCGATGCGTTAGGTTAAAATATTGAAGTTGTACTTAATTTTAAAACTTTAAATTAAGCTCCAACACCTCTTGTTCCCATTTACTCCAACTGACCCTAATTATAAATTTTGGTTTAAATTTTCAGTTAATTTTTATGCAAATACGAGTCAAAATATTGAAACAGTGAATCTTTGATTTTCAATCTTTTATGTATTAAGCGATAACTTAAGAGTATACGGCATTGTCAATTGTCAAAATGAAATATTACTAATACTCAGAACCTCTTACAGGTCAGTTGAGGTGAAAATATTTTAAATCTTTAAATTAATCTCAAACATCAACTGTTTACATTTATACTCTTTATAACAGAAAATAATTTTAATTTATATATGTTACAGATACGTGGCCATTTGTTATCCCTTCATTTCGCACACAATGTCAAAACTCTCGCGTGCAGTAAAATTTATAATGGCCATATGGATTTTGGCATTTTGTTTGGCAGTACCGCAAGCAATGCAATTTGGTATTGTTGACGACAGCAATAAAAGTGGAGAGAAAACAAGATGTTCGATTAAAAGAAAATTGTTGGAACACGCCTTTGAAATATCGACCATGTTACTGTTCGTTGTCCCCATGACTGTCATTACCATTCTCTACATTCTCATAGGGGTCAAACTACGAAGGTCAAGGCTACTCTCTTCTGTTAAGAGGACACCAATTGCCGGAGGTCTCAATCATTATGACTCCACACGCGGGAAGAACAGCTCGCAAAGAAATGTAATTCGTATGCTGGGTGAGTACATATATTTATATGTACATGGGGCATTCCACGTGAAATTTTCATTCAAATAAAATTTTTTTTTTTGACTTGAGCATTTTTTTTCGAAATTTTTATGAAAAATAAGAAAACACGTATTTTTTTATTTTTTGATTCAATAAAAATTATAGAAGTTATGATTTATTTTAATTTAAGGTTATCAGAAGCCGAATACATTTAGAAAGCATTTTTCTCTGTCCTACTAACAGATAAAATATAATATAATACATGAAATTTGTTTAATTTTTTTTTAATATTTTTAAAATGCATTAAAAAAATAATTTTTATTGTACAAAATTCTTAAAACGCCGAATTTTTATGTGTCCGAAATTGCAAATGACCGAATAAACAATGGATAGAAAAATTTTGACGCGATTTTTCTCTCTATTGTTTGTTAGGCCATTTTCAATTTCGGGCAAATAAAAATTCGTTGCCTTAAAATTTGATTAATTAAAAATTCTTTAAAAAAGAAATTCTGACATTCTGCATTTATAAAAATTTCGAAAAAAAATGAACAAGTCAAAAAATTTTTTTTTTTTTTTTTTTTAATCAAAATGTCACGTGGAACGCCCCATACAATAGTAGAAAAAAGAAAAATATCCATGTATTACAACAAAACATATATAAATATGAGGAAGATTTCCTCTTCCTTCTACTTTTTTTTTTTTATCTTTTTTGCGAAAATTATCGTAGTTTTCTTTTCCGGGTTGATTTCAATCTTTTGTCAAAATAATGGAATGAGACAAGCTAAATAAAAAGGAATCAGCACCCATAAAGAAAAAAAATAACATTTACTATCTTATATTTGGACCGTGTAAATGCCCCATTTGATGGAAGCATTTTTCTCTATTTCGAATAGCCCCACTTCAATTCTATATTGACTGCTATATAGCAATATCTACTATACGCTATTATTGACCTGACAATAAAATGTTTTTCCATACGATTTATAACAGTTAGTAATATGTGCATATGCCATCTGTTATTTCTGATATTGATGAATTAATGACGAAGGAAAATAAAGAATCATAATAATTCTTTTAATCCTATGGATGAAGAAGATTTTTTTGTTTTGGCTATATATATTATCTAAAAGATATTAAAAGCTTAGAGAGTGTGGTATATCTTTATCATATAGATTTTGTTCAAAATTCAAAATAGCAAACCAAAAAATTAAGAAGTTAAGCTAAGTTTATAAAAACCATTATTATTTCGAGGATTTCTGATTGTAAATCCGTTGTCATAGGCGAAAAATTAAAAATAACAGATCTAAAATTTCTTCATCAAAGCTGATCTCATTTTTTATATTTGTATCAATTTCTTCACTATACTGAATTTTTAAGAATTAAAAGTTATTTTATTATGAATTTTAAGAAAAAGGAAAGTGATAATTTATTTATAGTGAGCAGTTGAATAAGAAAAAGTTTGTTTAAGTATGAAATACACTTACCTTTATTTATGTTCGTCACTATAGATTTAAGGTTAATTCCTAACCACAACACTTGAAAAATTTTAATTATTTTTATGCATGAAGTAGTATAAGGAGCACCCACTCTATAGGCCGTTTTTGAAAATTCTTACCCAGCCTTTCCAGATTTAATAGAAGCATTTACATATCCCCGATACTAACAACCCTAGCGGAAAAGCGAGGAATTACAGGTCACGTGGTACATTGTTATATAAGTGTTTGTGTATAACTGTCAGTTGGCGTTTTTTTTTTTTTTTTTTGAAATGTGTTTGATGCGAGTTAATTTTGTGTAATTATAAATAAAAAAGTGAAAAATGAGGCTGCTAAATTGATCAATGAATCAGCATTAACACAGGCAACTTTACTTGATACAAATTATTTTGTATGTATTTGAATGTTAACAAAATACTTGCTGAACTTGGCACTATATTTTGTTTGTTTACATGTAAATATAACCTAAAAATTAAAAAAATTAAGAAATTTCGTTTGAAATATATACGGCTACAATGGAAAAAAATTAATTATATATTTTTTATTTTTATATAACTTACAACAAATTATTGCAATTTCTTTATTATTTCATTATGAAACATAATTGAAAACAAATATTTTAAAAATCTAAATTATATATTCGTATATAAATATAAGCAAAAACTTACCAATTTTTAAATATATTTTTAAAAAATTTATGTTTTATTTAAAATTTTTGTGTGTAACTTTTTTCTTTCTTTTCAAGTCAAGTCAAATAGTTTTATTGATATCAAAAATTTGTACACTTTTTCTAAAATTATTATATACCTTTACACTGTTTACTATTGAGAACAGCTGTCACTAGGCGCAGCCATATTTTGAAAACTTCTAAGTACACCGCTTTTCCGCTAGAGGCGTCATAATCGGAGATATGTAATTTCGGATTTACTCTCATGCAAGGGGCCTATATGCTTAACAAGTAGTGAGTGCTCCTTATACTACTTCATGTTTTTATGGTTCAAATGATTACTCAAGCCTGCGAAAAAAAAAAAATTTCCGTTGTCAAAGATCGAGAAATCATTTCCCATTAGTTTTTGATGTGCTGAATCCGAATCTGGCAACGAAAAACTCACGTTTTTGGCAGTTGTTATTTTAGGGATTTTTACTTCCACTTATCTCAAAATCATGACGTTCACGTTATGGGAGGTTTTCGTTGCAACAGCCCAAAATATGTTTGTCCAAAACAAAGTTGGGTAGGATTGAAATTTTGTTCAACAACAATTAAGGCCTAAGCACAATAGAAACGTAAGCGGAATCGTAATCGCAAACGTAAACGGGAGAATATTAGTAAGAGAAGAACAACAATATATGACTATTCATCTCTAACTCATTCTTCCGGTTCCGTTTGCGATTACAATTCCGGTTACGTTTCTATACTGCTCAGGCCTTTAGAAAATGTATTTAACTGTTTAGGCTTTGCTTTGGACGGTTGGTTTCCATTGTTCCTACTTGCCATTTGTTATAATTTTCGTTAACTACCGCACCCTGTTATAGTAAAAATTTAGTGACTTTATTGTTAAAATTAAAAGTTACTATAAAGTTACTAAATTTTCACTAGAGCAGGGTGTGTTAGTTGAACGAGAATTATGACAAATGGCAAGTGGGAACAATGGAAACCAACCGGACAAACATATTTTGGGGTGTTGCATGAAAAATATTTATCAAGTCTGCACTGTTTAAATTTTGTTCATTTATAATTATAAATAATTAAATTTTAAATAATCATTTGAATAATAAAAATAATTGAAAATTAAAAAATTTTCAATTGTGGTAATTATAAACTGACCTTAAATCTGTTGTGACGAACATAAATATAGGTTCTAGTCAGGGTAGTGAAGTTACACGTAATTTGAGATTTTCGACGTATGATACGTTTTCTACGTAATATACGTCAAAAACCGTATAAAACTCAAGTATATTACATTTTATCCATTTCTTATCAGATTTTTGGAGGTTATAATTTGTTTTCGTTATAAAAGAAGATTTTTCAAACGTTTAAAAATGACAGGAAAACGAAAATATTTACAAAAACATACAAAAATTTCGTGGGATAGTTTGAGTTTTGAGAAAAAAAAGATAGGCGATAAAAATTTTGCAAAATGCTTAAATTGTAATAAAATTATTAAAAATTGTAGAACGTCTTGAAAGTCGCAAAGGTATATGCAACAAAATTATTTCATTAATATTTTTTAAAAAATAATTTCAAATAATTTTGCCGTTTTAGTTATAATATTTAGATTTTTTTAATGCAAAAAAATAAATGTAAAGTGAATTGCACTTAACACATAAAGGCCAAAGCAGAAATAGCAGAATAGCTTCGCGAAAGTCGTTCGCGAACGTGAAACATGAGTTAGAAAAGGACAGAGATATATTTGTATCCTTTTCTATCTCATGCATCTCATTCGCGAACCTATTGTGTGTTGGCCTTAACGCTGCATTCTTCCATTTATAATCTTTTTAGAAGATAACCTAATTCTTCCCACAATTTGCTTCTAGATCTTCCGACTTTATTCATTTTTAAACCATAATATAAAAGTTCAAATATATAAAAATATTTAAATTTCAAAGAAAATGTACACTCGTGGCTAAATATGTCTACACTTTTTTGTCCTTTTCTAATGCACGTGTTGCCATGACAATCTGATATAATTCAACTATTTATATATATATATATGTATACAGAATATATTGTTTTCATACTTTACGGTATATTTATTTTAAAATCCCCATCTCTTTTCTATAAACTAATCGAAAATCATTTTTATAAGTGGGAAATCAATGGCAATAATTTTCAAAATCAATTCAGCATCTTGAAATAAATATATCGTTTAATGTTTGAAAAAAAAGAAATTATACGAATACAAGAAATCAATAAACGCTGTTCAAAATTTATAGAATCTATATAGGCATATATATTTGAAATTCTAAATTTTCCATTTTAAGAACGTCTTTATTTGACATTACAATATAAAGATTTGTCAAGAATAAACTGGTTGCGATTAAAATAATTTAAATCGTACTCATATCAAACATTCAAAGATAAAAAAACGAAACAAGTTGTAGAGAGAGAGAGACTGTGTCATAAACCCGATTTGGGTAATAAAATAAAGACCCACACTTACTCCCTACTGACCCAAACTCATTTGAGTTCAAGGTCCATTCGATTTTGATATTGAAATGACAATTTAGAGTATCATTGGCGTTTTTTAAATCGAAAACACTAACAGAATGAAAAAGAATTACTGATCAAAGAAATTGCATCATATCGATAGTTTTTTTGGGGGGAAATTTCTTAAATAAATTACAAATTACAATAAAAAAACAAAAATTTTGACCTACTTTAAAGATACATTGGACCTACAATAGAGCTTCTTTGGACCTACATTGAACAACAATACATCTATTGACTCTATATTGACTCCATATTGACTCTATATTGACCCTATATTGACCCTATATTGACTCTATATTAAACCTATATGAGTCATTCCATTATATTTCGACTAATGTCGTTGCCGACTAATTTTAAAAAATAATAATACTTTGCAGAAATGATTTTAAAGGTATCAATATTACGAAATGAAAAGAATTTTCTTAAAATTTGTATTATTTTTTGTAAAATATATATTTAAAGTATATGAGGTGCTGAAAACTGTTACTCTTTCATCTAATAGAAAATATTAAAGAAAAGATATAATTTATCATGAAAATGTAAAAGAAATATTGGAATTTATTAAGAACGCACAAATTTATTTTCATAAATTAATAAAAGCAATTAAAGATAAGAAATAATAAATAAAATATGATTTTAAAATTCACCTATAAAATAACCTAATTTTGCGATTTTTATCTATTAATTGTAAGAAAGGGAAATCATTAAATGAAATAAAAACTTACTAAATATAAAGTATACTTGTAATTAACTAGTATTGGACCTACATTAAACCTACATTAAACCCATATTGGACCTTCATCGAACCTACTTTTACCCTACATTAGAATGATATTTGAGCTTTGAACCTATACATTAATCTATCATACCTGGAAACTATATTGACCTACATTGAACCTACCTTGGACCTGCTTTAAACTTACATTGAACATTAAAACTATATCGGACCTATGATAGACTTACTTAGGACCAACAGTTCTACTGTGACCTAAATTAAAACCTACATTGAACCCAAATTTTGAACCTTCATTAAACCAACTTAACAACTACATTGACTATATTTTACCTACATTATATCTACTTTTACTCTACATTGTTCTTATGATGAACCTATGAAGAGCCTTATACCTACTTTTACCGACATTCAACCTACAATTAACTTTTATTAAACCTACAGTGGACCTACATTGAACCTACAATTACCTTTGTACATTGAAACTACTTTTACCTTTGTACATTGGACCTATATTCGACCTTCATTGAACCTACATTGGTCTTATGTTGATCCTACCTTAGACCTACTTTGATCTACATTGAACCTACAATTAACTTATATGAAACCTACTTAGAACCTACGTTGAACGTTCTTTGACCTTGCATGGAAAGTATATTCGACCTACTTTTCAACCTACATTAATCTTATTTTAAATCTATCTTAGACCTACGTTGACCTACTATTACCTTTGTACATTGGACCTATATTCGACCTTCATTGAATCTACATTGGTCTTATGTTGATCCTACCTTAGACCTACTTTAACCGACATTGAACCTACAATTAACTTTTATTGAACCTACCCGAGGCGAAATTTAAGCCCTAATTTACAAGGAGTAAAGTAGGGTTAAACAGACCCTCTTTAGCTTCCTCAACTAGTCGCAAATTTACCTTTCTTCCACGTTTGGATTTAAAGTAGGGTCTAAAAATTGATTAAAATATTGAAAATTTTGAAATTGCTCTAATTCTATTAATTTTTTGAAAACGCTTCAAAATATGTCAATTCCAGTTTTTAAAGGGTAATTAAAGAAATATTGTGTGAAGAAAAAATTCATTTTGATTTAATCAAAATAATTAAAAGAGTTTTTTTTTTGCATTTTTTTGTACTTTTTTAATCGAACTAGACCCTCTTTAGCTTCCTCAACCAGTCGCAAATTTACCTTTCTTCCACGTTTGGATTCAAAGGAGGGCCTACGGGAGTCTACAAGATCGTAAAGAGGGCCTATTTAGGTTCTAAGGGAAGCTAAAGAGGATTCAAATTTCGCCTCGGGTATAGTGGACCTACATTGAACCTACTATTACCTTTGTACATTGAACCTACTTTTACCTTTGTATATTGGAGCTATATTCGACCTTCATTGAACCTACATTGGTCTTATGTTGATCCTACCTTAGATCTACTTTGACCGACATTGAACCTACAATTAACTTTTATTGAATCTACAGTGGATCTACATTGAACCTACTATTACCTTTGTACATTGAACCTATATTCGACCTTCATTGAACCTACATTTGTCTTATGTTGATCCCACCTTAGACCTACTTTGATCTACATTGAACCTACAATTAACTTATATTGAACCTACTTAGAACCTACGTTGAACGTTCTTTGACCTTGCATGGAAAGTATATTCGACCTACTTTTTAACCTACATTAATCTTATTTTAAATTTATCTTAGACCTACGTTGACCTACTTCGTACCTACATTAAAACTGTATCGGGCCTATAATAGACCTACTGTGAATTTACATTAAATCGTCATTGTACTTATGAAACTACATTGAACCTACTTTGAACTTACATTGGTTTTATTCTGAACCTACCTTGGACCTACTTTGACATACCTTAAATTTACATTGAATCTAAAGTGAAACTATATCGGACCTGTCTTGTACCTAAATTTGAACCCAAACCCCAAAGGTTGAGCCTAAGAATAGATAATTTAAAAAAAACAATCTTGGAAATAAAATATAAGAACATTATGCTAGTTACGAATCTAACAAAAGATTTCAAAATTCAAAATGGCGGATCCAATATGGCGGGCTTTCCTAAATTTATCGGATTCGCTTCAAAATTGTTATTTAGGTGTTTTTAGGGTCACTGATCACGAGTCTGACATCAGATTCTCTAAATTGTATTAGTACAATAGTCACATAGTGTCAAAAATTTTTTTTATTAAATTGTTTTGTTTTCAATTGTTAAAATAATAATTTCTTCTATTTTGTAAAATACACATAACAAATTTGGTCGCATAAATGTTTTGGTGGTAAAAAATAATCACCTCGTTGAATTTTTTTTTTTTCGGAGAAAATGTTGAGCTGAACTTGAAGGATGGATCACCTCTCTTCTATAATATATAATGAATTCGTCGATTTCGTTTCTAATGGAGTTTGGGGTTGGAAGAATCTGAAAACCCTTTTGATTGACATTTTAACCACGATAATCCAGCTACTTGCTTCTGTATGATTAACGAATTATGCAATGAAAAAATAAGTAAAACATTTTTTAATATAATCTACATTATCCCACCATTTATTATTCATATATTAGGCATTTTAGAATTTAATTTAATTTATAATTTTTTTTATAAACCTAAACAAGTAAATTTTTGTATTAATTTCCTTTATTAAATAAATTTATTAAATAATTTAAACATTTTATTAGAATATTAAGGAAAAATAAATTATATTCCATATACATATAATAGTTTCCTGGATTAAATTTAGAATAAATTTCCTTTTGTTCTTTTCACATTGATTTTCAACATTGAAATACCCCGTGGCAGACAATATTCTCTAATGAAATAAGCAATATGCAATTGAAATACTAGAGCAAGTAAACTTCGTATCTGCTTACAAATTTTGGTTATATTTACCAAGTTCTAGTTAATTTTCAAGATTGTTTGCACAGTTTGAACTCGCTAGAAATGCGCCTTTAATTCTCTCATAATTTTCCAACTTATACTCGAAAATTTTACTCTTATATATATATATAGATATATTATAAAACATCATCAAAACATTGAAGAGTCATTAAAGTTTCATTCATCGAACTGTTTGTGATTTTTGTAAAATTTAAAAAAAATATATTATTTCAAGTAGAATTAGTATTGGAATACACTCAGAAAAAAGATTCTTTGTTTCAAACAAAGAAAAATATCTTTGATGCAAAGAAATTATTTTTCATAACGCAATCATAAAAATGGCGTTATTTTTACCTCCATAGAGGAACGTAAAATCGTCCTTTATTGTACGAAGTTACGAAACACTAAATGATAGATGAGTTCAAAAAAGCGAGCTTTGTTTGTGCTTGTTCCCCTATTTTCGTAACGCACGAGTAATTGAAATTTCGTCCAATAGAGGCGCAGGTGCCCTCCTCACTTACGACTCGTTACGAAAACTTAGCGCTCGTTCCAAAAAGGCCGCTAGTTCACACTTGTTACGCAAAGTACTATCTTTACTTTTATTTGAATGAAAAAAAAATAAAATAAATTTTTATTTTAATGCACAAATTTTTTTTCAATTAAAAATATAATTAAAAAAAAAAAAATTTTCTTTAACACAAAACACTTCAAATTTTTTTTTTCGTAAAAGCAAAGAAAACTTTTTTTTAATTCAAACAAATTTTATCTTTGATTTAAAAAGTGATGTTTAAAAAAACGATTTTTTTGTTTTAAAAAAATCTTTTTTCTGGGTGTATGTAGTAGAAAATAAGTATTGAAGTGCAGATTGGAAAATCCAGTACTAAATTCGAAATTTATATATTTGACGCTTCACGAGAGAAGGGACCTTACGTCAAAAAATAATTTTAGGTTATGTTTAGTGATAGTTTTACCTTGATAAAGTTTGTTTTCAATTATAGGTAAACTCAAAATAAGTTTTTATTCAATTTTTTGAATGGAGACTTAAACATAAATATTTTCTATTAAAAGTTTATTTTCTGTGATTATTTTTACTTTTAAATATCACAAACATAACCTAAAATTTTTTTTTTTAACTTAAGGTTCCTTCTCTCGTGCAGCGTCACATATATTAATAAAGAAAAAATTGTCAGAAAATCATTATAATTTTTTATTCTCGAGTGACAACCGCGAACATAACCTCACTTTTGTTTTTGTAAACATGAAAAATTTGGTTTTATTCTGTATTGTCATAAAAGAATTAAATTTATTATTTTTATTTAATTTACATTAAAATATAATTGGAAATAAATAAATATATACGTTATATTAAAATAATTATCAGTTAGTCAACTGAATAGCTATCACTTTACTAATTTCTATAATTAAAAAAAATAATTTAACAACCAAAGAATTTTTTTATTTTTTCTAAAAAAAAAGTATTTTAATAAACTTTATTAAATTAAATACAAAATTGAACTCAGTTACTTAAATAAGGTCGTCATGGTAACGCATATAAGAGTGAGAGAAATAAAGAATGTTTTTTATTTCTCTCACCATGACGACCCTACTTAAAGGCCTGAGCAGAATAGAAACGTAACCGGAATCCTAATCGCAAACGCAACCGGAAGAATGTGTTAGAGAAGGATAGATAGATTGTTTGTCCTTCTCTAACTTATTTTTCCGGTTGCGTTTACGATTACGATTCCGATCTGCTCAGGCCTTAAGTAATTGAGCTGTGGCTGTATCCTTAGTATGGTTGGTTTCCATTGTCCCCACTCTCCATTTGTCATAATTTTCGTCCACTACCGCAACCTGCTCTAGTAAAAATTTAGTAACTTTATTGTTAAAATTAAAAACTATAATCTTACTAAATTTCCACTAGAGCAGGATGCGGTAGTTAACGAGAATTATGACAAAAGCCGAGTGGGGACAATGAAAACCAACCCATATGACGCAAACATCAGGGATAGGTAGGATGCGTGCGCAACATTTAGACAGAGTAGATTTTCTAATACTCAAACTAGTACATATTCCAATACTTATTCTAGTAATTATTCTAATATTCATTACAATTCTCTTTTTCACAAGGAAATAAATATTTAGAATAAATTTTGTAATGAGTTAATAATAAATTTTTTTTTTAAGAAAAAGAGAAACTCAAACAAAATTCTTTTTTTGCGATATTGCAGAAATAAATAAAAAAGATTTTCTCTTCATTCTCTTAGTATGTACAACTCGTGATCTGATGCCTTGTAAGTTTAGTGTATGTGTAACTAGTTTTTGTCCCATTAAATTTCGCCGAAATTTTTTTTTTGCTCAAATACAAACAAACCAATAATATGACACGATGAAAAAGAGACGCATTTCTCACTCGCACAGCTTCACGAGACTTGTCAAGTGTGCGTGTATAAATTTTAAAGCTATAATCGAAATTCGAAATTAAAGTATATGTACAGTAATGCAAACAAAAAAAAACCTCGATTGATTACATTAGACTTTTGCGATGTAGAATTTATTGGGAAAAAAAAGTCATATATGTAAATGGCATTTCATCTTTCAAGATCTATATAAAAGGCTGATCTGTTCGTATAGATATATATATATATATTGAGATCCAATACTTAAACCGCGCGCTTCATTGAGCGTTTACCTTGGGACTATACAAGTTGGTCCAAATGGGATGAGAATATAAGAACCGGTTAGATTTAACAGAACATTGAGAATTTGTCTCGATGATGAAAAAAGTAAATATTATTTTTAAAAAAAAACTTTACCACCGTTAAATTGTTGCAAATAATTATACAAAGAATTTAAACCAACTCACAAATTCTTATAAATTCTCAATTCAAATCAAGTCTCTATGAAAATGTCAAAATAATGAAATGTGATAATTTATTATCAAAATTTGAAAATTTAAAAATATAATGTTAGGTACAATAAAATATATATGAAGTCGAAAACAATTTCGAAAAAATTTTCTAAGTTATGTTTGTGATTTCTGAAGTAAAAATACACAAAGAGGGTTTCCAGATAGCACGTAAGTTTGAAGCAACCTTTTCGTCAAGCTTTCCGAGAAATATTGCCAACCTTGCACGCCAAACTTCAAATATCCCACCTAATCCAAGCTTGCATGGTAATCTTACCGAAAGATTGTAGTATAAGGTTACTGCAAGATTTCACAATAAGATTATCGCAAAATTGCTTAGTAGGTTTGAACGGCAAGCTTGACTTAGCAAAGTTGGTGCAAGGTTGCCAAATAACCATATTTTGAACTTAAAATTTTTTTTTAATGTTTCTTCTAATTTATATGATTTTATTACATAAATTTTATTATATAAATTTGACGAAACATTAAAGAAAAAATTTTTTTTTAGATTTAAAGCAAAGTTATTTGACAATCTTGCACCAACCTTGCTACAAGCTTACCGTACAAGCTTATTGAGCAATCTTGCGATAATCTTATTGCGCAATCGTGCAGTAAGCTTGCGGCAAGCTTGCCGCAAGGTTTCTTCATGCTTACGTGCTATCTGGGTGTCCCTCTTTGCGTATTTTCACTCCAGAAAGCTTTTTTTGTTTCAAAAAAAAATTTCATTTTGAATTAATGAAAACAAGTTAAAGAAATTGGTTTCTTTAAATCAAAAAATCTTTTCTCTGGATAAAGGTAAAACTATCAATAAACATATCCTAAAAAATTTTTGTCCCTTTAGCCATAAAGCGTTACATATTTATAATAAATATCTCTAGTTGATAAAAAATGAATCGATTTAACTAAAATAAATAAAAATTAAATATAAATATCAACACAGTAAATATAGAAATTGATTAAAAAAAAGTAAATAAATAAACTCTGATTTCCGCAAAATCATTGCAGGGTTATCACACGCGCACAAAGGAATTAAAAACAAAAAGATCTAAAAATATTTTCCCTATAATGGAAGAGGTAAGAAAAAAATACAGTCGTTTTTCAGATTACCGGAAATACAGGGATTCCAATTAGTCGAAGGAAAAAGTGGATAATAAATGATCCTCGTAGGATATGTTTAGCTCGACACTCCGGCAAGAAATCGGTATTTAAGAGGGGGTGTTAACGCGCATTGCGTAAGAGTCTCCAAAAAAGCCAACCGGAAGTAAACATTCAGACACGTTAATTTCCCCATTATTTATTATACCAGATTCTGTCATTCGTAAAAGAAAAAGAATTTTTTTATGATGATCAATTTTATCTGCATTTACAAGATCGTCAATTTTATGACGACAATCAAATATACATACATATATATATATATATATATATATATATATATATATATATATATAAAATATCACCTTTTAATATATTAAATATATGTGTGAAAAAAATGTCCGCATCTCATTTATCACGCATATTTAATAAGCATGAAAATTTTTTTAGTAAAATTAATATAACTTTTTATGTAACTTTTACATACAGTTTTATAATGATGACATAATTTGTGTAATTTTTATCTAATTGTTAAGTAATTTTTAGATAATTTTTATGTAAACGCATATTTAAAGGTTAATTATTATACTAACATTTATAACTCAAGATTTTCTATATTACAGAATTTTTATATAACCGATAATCTACTTCACACAATTTTTATTTCCTTAAATTTTCATTTAACCTAACAGGCATTTTAAAGAATTTTTATTGGGTAGAATTTAATTACATAGAATTTTTTTTCATATGAATTTTCATTTGTTCGAATTATTCAGACTCTTGCTTTTCACCGAACTGTCAGTACGTCGAAGAGACAAAATGTCGAAAAGCCATAACCTCGAAAAGCCAAGACGTCGAACGGTCAAAATGTCGAAAAGCCAATACATCGAACTGACAAAATGTCGAAAAGCTAATACATCGCACAGACAAAATGTCGAACAACCAATACGTCGAACGGACAAAATGTCGAAAAATTTTATTGACTCAAGTATAATTATAGTTAAGTCAATAAAATTTTTCGACATTTTGTCCATTCGACGTATTGGCTGTTCGATGTTTTGGCTTTTCGATATTTTGGCTTATCGATATTTTGGCGTATCGATATTTTGTCCGTTTGATGTATTGACTGTTCAACGTCTTGGCTTTTCGACATTTTGACCGTTCGACGTATTGGCTTTTCGACATTTTGTCCATTCGACAACTTTCCATTGGACATTTTGTCTGTTCAACGTATTGACCGTTCGGTGAAAAGCAAGCGTCTCAAGAAAATAAAAATTTTATATCATAAGATAAAATGTTTTTTTTTTAATTTTTATTACGCATGAAATAAATTTGTTATCGACAGTTGGCAATGGATGCGCGCGCATCCGTCCTAAAAAATCGTCTTAAAGACCATGCGCGCGCATCAATTGCCAACTGTCGACAAAAAAATTTCACGTGTACTAAATTAAAAAAAAAAAAACATTTTACCTGTGGATATAAAATTTTTATTTTCTTTAACAAAACAAATTTTTTACAATTTCAATAATATTTACAAGCTGATATTGTAGAAATAGAGAATCACGTAAAATAGATTTCTTGTCGACCATACGGGAAAAATTATATTTTTTATCACTATTATTTTTATAGGTTATATAACAGTTACAGAATATATGTTTACTCAGAATTTTTTCATAAGTTACTAAAATTAAAAAATATATAAAATATTTGCAAAAACTAAATTAAACCTTAAACAACATTAGAAAATGGAATAAAAATTACAATTGAAAATAAATTTCTAAAAAAAAAAAAATTTCAACCACTTTTACAATGTATTAAAAAAAATAAACCGCTTAATTGATACAAAAATCTAGTTTACCGAGGATAAATTTTACGATTAACACGTTTGGATACGGAATATAACATAAATCGTCCTTGAAGTTTTAGTTGCGAAATAGAAGCATAATATCTTGGTACAGCAGCATCCCCCAAGATGCAATAATCATTTATGTCAGTTAAATTTTCTGATCGGCTGATTTCTCGAAATGGTATATATAAAACCACACAAACCATCTCGCACACTAAATAACAGGTTGGTAAATATAGCACCATACTTGAACCAAGTGTGTATGAGGCATTTTACGTATAATGTCCTGAGTTAAAAAATTGATTTCTCGAAAAAAAGTGAAACTTGGGGAAATTTTTGTCCTACCTGATAGTAAAATATCCCCAAAAAATTTTTTGACTTTTTCGAAATTTTAGGAGAGATAGAGGGGGGTCAATTTTATCAGTTTTCCCTGACACCGCCTACTATTTAAATTTTTTCTGTCTATTAATGCAATAAAAAAAAATTTTGGCACCTATGTTTTTTTTAAGGTTTTTTCATGCTCTTTCCAATGGTGAATTTTGTTTTTAAAAATTTTTGAATTTTGACCTTGATTTTCTATAATTAAACATAAATTTGCTATTTTCACTAAAATAGATGCTTTTTTTTAAATAAATAATTGCAAACGAAAGCTGAGGTTTTTTCCGATCTGTATATAAATTTTAGGAATGCTGATTTTTTTTGTTTTCGAGATATTAAATATCAAACATTTTTGGTCGGCGCGCGCCAGTGTTAACAGCTACCGAGGCGCAGTATAAGTAACCCCACGGTGGGCCAGAAGGTGGTTTAAATAAAAATGAATTGGCACTTAAAAATTCTTTTTGATTATGATTCTTAGATGAATAACAAACATTTCTCAATAGTTTTTAAAATCACTTTACGTGCCCGATTTAAATAAAATTGAGTTTTTATATAAAAACAGTGTTTTATGGGGAATCAGAATTTATTTAATCTAATAAATACTGTAATAAATGATAAAATAATTACTTATTTTCAATTTTACATATAAATAATTATATTGCTGTAGTGTTTGTGTCCGATTTTAAAAAAATTAAATTATAATGTTAAAAGAACGATTTTAAGAGTGACAAAATTTATTTAAGAGAGTCGAATGATCTCTGAAATTTTTTGGCAAGAAGAGAACTTTAATTATCGCTCTATAAAAACGGCGCTAAACGTGAAAATGATAAACATTGATTTTAAAATACTTTCTTCTCGAAAGACGGACACTTTTTACAAAAGCAGCTAGAGATCCTTATCTTATATAAATTTCCTAAATCCGAAAGATTATACGAATCCATACAAAAACACGATTGCAAAACGAAAAGTAATATAATGACAGGTACATTACCTCCTGCCGCCGTCAGATGGCAGCAGCATGCAGGACGCACAAAGTCGCAGCTGTTATTAGATTACTTTTCTACTTTTTGTTTTGCAACCATGTTTTTCTATGGATTCGTACAGTCTTTTGGATTTAGGAAATTTATAAGATGAGGATTTTGGCTGATTTTGTTAAAAGTGTTCGTGTTTCGAGAAAAAAGTATTTTAAAATCAATACTATTTCACGTTCAGAGCGATAATTAAAGCTCTCTTCTTGCCAAAGAATTTCAGATACCGTTCGACACTATTAATGCATAAATATAAAAACGAAACAAGAAAATAACTTCATTGTTAATAAATTTATATGAACCCAAATCTAAAACATCTATTATCTATACGCATATAAGTATACATTAAATAAATTCTGGTTCCTCATAAAATACTATTTTTAAATATTTAAAACTCAATTTGTTTTAAATTGAGCACGTAAGCTGAATTTAAAACCTATTGAGAAAAGTTTTTTATTCATCTTAGAACCATAATCAAAAAGAATTTTTAAGTGCCAATTCATTTTTATTTAAACCTCCTTCTGGCGCACCATGACCCGCCTCGTCGCGTGCGCCGATCAAAAATGTTTGATATTTAATATCTCGAAAACAAAAAAAATCAACATTCTGAAAATTTATATACAGATTGGAAAAAACCTCAGCTTTCGTTTGCAATTATTTATTTAAAAAAAAGCATCCATTTTAGTGAAAATAGCAAATTTATGTTTAATTATAGAAAATCAAGGTCAAAATTCACCATTGGAAAGAGCATGAAAAAACCTTCAAAAAACATACGTGCCAAAATTTTTTTTATTGCATTTATAGACAGAAAAAATTCAAATAGTAGGCGGTGTCAGGGAAAACTGATAAAATTGACCCCCCTCTATCTACCCCAAAAAATTTCGAAAAAGTCAAAAATTTTTTTGGGGATATTTTACTATCAGATAGGACAACAATTTCCCCAAGTTTCACTTTTTTTCGAGAAATCAATTTTTTAACTCAGGACATTACACGTAATATGCCTCGTATATATAATTAATTTTTATTTTTAAACTTGATATTTTCAAGAATATTTTATTAATCAGTCATTTAAAAATGCGCGTTATTTAAGAGATATAAAAATAACTTAAAATTTTTAATTTATTTTGAAATTTATATTCCAACCTTAGTCAAATATTATTCAAAAACAAGTGAGTCTGTTAAAAAGAAATGCTAAAATTATTTTTGGATTAAAATAATAAATATAGTTAAAGTTTTTTTTTTACAATTTAACGTATTTTTGGTAATCTTTAGACTTATTATGCTAAAAGAAAAATGTGCGAAGAGAATTATTGTCTGGATATATATATATATATATACATAAGAATCGAGCAAAAAATATACGAGTACAATAGTGAATTCTCAAATATCTCGTACAATACTTATATTTAAGAGGAGATCAACAAATCTGAAACTTTATACCTTTTTATGAAGAAAGTGCGTTGCTAGTGCTATCGATCAAAGACAAAAAAAAAATAAAGGTTTGGGCTTCCACAACTTTTGTTGTCGAATTTCATATGAGTTTCTTGTTTATATTTCATTCTGAATTTGAGAAGAAAAAAAAAAGAAAGATTAATAAATATTCACTCGACATATATGTTTATAACACACACACATATATATATATATATATATATATATATATATATATATATATATATATATATATATATATATATATATATATATATGTAGAGGGTAAACAAAATAAACTTTTGCTAGGCAATATATTCTATTAGATATTTCGTAACGGTTGAATCTACTAAACCCATGAATAACGCAACAATGTCAGTATATAGATTCACATGTTGATTTTAGTTTTTTTTTTCTTTTTTTTTTACATAAAACTTAATCGATAAACATCGAGGGTCGTCGAACTTCCTTGAAACTTAATCAATTATGTAACGCACAACATGAAATATATTATATACGTGAGTAACTCTTTAGATAGAATATCTAAGATAGTATATACATATATTTTTTTTTGGTTTTTATGCATACAATTCTTGAAAAATAATGAATAAAAATGAAAAATTTTCGGTTTCTTCCAAAAATAAAAATTTCACAAAAATTATGTGATTATGATTATTCCATAACCCAGATAGTACGTAAGCTTGCAGCAACCTTGCGGCAAGCTTGCCGCGCAATATTTCCAAGCTTGCACGGCAAACTTGCCACAAGCTTTAAATGTCCCCCCTGACCCAAGCTTGCATGGTAAACTTACAGAAAGATTGCAGTGTAAGGTTACTGCAAGATTGCACAATATTTCGATAGGCTTACTGAGCAATCTTGCGATAATCTTATTGTGCAATCTTTCAGTAACCTTACACTGCAATCTTTCGGTAAGCTTACCATGCAAGCTTGGGTCAGGTGAGATATTTGTAGCTTGCAGTAAGCTTGCGGCAAGTTTGCCGTGCAAGGTTGACAATATTGTGCGGTAAGCTTGCGACTAGGTTGCTACAAGCTTACGTACTATCTGAGAAACATTTTGTATTTTGTCTTTAAAGTTAGTGAACAATTCTAATTTTTATCCAATTTTTATAAACAATAGCTTATTTTTCTTTTTGAAAGATTCTCTACAATTATAATTTTGTGTTTTTGTTAAATAATGGTTTGTTTAAAAAATATAAAAAATAGAAAATTTTATTTGGTTTTGAACAAAATATTTTTAATAAAATTCAACAAACAGAATTGTAGAAAATCTTTCAAATAGCAAAATGAGCTATTGTTTGTAAGAACTGCATAAAAGTTACAATTGTTAACTAACTTTTAAGAAAAAATACAAAATTTTTATTAATTATTATTTAACAACAAAACTTTAACTCAAAATAATTTTTTTTTTTCAAAATTGTACAATTTGGATCTGTCGAATTTGGTTGTAATAAATTTTAAATATATTTTTAGTACTGTTAAAAACTAATTTTTAGTTTGAGGTTATGTTAATGGGTTGAAACTCCTTAAAAAAATTTTTTTTAAATAATAAGTGTGCTTATTGGAAATTATGTTGAAAGAATATTCTGTTAAATAAAAATTTTAATTACAAAAAAATTCTCTGTAATATAAATGAGTAGTATAAATTTTGATTATTTTATATTCGATTAAACATTAATATTCAAAAAACATAAATTCGAATAAAGTAAAATTCTATCAAATGAAAATTCTAACTAATTCACATTATGTAATAATCATGCGCTTTCATAGGTTGAGTTAAAATTTTGTGGAGAACTTAAAAATATATTATAAAATATTCGTTGTCATGTGACAGAATTTATTAAAATTTTATTAAAAAATTGCATATTTGAGAAATTGACCAAAGTTATGTATTATACCAACCTATTGTGATTTTTAATCCTCAAAATGTGCAACTTTATAAAAAATAAATTTTTTAACAAAATATTAATAAATTCTGGCACATGACAACAAATCCTTATAGGGTAAAATGTCCCAATTACTGTGATGTACAACCAAAGACCGACTTTAATGATAAAATAATAAAAGTGTAAATGAAATAATGATTTAATTCATTTTGTTAAATCACTATTAGTGTCTATTAAAATAGAAACGATACTTTAAACTTGAAGAAATAACAAATATATTATTAAAAATATTAACTTTTTTAAAAATGGCATATGCTGGTATTACTGCAAGTTTGCATGAATTACTGCTTATGGTGTGCACCAATTACTGCAACGCTAAAAGTGTTGATTTAGAGGTTAGGTTGATTGGATAGATCACAGTAATAGCAGCATGAAAAAAATATACGCATGCTCTAATTACTGTGATAGGTTCAATTGTAACTTGAATAAATAATTTGATAATAGTCGAAATATGCATCATTAATGGATATAATATCAAATATCATTTGGAATAAGTTTTAAAGTCATTTTGAAACAGTTTTATATTCTCAATTACTAAGTTTTACTAATTTTATAAAAATCCCAGTAATTGGCGCATCAGCAGTAATTCATACACTTACCCTATACTATTTTTGAGGTTCTTCACAAAATTTTAATTCAAGGTATCAATCATAGCAATCTCATAACCTTAAATGCATCGAATTTGTAAAAATTAATATATCAGTGGAATTGTATATATAGAATCCATAATATAATAAATTAAAGTTAGAATCAAGTTCAATGACTCCCGACTTGTTGAGACGAAAAGAAATAGTGACAGGAGTCAATTATTTTAAAGGACCCCACCTAGTGTGCGCAGAGTGTATATATATATATATATATATATATATATATATATATATATATATATATATAGACACCCGAAACCAACTGATTTTTTATCGATATAAAAAAAAGTTCTTTTTTTTCGTCTCATCTGACTGAAGGTTGCATGTCGAGTGATATTACAGAGGCTATTTTCGATAAGCGATGAGTCAATGAGAAAAAAAGGGCGAACATTATAGATAAAGCGAACAGGTCAAGAATATGGAGTGGAAATTCTTAAAACGGCTTAAAGAGTATAAAAATAGATATTTTTTAGACGACCATTCAAAAAGATAGTTCAATCTAAAAGAAAATAATTCCATATCTTTTTTACCTGTTTTTTTATTTTTATTTTTTGATTTCTTTTATACGTCTTTAAAAAAAAAATTTCCACTTTAATATATTGAATTCAAAAAAAAAAAAAAAAAATGACACAATATTATTGAGAAGCATGAATAATGCTTAAAATTAATTTGTTAGAAATTTTAATTTGATAGAATTTCATTAGATATAATATTTTCTTTTAGCCGAATTTTTGTTTTTTGTCAGAATTTCAAACCATTTTCCAAAAATACTGTCAAATAATAATTCGAATAAATGAATATTTTTCTAAATAAAAAATTTAAAAAATAAAAAATCAACTAAAAGAAAATTCAATCTAATGAAATTCTATAAAATTAAATATTCCAACAAATTAATTTTAGTCATTATTCATGCGTTTCCAAACTTTAATCATTTTCGTATATATACGTCATATTTTTTTTTCTTATAAAATTTTTATTTTTAAACTTATAAAATCATTTAAATGCATTAATTCTTTCTTCTAAACTCTTTGTGTGTGGCTTTTATGCTTTCGATATAAAAAAAAATCATTAATAACAATAATATTTTTCGTGTTTGTCAATTATAATAAAAAATAATATTTGTACTTTTATGAAAATTGTTATTTTTAAATACACATTTCACCCCTCTGAGCCTTATCATTTTTCAAAACCTTTTTAATATCTTTATTAATAGTCGATCTGGCTTACAATACTTGATCCGTGACTCTGAATTTTTCTTCTCTAATATCCTGATTTATAAGCATATATTTATATATAATATACCCTTTGATTGTTGATAAATTCAAATATGACGAAACGAATTCAAGTATAAGAAAGAATTGTCAATGCTACTGTATATAAATAAAAAATAATCCATATAAATATATTGCAATGAAAAACATTTGTTATTTACCCGAAATAAATCATTTTATTTTAGAACCATATATAAACATCCAAAATCAAGGAATTATATTCATATAATCCAAATTGAAAGATATGAAAAATTTTATAATCAATAAAATTTGATGCTAAATCTTTTTCATGTTCTCATGAAATTTCAAAATCACACACAAAACTTTATACATTAAATTCTATAGTTGGTGTATAATAAAAATCTGAATTTTATTTCATACACCAGTTAACAAATTATTTATTGAATAGTAAAAATTAAACAAAAATATATAACACAATTTGAAAATTTTTCTATAGGAAAGAAAAATTTCTTTTACTTCATATTTTTAAGTATAGATCACAATTCAGCGTCGAGACGAAAAGTAATCTGTGATGATCCTTATAAATAATACAAAACTCTTTTATATATAACTTCATTCGGATTGTAAAGCAGAGTTATCAAAATGGACAAAGATATTTTTGAAAATCGTGTTTAGAAATTTTAGAGATAGTTAAAATTAAAAAATTTTACATTTTAGACATTAAAATAAAAATACGCGAATTTTGTAAATGCAATTTTTAAAATAAATTCAAGAACCATTTTAATAATTTGTATACATTTTTTATAATCTTATTTCAAAATCTTGATCAGTAATTCCAAAGAACCCTTACATGTATCATAAAAATATAATAATTATTTAAATTTTTGTTATAAATTTTTTTTAAAAAAAATGTGTAATATATCACAAATATTTCCTAAATAAATGAAAATAAGTAAAAGTTAAAACAAAAAAATACTTTGTTTTTGAGACACCTTGAAATATATTCTTATACGCACATAAAATTTTATAGAGCATCCAATTTACATTGGAGGAGAAAAAGGAACTTTTCTAAAAAGATTATGGTTCCTGAGGGGGAACCGAAAACTTAGGGTCTTTGACAGTTTGGTCACACGGGTCTGAAAAACTTATTTCCATCAATTGTCCATATATTGTTGAATCGTAATTAAATATTTTCAACTTTTTTTCTTTTAAAAACGCATTATTTTATACAAATTTAAATATAACAGAAAAATTTTTAACATTATTTTCTACTGATTTTTATAATTCAAAAGTAATTTTAATAAATTTAAAGGTAAATTAATTACTATATACAAACAATAAATAAATGTATTAATAAATAGAAAAAAAAGAGGAAAATAACAATACATTTAAAAGTTTTAAAAAACAAAAGTCAAAGTAAATCACTTTTTAAATAACTCATAACAAACTTGAAAAGTCACTTTTAAATTTACATTGGAAATTTTGCCTCACGGTTGAAAAATAAGATTCCCCTAAAGATTTATTTGTCTATGAAGAATATTGTCTATTTTTCCAATGCGTCAACACTGTGGAATCTTGATACACGCTGCATCAGTTATCGAGAGTAATAGATTTAAAATTGAGAAACAGAGAGAGAGGTAGAGAGAGAGAGAGAGAGCTAAGAAACTAAATTTATAGAAGATTTCGGTTAAATGAATTTTATTGATTCCATATAGTTAACTCTATAAATCACATAATCACTTTACTTGTAGTAAATCAGTTCTGAACTTGATTAAACATACAATTGCATTTGCTGAATCTCATCTTATTTCAATACATGAAACCATGTATATCCTATATATATACTATTCTAATTTATTTTTACTTAGCTTAACTGATCTGCGTACTTCTTATTATATTTTTAAATTTATCTTCATATAATGTTTGCAAGAAGAGCTGGAGTAAATTAGAAATTAAATCAATGGAAAAATTCTTATGTTATATATACATATATATATATGGTATATATTCTGAAAAAGATAGAAAAGTTTTTATCTTATTTCCGCTTGGTAAATCCCCTTTCTTGTAAGTGGTGGACGGATTTAAAGATTTATCTGTGAGAAGTTGGATTATAAAAGAATGTAAAAGAGTGCGGGCCAATTTCCAGAAATGTAAACTGCAGCCAAAGGCAAAAAGTATATAAAAATTAAAGAGCGTATGTTGTATACATTTGAATTGAAATTGGTTTTTAAAAGTATAGTTTTCAAAATTGTTGTATTTACATATTACTTGCTGGCAAAACATTTTTAAGTAATCAATGTTGAATTCAAATAGAAATTATTTTATATAGTAAAGAAATATATATAGTCAGTCTTGATTTATCCGAACAGTTATTTGACAATAAGTGGACTATCGAAAATACTTTTGGTCAAACTTAAAACTTACATAATCAAAGAGAATGGTTTTGTCCTGGTTCGTATTATTCATAGATCATCGAATACACTACGCAAAAATAAACGGTAAATTATTATCTAGTGGTATCTATGCCTTCTTATGTGTGCCTTGGGGTTCTTTCCCTCTGTCCAACACTAACCAACAAAAAGTCCTACCTATGTTGTTGAATGAAACCATCCAATACATTATACCCAAACAATACCTATACGACAAAGGAAAAGACGATTTCATATTACAAAAAACTTTAAAAAATAAATAATAATAGATAAACTTGGATAAATATTTATATATAAAACTGCCACATATCAATCCGAAGACGTTACTAAATCATTCAATCAATACTTACGACAAGAACTTACTCCTTCATTGAAAATAATTGCAGATCTTAATCTCTAACACAAAGAAAGTTCAGTTTTTCAGTCAATGATTCCTTCAGTTATGGCTAAATCTTGTTCTGTTATTAGAAGCCACCTGTTCTAATGAGAAGATTTATTTTTACATTATGGGTAATAAAACAAATAAACTATTTAGCAGACTAGAGTCTCGTTTGTTATATGAATTAACCAAATTTTAGCATTGTAACGATACTATTCCTAGAAATAAAAAATTTAGTCACCCATTGAGTAATTGGAGGAACTTTGACTAATCGATATACCTATAGGTATCGAATCAAAACTAATTAAAAAGTAGAAATGACTATAAGCTACCGTGAAAAACAGAAGTACTTGCAAAGTAATGTTTTAGCTAAATTTCTAATCGGTTCTGATTTTCAAGCACCTGACCTGAGGGCAATAGTCTATGGTCAGTGGATACAGAAGGGTAACGCCGCTTTGAAAATTCTGAATATTATTGAAAACGAAGATAAAGGAGTATTTAAAGTATCACAGAATATCGTGGTGAAGGAAAAGAGACAGTACTTCGATTTTTATGAGTGCCAGCAGGGAGAGAACCGCATACAGTTCGATTCGCATTGAAGCTATAGTGAGTAATTTTGGACTTCTACTTTTAGGATAAGGCAATCCGAAACGCAAATATCAAGAGTATCGAATGGTAATTCGATACACCGACTGCACCTTACCCATACCTCTAAGCGTCTTAATATCCTTAGAGACCTTCTTGTTATCATTTACGGCTGGCATAACTGTTAGAATAAGTATAGGTGTAAATTTTATAAGTTTCATGTCAAGTCAATGTGTAAAATTGTATATTCTTCTTAATTATAAGCTTTTCGATCACATCACGTTGATCATCTTCAGTAACACTAAAATATCAATGATTAAAAATCGATTAGTTGTTATTTTTGTGAATTTAAAATTATTTCTGCAATATTGCATTACAAACTTACAAAAGATATGGAAAATATTGCACGATGGTGACATTAAGGTTAGATTGTCTACTTGGAGTAGTTCTTATTTAAACTTTCCACGCCGATGCTAACGGCTGGAAGGTAACTCCATACTTCCATTCATGTACAAATCATTATTTTATATAAAAATTAGAGAAAAATAATAAAAGTGTCAAGCGTACAAACAGCAGATGTCACTAAAGGAGTTAATAAACACATTGATTATGGTGGGGGAGCTAAAGTGTTATACATAGTCTACGTAGACTTAAACTACAGATCACAGTTCGTTGGTTTGTTTTTTGTTTCTATGTTATAAGTTAATGTTTTTTAGTATTAATAATGAAGTTCTTATAAGATCTATTCAAAAATTGCGTGTCTGTTTTAATATTAATGGAATTAGAGTTTTTCATGATACAAAACATTTCTAAAAAATTTCTTTTATACCAATTTGATTCAGAATCTAAAATGAAATGAAACATGATACTTATAAAATTTACGCCTATATCTATGATATACTCAGCCATAAGTCGAAACTAAAACTAACATCTAATTACAATAACTGTTAGAACATCTTCTCCTTTTCTGCACATTCATGACAACAGGTTTAAACCAGTTTTCTATCTTTTGTTTTCGATAATATCCGTTTTTGTCCGCAAAGCAGATTGACGGTTCTAATATGATTCGTCAGCTGCAGAGTGCCTTGCCTTCACTTCCTCCAAGGAGGGTTTTAATATGTGACGCGATCTGAAGAAAAGGACGTTCAACTCGTAATGCAAACTAATGATATTTAGGTCTTCATTGCATCCAAAATATTCAATAAAAACTGATTTCAGTTTTACAAAAACAAAAATAAACTTTCAGTTCAAGTAAAACTATTGTAAACATAACCAATAATTCATTTGCTTCTAAGGTCCCTTTCTTCAGATCGCGTCACATATTTTGCAGTCATGTTCACATTTCTCAAGGACAGACTGAAGAATACGAAAGCCTTCCTTAAGGAAGCGAAGGAATCCGTGTAGAAATTGCCATATTTGGCCCAAAAATAGCTTGAAACGCCTCACCCAATATGGACCAGACCTGGGAAGCGTCAAAATATGGCTTCATCTTGTGGCCACAATGGGGTAAGGCGTTTCATGCCAATTTTATGGACGCCAGATTTGGCCCAGGACTAAATTACTACACGGGCAAGACGCTCAGCAGCTGATGAATCAGATTAGAACCGTCTATCTGCTTTGGGGACAAAAACGGAGATTATCGAAAACAAAAAAGAAAAAGCCAGTTTAAATCTTTTGTCATGGATGTGCAGAAAAGGAGAAGAGGTTCTAAAATTTATGTTAGCCGTAAAAGGTAAAACATATGCTGACGTTTTAGGTAAGCTTCGAAGGCATGGATAAGATGGATCGAAGGGTCATACTTGAGTTCGGAGACTTGGATTGCTTTACACAGGTAGAAAAGGTCCAACTAGTTCTGGATAAGGTGGACAGACTGGAGGAATTAGGTCACAGATTGGATTTATATACACAGAAAATTAAAAGGCATTAAAATAAGCTGCAACGCTTATTATTTTAATCCAATTTTGCTTATTTTAATCCATTTTGGTATTAAAATAAGCAAAATTGCATTAAAATAAGAAGCGTTGCAGCTTATTTTAATACCTTATAATTTTATGTGTACTGTCTAATTGGAAAAAGAGTTAAAAGTTCGTAGTTTCTAAGAAAAGTCCTGGTTGCTTCTTATGCAGAGTCTTTAGATCTATTCTTAACGAAGCCAAAAAGACTCTCGCTAGAACAAAGAAAAAATAGTTCAAAAAGATCGTCAAAAGCATGATTGCGGAAGGAGCTCTGTCACATGTAGCAAATTAGATTTTAAATTAAAATTTAGTCACTTGCGGCAAGGTAATATTTCCAGTAAGAGACTTCATGGTTAAAATCTAATCTGCTCTATGTGACAGAGCCCTAAGCTAGATCCCGGGGACCTACACCTACAAAATTTAAAATCAGACGGCATGGCACTAAGGATTTGTCCAGTCAAGTATGTGGTATCTTGGATACCAAGAAATAAGCATATTTCCCACCTCCCTCGTAAAATTAAAAAAAACAGCACAAAATCGCATGCTATCAAAATATTCATGTCTCTAATAATCATTTAAATTTTATAAAATTTTTATTAATTAAATCAAATTATTTTTACTGCACTCACATTTCTCAATGATCGCAACAACATTGCGAGGTGCTTTATCTTTATAAGAAAGTCGTTTAAAAATGCAAATTGGACTCACCAGGGACAGTACATAACAATTTATTTAAAAGCTAAAGCTGTGATATTTCGCAAACAATTTATTGTTGCGGGCAATCAAACTGTCACGGGAATATACATTCTGTTTGTCGAAATTTATCTTTTTTTGATAGACTGCACATATTAAAAAAACATTTTGTTTACAGTATATGAATGTTGTGCAAAAAAAAAAAAAATCATTAAAACATTTCCCATATAATATCTTATTTGCGAATATTCAAGTAAATGTAATTGGATGACTCAAAACTTTATATAGTATAACATAACAGTTGAAAAAGAATTTTACAGATTGCATCTTTTCTCATTTGCATAAATTAATTGATGATTTTATATTAACCTTATATCCATATTATTTCAATAAAGCGAAACAGTGGAATGCAATATACAAAAATGAAATCTCAAATTTTCTTATTTTATTTCATTTATTATTTCGAAAATAGGAAATATTCTTTCTTTTATTATTTTTATTACACATATTTTATTATTATTACATATTATTTTTTTTGTAAATTTTATTGATATTTTACAGATTTTTAAAGATAGTTAAATTCAAATAATAAAAAGATAAATTTTTCATTGACTTTATAAAATATTAAATATTTAAACTTTTTTTAAAAATCATAAATATTATATATTTTTAAAAATTACCAAATATAATTAAGACTCAATATTGATAAAAATAACTTTAAAAAACATCATATATATGTGTCATTATACAGAAAAAAATTTTTTTTTTGGCGCTGCAAACAGATATATTTGCCAAAACAGTTGTTTCGATAAAGTGTATCTAAAAACAGAATTTTTATTCTATAAAAAGACCCATTGAATTTTTAACCACTAAGCATGTATCATCGAAATCCCGTCCACTCACAACAAATTAAATATGATTTAAAAGAAAAAATTTTTGTGTTGGACAAAGGAATTTATTAAGATTAAAAAAGAGATTCATAGTCACATAAATAATTGAGAAATGTATTTTTAAAGTAGGATTAAAGAAATAATAATTCAGTTTTTTCTTTTTCTTTTGAACAATCATAAATATATAATTAGACATAAAAAAAGTGAAACACGATGCAAATATATAATAATAACTTTTTAAATGAAACGCAGTAAATAAATTATATTTTTGTGAACAAAAGCAAGTATTCTTATATGTGAAATGTTTTTTTTTCTGATTCATTGCCACAACTCTCAATGTCAAGGATGACAAGACATTTTTTTCTATAACCTTCTGAATTATATGAAGTTGAATAAACTTAAAATATAATCCATATTATGTCATAAAATAGTTAGAATAAACTACATAAATTCAAAAAAAAAAAACAAAATTTTTTAGATTTTACATAATTTTTTAGCCCTTTTTAATTTTTGAAAACTGACTTTATAAATATAAACATGGAACGTTTTACGTCTACCGGCCTAGAACTCTACCCAAAATTCTAATCTTTTAATAAAAATGTTGCAGAATTAAAAATTCAAAATGGCGTCTTTATGATACTGTTTTATATATGCTGTATATATTTGTGAATAAGCGAATATAAATATATTAATTTCTTTCTAAAAATGATGCATAAATATTAGGTAATGAGATTTTTTTTTTTGGGTCGCTTATTACGAATCTATAAAGTCAGATTTTCAAAACTCAAAATGGTGGATCCAATATGGCTGACGAATTTCAGGGTGTCTAACAAATTACGAAAGAACAATTTCCTGACTTTTCAATAACACCCTTAAAATATTTCCGTGACATATTATTTAATATATGATGTAATGATTTATTTTTCCGTAAAACTAGAGCAGAAATTAAAATGGTTGTAATTTGACGCCATTTTAATTTCAGCTCTAGTTTTTCGAAAAAATATAGCAAAAACACCGCCAATTCAATTTCTCCACTAGTTTCACTTAAAAAAAAACAGAGTAAAAACGGCGTCATTTTAATTTCTGTCCTATTTTTACAAAAAACTACAGCAGAAATTAAAATGGCACCGTTTTAATTTGACGATATTTTAATTTTTCCTCTAGTTTTACTAAAAAATAGATCAAAAACAGCGCAATTTGACGCTTTTTTAATGTCTGCTCTAGTTTTACGGAAAAAGAGAGCAGAAACAACGTCATTTTAATTTATGTTTTAGTTATTTTGTAGAAATAAAGCAAAAATGGCACCATTTTATTTTTTGTCCTACTTTTACGAAAAACTACAGCAGGAATTAAAATGACATTGTTTTTTCTTTATTTCTACAAAAAAAAACTGGAGCTGTTTTTGCTCTATTTCTACAAAAAAAAATTTATAGCAGAAATTAAAATAAGGCCGTTGTGATTTGGCGCCATTTTAACATCTGCTCTTTTTTTACGAAAAACTAGAGCAAAAATCAAATAGGCGCCGTTATTGCTCTATTTTTTACAATTCCTTTTAAAATTCCAGGACTTTTCCAAGACTTTTCCCTGATCTGGAGAGTTTTTCTGAGTGTTAGTCACCCTAAATTTAAAAAAAATTTTTGAATTCACTTGAAACTTATTACTGAGAGGTTTTTTGGGTGGCTGATAACGAATCTGAAGTCCGATTTTCAAAATTCAAAATGGCGAACTCAATATGGCGAGCGACTTTTAAAAAATTTATTGAATTCGCTTGAAACTTATTACTTGAGGGTTTTTGGGGTCGATGATTACGAATCTAAAGTCGGATTTTTGAAATTCAAAATGTCGGATCCAATATGGCTGTCAAATTTTTTGAAAATTAGTTATTTTTTTTGAAATTTCCTTTAAAATCGATGAATTTTTATAAAATTTGCTTCTTTATGTTTTTATTGGGACCGCTGAATAACAATTATCTAGCGAATTGAATTCGATTTTTAAAAAGTCGTTTGCCATTTTGGGTCCACCATTTTGAATTTTGAAAATCTGATGACATATTTGTACTCAGTATCTCTAAAAACCCACAAGAAAAAAATTTCAAGAAAATCCACCAATCTTTAAGGAAATTTCTAAAAAAGAAAATAACCAATTATCAAAAAATTTGACCGACATATAGGATCGGCCATTTTGAATTTTGAAAATCTGACTTCAGATTCATAATCAACGACCTCAAAAACTCCTGAGAAACAAGTTTCAAGGGAATTCAAATAAATTTTTCAAAATTCGTCCGCTATATTGAATCCACCATTTTGAATTTTGAAAATTTTGAAAATCTAACTTCTGATTCGTAATCAGCGACCCAAAAAACATTACAATTTGTCATTACTCAAAATGCATCATTTTTAGAAAATAAAAGAATATTTGTTTACGAGTATGTTGATGTATTGCATGTTTATTTTTATTAATTAGAATTTTGTGCAAAGCTATGGTCCGGTTGACGTGAAACATCCAACGTATAAAATAAATTCTATAAAATTTTTTTGAAATTTCACATACGCGGCTTATGGAATATATTTTCTAATATCTCGATTATTGACGTCATAATAAGTGTCAGATAACTGCAAATAAATTCAAAAAAAAAAAAAAAATAAGAGGATATTTGAAAAAAAATTTATGAGTTTGATAAGAGAGCCCATTAAATGTACCACGTATATACTACAATTCCCAACACATAAAACAAAAAGGAATTTTATTTCCGGTGTTGGTTTAAATTCGACAGTATATTCTCCACATGTAAAATATATATATATCTTCCTATAAAGAAAACTATGTAAAAATTTTGTATTCATGCAATCTATTTTTTTTTAAATTTCTCAATCCGTCAGAAAAAGTTTCGAAAAAAAAGTAAAAAGTCCATTCTTTTTCCCTAATGGACCTCATTTTTTTTTATAAAACACGAGTAGGAGGAAAAAAATTGTTTTCATTTATATATTCTTGAAAAATTTCTAAAAAATAATAAAAAAAAAAATTTACTATTTAAATATAATTTTCATTTTGTTTTACGTTTTTGACAAAGTAAGAAATATCATATATATATATATATATATAGGTGAATAAAAAAGTGAGCAATAAAAGTTCATTTCCTTAGTAGAGTGTAATAAAAGTGACTTTGTAAAGGTTAATGGAAGTAAATGTTATCGTTCGACTTAAAGAAAGAGAAAAAAAGATGCATGCACTTTTTATTGACTTTTTTTTATTATTTATCAATAGCTTTCTATTATTAATTATTTTTATTAATAATAATTAAATTCAATTTAACAAAAACATAATAAATAAAATAGTATTGAATATAAATATTTTATTTTTTAATTTTCTATATAAATTCCAATTTTATGGCAAAACGAGAGAAGAACTACATTTTTCCAAACAAAATTGAATAAGAACACGTTTAATTTAATTAAAGCAATTTAAAAAAGTTTCAAGAAACGAATAGAAAAGTTATAAAAATATAAAATTTTAATATAATCGAAAAATATCCACATCGATTTCTGTATTCAAGAAACATTATAATATATTTAATGTAATTCAAATTGTGAAATATCGTAAAAAAAATTTGTTTTGGGAATTTCAATTTTATTTTCAGATTAATATCAGGTCGAAAATAGAAGTATAAGTCAATAAACTCTAATGTAGACAATATTTATCGATATATGGGGCATTTCACGTAACATTTTCATTCAAAATTTTTTTTTAATTGGAACATTTTTTTTCGAATTCTATATGAAAAATAATGAAATAGGGTCACTTGGGGTAAATGGGGACAAGAGGTTTTGGAGCTTAATTTACTGAAGTTTTAAAATTAAGTTCAACGTCAATATTTTAACTTCAGATCACCTGCAAGAGGTTTTGAGTATTGCCAAGCTTTTATCTTGACAATTGGCAACAAGATAAAAAAAGTTATCGCTCAATGCATAAAAACTTGAAAATCAAAGTCAAACTGTTTCAGTATTTTGTCTCGCATTTGAAAAAAAAACAGACTTAAAAATCATACCAAATTTGTTTTTTATTCCTTATGACTCCTATAACAGAAATTCACTTGAATTTTTGATTTTTGTCAATTTCGTTAATAATAACAAGCTATCCCCATTTACCCCAAAAATTTGAAAACTCAGGGTAAATGGGGACAGCTTGTCATTATTAACCAAATTGACAAAAATCAAAAATTCAAGTGAATTTCTGTTATAGGAGTCATAAGGAATAAAAAACAAATTTGGTATGATTTTTAAGTCTGTTTTTTTTCAAATGCGAGAAAAAGTACTGAAATAAAAAAAAAATAAAAAAATTTCAATTGGTTTAACTATTATATATGTAATACAATATCAAAGAATTTTTTATCAACTTAGTTTTCGGGGTCGCTGAATCCGAATTTGAGGTCAGATTTAAAAAATTCAAAATGGCGGACCCAATATGGCGTCCATAAAAATGTAAAAATTGACTAGATTTGCATAAAAAAGGTTCCCTTAAGATTATTGGGGTCGCTGAATCCAAATTTGAGGTCAGATTTAAAAAATTCAAAATGGCACACCCAATATGGCGGAAAAATTAAAAAATTGATTCGATTCGTTCAAAAATTGTTTTTTGGGGTCGCTGAATCCAAATTTGACCTCAAATATGGATTTAGCAACCTAAGAAACCCCCAAGTACTGAATTTTGAACGAATCGAATTAATTTTAAATTTTTCCGCCATATTGGGTGGCCATGTTGGGTCCGCCATTTTGATTTTTTAAAATCTGACCTCGAATTTGGATTCAGCGACCAAATTTTGAACGAATCGAATCAACTTTAAATTTTTCCGCCATATTGGGTTGGACATTTTGAAGTTTTTAAATCTGATCTTAAATTTGGATTCAGCGACCCCAAAAACTTTTAATACGATGATATGATATTTTTTTGAAAACTTTTTTTTTGACCGTTTTAGGCCCACAAACGATTTTCCTACTAGACTGCAAAGGGGTTAATTACAAGACAAAAGAAATGACTTACCAAAGAATTGGAAATTGAAGTGGTTTCATTTCTAAAATACATAATCTAAACTCTATGTAACGACCTAAATAATTGCAAATATCGTTTAATGAAAATAAAAAAAAGAATTATTTCATTATTTTTCATATAGAATTCAAAAAAAAAATTTTCCAATTAAAAAAAAAATTTTTTGAATAAAAATGTCACGTGAAATGCCCTTATATTGAAAAATAATACAAAGAAATAAACAAGAATCAAATACAATTTAGTCAATTTCCTCAATTAGTTATAAATGAAAATAATTTAGATGATAAAATTAATAGTGAAACATTTTGCACGAAATAGGGGGAAAAAAACAGTATACTTTATTCACATTAAAATTTGTCTAATGTACAGAAGAAAAAAGTATAGTGGTATAGGAAGTACTAGTGAAGTGCCTATAAAAACGTGTACTCTTTCTATTAGAATTGACTTTTAAAGAGAATCTTCTCTTTTATTTCAGTTGCAGTTGTAGTGGCTTTCTTCATTTGTTGGGCACCTTTTCATGCACAAAGACTCATCGCTGTTTATGGAACAGAAGCGAAAAATCCTCATCCTATTTTAATAACTGTTTATACAACGCTTACCTATATGTCTGGAATTTTTTACTATTTATCAACTACCATTAATCCTCTACTTTACAACATTATGTCCAACAAGTTTCGAGAAGCTTTCAAGGTAAGGCAGTTTTATTATTTTGACCATTGTTATTGTTAATCCCACGTTTCTTAATTTCATATCTAAGTTTTACTGAGATTTCCAAACAGTTATTTCGAGGTCGAATTCAACTTTATCAAGGATAAAAAGTTTTTTCTCGACCAAAAAAAAAAAACACAGCGGCTTGATAAGATTTTCAAAATAAATGAACAGTTAATCATTTTTTTTTCACACTTTGTGAAATAAAATTTTATTTTATCAATAAAAGTATTTTAGACCAAATTCATTACAAATCAGACGGGCTAAAATTTCATTTATCTAAAATTTAGGGTAAAAAATCTTTAAAGTGTTATAACTTTTCAAGTAATTTAGATGTCTCATTTTTTCTTTTTGCATTTGAAAGAGCTTTCATTTTTCTTTCAAAATCCGTTGGAAAAATTAAAAAATGTTCAAAAATAACAAAATGGAGGCCATTTTAATAAAAAAGAATTTTAATTACTCAAAAACCCCACTTTTTTTGGCCAAAAATTTTTATGTGGATTGTCTTCACCGTGAAAAATATTTTTTATAACAATTTAATTGGTCCGTTTTCTAACGGATTTTGAAAGAAAAAAGAAAACTCCTTCAAATGTGAAAAGAAAAAATAAGACATCGAAATTACTTTAAAAAATTTTTTCCCTAAAGTTTAGGTAAACGACGTTTTATACTGCCTGTTTTAAAATAAATTTGGTCTTAATTTTTTTTTAATTTTCGAGCAAAAAAACTGTAATTTAAAAATACGCGATTGAATTTACAAATTGTAAACAAAGAAAAATTTTAATATTTTATAATAGTTTACTATTTAAATTTTATTTAAATTATATCAAATTTTCCCCCTATGAGACATAGAAACGTACGCATTTGGGAAGCTAGTCAAGTGGGCGGGTATTTAATACGCAACGCTACTGCGCACAAAGTGGAGAGAACTACTCCCACTTATTTAAGGACAGCCAATAACGTTCGCGGATCCCCACTATTGCACGAGTCTCAAAGAATATAAGGGGGATATCGCTGAACAAGAGTTGTAGAATTAGAAAGACTATCCACAAGACAGTAGCTAACCAACTCTAATAAAAAAAATTCGAGATAGTTCAAATACGTTTTAAATTAAGTTAAATTAACCCAAAATTAAATCTGTTCTATTATACAATGACTATAACTTTTTTTTGTAATTAACACTGATAAATTATGATTAATTTAATTAGAATCTGCAAGAATTGAGTTAATTTAAGCTCTAATTAATTAGTAAGTTAATTAAATAATTAGTAATTAATTAGACGGAGAGACCGCCGGTTGGAAAAATTACTAAAAAGATTTACAAGTAGCGGAAATAAGGTTACTTTGTCATATATTGCTGTAGGAAATCGAAAATTCTATTAGCAGCATACTTAATAAAACCTGTATACTATAGTAAAATTGCACACAAATTGGAATAGAAATTACTATAGTCTACAGCAATATTTGACAATGTAACCTTATTTCCGCTACTTGTAAATTTTTTTAGTAATTTTTCTAACCGGCGGTCTCTCCGTGTAGAGCTTAATTTAACTCAATTCTTGCACAATTTAAAAAAAATCGCTTAAAACTAAGCATAATTATCAGTATTAGTATAAACCTCAAATTTCATTTAACATAAATATCATTTCTCTTAAATTTAAATTAACATAATTGTACATTGACATAAAATTTATTTGAAACAATATTCACTTGTCATAAATTTCATTTGACATAATTCTTATTTGACATAAATTTCATTTGATATAAATTTTATTTTATATAAATTTCATTTCACATAAAGTTCATTTAATATATATCTTATTTGACATAAAACTTATTTGATATAAAATTCATTTGACATAAAACTCATTTGTCATAAAAGTAGCATTGGCTATCCTTGTCATACATATAAGCTTCTTTGTGTAGGAAAAGGATAGAGGAAGCAACTTTAATGACAAATAAATTTTATGTCAAATGAATTTTGATATCAAATAAGTTTTATGTCAAATAAGATATATATTAAATGAACTTTATGTCAAATGAAATTTATATAAAATAAAATTTATATCAAATGGAATTTATGTTATATGAATTTTATGACAAGTGACTATGATGTCAAATAAATTTTATGTCGATGTATAATTATGTTAATTTAAAATTATGTAAAGTGAGTATTATTACAAATGAATTTTATGCCAATTAAGTTATATGTTAAATCACATTCATGTCAAATGAATTTTATATCAAATGAAATTTCTGTCAAATGCAATTTATGTCATTTTAATTTAATATCAAATGAAAATTATGTCTAATGAAATTTATGTCATATAAGATTTATATCAAATTAATTTTACGTTAAATGATTTTATGTATCAGAAATTTTGTCTTTAAGAATGTCGAACGATCTCTGAAATTCTTTGGCATTTAATTATCGCCCTATAAAAACGGCACTGAACGTGAAAATGATAAACATTGATTTTCAAGTACTTTTTTCTCGAAACTCGGACACTTTTTTTAAAATCGGCCAAAATACCAAGGATCCTTATCTTATAAATTTCTTAAATCCGAAAGATTTTGCAAATCTATACAAAAACGCGATTGTAAAACGAAAAGTATAGGAAATTAATATATTGACAGCTGCGACATTGTGTTCCCAGCATGCTCCTGCCATCTGAGGGCAGCAGGACGTAATAAACTTGTCATTATATTACCTTCCTACTTTTCGTTTTACAATCGCGTTTTTGTATAGATTTGTCCGATTTGTTTCGAGAAAGAAGTATTTTAAAATCAATGTTTATCATTTTCACATTCAGTGCCATTTTTAAAGGGCGATAATTAAATGCCAAAGAATTTCAGAGACCGTTCGACATTCTTAAATTTAATTTTAATCACAATAGGGGTGAAATTGGTCGAACACAGGAAAAATGAGCGTCAAATTATTATTAATAATTTCATTACAGAATCTACTTAAATTCTTTGTCAACATCTTTAATTTTTGGTTAATTTACTCTTTTATTTCCAATATAATTTTAATATTTGTTAAGTTATTTTTTTATTTATTATTTCTAATATAAATTTTCACACGCTATGTGGCTACAAAATTTCTTGAAGAGTCGAAACATAAAGATTCCTACCTACACGCCTATAGATTCTCTACTCTAGAAAAATACAAAGAAAATTTAATTTAATAAACCTTGTATGTTTATATAATTTAAATAAATAATAATAATTATTATTATTTTCAGTCAATGCTGGCAAAACACTGCGGAAACAGACTACAAACATCAAGTCCCTTACATCGTACATATACAAGTCTTTCTCGTCATCCAAGATCAACTTTTCATCGTGTTGATTCCCATAAATCTGCATCAGTTTCTGCCAGCGAGGAAAATCAACAATTATCAACTTTTGATCAACGAAAAAATTCAATTAAATGCTGCAATAGTGGAATTGAACGAAAAAATTCACAAATTGTTGTAATTTCAAAGATAAATGGATCTCATCCAGAAATAATGAGAAATGGCTCAAGAGCTTCAAATACAAGTCAAGTCACTGTAATGACAACTATTGGAAAAGGTTCCAACGAAGGCAATAACAATTCAGAAACCGTGTATGTCGATGAATCTACTTTACGAGTTCATCATCGACCACTACAAACCATTACTCTAGGTAAATTTTCATTTATCTTTTTTTTATATCAATAATTCGTCATTAATTATTATAAATCTATTGTAATATTTTAGGAATTTTGGCAGGACGTCTAAGGTTTGGTACAAAGAGTTTATTTGGAAGTCAACCAAGGCCATCAAAGAAACCAAAAATCAAGCCAGAAGTTGCGAGTGCACCGCCAAAAATTAACAGTCATCCCAGTATCGACAGTGGGAATACTATAAGTAATTCCAGCCTTCAAGACTACGATGAGACAGAATTCACGGGAAGTGAATTAGCCACTTATATGAAGGAATTAAATTTCGATCTAATTACTTGACAACCTTTTTGACGCAAGGAAAGTTACAAAACAAACTTGCGAAGATTTTCATTGACAAATTAAGTGATGCTCTATACGAAGATTTATATATATAGGCTCATACCTGCCTCCGATCCTTGAGAAGGACATAAAAAAAGAATCTATTTTTCCGTATCCATGAACTGTGAGACCATGACGTCCATTTCGATATATACATATACATTTAATTCTCATTTTCACCAAAAAGATATTTAATATACCGAAACTTGCCAAGGAGCTTTTAAAAATATAAATGTATCAATATAATAAATACAGCTCCTTATATTTTCTTCAATTTTGAAATATTACAAGTAAATTATTCCATTTCAAAAAAAAAATACAAAATAATAATTTAAAAATAGAATATTTTACAATTAATTTGTTTTTTATTAGAACATGTTGAAACTAGTCGTAAACAAACATTACTACGATATAAATATAGTTCTTAAGAAAAACAATTATGTAGAAAGTGTACATTTCTTTTTAGGAGACTTTTTAATTAAAATTTAAGTTATATAATTTTTTATACTGTATATTTTTTTAAAGCTAAAGTATAAAAATAGAATAAGATTAAATAAGAGAAAGTTTTAAGATATTTCTTAGAGAAATTTATACTTAATTATTACTTATATGACTGGAAAATTTTTAAAGATTTTATTAATAATTTCTTGTTTTTGTTACAGAAAGTATAATGTATTGTTAAATTATTGATTATAATTTTTTTTGTTTATTCAACAAATGAATATATATATGTGTGTGTATAACTGAAAAAAAGACTCCAATTTATTTGCAATTTTTACATATAGAAAAAATGTTCCCTTAATATTTTTGGAAAGTAAAGGAGCTTGTTGCGAAGCGGCGCACTCGCTTTTTTTTGTATTTTAAGTTAGTTGTATCAAAATAAAATTAAATAAACGTAAATAATTTTTGTTAATGTTTTTTCTTTTAAATATTAAATTAAATAAAAAATTCAGTAAAGTATTATAATTAAATTAAATATTAAAAATATCACGGTGCGCCAGAAGGTGGTTTAAAAAAAATGAATTGTCACTTAAAAATTCTTTTTGATTATGATTCTTAGATGAATAAAAGACATTTCTCAATAGTTTTTAAAATCAGTTTACGTGCCCGATTTAAATAAAATTGAGTTTTTATATAAAAACAGTGTTTTATGGGGAATCAGAATTTATTTAATCTAATAAATACTGTAATAAATGATAAAATAATTACTTATTTTCAATTTTACATATAAATAATTATATTGCTGTAGTGTTTGTGTCCGATTTTAAAAAATTAAATTATAATGTTAAAAGAACGATTTTAAGAGTGACAAAATTTATTTAAGACAGTCGAATGATCTCTGAAATTTTTTGGCAAGAGGAGACCTTTAATTATCGCTTTTTAAATCCTAAAGATTATACGAATCTATACAAAAACACTATTGCAAAACGAAAAGTAATATAATGACAGGTACATTACCTCCTGTCGCCGTCAGATGGCAACAGCATGCAGGGCGCACAAAGTCGCAGCTGTTATTAGATTACTTTTCTACTTTTTGTTTTGCAACCATGTTTTTCTATGGATTCGTACAGTTTTTTGGATTTAGGAAATTTATAAGATGAGGATTTTGGCTGATTTTGTTAAAAGTGTTCGTGTTTCGAGAAAAAAGTATTTTAAAATCAATACTATTTCACGTTCAGAGCGATAATTAAAGCTCTCTTCTCGCCAAAGAATTTCATATACCGTTCGACACTCTTAATGCATAAATATAAAAACGAAACAAGAAACTAACTTCATTGTTAATAAATTTATATGAACCCAAATCTAAAACATCTATTATCTATACGCATATAAGTATACATTAAATAAATTCTAGTTCCTCATAAAATACTATTTTCAAATATTTAAAACTCAATTTGTTTTAAATTGGGCACGTAAGCTGATTTTAAAACCTATTGAGAAAAGTTTTTTATTCATCTTAGAACCATAATCAAAAGGAATTTTTAAGTGCCAATTCATTTTTATTTAAACCTCTTTCTGGCGCACCGTGATATGTCATAAATTTTGTCTGAACCTGAAAAAAGTTAGTAGTTTATCACTTTATTTATCAAAGTTTTTAATCGATTTTTTATTTTAAAAATTATAACTTAATTCCTAAGCGGAAAATCTCACAATTGTTTTTTGTTTACAAAAGTAAAGGATATTAACTTTAAAAAATACGTATGTTTAAGATAAGTATGCAAAAAATTTATAGAAAAAATTTCCATTTTATGAAAACAAAAAACTGAATTTCCAGAGGTTGAAAACAAGTTATTTATCCTGAAGCGTCTATGAGTTAATGAAATCCTAAATGTTATGCCACCAAAAATATAAATTAAAGTGGTGTAACTGTTGACATACGTCATGAACAATTAAATGTTATTGTTTTTGAGAAATGTTGACTGCGCCGCTTCGCCCCACGCTCCCCTATATGTCTACACAAATCACTTAATAACGTCATATTTTGCAAAAATATTTGTAGAATAAAATACAAGACGTCTTTAAACAGTGTTTAAACAAATTTGTTGGTACTTTCTGAAAATGTTTCAGGAATGTTTTTGAATCAAAATCTAATATCATTCAATAGTTGTCTAATATTTACTATATCCCAACTATAAAATCTACTTTCCAGAGCTGGCAATTGTATAGAATACCTCTCAAAGCATCTCTAAAGGGCGCAAATACCTGACGAATTGTACACACTTAATACCCAGGTGCAAACAGACCTACACTAGGGATTACGTCCCGGAACTTATCCGTCATCTGAGCATAAAGCTCAAAAATGCAATCAAATAGGGATGAATGTAATAATTATTTAAATTGAATTAATTTAATTTAAATAAAAAAGAGTAAGTCCAGGTCAATCGTGTCAACAAATTTTAATTGATTTTCTAAAATGTTAAAACTTTTATGAAAATCTGTAGTTTACAATAAAAGAAAAAAACACTTTTAACCTTTTTTTGAAAATTTAAATTTTTGTTAGTTTTTTTTTACATTAACAAAATTTTACAACATTTAAAAGAAAAATTAATAACTCAACAACTGTTTGCAATAAATTAATTAAACTTTTACTGATTATATAAAACAATTGCCCTCTTTTCAATGAATATAAAATTGCAAAATTGTAAACCTAAAAATTCGATATTTTTAATAATAACAACTAACGATTATTGCAAACAGTTGTTGAGTTATTAATTTTTTATTAAATGTTGTAAAAATTATAATAAAAAATTAAATGTTAAAAATTGTTCAAAAAGTAATTTGTTTAAACAAATTATTTTTTGAACAATTTTTAACGTCAAAAGTCATTGTTTGAACCGCAGTCCTGTTTCCAATTTTCATTTTGCAGATATTTCCATGTGTCTAATCATGGGCTCAGATGGGTGCATCATAGTGCACTTATGGTTTATAAATTATTTATAATAAATTGATTGAAAATTTTGAAAAAGTCATACATGTTCCTTTAGTAATTTGTCCCGTAGAATCGAATGGCGCTGTTTGTTTTTAAAAATTCACCAATGTTGTTAATTTGTTTATAACAATTTATTTAAACAAATTATTTTTAAAAAAATTTTTAACGTCAAAAGTCATTGTTTGGACCGCAGTCCTCTTTCCAATTTTGATTTTGCAGATATTTCAATGTGTCTAAGCATAGGCTCTGATGGGTGCACCACAGTGCATTTTTTGTTTATAAATTATTTATAACAAATGGCGTGAAAATTTTGAAAAAGTAATACTTGTTCTTTTAGTAATTTTGCCCGTAGAATCAAATGGCGCTGTTAGTTTTTAAAAATTCATCAATTTTGTTAATTTGTTTATAACAATTTGTTTAAACAAATTATTTTTTAAAACATTTTTTAACGTCAAAAGTCATTTTTTGTACCGCAGTCCTCTTTCCAATTTTGATTTTGCAGATATTTCCATGTGTCTAAGCATGGGCGTTAATATGGGTTAATGTATAAAACTTCTAATATTTCAAAAATTATATTTGATAAAAAAATTTTATATATAACTGTTAATATATGATATTTCAAATAATATTTTGCTATTTTTGGTTAATAATTAGATCTCAATAATTTCTAAAGTAGAAGGTATATTTGAAAAATTAAACATTTCAGATTGTGTCGCTACGTTCGTAGAAAACTATTCCACTTGCCTATCGCGGATTCCCTCGACGGAGCGATGGCAGCATCGCCTCTTCTGGACCAGTCCCCCAGTGGCCCCTCTTCTATGTGGGGAGACCGGGGAACTATGCAGGGGCCATGCTTTCTCTGCATCCTCCTTCCTGTCCTTCAGTCTGAAATATAAAAAGTCAAAATAATTAAACAAGTTAAAAAGTTGTTCATTTCATGACCATTTAGCTCCCTCATCATGATAAACACTTAAAATACAACTAGCAAAATTAAACGCGCGCAAGCACGCCAAATTTAGTATTTAATTGTTTGTTATAAAGAAATTAAAGATTAATATTATCAATAATAATTTAATTTATTAGAATATTATTACATATTAAATGATAATAATGAAAATTATATGTTTACAGGCCTCGGATTATACGACTTTTTCTGACTTTTTTCAAAAATACGACTTTTTCTGACTTTTTTCAAAAATACGACTTTTATCGACTTATCGATCTTCTTCAGATCTTCTTCAATTCAATTATTTAACAAACTTTGAACTAAAATGATTATTCACTAAATTAATTATTTTTAATAATTTTAATTAAATACATCACAAATTCAATAATTATTCAAAATTTTCAATTTAAAATTTAATTATTTACCAAGTTTTCAATTTAAAATGAAATAAAATTCAATTATTTTCTAAAATTTCTATGCAAAATTAATTATTCCAATTTTCAATAAAAAATGAACTTAAATTAAATTATTATCCAAAATTTCAATTAAAATTCAATTATTTCACAAAATTTTCAATTCAAAATGAACTGAAATTCAATTATTTTCCAAATTTAAAATCAAATAAAATTTCATTATTCTCAAAAATTTGAATTCAAAATTAATTGAATTTTCAATAATTTGAATTTAAAAGCATCTAAAATTTTCCATCGAAAATTTTTTTTTTTAAATTTAATAATTTCAATTATAACTCTAAGGAAATTCAATTATTTTTAACTATTTTAATAATATTCTTTGAAAACTCAACTATCTGAAACCATTTTTCAATTAAAAATGATTTTCAAATTATTGTATTTTGTCCGCATTTTCTAATAAATTTTTAGTAAAATCATCTAAAATTTTAATTAAAAATCACTTAAAGTTTCAATTAATTTATATTATATTAATTTATATATTAATTAATATCTTTTGAAATTTAATTATTTCTAAAAATTTCAACTTTAACCCTTCGAAAAAGATTATTATTAAAAAAAAATTTTTATTTAAAAATCTGTAAAATATTTTTGTTGAAATAAAAAACAAATCCACTTTTTTTTGGAATATAAATCGACTAAAACGACTTTTTGTGTCATTAAGTGGATTCGAGGCCTGTGTTTTTATAATTAATATTTAATAGATTTTCGTTGGCCTCTGGTACCTTAAAAATAAATTTTTTTCAAATTACTATCTTGTACGAAATTTCCTGGCGCATCTTTTTTCTCATCATAAATTTTTTGTATTTGTATACAATTTTTGAATCAATATACAACTTTTAAAAAAATTTTGTTGGTAAACGTTGTGTACTTCAGCTTCGTGAATTGAATTTTCGAATTTGGAATTTTAAAGAAACTTATTCCGAAATTTGGAAACACAATTATACAACTTTGGCAAAAATGAGAAAAAGAATTGTCAAAATTTGACACGTCATAAGATTACTATTTAAAAAAACACGTGAAATCAGAAAAGGCCAACTTCAAGTTAGGACAGAAGGACAGACCAAGCATTTTATTATTATATAAATATTAGTTTTACAAAAGTTTAAATTTTTTGTTAACAATAAAAATAGCGATCAATGTTATAAATATTGGTAAAATGTAAACTTTATATTATATACTTCAATCGATTTCTTTTGATGCAAGGAAAACAACTTTGACAACATTTATTAGAAATTTTTATGAAGAAAAGAGTTATTTCAAAAAATAAGTAAAACAATTTTTTCAAAAATTATTTAATTTATAGATTTTAAGTAAAATATAGACTTTAATATAGGGTAATCAATTCATTTTAATGTGAGAAATCATTTTTTTGTACAAAAAAAAAAAAATTAAATTTACAGTGTAAAAAATTTTTTGGTTAAAAAACGTATTTTCAAATAAATTTCAAATATGCATTCAGGATAAAAAAAGCCCGTATAACCCATTTTTATAAAATCGGAAATCGTCACAAATACAAAGCTTCCTCGGGAGGAGAAAAAAAAATTTTAAATTGTAGCGCATAAAAAATATTTTTAAAATTCTTCATGCAGTTTTTTTCTACGTTATTATATATAGTCAGAACTATAAAATATAAAAATAAATAAATGTAAATAAAATTTACTAATCTTTTAATCAATTTCATTTATAATTTTTCATTTAATAAAAATAATGATAATTTATTAAAATTCTTTAAATTATATTTAAAGAGGTTCAACCCATTAACGTAACCTCAAACTAAAAAGTAATTTTTTAACCAGAACTAAAAATATATATTTAAAATTTATTACACTCTAATTCGACAGATCTAATTGTACAAGTTTGGAAAAAAATTATCTTAAGTTAACATTTGTTGTTAAATAATAATTTGATAAATATTTTGTATTTTTTCATATAAGTTAGTGAACAATTGTAATTTTTATGCAATTCTTACAAACAATATCTCATTTTGCTCTTTAAAAGATTCTTTACAATTCTGATTTTGTGTTTTCGTTAAATAATGGTATTGTTTAAAAAATATAAAAAATAAAAATTTTATATTTGTTTATTAACTTTTGAAAAAAAATATTTTTTATAAAATTCAACAAACAGTATTGTAGAAAATTTTTCATAGAGCAAAATGAGCTATTGTTTGTAAAAATTGCATAAAAATTACAATTGTTCACTAACTTTTAAGAAAAAATACAAAATATTTATTAATTATTATTTAACAACAAATTTTTTTTCCAAAATTTGTACAATTGGATTTATCGAATTTGAGTGTAATAAATTTAAAATATATTTTTAGTTCATTTAAAAACTACTTTTCAGTTTGAGGTTATGTTAATGGGATGAACCTCCTTAAAAAATCTTGTTTGTATTATATTATACTATTGTTTTGTCAAAACGAAATATGTTTAAAAATGTTTTAAAAATTTTAATATATTCGGGATCTGACTGTAATTATAAAATAAAAAATCTTACCGTGGACACCCTTCGCCCATACCCGATCTCCATCCCGGAGTGGCACTAAAAACACTCACTCGCGATTTAAAAATTTACGAACACTCCCGAACCACGTGTTCACTGTAGTCAAAACTCATTTAATTTTTACTTATACGATCGCGGTTTTAAATATTACAAACACTCCCGGTACTAATAAAATTATTTTCAATTAAAATTAACTAAATAAAAATTTATTCACAGAGAAGTAAATTTAAAAAAAAAAATTAATATATTAAGTACTCGATCGCGGATTTACAAAGTACGAGCACTCCCGAAAGATAAAAATTCATTTATCTAAAAATTTAAAAATTAAAAGATTTCACGAACACGTGGTCTTATAGGGCCAAACACGACGTGCGAAAGTACTTTTCGAATTTGTATAGGGATATGTCTGACCGACACAGACTGACGCTACTGCCCACGCAGCACATAATATTTCCAAAATATTTCAATGAAAAGTTCTTGAAATATTGTCGCATACAGGAAAATGTCCGCCTATGAGGAAATATTGCCATGCAATTTTCTGAAATATTACACATGAAAACTCCAGCAATATTTAAGAAATATTTCATAGAAAGTTAGAATTTTTAAAAAATATAAAAACCAATCGGTATTAAAGTTGAAAATTTCCAAAATATTCTAATGAAATATTTCCACAAGTATTTTGTATCAATATTTCCTCAATGGCGGACATTTTCCTGTTTGCAACAATATTTCAAAAATATTTAGAAAACAATATTTGCTGTGTGAGTGTAGTGATCTCCCATCACTGGGAAATTGGTGAAGGATACAATGAATTTGTAAACACGTGGTCGCACGAAAAGTAGACGCGCTAGGATGATTTTGATTTTTCCACCAATCACATGAAGACAAAATATCAGCGAGACAGAGAGAGAGAGAGAGAGTAGACAAGGGATCTGTCTTTTATCTTTCCTATTTAATATTAATTTAAATATTAAAATATATATTTTATAGATATAAAAATGTAAAAATTTTGCAAAAAAGGATAATTTTCTATTTTTAAATACAATAAATATTTAAATAATAATATATTGATGGGAAATGTACAAAATTTTATCCCCACCATTTAAAATTTTGAGAGTGATTATAAAAGAGAATAAAATTATTAAATTATATAGTGTACGTAAATAAAAATTTTTTAATTATGAAACATAAAATTTTCCACTGTATTTTCAAAAAAATAATAAAATATTAATTAAATGTAGTTTATGTGTTTTCTTTTTATCTGGCCTTATATCTTTATTTATAAATAATAAAATATTCAAAAAGGCAAAGTTATGTGCTGTCATCTGTTGTATATAGCGCGCGACTCGTATTTTTTTTAAACAAATTAAATTGTAGGGTCAGTCGGGGTAAATCCGAACGGGGGGTAAATCCGAACGCTAATTATTTCAGCTTAATTAAAATTTTTAAAAATAAGTTCGATATGAGAATTTTTACCTCAGATCCTCTTGAAGAGATTCTAAGTATTATCCCATTTTTTGTTTGTTAATTAGCAACAGCATAAACAAAGATAACAAGTATTGCAAAAAAGATTGAAAATCAAAGATGACACTCTTTCAGTATTTTGTCTCGTATTTGAAGAAAAAGAAGCTAAAAATTCATTTTATTATTTATAATTGTTTGTTATGAATACTAGAACAGAAACTATTTTTGATTTTTGCCTTCTGTAAAATTTTATTAATAATATCAGACCGTTCGTATTTACCCAAAAAAATTGGAAAACTGGGGTAAATCCGAACGGTATTTTTAATAATTTTTTTTTTACATCAAAGCCACACAAAATTGTTTTTATTTGATTACACTATTATTTTAACATTATAAAAGTACATAGAAAAAAGTTTTTCTTTCTATACGTATCCTCGTTAGTAATTAATAAGCAGAAACTTAATCTCTGTTCTCTCGAAGGAGTGTTCCACTTTTTTTGCCAAATGGTTTGTTGAAAAAAGTTTTACAGGATCTTAATAAAATTTGGTATTCTACGGTTTTTGGGGTCGCTAATTACCAATTTGAAGTCAGTTTTTCAAAATTCAAAATGGCGGACGAGAATTAAAAAATTCATTGGATTCGCTCGAAAATTGTTACTCGGGGGGTTTCAGGATTAGCAAATTTGATCATTTTTAAAAATAAGTTTTAGGAAAGTACGCCATTTTGAATTTAAAAAATTTGACTTTTATTTTTGTATTTACATTCAATCACTCCAAAATACTTTCTGTACCAAGTTTTGCAAAAATCCGTTATGATTTGATAAAGTTATTGAAGGTTTTAATTGTGTAATGCATTTTTATTTTTAACCTGTTTGATTTTTGTATTTATATATGATGCATTATTACGTAATAGGTTTATTATCGTATTTTTTTTGAGTTTTTATATAAGTTTAACAATTGCAATACTTTAAATTTATTTTCCCTAAGATTTTTCTGAAATACAGTGGCGTTCGTATTTACCCCCATATTTTAGGAAAGTTGCAAAGTATCGAGGTAAATACGAACGCTAAGTTTCCTGCGATTGTAATTTATCAAAAATTTTTTCTACCCCATAAAATTGTTCTATGGAAGTAAAGTAACAACTTCATGCACCAGAATACCGGAAGTATTTTTTTTTTTAAAGAAAAAACTTATGTTATTGTTGAAACTTACTAAAAGCGTTCGGATTTACCCCAGTTGACCCTATTGCATGATAATACTTTTGTTTATATAATTTGTTTAAAAAAAACATTTAACGTTTTTTCCGATTTTTTTATTTTTCAGAATAAAATTATTTTGATTAGCTTTTTTATAAGTTTACTAAAAGATCCTAGTGTCAAAACCACTTTTCATTTCAAAAAATAAAAAAAAACGAAAAAAATTTTAATTTTTTTAAAAAATAAATTATTTTTAAACAAAAGGATCATCATTCCCACTCCAAAACTTATTACAAAATTAAATTAAATTTTTTTTGGAAATTTCGCTCAATATAAATTTTATTAACAGTAATGAACGGTATTTGAAATTTTTTTTTACAAAATCGTCAAAAATACCAAGGATGTTTATCTTATAAATTTCTTAAATCAGAAAGATTCTGCGAATCCATACAAAAACGCGATTGCAAAAGAAAAAGTAATAATAATGACCGGTTTATTACGTCCTGTCGCCGTCAGATGGCAGAAGCATGCAGGAATTGATTTTTATCATTTTTATAAAAAAAATATTATAAACATTCACACTTTACAGTTATTTCTGGGCAAAAAAATTGTTCTTTTTGTAAATTTACTTTGGATTTTTGCACTTAAATTTCCTGTCCATTAAAAAATTGTTTTGCGATAAAAATCCTCACTTCAATCCATATAAAATTTATATAAACAAATACATTGTTTCGCAAATTTGGGTCAGAAATTAATCGAATTTTTATTCTGTTTAAAAAGTTAATTTGTGATAAAATATTCAATTCAAATATTAAATATTCAAAAGAAAAATAAGGAGACATAACAACAATATAGAGTCGACTGGAAGTCTAGTCATAATAAACCATTTATGACACCCTATTGTATTAGTTGTCCTTCTATACCTGAATATTGAAATAATATAGTAATATTACTTGCGTTTATATCGTTACTTCCTGCCTCCGTCAGATGGCAGAAGTATGCAGGGAGCACAAATCGTAGCTACATATTATTATATTTTTTTCCTACTAATTTCGTTTTGCAATCACGTTTTTGTATGGATTCGCGCAATCTTTCGAATTTAAAAAATTTATAAAATAATGATCCTTGGTATGTTGACCGATTTTGTAAAAAGTGTCTGTGTTTCAAGATAAAAGTATTTTAAAATCAATGCGCATCATTTACACTTCAATGCAGTTTTTATAGGGAGGTAATTCGATATATTCCTTGCCAAAAAATTTTAGATACTGTTCAACACTCTTAAATGAAAATGAGTTATATAAAAGTTTTTCAATCATTATTAGCTAGAAATTAAATTTTTATTGACACAATTAATATAATTAAAAAAAACCCGATATTTTAAAAATTTTAGAACAAATTGTTCTTTATAGAAAAAATTTCTCTCTTGCAAGTCGTTCGCCTTTTTCCTTGAATACTTTTTGGAAGATAACTTGTCAGAGATAAATGAATAATTCAGTATATTCGCAAAGAATTTCGATTCTCTTATTTTGAAAACGTACTAATATACAAAACAACCAATATATATGTTGCAAAATTGGAAAGCGTATTCTTTTTATATGTAGTAACATCACATAGACTAGAAATTAAAATAAATTGAATGAATGTAGCGTATTTAAATAATCTCAATTATGGTTTAAATATCATAGAATTTCTGTTGGAAAAGGATAAGACGTATAGATGAACAGAATTATGGTATTAAATAAATTGAATATTTGAATTACATAATTATTTACTGGAAAATATCATTTTGTCAATTAAAGATGTATTAAGCCCGTAAGGGTCAATTTTTTTTTTAAAAAACCACGATTTTTGATTGTTAAACTTTTTTAGCGAAACTAATAACTATATGAAAATTTTAGTTTGATATTTTTCGAAAAGATAACTCCCGTAAAAACAACGTTTTTGGCCCTTTTATTTAAAATATTGACAACTGAAAAAAATTGAAACCTTATTCTCAAAAATTGAGAAACTCTAACTAAAAATATGTCTCTGTTTCCGAGATTTCAGCCTACTACACCTAGAGAAATGATATATTTGTCTCACAGCCTAATAAATATTTATTTGTTTCAAATAAATTTTTATTTACGCCAAATAAATAGGCTTGTAGGCGGTGAGACAAATATACGTTTATTTAACTCAAAAGTATTATATTTGGTTCAAATAGAACATTTCTCTACGTGTAGCAATAAAAATTGGCTGGGTCCCAAAACTATAATATCATTTTTATTCTTTAAATAATTAACAATCAAATAAAATTACGAATTTTAAATGAATTTTAAGATTTTATGTAAAATTTCGAAATTTGTTTAAAAAGTAAATTTTGGCTCCATCTTTTACAAATAGCATATAGCATTTAATTGGTGCCCGATTCTGGTAGAAAAATCGGGCACCAATTAAATTTTTATAAAAAACATTCTTCAAGGTGAAGACAAACCACAAAAAAAGAGTGGGTTTTTTTGTGTAATTTTAATTTTTATTCATTAAAATGGCCGACATTTTGTTTTTTTTAAACATTTTTTAATTTTTACAACGTATTTTGAAGAAAAAAAATGAAAGCTCTTTCAAATGCAAAAAGAAAAAATAAGACATCTAAATTACTTTAAAAATTATAACACTTTAATTTTTTTCCTCTAAATTTTAGAAAAATATAACGATTCAGCCTGCCTGATTTGAAATGAATTTGGTCTAAAAAGAAATTTAATTTTAATACTTTCTTATATTTTATATCAAAATTTTATTCAAATAATCAAATATTTAATTTCCATTTTTAGGTTAAGTTTGCGAAATCGAATTCATTATACTTACCCTGCCGAATTGGGTAAACCGAGTTGTAACCGAATTGGGTTACGATTCGGTTACGTTTCGGTTTCTTGTAAAATATTGTCGTTCATCGACAAAATATGTTGTAAATAACTATTAGAAATGGTTAATTGACATATAGAGTGATTATTTATGCAATAATAAGAAAAAATTAAGATATAATTAATTAATAATAAATGTTTTAAGTGTACAGTGGATGCAGTTGTTGAATTACCATAAATGAATACCCGGATCAAATAACTCGACAGACGCTCGGACGCACGCTCTAATGGTAGTCGGGTAGCAGTGAGCCGCCCACATGCTGTCACTGCTACGTGACTGGTAATAGAGCGTTCGTCCGAGCGTCGGTCGAGTTATTTGATCGGGGTATTCATATGTATAATATAATAATGGAAAGGTTGACTGAATTATATCACAAGATATATTTGAAAACACGAGATCTAAACATATACTATAAGAATTTCTGACGCAGTTGACCAGAGAGAGATTAAAAAATTCTGAGAACGTGTATTTTGTGCAAGAAATTGCAATAAAATAGTCCGCCTAAGAAAAATTGAATTTTTTTGAAAATTTTTTTTTTTGAAAAACGACTTAAAGGTCAAAATATGTGTCTTCCTCTACTCGGATCGGGCTGTCAATTTTTTTCTACACTTTTAGGTGTATTTTGTGCAAGAAATTGCAATAAAATAGTCTGCTTAAGAAAAATTTGAATTTATAAAAAAATTTTTTTTTTTGAAAAACGACTTAAAGGTCAAACTATGTGTCTTCCTCTACTCGGATCAGGCTGTCAATTTTTTTCTACACTTTTAGGTGTATTTTGTGCAAGAAATTGCAATAAAATAGTCCGCCTAAGAAAAATTGAATTTTTTTGAAAATTTTTTTTTTTGAAAAACGACTTAAAGGTCAAAATATGTGTCTTCCTCTACTCGGATCAGGCTGTCAATTTTTTTCTACACTTTTAGGTGTATTTTGTGCAAGAAATTGCAATAAAATAGTCTGCCTAAGAAAAATTGAATTTTTTTGAAATTTTTTTTTTTTGAAAAACGACTTAAAAGTCAAAATATGTGTCTTCCTCTACTCGGATCGGGCTGTCAATTTTTTTCTACACTTTTAGGTGTAGTTTGTGCAAGAAATTGGAATAAAATAGTCTGCCTAAGAAAAATTTGAATTTATAAAAAAATTTTTTTTTTTGAAAAACGACTTAAAGGTCAAACTATGTGTCTTCCTCTACTCGGATCAGGCTGTCAATTTTTTTCTACACTTTTAGGTGTATTTTGTGCAAGAAATTGCAATAAAATAGTCTGCCTAAGAAAAATTGAATTTTTTTGAAAATTTTTTTTTTTGAAAAACGACTTAAAGGTCAAAATATGTGTCTTCCTTTACTCGGATCGGGCTGTCAATTTTTTTCTACACTTTTAGGTGTATTTTGTGCAAGAAATTGCAATAAAATAGTCTGCTTAAGAAAAATTTGAATTTATAAAAAAATTTTTTTTTTTGAAAAACGACTTAAAGGTCAAACTATGTGTCTTCCTCTACTCGGATCAGGCTGTCAATTTTTTTCTACACTTTTAGGTGTATTTTGTGCAAGAAATTGCAATAAAATAGTCTGCCTAAGAAAAATTGAATTTTTTTGAAAATTTTTTTTTGACGATAAACGCTTTAATGTTGGTAATAGGTGTCTTCCTCTACTCGGATCGGGCTGTCAATTTTTTTCTACACTTTTAGGTGTATTTTGTGCAAGAAATTGCAATAAAATAGTCTGCCTAAGAAAAATTGAATTTTTTTGAAAATTTTTTTTTTTGAAAAACGACTTAAAAGTCAAAATATGTGTCTTCCTCTACTCGGATCGGGCTGTCAATTTTTTTCTACACTTTTAGGTGTAGTTTGTGCAAGAAATTGGAATAAAATAGTCTGCCTAAGAAAAATTTGAATTTATAAAAAAATTTTTTTTTTTGAAAAACGACTTAAAGGTCAAACTATGTGTCTTCCTCTACTCGGATCAGGCTGTCAATTTTTTTCTACACTTTTAGGTGTATTTTGTGCAAGAAATTGCAATAAAATAGTCTGCCTAAGAAAAATTGAATTTTTTTGAAAATTTTTTTTTTTGAAAAACGACTTAAAGGTCAAAATATGTGTCTTCCTTTACTCGGATCGGGCTGTCAATTTTTTTCTACACTTTTAGGTGTATTTTGTGCAAGAAATTGCAATAAAATAGTCTGCTTAAGAAAAATTTGAATTTATAAAAAAATTTTTTTTTTTGAAAAACGACTTAAAGGTCAAACTATGTGTCTTCCTCTACTCGGATCAGGCTGTCAATTTTTTTCTACACTTTTAGGTGTATTTTGTGCAAGAAATTGCAATAAAATAGTCTGCCTAAGAAAAATTGAATTTTTTTGAAAATTTTTTTTTGACGATAAACGCTTTAATGTTGGTAATAGGTGTCTTCCTCTACTCGGATCGGGCTGTCAATTTTTTTCTACACTTTTAGGTGTATTTTGTGCAAGAAATTGCAATAAAATAGTCTGCCTAAGAAAAATTGAATTTTTTTGAAAATTTTTTTTTTTGAAAAACGACTTAAAAGTCAAAATATGTGTCTTCCTCTACTCGGATCGGGCTGTCAATTTTTTTCTACACTTTTAGGTGTATTTTGTGCAAGAAATTGCAATAAAATAGTCTGCCTAAGAAAAATTGAATTTTTTTGAAAATTTTTTTTTTTGAAAAACGACTTAAAAGTCAAAATATGTGTCTTCCTCTACTCGGATCGGGCTGTCAATTTTTTTCTACACTTTTAGGTGTATTTTGTGCAAAAAATTGCAATAAAATAGACTGCCTAAGAAAAATTGAATTTTTTTGAAAATTTTTTTTTTTGAAAAACGACTTAAAGGTCAAAATATGTGTCTTTCTCTACTCGGATCAAACTGTCAATTTTTTTCTACACTTTTAGGTGTATTTTGTGCAAGAAATTGCAATAAAATAGTCTGCCTAAGAAAAATTGAATTTTTTTGAACATTTTTTTTTTTGAAAAACGACTTAAAGGTCAAAATATGTGTCTTCCTCTACTCTGATCAAACTTTCAATTTTTTTCTACACTTTTAGGTGTATTTTGTGCAAGAAATTGCAATAAAATAGTCTGCCTAAGAAAAATTGAATTTTTTTGAAAATTTTTTTTTGACGATAAACGACTTAAAGGTCAAAATATGTGTCCTCCTCTACTCGGATCGGGCTGTCAATTTTTTTCTACACTTTTAGGTGTATTTTATGCAAGAAATTGCAATAAAATAGTCTGCCTAAGAAAAATTGAATTTTTTTGAAAATTTTTTTTTTTGAAAAACGACTTAAAAGTCAAAATATGTGTCTTCCTCTACTCGGATCGGGCTGTCAATTTTTTTCTACACTTTTAGGTGTATTTTGTGCAAGAAATTGCAATAAAATAGTCTGCCTAAGAAAAATTGAATTTTTTTGAAAATTTTTTTTTTTGAAAAACGACTTAAAAGTCAAAATATGTGTCTTCCTCTACTCGGATCGGGCTGTCAATTTTTTTCTACACTTTTAGGTGTAGTTTGTGCAAGAAATTGGAATAAAATAGTCTGCCTAAGAAAAATTTGAATTTATAAAAAAATTTTTTTTTTTGAAAAACGACTTAAAGGTCAAACTATGTGTCTTCCTCTACTCGGATCAGGCTGTCAATTTTTTTCTACACTTTTAGGTGTATTTTGTGCAAGAAATTGCAATAAAATAGTCTGCCTAAGAAAAATTGAATTTTTTTGAAAATTTTTTTTTTTGAAAAACGACTTAAAGGTCAAAATATGTGTCTTCCTTTACTCGGATCGGGCTGTCAATTTTTTTCTACACTTTTAGGTGTATTTTGTGCAAGAAATTGCAATAAAATAGTCTGCTTAAGAAAAATTTGAATTTATAAAAAAATTTTTTTTTTTGAAAAACGACTTAAAGGTCAAACTATGTGTCTTCCTCTACTCGGATCAGGCTGTCAATTTTTTTCTACACTTTTAGGTGTATTTTGTGCAAGAAATTGCAATAAAATAGTCTGCCTAAGAAAAATTGAATTTTTTTGAAAATTTTTTTTTGACGATAAACGCTTTAATGTTGGTAATAGGTGTCTTCCTCTACTCGGATCGGGCTGTCAATTTTTTTCTACACTTTTAGGTGTATTTTGTGCAAGAAATTGCAATAAAATAGTCTGCCTAAGAAAAATTGAATTTTTTTGAAAATTTTTTTTTTTGAAAAACGACTTAAAAGTCAAAATATGTGTCTTCCTCTACTCGGATCGGGCTGTCAATTTTTTTCTACACTTTTAGGTGTATTTTGTGCAAGAAATTGCAATAAAATAGTCCGCCTAAGAAAAATTGAATTTTTTTGAAAATTTTTTTTTTTGAAAAACGACTTAAAGGTCAAAATATGTGTCTTCCTCTACTCGGATCAGGCTGTCAATTTTTTTCTACACTTTTAGGTGTATTTTGTGCAAGAAATTGCAATAAAATAGTCTGCCTAAGAAAAATTGAATTTTTTTGAAATTTTTTTTTTTTGAAAAACGACTTAAAAGTCAAAATATGTGTCTTCCTCTACTCGGATCGGGCTGTCAATTTTTTTCTACACTTTTAGGTGTAGTTTGTGCAAGAAATTGGAATAAAATAGTCTGCCTAAGAAAAATTTGAATTTATAAAAAAATTTTTTTTTTTGAAAAACGACTTAAAGGTCAAACTATGTGTCTTCCTCTACTCGGATCAGGCTGTCAATTTTTTTCTACACTTTTAGGTGTATTTTGTGCAAGAAATTGCAATAAAATAGTCTGCCTAAGAAAAATTGAATTTTTTTGAAAATTTTTTTTTGACGATAAACGCTTTAATGTTGGTAATAGGTGTCTTCCTCTACTCGGATCGGGCTGTCAATTTTTTTCTACACTTTTAGGTGTATTTTGTGCAAGAAATTGCAATAAAATAGTCTGCCTAAGAAAAATTGAATTTTTTTGAAAATTTTTTTTTTTGAAAAACGACTTAAAAGTCAAAATATGTGTCTTCCTCTACTCGGATCGGGCTGTCAATTTTTTTCTACACTTTTAGGTGTAGTTTGTGCAAGAAATTGGAATAAAATAGTCTGCCTAAGAAAAATTTGAATTTATAAAAAAATTTTTTTTTTTGAAAAACGACTTAAAGGTCAAACTAT